>NC_087462.1:24747129-25368777 GCF_036321535.1 Camelus dromedarius
CATGACAGACCACTTGTCCCACAGACACCTGACCATGCTGACCTGGGCCAAGGGGTGTGGACCATTGTCCTGGGGGTGGGGGAGGAGGTTGCCAGCATTTGGAAAGTAGATACCTGCCTTCCAGAAAGGGGACCCTTCCTCTGCTTGCCTGGTTACCCCATAGGCCACCTTGGTCCCTTCCTGCAGTGAGCTTTTGGTGGGAGAACCAGATGTTCTGCAGCGGTTTGAGTGTCTCTGCTCAAGGGTCACTTTTGGGTTGGGTCTGCCAGTGCCCATGGCCCCTTGACTTCCGTATGAGAATCCCCAGTGTGACTGACCTCGGCCCCAGCTCAAGAAGGGCATGGCCAGTGGTTCCAGTTAGGGGATGAGTTTCATGGTTGGGACATTTCCCAGAAGTTCTAAGCAAGAGGGCCTCTCCACCCACTGGGCTGAGTAAGGTAGGAGCAGAAGCCAGAGCTCCCAAGGTCCTGTGTGGGGAGCACGTCCCTGCGGAAGAAGCTGCAGACAGTTCAGGGGGCTGGGAAGGACCAGGGAACAGACCCCGGCTGACCTGAACAGACCCCTGGCCTGGTTGTGCCTGCCTCTGCCGGTGCTGGCTCGTGTTTCCCCTTAAGCCCATCAGGGATGGGTCTCTGAGAATAAACCAACACAGGCCTCACATACTTCCATTCAGGACCTCTCTCCCTGTAGACCCACCTCCTTGGCCCAGGAACTGGCCAGAGCCCCAGTCTGGCCAGCCAGGCACCGTCTGCACTCCTAATGGCCGCCATCCATGTCCCCACCCAAGTACCGCAGTCCCAATGCCTGAGCGCCCCACCTTGTCCTGTGGACCTGGTGGACCCTAGCCTGGCCCCTACCCCCACCCACCTCATCTCTCCTTCCCCACCAAAAGCTGGGGAGACCCAGGACAGGGGAACCTCCTCTGTGGGAGAACTTTGTCCCCAAGACTCAATTTAGATTTGTAGAAGACAGGCCCTGGCTTGTCAGCTGCCTTCCCATCAGGTGCCTTGGCCTGTGGACTCCAACATCAGGCAGAAACCTCTCCTCTGGGAGTCTGAGGGCACCCTGTCTGTGAGCATCCCCAGTCCTGAGGGGTTTTCACAGCTCATTAGAGCCCTAGGGCGGGCTTGGCTTCCCTAATGAGCCCAGCGCTTCCCCAGCCCGGAAAGTGCTCGGCCTAATGGCTTTCCCTCCACCATCACCGCACACGCTGCGGGTGAAGGGGGCGGAATTAGCATTTATGGTGGGTCCCAGTCTTTAATAAGGCCAAGCAGGCACTCTCCCCACTAAGCGGAGAGAAAGGCCATCTGTGGGGGTGGAGGGGGGCAGCCTTCCCCCACGCGGGCAGCATCCTCTCTGTCCCGCCTCCTCAGCCTGGCTCCCAGGGCGGCCAGCCCAACCCCACGGCTGTGTAGGTACAAGCCCCAGCCACCCCTCCCTCCTAGAGCCACAGGGCGGGGTGCAGAGGGGCGGAGAGGCCCAAGGACGTCTCCAGGGAGCATGTGTAGCAGGTGGGGTGGGGGTGCCACGGAGGGCCGCAGGGGTGCCACCCCTCCGCCAGGCAATGACATCCTAGGGGTGCTCACTTTGAGAACAACATGCCAGGCTTGCTCACCGAGGTACCAGAACCTTCCAAGAGCCAGGTCCTGGGGTGGGCCCTGGCTGCCAGACCCGGGGAAGCTGGATGGTCTCGTCCACCCCGACCTGCCTTGGGTGTTAGCAAAGCAGGCTGCTCCTCCAGCCCGGGCTCAGAGCTGGGAGCGGCCCACTGGGAGGACACGGGGGAAGCTGCCGGGCCCCTGCCTTCTCACTGGGCCCCTTTGCACCCTCAGCCTGCCCTGGGAAAGCTGGGGCTCTCGGGCACACTGGTGAGGGGAGCCCTGGGCCTGGGGCAGGCACCCGCAAGGCCTCGCCCTGCGGGGCTCTGCGCAGCCGAGCTGGGGCCGGGCCTGCGCTTCACCTGCAGCTCCTCCCGGTGGTCAGCCTCACCCTGCTCTCCTCCTGCCGGCCTGCCTGCCTGCCGGCCAGCGTCCACCGCCCACCACTGCTCCCGGGCCCGGCTGGCTGGCTGGCTGGCTCGGGAGCCCTGTTCTGGAAAGCGGGCCGTGCTCCCTGTGCGAGTTAAACCCGCAGCCGGCATCCGGAGTCTGCGCGCATGTCTGTCACAGAGCAAACAGCTCTTGCCTCTCGGGCCCCTTGCCAGACTTTGATTCATGCCACTTAGAAAATAAGACATATTTTCATGCAGCTTTGCCACGTTTATTAAGGAGAAATGTGGTTAATTGACTGCCTTCCCGTCCACCGGGCAGCAGCTCGGGCTCTGCTCATCTGTTCCTCCAAATGGGTCTCAGTCTTTCCTGGGTGCAGGTCAAAAACTAAATCTCGCCAACAATCCAAGGAACCTGAACTCTTGCTTCCAAGTGACCACTTCCCAAAGAGCATTTCTTTCCAGACTCGTTGCAGAGCCCTTCCCCCTACTGTCTTGTTTCCATAATCCTGAGACTCAGGCAATTAAAATAAAATATCCTTAAGTCTCTAGATGTTTACTAGACCAGCTGGTAATGAGCGAGGCAAGCTCTTCTCTATTACATAAAGGGAAAGAACAAAGAATTAGGAATATGGAAGACATTCAAATGTCTTAATTAGCACTTCCATCTGCAAAAAAGTTTCTCCATCACTGACAGCCACCCTCAGAGGCCTATCTTGGGAAGGCCACGGTCCCCGAAGCCCCAGCACGGACAGACAGGCGCAGCATGGGGTCCCTCCATGGGAATCCTGGGACCCTGGGGCAGCAGGGACAGCAGGGCCCCCTGGCTGAGTCTGAGCTCTGTGTGGACTCTGGAGAGGGAAGGAGACAGCCAGGGCCTGGGAGTGAATGTGGTCAGGGATGAGGTAGAAGCCCCAGGCCCCAGGCGGCTCCTCAGAGAGGAGGTCTTGGATACACCCCACCCCCACCCCCACCACACCAGTGGCAGGCGCTAAACTCGTCTCCAGAAACCCCTCCAGCTCTGGCCTCCTCCTCACCCTCCCTCAGGGCCAACTTAGATTCCCTCACAGCCTCCCCTGAGGCCTGAGCACAGACAGCCCAAAGCATGGACACACCTCAGACACCACCCTTCACCTTGGGTGACACCCTGGACCCCGCCAGGCAGCAGGGCTGGGCTGGTGGGTGGGACTGAGCTGGGTTATGGAGTCATGCTGGGCCAGTGGCTTCCGTCTCAGGCCATCGTGCCTCCCTTTTCATAGTAACATAATCCCAGATGGCTTTGCAACAAGCACAGCCCCGCGTCCTGAGTCCTGCCTGGTGCCAGCCCGTGCTAAGCACATCACATTCTCTCTTTACTGATGATGACACCAAGGCACAGAGCGGGGAGCAGCCATCTCAACCAGCCAGCAGCCTGGGACCCAGGCTGTGAACCCTTGTCTCCCCGAGTCACAGCACACATCAGCCTGCAGCCAGCAGCCATCCTCAGCTTCCCAGACTACAGAGGCCCAGACACCCTGGCCTTTGAGGGCTGCCCTGAGCCCACCTGTGTGCCCACCTGCCCCCTTCTGCCACCAAGAGTGAGCAGCCCCGTCACAGGAAGTGGGCCTGACACACCTCCCAGCTCAGCCTCCAGAGCGGGCCTGACTCAGGGCACAGCCCAGTCGGTACCAGCTGAGCTCGACTGCATGAAGGTTGAAAACTATCTTAAATTAAACAACAGTGGATGAGTCTTTTAAAAGCCAGGAAATGAGAGAGGAAGAAAGTAAAATTGACGTGAGCAGCCTTGGGCCTCCAGCATGTCCAATTTAACCGTTGAGGAAGTCTCTGCTGTTGAAAAATAGTTCTTTCCTAGAAGGCATCTTGGTCTAATGTTAGACAAATTCCTCTGAAATGGTTTAAGCCAGTTCCCTACCTTTATGGGTCTTTTGTCTTAAACCTTTGAAAGAAAACTTCAAATACACTGGACCCTTGGGGCATGATTCTCTGATCAGCCAAATTTCTAGAAGACTTGAGACTTTAAATATCCAAACTTCAATTTGATTCAGCAAACTGGTCGAATTTCTCCAAGAAGAACTAGATGATGCCCCTGCCCGGGAGGAACTCATGGGAAAGGAGGGCACAAAACCAGACGATGGCAGTGGGCTGGGGCAAACGCCTGGCTGGAGGCTGGGTCCCACTCACAGTGGGGTCCCAGGCCCGGCGGAGAAGACGAGTGGGGACTGGGAGCTGTATTTCACAAAGGAGAAGGCATTTGACTCGATCTTGAGGAAGGAGAATTTATAAGGTCAACAAGGCAAGCTATTCCATGCAGAGGGAACAGCAGGAAAGTACTGGCATGTGGAGATGGAAGGGAAGAGGTCAGCGTGTCTGGGAACCAGAATGAAGGAGGCAGGGCAGGCGGAGGAGGAGGCGAGCAAGGCTTCCAATCAACCGTCCACCCGACAGGATCTTCCCAGCGTGACGGAATGCCTGGCCCCTGCCCCAATGAGCCCCACGCCGCAATGCCTTTGTATTTCTCTCATCTGCTTTTATTGGCTTCTTTCCTCTTATTTGCTTTCTTACGTATCAGACCGACACTTTCCCTCTTTGCTGCAGTTACTAACGTCTTTATACATTGACTCATCTACTCCATAGATATTTGCAGATGAGCTTCTACATACGTGCAGGATCCCAGGGAAGACGCAGAGGAATCAGATGACCCAGTGCCGGTCCTTTACTCTGAATCAAGGAGAATCAAGGAGGACGGGGCTGCTGGGGGGGCGGTGGGGTCGGGGGTGTGGGGTTGGGGAAGAGTGTCCCGGGCCTGCACTCTCACATCCCGCAGACCCACTCACACAATCACACACACACATTTGCTGCTTCTCTACTCTATCCCCTTAGAAACTGGTTATCCAAACTTGCTAAAAGTCTACTTAATTAAAAGTTGCCAGTTAATGAAAAAGAATATGAAAATGAATGTATGTATGTATGTGTATGACTGAAACATTATGCAGTCCGTACACCAGAGATTGACACATTGTAACTGACTACATATACTTCAATTTAAGGATTTTGTTTTAATTTTTAAATAAATAATAAATAAAAATAACATTGAATGGTACACTCAAAAAAAAAGGTTGCCGGGTCAACATTGCTTCTTCTCTCGGTCCTGCTGGTCCAGGATGCTATGGCCCAAAGCGCCCCTGCCCCCGTGGGCGCCTTCATTTGCCTCCCTCTACTTGCTCCATCTGAGTGGACCCTGCCTCCTGCCCGAAGCCTGACTGCTCCAAACCGGCCCTCAGAGGAGGCCTGAGCATCTGGCTGGAACACCCCAGAGACGGCAGAGGCGGGCTCAGGGTGTGCGGGGCTCCCTTGGAGATTCTCCCTGGGCTCTTGGCAGCAGAGCTCCAGCCAGCCAGGCAGGTGGGTGTCCCCTCCCCATCATCCCCCACACTCCCGGGCCCTGCTGTGGCTGAGCCTCAGCACAGGGCAGCTTACCCCAGGGAGCCTGAGGGCCAGGGGGCACCCAAGAGCAAGCAGTGGGCCAGATCCTCACTGATGCCCACACTGAGCTGCACCAGGCAGGAGTCAGAGCTCCTGTCTCCATGCCACCCATCCCACGTCCAGGAATAGGAGCCTAGCCTAAGACCGCTGCGCCCAGGGTGGACTGGACCAGGCCAGCACCTCATCCTCTCTCCACCCTCCTGTCTGAGGTCTTGCCTTCTGTTCTGGCTGATGGGAGCCAGATGGACAGGGAAAAGGGTTCAGCAGCCTCTGCCAGCCTCTGGCTGACGCTCCCTAAGTCTGGGCCCCCTGGCCAGGGTGGGAGTCTAGGTCAAGTTGACACTAGCAGCTGGGCATTCTCCCTGGGTGGCCCGGCGCGGAGATGGGAAACCCAGCTGGCCTTGGCAGCAAATTCAAGACCAGGAAGCCAGACCCGGACCCCTGCCCAGGGCCCAGGGCTTGGCTAGTTCCCACCCCTGAGGTCACCAGGGGCAGGGCCAGCTGCTGAAGATGTGACAGCACCACACTTCCAGGCAGCCCAAGCGAGTCAGAGTTTCCCACGGCCGGCTCAGCTGCTCGAGGCCAGGGCCCCAGCCCCGTGAGAAGGAGTGAAGTTGTTTCAATTGCAATGGAAAAAAAACAACATCCAAAAGAATAGGACACTCCGCCAGGTCTGCAATCACCGTCCTGTCCTTCGGGTTGCCGGCTCCCAGCAATTAGAGGCTCTGGGCACAGCGGGCCTGGGACGCGGCTCCATCACAGCTCCATCACCACTCCCGAGGCTGGACGCCTGACAGCCTTCCCAGCGGCCCCGCGCTTAGAGCCGGGACACAGCCGGGGATGGCCGGGCCATCGGGGGGGCCAACCAGCAGCAGCCCCACACCCAGCCTGACCACCGCTCCTGGGTTGTGGTGGCCTGTCCAAGGGCCCTCTTCCTCTGAGCCTCAGCTCCCTCATCTGTAAAATGGGAACATGAATGCGCGGACCAGTGTGAGCACCAAATATAACGGCACAAATGGAAGAGCCCCAGGAAGTGTTATTCCACTCGCTGGTACTATCAGAAGCCACGGCAACCCCCAAAGCTATTGCCGGCACAGCTCGGAGGCCTTGTCCCACCTAATGACCTTGAAACCCAAGGACCCTCCCGACCTCACTGGGGAGCAGGCAGGCGGATGGGCTCTGGAAAAGCAAGCAGGCCAGGACCAAACTGAGGGAGACATCCTCAGCCCTGGGGGCAAAGTCACTGGACAAGACCACCTCCTGGATGCTAAATCCCAGCTCAAACCCTGGCCCTAACCTGACAGAAAACGGTTCTGAGACCCAAATGCACAGACGGCGTTTATGCTGAGGCCTATGCCCCATTTGTGGAGTCAAGGAGGATTAAATAATGATTCTGACTTGGAAGCCAAGTTGGGAGAAGCAGGGGGTGCATGCAGGATGGGGAGAAGCCAGCCTTCCAGCTGCTTGTGACCCACGGAGGCTCCCAGCAGTAGGGGGGGCCCTGGGTGCCTGCCACCACCCAGCCTGAGTCTGCATGGCCTTGGTGGCTCCTGCCAGGGGGCCAGGCCATCCACCTCCACCCCACCCAGATGCTCCCTGACCACCCACTGACCCTGGCCTCACCTCTCAGGCTTCCACCTCTCCCCTTTGTCCCCATATTGCTTTCCTCCGAACAGTAGTGAGATTTACAACTACTCGCATGTTTGTTCATCACGTTTAGGGCTTTAGAGGGAAGGGGCTGAGTTCAGATTCCTCCGCCCACGGCCTCCACCCCGCGAGAGTCCACGGCCTGTGCCTCTGTTCTGTGATTTCTCGGAACCCTCGCATTCCCAGCTCCGTCCCACCGAACGCCCCTCGCACACCGCGGCCAGTGCCTGGGGCCTTTGCTGTGTGACTTTGCACTTGGTCTATCCTTGTGAGACGGGGGAGGAGGGAGGTGTCTCTAACTGACATCGCACTGTGGAATAACCTCCCCATTTCTGAAAGCCAAGTCGGGTGCCCCTCACAGCCCATGTTGGAGACACCCTGAGAGCAGCCTCGGTGTTTGGCCTCCACCTCTCAGACGATGAAGCACCCTGAGTTTAGGAGAAGCGGCCCAGCCCCGTGCACTCTCCACGGAGTGCAGGTCCTTCTATCCCCCACACCAGCCCCTGAGGAAGACTGTCATCTTTCCAGTCTGCAGGCGAGGAAACGGGGGGCACGGGGCCAGGGCCAGGTTGCCCAGCAACGCCTCACTCCCCAGTGAGGGCCCCAGGACGTGCTGGCCATCCCCTAGGCCCTCTGAACCCAGAGCCTGTAAATTACTCCTCAGCCAAGAGGCTTTTTCAGGAAAGCCTTCCATGGCTTCACATCACACCCAGAATCTCACCTCCTCCAGGCCTTGCTCGGCCCCCAGCAGCGCCCCCAGCAGCCCCCCCACCTCCTACCTGTGCTCTGCCCTGCTTTCGCGCCCCACCGCTCCTCTGGCCCCGACTCACGCCATGTCCAGAGCATCCAGGCAGAAGCCCTGGTGTCCTGGCTGGGGGCCCAGAGCAGAGACTGGGTGGGAAGCGGTGCGCAAGGTGCTGGAGGAGGCAGCCCCCAGTCACGCCGCCCAGGTGAACGCTGATGTCCCTTGTCCAATAGCAAAGCCCTGGCGGGCTGGGGTAGGGGGTTGATACAAGCGCAGCCCTAGCCCAAAGGGGGGCTTCAGAGTGGCGAACTCACCTCTGCTTATGACTCTGCACACCTCTGAGGCACACAGACCCCCAGGCTGTGATCCCGAGGGCAGGATCCCCTCCCTCTGCCCTCGGACTCACTCCCAGGGTCTCCCTCCTCCCTCCCTGCTGGGGGTCTCAGGCAGGAGACCCCTACCAGACACGGCTCAGTTACAGATGCACACCCGGCTCAAGGACATCTCTCCCAGGAAGAGGCTCAGCCACTGGGGGGAGTTCGATTCTGGGAGGAGACAGCCGCCTGGCTGAGTCTCAGCCCCACCCTCCACAGTCACCGTCAGTGGCCCCTCCCTGACCAGTGACTTGAGTTGATGGGGCCGAGGGACCTTTGACAGATAAGTTACACTTTGATCTATATCAGTTAAGCCGTGGTTAGTAATTTCATCCCATCAGAACAAAGCCTCGATGATATGAGTCATTCAGACCTCAACAGACGGATTCAGTCGTATGCGTGGCGCATCGCGTGGGGGTTAGATTGTTCAGTAGATACGGCAGCGACACAGCTCCAGCTCCAGATCGCCTGCTCCCAGACTGTGCGTGCAGCTCGTGTCTCTGAACGAAATTCCTTGAAGATGGGGCATACCAGGTGATCAACTCCCCGCCTTGTCACTCTACTCACCCTGCTGACTTCTCTAAGCCTCACTCTGAGTGGGCTGCCCCCTCCAGCCCCAGCTTGGCCCCTACTCTCTCCTGTAACCAGAGTCAGACCCAAAGACTCTGACCCAGAGGAGAGAGAAGCCCAGACACGCCCAGTCTGAGCCACGAGCCCAGCGTGTAGGAAGAGGGGGCAGAAGGCCCAGTGATGCAGTGAGGAGTCACTTAGGGCTGCACTGGAAGCCAGGTCCGCTGTGGGATCAACACCCCAAGGCTGACTGCAGTACGTGGGTGCTGGCTGCCTCCCCAGGGTATATCCTTGCCTTCCTAACAGATCCCCAAACTTTCCAGCTTCAGGTTGGACCCCTATTGGTCAACCCTTTGACAACAAGGATTGGTCCAAGGAGAGGCACACGAGCCAAGTCAGGCCAGTGAGAGGCTAAGATGCTTGCTGGGGTTCCCCCAGGAAAGATGCTCCCCCAGTTTACAGAAACCTCTGGGAAAAATGAGAAAGGGCATGACCCCTGTTGCTGCCGGCAGCCACTGTACCAAGAAGAGAGCCAGTTGGAGGCCGATGCCAACACCACGGGAGCTGAAAAGCAGAAGGGATTCAGAGCCCTCAGCAGAATACCACTGAGCTGCTGGTTCATCTCTCCTGAAGTCCAACCTACCCCTGGAGATTTTAAACATACAGCTCAACAAATTATCTTCGGGGCAGCTGGATTTGGGGGCTCAAAGCATCTCCTGTTCCTCTAGTCTCTCTATTCCTTCCTCCAGTCCACTCTTCATGGCTTTGCTTTCAGCCTCCTCATGGCACTACTCATAGTTTCAGGCCTTCATCTTTCCAAATTCAAGTTCAAAAAGAAAGAAAGCATCTCCTCCCAGACATCCCCATTCAATACAGCTGGACCAACTTGGTGGACGGGCCTACCGTGGCCTCACACTGCAGCTCCTGAGGGCAACGGTCTGAGGGTGGAGGTGGGAGGCAGGCAGGTTCCCACAGGCCTCCGGGCATTGCCCCTGGGAGAAGAGGGAGATGGCTGCTGGACAGAAAAAGCCCTAGACCCAACACAGTGTCCTTCCACCAGCCCGGGAGGGCTGCCCATCCAGCTCGACCACCTTGTACCCCCACTCACTGACCCACCCTGCCACTGCCAGCCCCAGGGAGGGGTCAGCACCCAGAGGGGTGGCCCATCCATATGGCCAGTGGCCTTCCTGCCACACCACTTCAGCCAGCCTCTGCTGAGGCCAACCTGAAACCATCTCATCACCCAGGACAGCGCCACCTCCGGGACACGATCCTGAACCTCTCACCCCAGCCGATCAGCACTCCCCCCACCCCGATGGGTCTTGCCTACACCTCACGGCCTCTCTGCCTTCCCCGCCCAGGTGGGGCCAGCGGTTGAGCCCCTCAGCTCCCCTTCTGCCAGCGCCCATAGCAACCTTTCGTTCCATCCTTCTGCCAAACAAGCCTGGAAAAACTCTATCCCAGATCAGTGAAATGTGCCTTTTCTCAAATACCCAGGAGGCTGAGACTGCTTGGAGACTCACCCCACAGAAACCAGGGTTCCCAGCAGCTCTTGGCAGCACTCATGCGGGCTTCCCGCCCCCCAGTGCCCCTTGGTCCCTACGCAAACCCCTTCCCTCAACCGGCGGTGGATTCCTGCCTCCACCCGCCCGCTCCCCAGAACCTCTCCGTGGTCTGCAGGGGACGTTTCTGGACCCCACGGCCCGCTCTGCTCAGGAGCCGTCGCTCTGCCTGCCCAGGCGAGGGTTAACGAGACTGGCTGTCACTGAGATGTTTACCCACCTCCAGACTCCGGATGAAGATAGAAGTGGTATTTATGATTTCTACCCAACGCTTCTGGAAAGGATTTAAGGTGCTTACAAGGATACACATATATAACAAGATCGCATAAATTAAATGTGGGAGCCAAAAAAGAAGGAGAAACAAGCGAAGGGACACAGAGAGGAGTAAGAAGCAAGGCTAACTGGAAAGCAAAGGCCAACCGAGCTCTGGGCTCGCCAGAACGGGCCACGGCTCGTCCCAGAGCTTCCTAGCCGCTCACCAGAAAAAGCAAGCCCGTCTGCTGGAAGCTTCGGGGTTGGTCGCGTTAAAAAGCACACACGATTACCCAGGGGCCATCTCCCAGGGACGTCTCCCACGGACTGCGAGGCAAGGACGGTGGGAGGTGAGGATCGCTGGGCGTTCCTCCCGGGCTGTGGGCTTGGAAGCGGGGGTGGGGGGTGAGTGGGCAGGACAGGGGTGGTTCCAGCCCCCTGCTCCCCACGCCTGGAGGACGGTGAGCAGACTGTGCAGCTGCCATGCCTTCAGAATGGCACCCCACCCTCTGGGGAGAGTCCCCCAGTGACTGTCCCAGGGGTCACCCCTGCTTAGTGGAGTGGAGCGCCCAGCACCCCTCAGGGCATCCCTGGACCCTGCAAGTCCCATCCGCTCCTGCTTTGGACCCCCAAATCTTCAGTCCTTCATGCCTTCAGTCTGAAATCACCAACTAAGCAGGGTGCAGCCCAGGCATGGAAAGATCATGGAAGGAAAGAGGAAAATCCCCACCAAAGCTGCCTGCGGTCAGCCGGCCCCTTGAGGAGGTGCCACAGGGTCAAGGAGCCATCCAGCTCTCGTGACTCACGTCTCAGGAGTGTCCCCGAGCATCAGGGGTGGCCGCCTGTGTGGGGGCAGCCCGGCAGAGAGGTTCAAGTTTGCAGATGCCAGCAGCATGAGGCACCGTGGACTGACAGGTGAGGACACCTCAGAGACCCTGTTTTGGTCTCCCAGAAACAGCCGGGGAGGTCATGGGAGAGGCTAAGACCGTGGGGCCTGCGGCGGCCGGGGTGGGAGGGAGACAGAACCCAAACCCACCTGGGCCTCAATGCAAAGTGGCCGCGTCAGCTCCCAGGTCCACGAGACCCTGGACGGTCCTGCTACAGATGAACAACTCTGCTTGTATGGCATCTGCTCCATTTCTTTCTGGTTTTTACAGAAGTAATATATCCTCAATACAGAAAAAAACAACTTTATAAAGGCAAAGGGAAAACCTCCAAATGAGCCACAACTCCGCCCTAACTGTGGTGAGGGCTGCTCTCATTTGGTGTAAAACCTACTTGTCTCTTTTCACTAATATATATATATATATATATATATGAAAATTCTGCATGGCAAAACCACTATGGCCAAAATAAAAATTTAAAAAGACAGAAATATTTGCAACTCACATCACCGGCAAAAAAGCTAATTTCCTAATACGCGGAAAGATCCTAGAAATCATTAGGGAGAAGACGGAGTTAAAATACACGACCACAGTAACGTATCGGTTGCGGGTGGCGGTAAATGACGTGTAAGGGTTCAAGGGTCTGTCATCTGGGAAGAAGATGAGGGCATTGATTAACCAGAGGCTTTGCTAAGTTAAGGACCGGCAGTGATCTCCGGGGCACCACTGAAAGAACAGAGCTATCACAGGACTCAGGAGTGTGGCTGCCCATGCAGGAGAAAGGGGCCAAGACCGGAGAGGGCTCACACAGTGGGAGTGGGTCCTGGGGTGCTGGTCTGTTTTAATTCCTGATCTACTCCATTATCTGAGAGTTTCATTTATAATTTTTCATTTTACCAGACAAATGTGTAGTAATGAAAAAGAATATGAAGACAAATACATGTATATATGTATGCATGACTGGGACACTGTGCTGTACACCAGAAATTGACACACTGTAACGACTGTACTTCAACTTAAAAATTTATCTGTATGTGTGCTATATTTCACAATTTTAAAAAAGAATATTAAAAAGATGTTCAACCCCATTCATAGTAAGTGAAAAAATTTTAAACTGTTTTACAAAGATAAAAAAGTCTCAAGACTCACTGTGTTAGCAAAGGGGTAGAGAAATGCTTGGTGAGGTGTAAACTGGTGCATCCTCTGTGGAGGATACTTTGGTCATTTTGAGCCGGATTTCCAGGATACAAAGCTTTGCCCACTTATCCTACTGATAGTGTCTCACAGGTGCAAATTGACTTGTGCAAAAGCTTCATTGTAATAGTAAAAGGTGGGAAACAACCTAAACATCCATTGTTAAATAAATGATGATGCTTCCATGCCATGAAATATTACACAGCCGTGAAAAAGGACCTCTCTGTGGACTGGTATGCAGTTATCATCAAGTCGCATCATTAAGTGAAAAGAAAGACACAGAGAGAGGCACGTACAGTGCACTACCAGTCGTGTGAAAGTGGTGGGGGGAGGTTACTTATGTGTAATTGTCTGAATAGTCATCAAATTCCTAAAACATTTCTAGGAGGCCACACAAGAAATTGATAATGCTGGGTGGATCTGATGGACTAGGAGACATGGTTAGAAATCATATTTTTCACTCTACAGTCTTTTGTGCCTTTTGAAACAGAGAGTAAATATTCAAAAGTTTAAGCATAAATTATGGCAGGATGGGGAACCCCTCAAACCTCATCTGAGCCCAGGCACCCCCTGCCCATGAGGTTTTCAAGGAAGCTGTAGGAAGAGGAGGGGGTTGTGGCAAACGGCAGATCAAAGCTCCCCTTTTAGTGCTAGCTGGGTGTGCGCCCAGTTCCCCCAGGCAGGCAGGCAGGGTACCAGCTCTCCAGCACCTGCGTGAGGCGAGGCGGGAGAGTCCAAGAGGCAGTTCTGCTCAGTGGGCACCTGCGGCCACTGCAGAGAAAGAGGGAGGCAGGCGCACCCATTCGAGGATGTGGAGGGAGGGGGGACCCCGCAGCGCCCGGTGTCCTGCTGCTGGGAGCAGGAAAGACGCACCACGCACACATGCCCGCGTCCATTTCCACAAAGCCCGCCTTGCGCTGTTCACGCTGCTTTACAGCCTGCTGTTCCCACCCAGCAGCTTATCAGGAACATTTCCTCACGTCAGTAACTGCTCTTTTACTGCAGAAATTTTAATGACCAAAGTTTACCCCACCGATTCTCAATTAAACATTGAGAGATTTTTGTGGTCATAAGCAGTGATTTGATGAAAATCAGCAGAGCTGAATGTTGACGCTCAGCCTTAGTTACATCCTAAGAAAAGTGTCTGGAAGCAGCCTGGCAGGGTAAAGCATACACACATTTTCTGGCTCCCCACACCCATCACTGCACTGACCCGGTTTACAAGGGTGAGAGGGTCAGCCTCCCAACCCCCCTCCAAGCCTGGATCCCAATGCAGTCTTATCTTTGCCTACATAACATTTGAGGGGAAAAGCATTTTCTCACTGCTGTAATTTGCATCCTCTGATTATAATCGGGTGGAGGCTTCTTCGTGTGTCTCTCGTCCGTTTTCACCTCCAACACAAATGACTCGCTTGTGCGTCTACATTCACCCAGCATGTTCCTTCTCCTCCTTTTTGCTCAGGCCTGAAGACCCTTCCTCGTAACCCCACAGCTGTCAGAATCCTCGCATCCTTCAAGGCTGAGTGCCCTGCCCTGCCGCCAGGCAGCCATTCCTGACTTCCCACGCTCTTGGCTTGGGGCGCTTGCTCCCCTGGTCCTGCTTCTAGTCACCATCTGCGTGCCCGTACCCCGCCGTCTGCACCAACTGTTCCCTTTACCCTTCGCACCCAAGGCTCAGGCTCTGTCCCCACCAAAGGACCCCAGGCAACAACGTTTACTGGGCACCTACTGCCCAGTTAGTGCCCCCAGGCCAACTCTGACTCCCTCCCCACCCCAAGCCCCTTGGGAGATGTGAGCCCCAGAGACAGGCCCCTCCTGTCAGCCAGCTGCTTTTGAGTGTCTGACCCAGGCTTGTACCCCGCTGTTGGCAGTTCTCGTGGGGAAACTGAGGCTCTGAGGAGGAGCGGGATCTTCTCCCAGACTGCAAGAGAAGGTGGACCTCCCTGAGTGGGGAGGGCGTCGGAGCCCCTGGAGATGACACACAAGGAGGAAGCGGGTCGGAGCGGGCGGGGTAAGGGGACAGTGACGCAGGGGCTTGAAGAATGATCTCAGTATTTTACACCACGTTCAGTAACTGTCCAGCGCTGGCCATTTTAGGCCATGTTCTCTGGTCACTGTATGTTAGCAACTCTTGCCCACAGGACAGACGGGAGTATGGTCCCCAGGCAGAGGGATGGAGACCCCTGCAGCACAAGAGCCGGGGTGGGTGGGAGCCATGGTTCTCTGGGGATACTGCCACCACAAGTGAGGAGCGTGCACGCAGGGGAGGCCCCGTGGGAGGGGGCAGAAGGAGCTGTTGGGCTGGGGGCCCCCCAGAAGTGTCACCCCTCCCATGAGGCAAGTGGTGATCTGCAGAGCCTGCCCCGCTGGCCTCCAAGGCCCCCAGCCTCTCCCGACACCTGAGGGACACGCCTTGTGTCAGGAGGAAGGCAACTCAGCAGTCAGGGTGACCTTGCCTCCCAGCACTGGAGGAGATGACAAATTTCTTTTCTTCCTGCTGAAAACATAATCCATCCTTTCATGGGACTCTGGGGACTGGCGGCGTGGCACACGCATTATGGAAGCTTTTGCCTGCGCTCATTTCAACTGTCTACGGGGCTGGCTGGGCGCCCGCTCTTCCTTAAGCCCTTCAGAGGCTAAGAGAGCTTTTCAGTGCCAAGGGGCAAATCCAAAGATGTTCCTGAAAAACACTGCATTTCTCTATCAACTGCTGCTGTCCTGATTTCTGGGCTTTCGTTTCTTAATTTAGGCAAAAATAAGCTCCTTCCACAGGCCAGGGACCAGGATCCAGCTCGTCCAGCACAGCTCTGCCCTCCCAGGCATGGCTATGCCGCATACTCTGGGGAGCCCCCGGCCTCCCGCCCAGACCTGGGGGCCAGGCGTGTCTTTCCAGAGAGCTTAACACAGCCCCTGAGACGCGAAGGGGAAGGCCTCTGACCTCAGACATAGACGAAGTGTGACCCTGACTCACACCGGGTCAGCGACCTGACTCACCCAGCAGGAGCGATACAGATTAGCACTATGGTGGCTTCTCCTGGTCAGCTGGGCAGAAATGCAAATGTGACAGCAACCTGTGCTGGGGAAACTGTATGGGAAGAGGCATTACCCGATGGAAGGCAGTGGCTACCCAAACAGCAAATGCATTTACCCTTGGACCTAGCAACTTCGCTTCTGAAAATGCGTCCTTCCCATAGGCCTGCATGTGTAAGAGCAACAGATTGGACATCTAAGCAAAGAACCTTGTTTACAAAAAAAAAGTTGTATGGCCCAGCAACCTAGAAGGACATGCAAAAGCCTGAAGGTCTTCCCACTTGCCTATCCAAATCACTGTCCACCCCTCGCTGTCCTCAGGGCCCCAGGAGGCTGTCGTGTGACTGGGACAACAGCTCCCTCGCCCTCTGGCCTCGGGCCTGGTTCAGCCATCGGGGAGGGGTAGCAGGAGGAGACAGACCCTCCCTCCCGCAGAGTCACCGAAGCCTGGCTGCACCCTTCACCGAAGGTCACTGCTCCTGCCAAGCGGCCCTGCTGGCCTGTCTCTCGCCCTTTCCCCTCGTCCCTCTGGCCTTGGATGATAAGGACGGAGGCCACCCCTCATGACTTCCCTTATGTCCGGCCCACACCTCCGTAAAGAATCCCTTTTAGTAAACGCTCCTCAAATTACCCAATTTAAGTGAGCCATCTGCTTCCTGCCAGGCCCCTGACTGATGCTGGAGCTATTTATAAAAAGGACGCGGACGCACTCTAGGTATCAATCTGGAAAGATTTCCAGGGCGCGGCATTAAGTAAGAGTATGCAGGCGTTACCTGCTACGTGAGGAAGCAGGAGGGCGCGGGAGACCGCGGGGCTGCCGCCTGTGCGTGTGCACGCAGGGACCAGCGGGGCCACGCCCAGGAGGCTGGGGAAGGGCCGGGGTGAGCGGGACAGAGAAGAGGCCGGCCTTCGCTCAGCCCGCCCTCTGGCTTCCAAGCCCGCCCCGCCTGCCCTGCTCACCTTGGCAAAACTCTGGCCTGGCAGCGGGCACAGATCCCTCCTGGGCACCCGGGCATGGCCACGTGGTGCCTTCCCAAGTCAGCTCCCCGTACCCTTGGCCCAGGAAGCCAGAGCCCCTCACAAGGGGAACAGGAAGTATTCTCTGTGCAAATCTTCAAGCAGGAGCCAAGGAGGGACACACAAGGAGAAACACCTGAATTCTACCCCCAGGGACTTAAACATTTTCATGAACCCTAATTCACTGAATCTCAGAATAGCAATTAGTTTCAAGGAAAAAAAAATCACTTCCAGTCTCTGAGCCTCTCTGGGGACCCTTAGAGGACAGGAAGCTTCAGAACCTCCCGCACTCAGCCTTGGAGCCCTCATACCTTGCATTCCCTGTCCCCCTCCCCCTCTTCCCAGGACAAAAGGTGGCACCCAGCCCCTCCCCTGGGCAAGGCTCCTTCTGGGCCAACCCACCTGGGCTATCCAGCCTTTAACTCCTCAGAAGCAGGGGCTGGCTTTTAAATTTGTCTCTGTGTTTCCCCACATAGACGACCGCGGGCAGGGTGCAGGGCCTCCCTGCATGACCTTCGGGGCTGTCATCTATAAAACCCAGGGGGTTCCAGCCCCGACTTCCCAGGATTGTGGGAGGAGGGACTGGGAGGATGCAGGCCCACACACAACGTCATTACAGAGAGGGTGAGATGCTGGGGGACCCAGGGAAATGGTCAGGCTGAGTGGGACCTACATTTTCCTTGTGAGGAATCCATTTCTGAGCCTTTGCCTTCCCTGTTGAGAGGTGGGTTGTGTCCTTTTGGCCCTGGACCAGGGCTGGGGGCTTTGCGGCCGTAGCTTACTGAAGTGCAGCGCCTGCTCTGAAGTATACCTCTCTGTCCCCGGCCCACAGATGGGAAAGGAAGCCTTGGAGAGCCCAGGCTGCCTCCCCGGCTGGAGCAGGTGATCGGCAAGCAGCCTCAGACTCGTGTCTGTGCTGTCCCCATCGGGACCTGCAGCCTCCCTGGACCCCGCAGAGCCCTCTGGGGCCCGCCCCACTCAGGGCCAGGGGCCAGCTCGCAGACCCTGCCTGCCCTCAGCGCCCGGCCCCTTGCTGCCTGCTGGAGGGGCAGCCCTTCTGAGCGGTTCTGGTAGCCTGGCTCCCAGCGACATTCCTCCTCTCATCACCCCACGGGGCAGCCAGCTTTGTCTGGGGTCCAGGGAGGCTTCGCCTCACTGCCAAGCTGCAGGATCCAGGGTCCACCTTGCCCCTGCCCCGACGCTCCTCCATGACAGCCCCCCACCCGTGCCCGGTGCAACCCCTTCCAGCTGGTGGGCAGGAGACACGGCAGCCAGGCAGGACCCGGCCAAACGAGCTGTTCAGGCTGACGAGGAAAGGGGACCCCCCACCTAGCGTCCCAGACAAAACGGAGAGGCAGTCTGTGTCTGAGGAGGCCATGGGACAGATGGGGGGCCATCAGGGCTGGAAAGAGCCCCAGGTGGTTCTCACCAGCGCAGGGCCTGGCCGGTGACCAGATCCAGGCACTGTGGAGCAAGCTGGGGCCCAGCGCCAACTGCAAGGCCCTCAGAGCACCAGCGACCACGGTGGCAGCAGCCATGTGAACAGAGCCCCCAGGCAGAGCAGGGGCCCCTGCCAGTCCGGGGTCCCCAGGACGCTTGCGTCACGGGCATGGCCGTGGCTGCATGGCCAGCTGAACCCTCCTTCCCGGGCTGGCGGGGGTCCAGGGCCCAGGGTCACCAGGGGTTCTGGAAACACAGAGGCAGAGGCTGGCTGTGCACTCACGCTGCAGGATGCCAGGGGACCAGCTGCCCAGAGGCGGTGACTTCTCTCCTTCCCAGCAGCTTATGGGTCTAGAGACGAGGCCGGAGGAGGCCCCCAGAAGAAAGTGACCCCTGGACAAAAGGAACCAGCAATTCATTTCCCCTCGTGCTCTCCAGACCCCCAGGCCCACAAGAGAAAGGAAATAATGGGCCCATTTGCTGTTTTCTGCTGAAGTCTCTTTCCTGGTGGCTGGCGGGGGGGGGGGGGGGGGGGGGGTTGGGATTGGTTCCATTTCCTTTGTGAGTGGCTGAAAGTAATTTAAGCCTCCATTGAAGCAAGCTCGCGGGGATGGTCCCAGCACCCTACCTGTAACAGGTGCCCAGCGGGACCAGCTGTCCACACTTGGAGCACCGCCCGGCTCCCTGTCCACCCTGGGAGTGCTGCCCTCTGCCCCAGTCACTTGCCCTCTGGCTGGCAGGGGCGTCTGTGGACACAGCCCCCTTGAACCATTTTGGTCCCTGGCCAGAGAAGCCACCTGGTCTGCTCTAATTCTCACCTTCAGGGTTTGAATCTCAGCAAGTACTTGCCATGGGCTCCTAAAGGTTTGTGCCATGCATAAAGGAAGACTGGGGCTTAAGAAAGTCCTTTTGAAACCCCAGCGTGCGGCCCAGTCAGCTCCCCATAGCTGGCTGCAGCGGTCCGTAGATGTTGGCGGGCTGCTGTGAACTTCCAGCTGCCCTCCCTGGGCCGTGAACTTTAGGAGACGCGCAGCGACTTTGCTGGGTGCAAACCCAGCCGCTCTAGGCCAGAGAGGCAGGGAGGCGGGTCCGAGGCAGCCCTGCTGAGGGCAGGATGGAAGGGTCTGATGGAGAGCGAGAGGAGCAGACTCTACAACCACAGGAGGCAAGGAGGCCAATGAAGAGGCCAGATCTGTGGGCGGTGGGACCAAGCGCCCCCGCCCCGAGCAGCCCAGCCAGGTGGGAGCTCCCCACCCGGTGCAGTGGGCGCCCTACAGCAGTTCCCTGAGGGTCCAGCTTCCCACTGCAGGCACCAGTCTGAGGCTCCCTGCCTTCCGAAGCATGTGGACCCACTGGAGAGCCAGTGCCCCAGTTCTGGCCAAGCCAGCTGGAGCATGCCCAAAACTCAGTTCAGGGCAGCAGGGAGGCGGCTGTGGGCCAGGGATGGCCTGAGCTCTGCCCGCCGCCACTGCTTCCGAGTGGAAAACGGGAGGTTGAAGCCTGCCTTCTTACCTGATACTCTCAACCATTTGAAACACTACGAACGAATGCAAAAGCGGATGTGCGCACATATATACATGACTGGGACACTGTGCTGTACACCAGAAATTGATGCATTGTAACTGACTATACTTCAAATTGAAAAAAAAGACTGAAGCACTATGGATAAAGCTATGGGTGCCCATAAGCAGCCCAAGCTCGCACCCCCTCTGCAGGGGTCAGTGCACTGTCGACACGGGTATGGGTGTGAATCTGGACGTTTGTCCCCGTGCTTCTGCGCGTGTGGGTAACGCTGCAGCCAAGAGCCTCGTGCACGATTCACACATTGAAACAACTACGTAGCCAGCACCTGCTGCGAGCCAAGCACGGCCCCAGGCGCTGGCATGATCCTCCTCCGCCCGCAGCGAAGCATCAAAGTGCAGAAGCTGCCTTGACTTTCGTCAGCAGCCCAGCTGCCTGCCGCCACACCTGTGTCCATCTGCGCGGGCCGCCAAAACAGGACCGCGGTTCTGGAGGCTGGAAGCCCATGACCGAGGCGCTGGTAGGGTGGGTTTCTCCTGAGGCCTCTCTCCTCGACTCACAGGGTCATCTTCTCGCGGTGTCCTCACACAGTCACCCCTCTGGGCGTGTCTGTGTCCGAATCTCCTCATTATAAGGACATCAGTCACACTGGATTAGGGCCCACTCACGGAACCTCGTTTTTACTCAATACAGTCCCATTCTGAGGTCCTCAGGGATGTGACGTCAACATACGAATTTTAGGGGAGACGCGAGTCAGCTTACAATAATGCCTGTGCCCATCTATATCCCTGCACCTGCTGGGATTCCATTTGGCTAAGAGTACCAGGAACTGAAAACAAACAAGATGGAAGTGTAGCCCTCTCTCAAGTTACAGCTCAGAGGTGGGCAGGCTGGGGCAGCCAGGCAGCTCTGCTTCCCCAAGTCCCCAGAGACCTGCCTGGGCTCTCTCCCACCAGGCCTGCCCTTCCTATAGGTCTCCTGATTGATGCTCCGGTTCCAGCCATCACGGCTGCATTCCCAGCATTATGAAGAAAAAAGCGCAAAGAAGAGGGGCAAAGGATGCCTACCATCTTCAAGGAAGATTCCAGAAATTGCCCTTTCACTCTTCTCCGTACATGTAATTGCCTGAATCTAGTCACATGGCCACATCTAGTTGTAAAGGGGAGTGAACTTCAGCCTTTATTCTGGGAGGCCCTGCGTGAAACTGAAACTGTGGCGTGTGGTCACTGTTGAAAACATGGGTAATGGTGTCTTTCATTCTCCATCACACACTGTCACCTGTACTTACTACTTCATCCCGTGTGTTTATCTAAAATGGTATCTCACTGTTGTTTTAACTGGCATTTTCCCAATAACTAGTGAAACTGGCCATCATTTCATTTGTATTGTCTATTTGTAGTTTCCCATCTCAGCATTTTCTGAATTTTCTCTACTTGGAATTGTCAGGTTTCCTTCTGGCTTGCGTTACCTCCTTATTATTGATTTGTAGACATGCTTATGTATCCTAGTATTAATCCTTTGTTTTTTACATGTTGCAAATATTTTATCCTCATCTGATATGTTTTTCATTTGTTTGTGACATCTTTTGTCATAAAGCAGATTTTTGGTTTTGTTGTATAAACAGCGTCAGTTCTCTCTTTCATGGCTTATTTTTAATTTGGGTGTTCTTTAAAGCATTGTGTGCCCCAGGGTGGTGTCTGCATCCTCCTATTTTTCCTCTGCTGCTTCAGTTCTCTTGTTTCCTACGTTTAAGCCTTTGAGTGACCCGGAATATATTTTTTAAGCCATGAACTATACATCTACATTTTTTTTTCCCCAAGAGGATAGCTTGCCAGTTTTGGCCTGTTTGCCTTGAGCTCCATCCTGGCCCTTCCCCTGCTTGGCCCTGCCCATGGGATCCTGACCCTACAGGCTGCATTTCCCAGGCCACCATATCACCTGGCTTCCAGCTGGGCTCAGAGCAGAGGAAGCACTGGCAGGAGATTAGAGGGCAGAAGGACAGGAAAGCTGGCATGTTTCTGTCCCTCCCACTCTGCCCAGGTAGCCTCTCTGCAACAAACCGCACCTGCTCCGTGGCTCTGGCTCTCCCTGGGTAAGCCCACTGTGCTCCCAGCCTCTGCCAGCTGACCCCAACCCACTCCATCCCTCCAACCCAGGCCAGGCCTGGCTGCATCTCCGGCCCCTGCTGGCTATTCCATCCCCTGTTTAACCAGTTCCCTGCATTCTATTCCTTCTGTTAAGAATACTCTTTTCCCAGTGTTCATAGCAGCACTATATACAATAGCCAAGACATGGAACCAACCTAAATGTCCATTGACAGATGACTGGATAAGGAAGTTGTGGTACATTTATACAATGGAATACTACTCAGCCATGAAAAAGAATAAAATAATGCCATTTGCAGCAACATGGATGGACCTGGAGATCATCATTCTACATGAAGCCAGAAAAAGAAAGAAAAATACCATATATTACTCTTATGTAGAATCCAAAAAAAAAAAAAGAAAAGAAAACAGAAGACGCTAACAAACATCTACAAAACAGAAGCAGACTTACAGACATAGTAAACAATCTTATGGTTACCAGGGGGAAGGGAGAGGGAAGGGAAAAATTGGGAGTTCAAGATTTGCAAATATTAACTACTATATATAAAAATAAATTAAAAATAAATTTCTTCTGTATAGCACAGAGAACTATATTCAATATCTTGTAGTAACCTTTAATGAAAAAGAATATGAAAAGGAATATATGTGTATATATATGTAGGACTGGGATATTATGCTGTACACCAGAAATTGATGCATTGGAACTAAATATACTTCAATTAAAAATAATAATAATAATAAATTTTTTAAGAATACACTTTTCCTGGGGTGGGGAGGGTATAGCTCAGTAGTAGAGTGCATGCCTAGCATGCATGGGGTCCTGGGTTCAATTCCCAGTACCTCCATTAAATAAATAAATAAACCTAATTACCTTTCCACCAAAAGAAAAACAAACGAACAAAAAAGAATGCTCTTTTCCTTTCCTGAGTATGCCCTGACTGATACAAAGAGCCAATTGACATTACCTTATTTATTTAAAAAGGAAAGAAAAAAAGCTCTTCCCACTGATTGTAAATGCCACCCGTCTTGTACTAAATTCCCCACTAAGAACGTGGATCACTCTGGCCTGTCTCCTAGCTGCACAGCTGTTCTGTTCCTGAGCCATCACCACACTATTCCATGCTCTAGAGATTCTTGCTCTCTCAAGACACCTGAAAGAGCCCCCATGGTTATTTTTTTTAATTTCTTTTTTTTTGCAGGGGGTAGGTAATTAGGTTTATTTATATATTTATTTGATTTTTCAGTGGAGGTACTGGGGATTGAACCCAGGACCTCCTGCACGCTAAGCATGCGCTCTACCATTTGAGCTATACCCTCCCTGGTTCCACACCGTTCTTTCTTTTTCAGAAACATTTCATGCTTGCCCATAGTGTCTTCCACATGAATTTGGGGATGAGTCTGACAATTTCCACGAAAAATCCTACCCCCTGAGGTTTTGGTTGTGACTGTCATTGAACATCTATTGATTTGAGGAGAATGAAGTCGGCAGGATATTGGATATTTCCAGCGCCGAATGTGCCGTGTCTCGCCGCGGACTGAGACTTTTTGTTACGCTTTTCAGTTAGGTGTTACAATTTCCAACATCTGAATCCTCTCATGTCTTGTTAGAGTCATTTGCCGGAATTTCCCAAATTCTGTGGCTGTTGTCACTGGTACCTCATTTCTATTGTGTTTTGATTATTTAGGACCCAGTTAGGAGCACTGTTCATTTCTATGGTGATCTGACATTTTTCCATCTTGCTGAACTCTCTAATTAACTCTAGTAATTTGCCAGGTGATTGAACCTATTGGATTTCCTTGGTAGAGGATCATATCTGTCTACAAATAATGACGGGTTTTTTTCTCTTCCTTTTCAATTTTAGCTTTTTTATTGTCAACATTCCAGTTTTTAGCTAGAAGCAGTGACAGGGAACTTGAACTTGTCCCAATCCTGACTTTTAATAGGAATCAGCCTAATATCTCAACTTTGTACGTGATATTTGCTTTAGATTTCTGGCAGACATTCTTTATCAAGTTAAGAAAGTTTTCTTTTATTCCTAAGAGTTTAGTTTGTTGGGGTTTTGTTGTTGGTTGGTTTTTAATCAGGAATAGAGGAGTTTCTGCTTCTAACAATGTGGGCCAACCATCCCACTGAGGAAAACTGCACCAAAACTTTAAAAATCAGTTAGATCGCATCAGAAAGCTAAGAAGATAATCAAGAATTCCCTTGCCAAGATCTGAAGGAGGCCTGGGAGGTAAACCCATTGTTTAGGACTATGTGGAAACCAGAATTCTAAGACAGCTCCAAGATCCCTGACCCCTGGTGTATACCTAACTTGTCCAGTTTATTCAGATGTTCATCTAGGCACTTCTGTGAGATGACTTTCTGAATGTGGTCAATGACCCAAATCAGTTGATCTTATAATAAGCTTATCCTTGGTGGGCCAGACCTAATCAGATAAGTGCTTAAAAAGAACCTTTTCTTCCTGATGAAGGAGAGTCAAAGGGTGAGGGAGATTCTCTTTGGCTGGCTTGGAAGATGGAGAGGGGCCTCTAGCAGGAAGTGCAGACAGCCTCCAGGAGCTAAGGGTGCCCATGGCTGACAGCCAGCAAGGAAACAGGCACCTCAGTCCTACAAACACAAGGAACTGAATTCTACCAATGACCTGAATGGGGCTGAAAGCCATCACTGAGCTCCACGTGAGATGCAGCCTGCCCAACACCCTGACTTCAGCCTGGAAAGACCCTGAGCAGAGGACCCTGGCCCCTAGTGCTGGACCTACACACCTGGGAGCAAATGAACATGTGGTGCTGCTGTAAGCCACTAAATGCATGGTCATTTGTTACACAGCACTGAAAACAAATACATTTGCTGCTTGCCCAGGAGGCAGCTGAGACCCTGGGTGACAATTTGAGAGCTTCACGAGGGAAGTGAGGCCAGGGCCTGCTGTTGGAACACTGAAAAACACACACTGAAATAATTCATAGATCAAGGGAAAAAACCACAATGTACATTAGAAAATGCGCTGGACTTAATGAAAATACCACACATCAAAATTTTTAAGGTTGCAGCTGAAGCCACGTTTACGTGGAAGCATAGTTTTAAACACAAGTATTACACAAAATAAGGCTGAAATTAACAGCAAAATAAATCAAAGAGAGTAAAAGGAAAGAAATGATTAAAATATAAGCATAAGTTAATTAAAATGTTAGGGTACACAATAAAGAGGATCAGCTAAGTCAAAAGTTGGTTCATTGAGAACAGTACATATATGCAAATTTTAAAAATACATATGCAGTAAAAAAAAAAAAAGGAAATGAGCTATCAAGCCATGAAAGACATGGAAGACACTTAAAAGACGTATTACTAAATCAAAGAAGCCAGTCTGAAAAGGTGGCAAACTGTACGATTCCAACCAAATGACATTCTGGAAAAGACAAAGCTATAGAAACAATAAAAAGATCATGGTTTCCAGGGGTTTGGGGAGAGGGAGGGAGGGAGGAATGAAAAGATGGAGCACCAGGAATTTTTAGGGCAATGAAATTATTCTGTAGGATACTGTAGTGGTGGCTACATGTCATTATGCATTTGTCAAAACAAACAGAATGTACAATGTCAAGAATGAGCCCTAATGTAAACTATGGACTATGGTTGATAATAATGTTCCCATGTTGGTTCATCAATTGTACCAACTACGCCACACTGATGAGGGATGTTGAGGGTAGGGGAGTATAAATGTGTGGATGGGGAGGGCTATGTGCGAACTCTGTATTTTCTGCTCAATTCTGCTGTGAACCTGAAACTGCTCAAAAAAAATAGTCTATTATTTTTTTTTAAAGTTGGTTCATTGAAAAGCAAAATAAAATTGATAAACCCGGTGGAGCTTGAGTGAGAAAAAAAAGGAAACAGAAAATGATGTCAGAAATGGAAAAGAAGATATTATTAAAAATCTTACAGACATTTAAAAGATAAGAGGACAAAAAGTTAAACAGAGAGTTACCATATGACCCAGCAATTCTAATCCTTAGGGATTTACTCAGAAGAGCTGAAAACAGGCCCACACAGAAACTTGCACACAAATGTGCATAGCAGCATTATTCATAGTAGCAAAAAAGAACAATCCAAATGTCCATCAATGGATGACTGGATCAACAAATGGTGATCTATCCATATAATGGAATATTATTCGGCCATAAAAAAGGATTGAATTACTGATAAGTGCTACAACATGGATGAACCTCAAACACATTATGCTAAGTGAAAGAAGCCAGACACAAATGGCCACAGATCTCATGATCCCATTTATACGAAATGCCCAAATCTCTACTGACAGAAAATACATGGGTAGGGCCGAGGGAAGGGAGAGTGACTGCTAACGGGTGCCGGGATTCTTTGGGGGATGATGAATTAGACAGTGGTGATGGTTCCACAGCATTATGAACATGCACAGAATTGTATACTTTAAAATAGTGAATTTTATCTTTTGAGAATTTTGTTTCAATTAAAAAAAAATCCCCCCCAAAAAGAGAAGAGGTTATCACAAACAAATTTACTCCCATGAGCCGGAGGGCCACGGCCTCGGGACCCTCTCTCAGCTCACAGCACATCGCCATGAGTCTCTTCTTTCCTCTGCCGCTCTGACTCTGTGAGGGGCCTGAGCTCGCTTCACCTCAGTTCACCAGCCAGCCCAGACTCAACAAGAACCTGCTTCAATTAAAGGCTTCCAGAAGAGAGCGTCTGCTTGGACCAGCTAGGGTCAACTGTCCATCTTGGCCAGACCAAGTGTGGCCAATGTGACAAGACCATGTGGCATGAACTTTGCTGTCTGTGACCCAGCCTTGGGGGTAGGGGGAGAAGTTCTCAGAGGAGAGAGACTGGACAAACCCCTCCCCAGAAGTGGTCATTCCTGTATAACTAAGTCTCTATCCCTCTCAGAGTGTAGAGTCCAGAACTGATGCCCACATACCAAGGTCCCAGTGGACTGCACAGAGAATAATTATGCCCTCCACTGTACCGGCTCTTGACCTCTTATAATGTGACCTTGCCACACACTTGGCTCACCCTGAGCATCGTCACTGTATTTGTTTCCTATTGCCACTGTAACAAATATGACAAACTCAGTGGCTTAAAACAGCACAAATTTATCCTCTTATAGCTCTGAAAGTCCGAAGTCTAAAATCAGTCTCATGTGGCTAAAGTTGAGGTGTCAGCAGATTGGTTCCTTCTGGAGGCTCTGGGGAGAATCTATTCCTTATTTGGTTCAGCTTCTAGCGCCACCTCGGCCTCCTCCATCCTCAGAGCACATCACTCCAATCTCTGCTCCCTCCCCTGTGGTCACATTTCCCTCTGCCCCCCTCTTACAAGGACTTTGATCACTACATTTAGGGCCCATCTGGATAATCCAAGATAATCTTCCCATCTCCAGATCCTTAGTGTAATCACATCTGCAAAGTCTCCTTTGCCATAGATGGTAACGTCCAAAGGTTCCAGGTACTAGGAGGGGGACTTCTAGGGGAGGGGCCGCTGTGCATCCTCCAGAGCCACCCTGAACCTGCTCTCCACCCACTGTACCCACTGCTCCTCCAGACACTGTCTGCGACACCCCCACCACACCACAGTCCTGTGTCCACTGTGGGGCCAGCAGAGGTGGGGAAGAGCCCTGTCCCTGACGTCCGCTCCCCCGCCCTGTGCCCGGGTTTCATCAGTCACCTATCAGTGTCCATTTTTGTGCAGCCTGGGATCAGCACCCTGTCCTGAGACTGAGAGTCTTCCCCCCATCAGATGCCCCGTGGTCCTGTGGCCTGACGCCACCCAATCCTGTGCTGACCTCCCACTGACCTCTGTCCCCTCGTGACCCGCTCATGACCTCTCATGCTGCAGCCTCCTCCTCACCAGGTCCCATCCTCCACTCGGGCAGCTCTGTGTCCCACCCCCATCGTCCAACAAGCCTCTGCATCAGCCAGTTTAGCCTCCAGATGCCTCCTGGGCCAACCTCCACAAGCCATGAGTTCCTTTGCCAGCTGCCAGGGAAGGAGGGAAGGAAGGAAGGAAGAGAGGGAGGGAGGGAGGGAAGGAACGGAATGAAGCCTTGTAGCCAGCACTTTCCAGTGCCGCAGGAAGACACTGAAGTCATCTCTCCCTCCTGGCCCCACCTCCAGGTAACAACCAAGAGAGAGGGTTTTGAAATCAGACAAACCAGAACTCTGGCTGCACTGCTGTGTGACTCTGGAAAAATCACTTAACCTCTCTGTGCTTCAGTGTTCGCCTAGGTAAAATGGGAGTGGTAGCAGTTCTCACCTCACAGGCTGTCAGGTCCGTGGGACAGTCCGTGAAGAGCTTTGACAGCAGCTCCCAGCAGATGGCAATCACTGCAAGATGCTAGCTTTGCTCCTCTCACTGTCCCCTTCACGCCCTGGGCATCTCTCCGTTCCCTCCGAGGGCCACAGAGGAGTATTCAGTCTGCCTCTGGCCCTCCATCTGTTCCCGAGCTGGTGGGAGGTGCAGCCCAGCAGTGGGAGCCCTGGCAGGACGAGAAGCCCCGGTGGCGGGTCCCCTGGGGGTGGGTCCTGCAGGGCTCCTGAGGCAGCTTGCCCGCCCTCTGTAGCCCAAGGCTGGGGTCGCTCTGTGGTCAGGGCCCTCAGCCAGGCCCTGTGGTCCTCCTGAGGAAGGGGCTGCCCTCAAACAGGGGACACAGCTGAAACCCCAGCAGATGACACAGAAGGTGTGTGTGCCAGAGGGCCAGGGCCTCTGGGCCTTCACCCTGCAGCTCTGCAGGGCAGGGGCACCCAGCTGAGGACCCCAGACCCAGGCCCCAGACAGCTGTCTTTCCCCCGCTGAGCTGTGACCGGGAGGCGAGGCAGGAGGTGCCGGCCCATCAGGGTGTGTGCGGTGGGCCCAGCATCCCCACGGGAGAGCAGCACGTTCAAGGCTGCCGTGGGGGGAGGGCAGCAGGTACTCCGGCCCCACAAGCAGGTCCACACAGTGGGGAGCAGAAGGGGACCGGGGCTGACCCCGTGGGCCACAGCAGCGGGGGTCTGAGTGCCGAGCTAGCAAGCTTGGGCCTTTGCCCAAGAGAGACAGGGAGCCTGCTCCAGAAGGGTGTGGGACAGGCGAGGGGTGTGGCTGCAGAAGGTTACCCCACACACTCGGGCTGCAGGGAGGGTGGCCTGGACCAGGGCTGACGGAAGCAGGGTCCAGGGGTCTGAGAGCAAGGCCAGGTGCTGAGCACCGGAGCCCTGCAGGGAGACAGGACATGGGGCTGGGGCAGAAGTCTCAGGGGCCAGGGACACAGGAGGATGGAAGTTCCTGAAGCTCTGGGCTGTTCAGGCAGTGTTCCTGAGTCGTGGGCACTCAGGGAGGGCTTTACTTTAAAGGAAAGATGGCTCAGGTCAGCCTCTGCCCGACAGACATCACAGGATCCTGGGCCAGCACATCACAGAGCCACCCACCCAGGCGCCCTCCTGCAGCTGTGCATTATTAAATTATTTCTGGGGAAATTAGGGTAGAAGCATGAATAATTCAAAGCAAGGGATAAAGTCAAATCTAATCAACTCTGTCTGCCGGCTTGAACTTTGGCATGATGACGAGCGCGTGTGTGTAGAGCCTGCTGGGAGCCTGAGATGAGAATCTGGGTCTGGGATTTGCACTCAGACATTTCAGAAGGATGCAGCGGCTCCTCCCTCTCAGCCTCCCAGGGCCACGCGGGTCCCCGTTATCCCTCACAGGGCGGCTTGGCGGCTGAGGCTGGACCTTGGGAAGGTGCCTAATCCAGCCAGGCCTCAATTTCCTGGTCTGCAAAATGGGAACGGAAATGCACTTCTGGCTCGCGAAGTTGTCCTGGGCACTCAGTGGACTAGCTCACAGGCCGCACCTTGTGCGGCAGCAAGTGCACAGCGGGCACCTGGCGTCATTCTGTCACTGAGTCCAAGCTCGTACTGCCCGCTGCGTGACAGGCCGATAAATCAAGTTGTTGGGGCAAGGAATAGTGACTTTACTCAGAAAACCAGCAGACTGAGAATGTGGTGGACTAGTGTCCCAAAGAACCACCTTGCCTGAGTTAGAATTCAGGCTTCTTTTATTCTAAAAGGGGAGGGAGTGAAGTCACATATTTCTTGGTACTGGTCAGCCTCCAGAGGATGTGTTCAATTCTTCCTTCCTGCAGTCATTCATGGGGGGGCCGGGTCAGGCTGTCTCCTGTGAGCTAAACAAAGGTATTTTAGCTCAATACTCATTACCTGGGAGGCAGGGTTCCCAGAGATGGGCCGGCACGTATAATTTAAGCTTATAGGCAACATCCCTTTAGTGATTAACTTGTAGCAAAAGCAGCAAGACACAAAGGGGAAAGTAAAAGAAACAGATCCAATATGGAGTCAGATTCGTCCTTCCCTATTACAATTCCAATCTTCATAAAAACACTTGTCTTTCAGATCAGCTCAGCATTTCAAATTTCACTGAGTGAAGTGTGCCCAGATACGTATTAACTTATATGATGGCAAAAGGCATCTTTCTCGTGGAAGAGCTATGCATATTCATTTAAAAGTTCAAGTGAAATTTAATATTTTCTCCACAGATGTCCATAGAAGTCCATGAATTTTGAAATGGTAAGTGACGGAGACATGAGGCACCGCCCAGACACACATCATGAACACTGACAAGGGCGAACCCAGGCCGTATCAAAGCGAGGAAGTCTCTGGTGGAGCCACGGTCAGCGGGGTGAACTTGGAGGCAGTGGCTCGTGGCCCCACCTGCTCGGATGGCACCTCCAGCCCCCTGCAGATTCCCCCAAGGGTTGGGGGTGGGAGGGTTTGTGAACAAGCCAGACGTCCACACTGCTTTGACCACCCAGGATGTCCCCACCAGACCTGCCCATCTGTCTGCTGGGCTGTCCCCGAGGGCCAGGTGCAGTAGCTGCTGGCTGTGTGTGGCAGCCTCACCCACATGGTCGCTTCTCTGCAGCCACCTGGTCCCTGCTACTGCTCCAGCCAGCTCTGCTGTTCCCTGCCAGCAGCACTGCGAACCCCCCAGCACGGTGGGCTGGCGCTGTGCCTGGGAGCCCCCTGGCCCCACCTCCGTGCCGGAGCCATGGTCCAAGGCTCCATGCTTGCAGCTCCTAGGAGGAGCTGCCCAGCCCTGCTGCAGGGCCTCAGCACCAGCAGCCTTGTCTTCAGCAAGGACTGACCCCAGAGATGAGCACGGGGGAGGGCCACTTAGGTAACCTGCTCACCTCCATCAGCATCCTGCGAGGGGAGGGCACAGCTCAGGGCTGGAGCGCGTGCTTAGCACGCACGAGGTCCTGGGTTCGATCCCCGGCACCTCTGTTAAAATAAACAAATAAATAAACACGCTGCCTGGTTCTGGGCCAAGCTGAGTGTCTCCTACAAGTTACTCTCGGCCTCTGTGTCCTCATCTGTAAAAATAGGGGCGATGACACCACTGCGGTAACTTTTATGGACTGAATTGTCACTCCCCACTGCAACCCCTGCCTCGGAATTCATGTGATGAAGTTCTAACCCTCAGTGCCTCAGACGGTGGCTGTATTGGAGACAGGGTCTTTAAAGAGTCAATTAAGGTAAAATGAGGTCATATGGGTGGGTCCTGATCCAATATAGTCGACTGGGGTCCTTATATGGAGAGGAGATTAGGGTACAGACACACAGAGGGAAGATGGTGTGAAGACACGGGGAGAGAGGCGCTCTTCAAGCCGGGGAGAGAGCCCTCAGAAGGAACCGTCCCGCTGACACCTTGATCTTGGACTTCCAGACTCCAGAACTGTGAGAAGGTACGTTTCTGTTGCCAAAGCACCGAGCGCGGGCAGGCCGCCTCCCACAACCCCCGGCCCTGTGGCTGCACGGCGTCCGGGCCCGGCCCTCACCGGCCCTCACCGGCCCTCGGCGCAGGGCGTCCAGCACCCCCCCTCAGCCGCACTAGGAGGGCTGGGCGGAGGATGCCCTGGGCCTCCCGCACCGGCCACAGGGCACCTGCTGTCCTGGGCGCTGCCTGGGGGAGGGGGCCGGGCAGGAAGAGGGCTGCTTGGCATTTAGGTTCTCCTGACTCTGCTGAGATGTGGGAGACCCTGGAAGGGGTGGGGCTTCCAGCACAGTCCAACTCACAGCCAAGATGTAGACAAAGAGACATGGGGGAGAGCTTGTGGTGAGGCAATAATGAGCCCCCATAGCTTGGGAACAAACAGAGCTGTGTTACATGGTGAGAACTCAGGTGGAGAGAAGAAGATGGGGGGCCAGAAAGGGAGCCAGAAGGGGAGAGAAAGGCACAGAGGTGGGAATGGAGTGGGCCGGCCTGGAGCCCAGTAGGCTCACAGCTGAGTGCTAGGCCCCCGGCTGGGATGCCCACTGGGGCCAGGCAGGCCAGCGGGGCGGGAGGCAGGCTGGCCCGGGACTGTGGGCAGCTGGAGAGTGGCAGCCCCCCAGCAGGCAGCTCCTCTCCAGCTCCTGCCGATGCACCAGAAGGATGTCTGCCCAGGGAGGGTCCTCTTCAGAGACGCCGAACACCAGGTTCAGCGTCAAGTTAGCCGTTTATCATTGGGGGTGATGTCAAGCAGAACAATTCTTCCAGCCAGATCTGTCATACACACTGCCTCTCTCCCCACCGCACTGCCACCTTCCCTGGCACCCAGGCCCGGGCGATCCTGGGACTCGGGACCAGCCAGCGGGGAAGGCCACCTACCATCCTTTCCTCCCTGAGTGAGCAAGTGGGCCCCCCTCGGCCACACCTGGCACGCACCTCGCCCTCCGTGGCTCCCCAACCCCACCCCCTCCTCCGCCAAAACCCGCAGGGCTTGGCTCAGCTCAGCAAAGGGCAGCTGTTCTTCTTTCTGACATTTTCCAGTAAAGTGGAGGCTTTTATTCTGGAATTTAGGAGCGACCTTTATCGGCTGTCTGGGAGGAAGCATCTGTCACCAATGTGAAGTTTCCACTTGGCGGCCCCTGCACACATCAGACTTGTCCTCACAGACATCCAGTGTCTGAGGCAGGCTGACTGGTGACAGGGACGTGCAGACCCCGCAGCGGCCCGGGGAGGCAGCCCAGGCCGGGGAGGCGGCAGGCGCAGACACCCCTGGGACACAGGCAGACAGGGACGTGGACCACAGGCATAGAGGAGGGAGGAGCAGAGAGTGGCCCAGGGGGTGAAGACTAGCTGGGCCCCATGAGGATCCTCAGATCAAAATTGGGGTGGTGGCTGCAAGAAGTAAGTCGGAGCACGCAGCCAGCAGTCTGCCCAGGGGTTGTGCTGGAAAGAGGGGTCAGGTAGGGAGATGGTGGGGTGCTTAGGTACTTACTGGTACCCAGCAGACAGCGTGAGTTGTGCAGACAAGGGCAGGCAGGCCACTGGGAAAATATCTCTTGTGGGACCTCTGTCTGCATAAACTTTGAGTCACCCCAAACCAGCATGTCAGCACCCTTCTGGCAGCCAACCCTCACATGATCCCACAAAAGGAAAACCAGTAGCAAGCATTTGCTCACGAGGCCACTTTTCTGGGACCAGGGCCCAGCCACAGGGCCCTCAGCCTGAGTCCTGGAGCCCTTGAGGAATGTGGTCAACTCCACGTGCTGGGTGCAGGGTCAGATAGTATCTGAGGGAGAAAACAGAGCCAGAGCCCACACGGGTCCTGTTCAGATGGGGAGAGCCCCACCCAGGCACCCCTGCCAGCCTGGCTGGTCCCAGGCTCTGCATGTGGACTTAGACAACTTTGAGGAAGGCACCCCAAAGTGTGGAGGGCCTGGGAGACCCAGGGCAGGACCCAACCACCCAGGTCAAAAGAAATCCTGGTTGTGGAGACCCCAGGTATGGGACTAGGGTGTCCCTAGACCCTCTCTCCTAGGACCTAGGGCTGAGCCCGACACCGGAGGCCATGAAGGGACCGGGGCAGAGCTGGCCCCAGATGAAAGGGAAACTAGAGGAAGGCAGTCCCCGAAGCCAGGACTAGACACTCAGGGCAAACCTGCAGGCAGGGTCACCCCTACGCATCCCAGACCCCAGGCTGTTCAGACCACCCGCCTCCTGGGCCCAGGCCACCCCCAGTCGCCCACGATTGCCAGTCTCTGGGCCCCTGCAGGTGCCTTCTCCCTGAGACTCTGTCCAGAAACACAGGAGGCTTCCTCTGCAGACCCACAGACCAGACAACGTTCATTCCTCAGTGTCAACAAAGCCCGCGTCTCCAGGGCAATCACTTTTACTCGGTAAATACTAGGCAGCTTTGGACGGCGGGTGCGAGCCCCGGTCTCGGTGAACTACAGCCGCTCTCTGCCACCCACCCAGCCGGTCTCCCTCCTGAGGTCGAGCTGCTGCAGAGGTGAGTGGATGGAGGCTCTGATGGGCTCCTCACCCGTGGGGACAGGAGGAACAGGTCATGGCTTCTCTCCAGCTGCATTAGGTGGCCCAGCACAGGGAGAAGAGCCGGCCGCTGGGCTGTGACCCATGGAGGGTGGCAACGGCTGGGGCAAAAATCCTCCCCCCCAACGTTGTAGAATGAGTTGTGCCCACTTGCTAGCAGTTGGGACGTGGGGTGGGGAGTCAAGGGCCAATCCCAGACGGGAGTCCTGCTGGTAGGACCCCTACCCATGGGTGACCAGGGGGTGAAGAGGTGCTGTCCGCTTTTCGGGATGGCCACTCCACCATTCCACAGGGATTCTGCTCAGGCCTTTGAGTTTGGAGGAGATTGAACCCCCTTCTGGCCCCAAGGGTGGGCCCGTCTCTGTACCCACTCCCCTACATTTGACCCTGCCCCTCCCGTGAGTGGCGGAGACCTAAGCTCAGCAGCCCTTGGGCAGTCCCAGCCTGCTGGGAAAGAAGTGTCAGCCTCATGGTCCGCTGACTCTGGGGTTGTGGTGGTTCTGGGCCTGTTGGCAGGGGAGAGGGTGGGAACCATGGAGCCTTCTCCTCTGGGGTGCAGAATGCTCACTTCAAAAATATCCGAAGTCGAGCCTCGCTGCAGAGTGAAGACTCATTCTCCATCATCAGGTCTGTATGAGAAATGAATATTGCCCCCAGTCACCTGCCTCTGGCATTTTCTCCTGTTGAGCTAATAACTGCATTGCTTCTTTGGCTAAGGGGGCAGATGCATGTGCCCCCACTGTGTCAGGCTGCAGTGACTTCCTTCACTGAACTTAATGAAGAGGGTCAGGGCAGAGCCAGTTCCTAGAAACCCAGAGTATTCTCTAACCACTCCACCACATGACCTATACAAGGCTTGGCTCCTCTCAGGGAGGAGAGGATGGATGGATGGATGGCTGGATGGATGGATGGATAGGTGGATGGATGGACAGACGGACGGACAGACAGACGGATGGATGGATGGATGGGTGGATGGATGAATGGATGGATGAATGGGTGGATGGCTGGCTGGAGGGATGGATGGATGGATATGTGGATGGATGGATGGATGGATAGGTGGATGGATGGATGGATGGATGGATAGATATGTGGATGAACTGATGGATAGATAGATGTTGGTTGGTTGGGATATGCAGTAAATTGATGAATGTATGGATAAGGAGAGAATGAGTAGGTGATAGGTAGATGGATAGATGGGCAGAATAAGTGGATAAATACATGAATGTATGGACAAATGGGAGGGTTGAGAAATGGACAAATGGATGGATGGATGGATGGATGGATAAATAGATTTCTCTTAGGAGACAGTAACCTTTTTGAAGCTTTTTGAAAGTAGGCTAGTGCATTTCATTTTTTTGTTTTCACCCACAAAACAGGCTTCACAAAAGTATTTCTTAATGATAACAGACTGTGTGCAGGCATTGCCCTCAGATCCAACGTGTACCATAACATTCGTATGAAAATCTCATAAAACCAGTAGGAGTGATTTTGTAACAGCCATTCCCTGCAAATCACACTTACAAGCTATTTCAAAGATGATTGTATTCTTTAAAATGTACTTTGAAACGGTAACTGATTTAAAAATTATATATATATACATATATATATGAAATACTCTTATTTTCCTGTTTAGTGTGAGCCTATCTCCCTTGGCAATGTAATTTAAGAAAGAAATCTTCTAAATATTTCTATTCGTTTTTTCAAAAGAAAAGAAAAATCACTCTCTAACCAACCAGCTAAATCCCCCCACAGCGTATAGGTTATCAGGGTCTCAATTTGGAAATCACAGATTCTTGGAATGAACATGTGAAGAATGTTTGGAGAATGTTTGGGGCCACGCCTATCAACCCTCCTCATCTTAACCCAAGAAAGTGGAGATCAGGAGAAGGGCCGTGGCAGCCAGCATCAGGAAGGGTCTAGATGGCAGATGCAGAGAACACCGGCTCCCGTGCTACCCTGGAATCTCCAATCCGTCAGCAAGGCCTTATACGACAGGCTAAGCCCCGAGACAGCTGCCGGGGAGCAGGAGCCCGTTAGAACCTGCCCTCTGCCTCCATCTCAGACCTCTTCTAGCCACGCCCCTTTCCATGGCATGCGGTGTCTACGGGGTCAAGGGGAGGTGCCCACCCAAGCCTACTCCCTCACTCTCCAGACTGTGCTCTGGGTCCCCTAGATCCCGCAGGTCCTGCCCCCAAAGCCCAGGCTCACGTTCAGGACCCATGCAGCCCTCTTTCGTGGAGCTGTCCTAGAGGGTGGACCCCACCACCAGTAGACCTTCGAGGTGGCCAAGAAGTCTCTGTTTTCAGGGGCTCCTGGAGCCCAGGGTGAGAAGAGGAGGGTGATGCCAGGCAAGGAAGACAGTGCCTTGTCTCCACCCCGCCCCAGCATAGAACCCTGAGGAGGTCAAGAGTTCTCACCTTGCTTTTTTTTTTAATTGAAGTATAGTCAGTTACAATGCATCAATTTCTGGTGCACAGCATAATGTCCCAGTCATGCATATACATACATAGATTCATTTTTATTTTTTTTCATTAAAGGTTATTATAAGATACTGAATATAGCTCCCTGTGCTATACAGAAGAAATTTGTTTTTATCTATTTTTATATATAGTAGTTAATATTTACAAATCTCAAACTCCTAAATTTATCCCTTCCCACTCCCTTTCCCCCGGTAACCATAAAATTGTTTACTATGTCTGCGAGTCTGTTTCTGTTTTGTAGATGAGTTCATTAGTGTCCTCTTTTTTCTTTTTTTTTAAATTCCACATATGAGTGATTTCACATGGTATTTTTCTTTCTTTTCTGGCTTACTTCACTTAGAATGACAATCCCCAGGTCCATCCATGTTGCTGCAAATGGCATTATTTTATTCTTTTTTTTATGGCTGAGTAGTGTCCCATTGTATAATATACCACAACTTCTTTATCCAGCGCTCTGTTGATGGACATTTAGAAGAGCTCTCAATTTGAACCTGGTTTCCAGGCCACTTTAAAGATGCATTTTTCAAGGCTAGAGGCGTAGCATACTTTATTTGCCAGTTCATTAGGTTGCTTTATAGCTTTTAAGCATTTAGACCAGTAGTTCTCAAACGTTTTGGTCTCAAGACCCCTTTACATTCTTAACAATTATGGAGAACCCCAAAGAGTTTTTGTTTGTGCGAGTTATATCCATCAGTGTTTATCATGTTAAAATTTTAAACTGAGACACCTTGAAGACATTCATTCATTAACTTGTTTTAAAAATAACAAGGAGCTCATTGCCTGGTTCTATAAATAACACGTTTTTTAATAAAAACTATGTCTTCCGAGACAAATGGGAAAGGGAGTGGAAGGCATGCCATTGTTTGGCAGTTTTGCAAATCTCCTTAATGCCTGGATTAAGAGAGGCAGCTGGGTTCTCATCTCTGTTCCTGCCTTCGGTTTGTTGTGATGTGTTGTTTGGTTAAAGCATAAGAAGAGGCTTGGGAGCCCTGCAGAGATGCAATTAGAAAAGGAAGATTTTCATCGCCTTTTCAGAGCATCATGGATTTTCTTACTTGATACTAACCCAGAACTCAACAAGAAGCTGTTTCTTCTTTTTTTTAACTGAAGTATAGTTGACTTACCATATTCTATTAGCTTCAGGTTTGTAGCTGTCTTGTACACCTTATCTTTAAAGATTCAGTATCTTTATAGATTATACTCCATACAAAGTTATTATAAAATATTGACCATATCCCTTGTGTTGTACATTGCATCCTTGTAACTTATGTATTTTATACCTAGCAGTTTGTACCTATTAATCCCCTTCACCTATTTTGCCCCTCCCCCCCAGCCCTCTCCCCACTGGTCACCACTGGTTTGTTCTCTGCATCTGAGTCTGCTTCTGTTTTGTCATATTTGTTCATTTGGTTTTTTTTTTTTTTTTAGATTCTACATATATGTGTGAAAACAGTATAGTGGTTCCTCAAAAAAAATTTTTAAAGAAGCAGTTCCTTAAAGTCTAGTTGTCAGGACCAGGACAAGGTGAGTGAGTCACTCAGGGTACAGACTCGAGACACTCTCAGCTGCGAGAGGTGCCTGAACTTTGTTCCTTCCACCTAATTCCAGCTCTGCTGGTTGTGGTGTGAACTCTGAAACCACAGTGATAAGCTTTCTGTATTCTGCTCCATTAAAATTCATTTTTCTGTCTTGGCCTCTGAATGTGTACTTTGCCTCATTTTTTGCATGATTCTGTAACTGTCAGGGCTGGGATGTGGTTTTACCCTACTGAGAAGCTACCAAATTAACTTGCCATTTCATGGATGCTGGCAAAAGACATGAGATTCCTGTGTCAGTGACAAAGGACTTTATTGCCCACAGCACGCTTCCATAGCAATCATGTGGGCATTCAGAGAACATTGGTTCTTCAAGTCATGCAGGGCTTCCAAAGGTTGACATGCTGCTTTAAACAGTATCAAGCATCACTTTCGTGAGAATCATCATTACTCTCATCAACAAAGTCTTTCTGTAGCGAGAAGCTGTTAAATTTACAGTGGTGGGGATATGTTTTCCAAAATTGTAATTTTCACCTAAAAGTTCAAATTTTCTTTTTGGCCACAAATACTATTAGTCATTTTCCTTGAAGAAAGAAGTTCACTTTATTCATTTTCAAGAAAATGTGTCCCAAATACCTGAGTCTGAATAACCATTAGTGTGTCTGTCAATCTTTCAAGTCCAGGGCCACATTCCCCCTACCACATTCCCCCTCAAGTCCACTTCTCCAGCCCCTCTGGGTTTCTTGCTGCACCTTACGAGAGTATGTTTCTGCCTCAGGGCCTTTGCACATGCTATTCCTTCTGCCTGAAATGCTCTTTTCCCAGATGGCTTCCTCCCCCACTGCATTCAGTTATGTTTTAAAAGGCACTTTCCCAAAGAGCACTGCCCTGACTTCCCGGCCTGTGTTAACCACCCCCACACATACACTGAACACCCTCACCCTGCTTTATTTTCTCCTTTGTGTATATCGTTTCTTGAAATTATATGATCTGTTTTCCTGCCTGCTTACTATCTGTTCTTCCCACTCCCACCATCGCCACTAGAATGCAGCCCCTTGTGGGAGGTAGTCCAGCACCTGGGACAGCACCAAGGCACAAGGTAAGTGCTCAAGAACTATTTGCCAGACGGACGGAGAGCAGCTGTCACTGGGCACCAGGCTCTCGGAGGCAGAATACAAGACACACACAGCTGCGACTTGTAAGATACTTGAAATTTCCTTCGTAGTTGCAAAAGAGTCTAATAACAATGAAATGTGGAACTCTATGAGAAACAGGTACAGAGAGGGACTCAAATACCCATCAACAAAAAATGAGTAAATTGTGGCCTCCATATGTAATGGAACACTATGCCCGAGAGAGAGAGAGAAATAGCCTCAGCAACCTGGATAATCTCATTATGTTGAGTAAAAAAAGGCAGACACACGAGGGAAAACACTGAATGACTTTATATGAAGGACAAGAACAGGCAAAACTCTGTTATGATAGAAATCGCAACAGCGGTTACCTCTTGGGATGGAGGAAAGTATAGACTAGGAAGGGACGAGAGGGGGCCGTCTTAATGGGCTTTTGTTTTAATCAGATGTGCTAAGGTGACAAACACAGAGACAATGGCCTTTAAAAGAAAAGCTTACAACTTACAGTTCCCAAAAGGATGGGGCATGTCGGGCCATGAAGGACCACTTGGGGAAGCACCAGATTGGTCAGAAGACAGAAGGAGCCGGGGGAAAGCATGGCCGGGGCCCAGACTGCGGCTTCCCGGGGAAGAAACGAGAGCAACAAGTAGGCGAGTGTGAGCAAAGTTCAGGACTGGCTGGTCTAAATAACTTCAGCAAGCCCTGGACTGTGGGGGTGGCCTCTGGTTGTTTGGAATCTGGCTGCGGGGTGATTTAGGGCAGGGGGACATTGGCTTGACCTGTGAGTGAGATAAAGAAAGCAGTTTGGATTGGTTGGTTTGCATATAAAAGGCAGACTTGCAGGCAAGTTGTTTGCTGTCTCTAGACCGGGAGGGGCAGTCTCTCCCCAGGCAGCAAAACATCAGACGATGCCAAAGCATCCTAAAATACGAGAAATGAAAAAACATGATTAATGCAAGAGCCTTACAGAGTGCTGGTCAGCTTCTCTACACACGTAGAAAGATGTGTAAAGATCTGCTTGCTGCTGCTGCTGAACTAAACTTGAGTGCACTTGCCCGCACACAGTAAAACCCATCTACTGACACCCGGGCTGCGGCGAAGGGCAGTGCGGTGTTCACTGTGGCACCAAACATGGAGTCCAAGAGGCTAATGTTCAAAAGACCCAAACTCCCCAGTGGCTGTCAGGGGAAGGGTTTTAAAGACAGGGCGAGGGGGAGGGCTGTGGGCGGGTGATGAGCTCGTGGGCGCTCTTCTGATTGGCTGGGGGGGAGGTCGCTGGAAACCAATCGCCCTCCTGGTTCCCGCGGGCCTGGAGTCTCCGCGCTCGTGGGCAGCACACAGTTAACTTCTTCCACCCGGTGGGGGTTTCACACTCTGCAAAACAGCTCAAAGGATACGGCTCCGAATGTTATCTATAAATCCGGAGGAGGAGCTGAAGTTCCTTGACTTTGTTTAATGGCTAAACTATTATTATTTTGTCTTGCTTGACTGCTTTCCTTTGTTTCTGCCTTTTCTCTCTTCTCTGACTAAATATGCTCTTTGGAACTTGCGGAAGGCCTATGAGGCTGAAGTGCTTCTACAAACAAGAGGCAGGCAGAGGGGGGGTCTGTCTCAGGAAGGCCCTTAGGGTCCTGCCTGGTGATGATATCAGTGTACTTTAAGCACTTTTTTATGATACCTCAATTTCCTAAAAATACAAATACAGAATTTAGTTGGAAGAAATACAAAGACATAAGAACTCACGAACTCTCACCACTCTTTCTCTCATGCTCTTTCTAGCATCAGAATCCTCCTCCTCACACCCAGACTTGAGTCCCAGAGGTCCAGGCACAGTTCCACCCGCTTCCAGCCCCGAGGCAGCTTGGCACATTCATGGGAGCCCGTCAGTCTCTTTCTAGATGCCAGCTTAGAACTTAGAAAATTCTCCCTTTGACTTACTCTTCCTCCTGAGCCTTCCTGTAAGCAAAGCAAAAAGGAGGGAAAATGCACTCCAGGGTGCTGCCCGCTGCCACCTTCCCCAGCCCCTGCTCCCCAGTCCCTTCCTCCTGGGATGTTTGTGGGCTCCATCACCCCTTCCTAGGAATTCTCATTTAGCAGCATGGATTTTTATCCCACTGCTAGAACTGAGGCTTCTTGAGGCTACAAGTGCTAAGCACACAGGAACTACTCCTGGGCTGAGCAGGGGGCAGGAGTGAAGCCAGGGCAGCCATGATTAAGCCGAGCCTGAAGGCAGCCTCGGGGCAGAGATGGGTGGCTTGGCACTCCGTTCATGGGCAGGGAGACCTGGGGGACGCCACCCCGATGCTGGACCAGGCATGACCCACTCAAGTCAGACGCAGACACTCTTCTGGCCAGGCTCCCTCAGTCCCACCCTCTTCTAGCTGTCGCATGGGAGTGCCTGTGTCCTCTGGCTCCCCTCCTCCCCCACCAAGAGGTTGAGCCCCTCGCCTCTTGTCCTGAGGCCAGCACAGAGCCTGCTTGGCACAGAGGAGAGGGCAGGGACCATTGTGGGTTGAAGCCATGGGTGGATGGATGAGGGGTTAGTATGGAGGTCACCAGAGTGACACCTGAGAGATTAGGGCACCTTCTCTGGGGTGTCACCTCTGACATAGCCCAGATAAGGACCGGCCAGAGCTGAGTTTCCAGAGGATGCCTTCCATGACAACCATACTACAGGATTCCGGAGCTTCCAGCCTGGGCCACGCTCAACCAAGTGCCACGAGGATGCTCCCAGCTCGGTTTTGCAATGTTACTACGAAATGCCTGCTTTGGTGTAGCCAAGCTGTGGCCCGGCCAAGGACAGTCTGGGAGAGGCAGGGCCAGCCCAGACGGCGCACGCAGATGGGCGCACAGGTGAGACAGCCGGCAGCCCAGGGGGCCGGCTCTGGTCCGCGCTGCGGGGAGCCCCGGTCCAGGGGCTATGTCAAGAGCCTGCTCGGACAGTCCCTCCTCAACCCTGGAAGGGAACGCCCTAATTATAAGGGCTCCTGGCCCGCACAGCTCTCACTGAGAGGAAGCCTGCAGTGCCAGATGGGCTCGCTCGTTAAGTTGGGGAGTGTGGTGTTTCTTATGCAAATGAGGGCAAATAAATCCATCAGAGAAATGTGAACGACAAACATGAACAGGAGCGGGGACTTGGTGGGTGCTGGCTGAGCGAGGACAGGGCAGGGGAAGGAGGCCTGGGAGGCCCCTGGTGCTGCCGGGCCACACTCAGCCCAGGTGTTTTGGAATTGCCTGCCCAGGGCTGCCCAAGAGGGAAACAGGATTCCGGGCTGCGTCCAAGGCCAGACACAGGGTAGTGGCTGGGCCTGGCCCGGCCTGCACCTGAGCACAGGGGTGGGCAGGGAGGGCAGGAGGGCACCAGGAACTGGACAGGTGCCAGGTGCAAGACCAGGCCCTCAACTGTCCAGCCCACCTCCCAGCTCGAGTGAACCCACCTGTAGAAGGATGCTGGCCAGACGCGGCCGGCAGCCAAGATGCTAGAGAAAAGACCACCAGGGCCCAGTCCACGGAACCAGCCCCCCGGGAGTCTCCTGGACGTCTCCAAGATATCACAGCTCAACACACTTGGCGCCTGCCTCGGGGCAGGAGTTCCCTGCTCCATTCAGGCCCATCTGACAAACAGTCCAGACCTAGGCGTCTTCTCAAGCCTCCCTCACCCTCCTTCAGGTGCCCTGCCCATCCCACTGTCCTGCCAGCTCCAGCTCCTAGTTACCCTCAGCAAACCCACCCACTTCTCCATCTCTCCCACCTCCTCCCGGCCCCAAGCAGGGGGCGTGTCCCAGTAACAGACCTCACACCCCTACCCACCTTCGCCCAAAATGCACCTTCTCAGTGAGGCTAACCTGAACACCCTTTTTAATGCTGAAAGCTGCCTCTTCACCCCCGTTACCCTACCCTTCTTTGTCTTTCCATAGCCCCAATCATACTGTGGCACATTAGATAACTCACTTGTTCATGTTTTCAAGTGTTTATCAGCCACCTTCTCCAGTGAGATGTGAGCTCCGTGAGAACAGGGATCGTCATCCGTTCTGATCCCTGAAGCATCCTGAGGGCTCAAACAGCACTTGTGCATACTAGGTGCTCCTCACACGTTATCTGAGTGAACAGGCACAAAATGCCCCGTGACCATGCTATTCTTGAACTGCAGGTGAGTACAGCTCTGGGTCCAACTAACTTCCTGAGCTTCAGACAGACATTAACAGGGTGGATATTTTTTCAAGTGTCTTCCAGTTGAAAGGGGCAAACTTAACTCAAGATCACATAACCAATATTTATATAGTGGAATACTACTCAGTCATAAAAAAGAATAAAATAATGCCATTTGCAGCAACATGGATGTTCCTGAAGTAAGCCAGAAAGAGAAAGAAAAATTCCATATGCTATCATTCTTTGTGGAATCTAAAAAAAGAAAAAGACACTAATGAACTCATCTACAAAACAGAAATGGACTCACAGACATAGTAAACAATCTTACGGTTATTGGGGAAAGGGGGTGGGAAGGGAAAAATTATGAGTTCAAGATTTGTAATTATTAACTTTTATATATAAAAATAGATAAAAAGCAAATTTCTTATGTACAGCACACAGAACTATATTCAATATCTTGTAGTAACCTTTAATGAAAAAGAATATGAAAATGAATATATGTATGTTTATGTATAACAGAAACATTATGCTGTTCACCAGACACTGACACATTGTAACTGAGTATACTTCAAAAAAAAAAAAAAGACATAACCAAAAAGGTCTTTATTGGCTCCTGTAGCTTCAAACTCTAAGAGTAACTGTGGCTGGATCCAGGTAAGCAAAGGACGCTGTCATGGCTTGTTGTCACTATTGCTGGTCTGAAGCTCAACCGGGCTGCATCTCACGTGTGACTCCAGTAGTCTCAGGACAACTCCTTCCCCACCCCAGGTCCACAAGGCAGAGACCTTCTCTTAAAAAAGAGTCCCTATTGGCCATCTGTATGTCTTCATTGGAGAAAGGTCTGTTTAGGTCTTCTGCCCATTTTTTGATTGGGTTGTTTGGTTTTTTTGTTATTAGTTGTATGAGCTGTTTCTACATTTTGGAAATTAAGCCCTTGTTAGTTGCATCGTTTGCAACTATTTTCTCCCAGTCCATAGGTTGTCTTTTCGTTTTGTTTATGGTTTCCTTTGCTGTGCAAAAGCTTATAAGTTTAATTAGGTTCTGTTTGTTTATTTTTGCTTTTATGTCTATTGCTTTGGGATTTTGCCCTAGGAAAACATTGCTATGATTTATGTCACAGAATGTTTTGCCTATGTTTTCTTCTAGGAGATTTATTGTGTCTTGTCTTATATTTAAGTCTTTAAGCCATTTTGAGTTTATTTTGTGTATGGCGTGAGGGAGTGTTCCAACTTCACTGGTTTACATGCAGCTGTCCAGCTTTCCCAACACCATTTGCCAAAGAAAAACAACACCAGCTAGATGGTGTAACAGAAGAAACTGTATCATTCAAAAAAGGACAATAAAATTTTAACTAGGAATAAACTGGATGAAAAAAATATTCAGTGAAGTAAAAGAAGACTTGAATAAATAGACAAACCTTGTTCTTGAATACAATATTGATACAAATTTTAAAGATGTTCTACTAGGTTTGAGTGTCCTCCCAAAACTCGTGTCCTTCCCAAATCCTCAGAGTGTTGCTTTATCAGGAAATAACAGAATTCAATTTTTCAATTAGGAAGTTGGAAATGTAACTGGTTAAGGTGAGGTCATCCTGCAGTAGGTGTGCCCTTAATCTAAAGTGACTGGTGTCAGAAGGAAAAGGCAGGAGACACAGGGAGAATGCCATGTGGTGATAGAGGCCGAGGCTGAAGTCATGTGTCTGCAAGCCAAGAAACGCCAAAAACTGCCAGTAACCACCAGAAACTAAGAGGACAACGCAGACCAGATTCTCCTCTAGAGACTTCAGAGAGCACACGCCTTAAGTTACAACTTCTCGCCTCCGGAACTATGAGAGAATAAATTTCTAAGTCATGTAATTTGTGGCAACTTGTCACTGCAGTCTAGAAAACTAATACAGATGTCCATTCTCTCCCATATTAACTATAAGCTTAATTCAACCCTAATCAAAATCTTAATAGAATTCTGTTTGATTTGAAGTTTGGTTTGGTTTGGCTTGGACTGATCGATTGATGGGTTGATTGATTTTGGGTTTAGAATAGTATCTTGTTCTATTTTTTTCTTCTCACAATTTTTGGAAAAGGAAGAAATCTATCTGAAGGAAAATAAAATTTCGCCCAGGCAATTTCTGAAAAACAGAAGCAGCAAAGCAGAACCAGCATTCTCTCCCAGACGCGATGGACCCGGCTGGCACCGCTGCCAAGAAGGAGAAGTCAGGGCAGACAAGGGAGTGCAGAAATAGTGCAAGTACAAGTGTGGAGGTGTATGTGATAGAGGAGAACCATCTAATCAGTGGGGCAAACATATCTCATTCAATAAAAGGCACTGAGGCCACTAGAAAGTTAATCAGTTAAAAATAATACTAAAAAAAAAATTAATGCCAGGTCACAACCATACTCTTCACTAAAATAAAGTCCTGATGGGTCAAATGTTTAAAGCTCAATGAGTCAAACAGAAATGTCCAATTCAAGACAGTGAACCATATTCATATGGCATTTCCTACTTCCAAAATAGCTAAGGAATGGCACGAGAAAACAGCCATTCAAATGAATACGTCTTGGGGAACCAAGATCGATGCTCTTGGTGGACCACATACTTTGAGGAATTTCTGGACAATAGAACGCAAATGAGATCTAACTTAGGAGAGAACCCAGAGGCGAGGACGTCTCATTTTGAGTGAGGATTTATCTTCCACACCCAGCCTCTTCGGTGCTTCCCGCAAAGGGATGCTGACACCCACACCTACCTGAGACCCAGGGCGTGAGCCTGCACAGTTACCCTTAGAACGACTCTCAGAGATGAAAGCCAACTTTCTAATAAGGAAAAAGATTACTAATCAGATAAGATTTTCTACTCCTCTTATGAACCATCTTCTGTTTGCAAAGATTTTAGAAAACTGAAGCAAACTCAGGAATTCCTGAAATCCAAAGACTGTTATTCGAGTAAAGCAATGTATCAAACATACATGACGTTGTGTAAGACACTATGCGAACCAGTGCACAACCCACTGAGTTACACCCTGGCCACACCAAGCACCGCTTGTCGTGTTTTGCTCACAGCTTTGTCCAAAAGGGGGAAATAAATGAAGCGGGTGTGATTGCTACACAGACACCCCACAAAAGAGGGGCGCAAAGGACACTGGATTCAGGCAAAGCCCAAAGCTCTCTCCTCCGACACAAATACCTTTCAGACAGTTTTTCAGCTTTTTGTAAGTTATCCTCTGAAGACCTGCCCCCCGTCCTCTCCCCAGGGGCTGCATCTGCTGAAATGGAATCGTTCTCCTGACGACACCGCTGAGCCTGGCCGAGCCCTGCTGGTGCTCCAGCCGCCCCAGTGTGTCCTTTGAGTTGGTTCCAGAAGTTGTGATGGCTTTTCACTTATCACTTCCTCGGCCCCTCTCAGGCAGCCTGCGGAAACAGAGCTGGCCCCGTGGCGGGAGCAGAACACACTGGCCTTTGCTGCACAGTTGGAGCTGCGCTCTGCCTGTTCTTGAGAAATGGGAAGACCATGCGGAGGCCGGGCCCCCTGCTCGGGCAGAGTCTGCAAGCAGCCCTCGTGGGCAGTGAGCGGAGGAATAAACACAGCCATCGCCACAGGGGAAGGCGCCCACACCGAGCAAACCCGTAAACGTCCTCACCCCTTGTTAGTAACACTAAAGCAACATTGAGGTTTCATTTTACACCCATTAAACTAGCAAAGAAGGGGGCAGTTAAATGATAGCTCTGGATAGCAAGGGCAGGCTGAAATCACTGCACTGTGGGGACACTGGGCATGGCCCTCCCCCAGGAGGCCTGGGCACCGATTTCCCTCAGCTACTCAAGTCATCCTTGTCACTTGCAAACAAGAGTCCTGACTAAAACCAGGACTAAACACAGAGATGCTTAGAGCATCTTTGCAAAATTAGAGACAACCTCAGTCTACCACACAAGATTTACTAAAAAACAATGCTGACACATCAGCACGGTAGAATGAGATGTGGCATTGAAATGATATAAAGACTAAGTAGGGGGGAGGGTGTAGCTCAAGCAGTGGAGCGCGTGCATGCACAAGGTCCCGGGTTCAATGCCCAGGACCTCCTCTAAAAATAAATAAATAACCCTAATTACCTCTCCCCGCCAAAAAAGAAATTAAAAAAAAAGACTGAGTAGCACACATATCAAATCATCCTGCTGTTCACGTAAACCTCATTCAGTGTTTTATGTCAGTTACATCTCAATAAAAGCACTAACAGTAATACACACTTCTCTACTTATCAGAAGAAATACACATAAAAAGGCAAAATGAATAAAACAGATCACATAAGGAGTGTTTTTACAGTTCTAAAAACTAAATTGCATGACAGAACACACCTGTCACTTGGTCTAATGCATGGGTTAACACACAATCAAAGACGTTCCAAAAAGTAACGTATGAGAGATGTAACTAACTGGTACAACGCTGTAAACTGACTATACTTCAATTAAAAAAAAAAACAAAACAAGAGCGCTGTATGGCACAGGGAATTATATTCAATATCTTGTAGTTGCTTATGGTGAAAAAGAGTATGAAAATGAATATATGTGTATTTATGTATGACTGAAGCCTTGTGCTGCACACCAGGACTTGACACAACATGGTAAACCCACTATACCTCAATAAAAAAAAATTAAATTAAATTAAAAAAAATCAAGAGACATAACTAAAACAGAGTAACTCAAAAAGGTAAAACACCAGAGTATGAGTGATCTATCAAGGAAATGCAGCAAAAAGAGTATAAAGTTTGGATTCATGGCAAAAACATTCATTAAGATGAAAAACGGCCCTTTGTTAGGGTCAAAGGTGTAATTCTCAACAGAGATACTGATATCTAAGTAATAAACAACACAGCATCAATGTTCACAAGGCAAACGTGGCAGAAGAGAGAGCCATAGACATAAGACTTTTAAAACCTTAAGCTCACATCTCTTTTTCATGACAGTGCAGGAGACAAAAATAAGGATTAATTAATTCATTAATTTAAAATAAATAAATAAAAGCTTAAAGTAAATAGTCCCTTTTGTGCATCTTCCCACTGGAAAAAAAAAAAGGCCTCCTCAAGATAGTAACACACACACACACACACAATGAAAAATCTTATTACCCCCAGTTAAGAGAAAGAACTCAGAATGAGACCCATCTCATCCTTCCAAAAATGTAAGAGGTGGCCACATGCGCGGGCGAGAATGGAACCTCTGGCTGGTCTTTATGCAGCCCTCCCTGAGGTTAAGGAGCTTGACCGCGTCCCCAGCCACAGCTTCAAAGGCAAAGGAGAAGCGGTCACTGGAGGCAGGGAGTTTTTCATTCGCTGGCTTGTTTCCAGATCCCACTTTCGTTTTTCCATCGTCCTTTCCAATTAAAATCAAAGAATCCGTGAAAGGATTGGCGCTGGACTCCCCATCAAGGAAACCTACTCTGCTCCCTCCCGCCACCCCTGAGCTCACCCTCTGCCCCGCTGTCCCACAGCAGGGGTAGGAGTCGGCCCTGTCTCTGCGTCCCAGCACCCGGTGTGGGGCCCAGGCTGGGGGACGCTCGGGCATGCGGGCTGGATTCACGGATCAGGTCAGTAGTGGGGTCGGGGGGACAGAAGCCATTCTCATCACAGGACTCCCCTCCTCCCCAGAGTCCCCCAATGGGGGGTGGTCTCTCCTTGGCCCTTCTCCGCACCCCACAATGTTGATTAGGCCTTCCACATGGCTCTCAAAGCTACCCCCTCTTGCCCACGCCTGGCACCTGCAGCCCCATTCAGCCCTGGCCTCAGCCGCCTGCCCTCCGTTCTGAAGCAGTCTTCCTTCAGCTTCCTTCCTGTTTCGCACTGGCCCATTGTGGCCTCCAAAAAATATCCAGGCCCCCTAGTCTGGGTGCTCCAGCCCAGGCCCACTGCTCTCGCCTTCCACCCCACCCAGTGCCCCTCCGCGCACCGCCAGCTGCCACTGTCACATCGAGTGTTCCAGGTGCCCAAACACGCTCGTGTGTAATGCTGTTCCCCAGCCCAACATGCCCTTCCCTCTGCCCAGTGACTTCTTGTCTTTAAATAACAACTTTATTGAGACACAATTCATGTAGCATAAAGTTCACCTTTCTGAAGTGTATGAGTCAATGGCTTTCAGTGTATTCACAGAGCTGCACAACCATCACCAAAATCAATGTCAGAACATTTTCATGACTCCCCTCCAAGCTCCGTTACCCGCTAGCCTTCCACCCCGCTTCCCACCCCCCAGCCCTGAGCAGCCAGTAACCAACTTTCTGTCTCTATAAATTTATCTCTTCTGAACATTTCACATAAATGGAATCACATAATTGGTCTTTTATGACTGACTTCTTTCACTTAGCAATAATCTCAAGGTTTATCTCTGCTGTTGCATGTACCGGTGCTTTATTCCTTTTTTGCACTCCTTTTTTATTGAAGTATAGTCAACACAACAGTGTTGTGTAAACTGCTGGTGTGCAGCATAATGGTTCAGTCACACATACACATGCATGTATTCCTTTTCATAGTCTTTTCTTCGTAGGTTACCAGATGTTGAATATAGTGCCCTGTGCTACATGGTATAAACCTGTCGTTTAACCTATTTTATATACGGTATACTGCAAATCTCAAACTCCCAATTTATCCCTTCCCACCCCCTCTACCCACTGGTAACTGTAAGTTTGTTCTCTATGTCTGTAAGTCTGTTTCTGTTACGTAAATAAGTTCATTTTTGTGAGTTTTTTTAGATTCCACACATAAGCGGTATCATATGATATTTTTCTCTTTCTGGCTTACTTACTTAGAATGACAATTTCCAGGTCCATCCATTTTGCTGCAAATGGCATTATTTTATTCTTTTTTATGGCCGAGTAGTATTCCATTGTATAAATATACCACAACTTCTTTATTCAGTCATCCGTCGGTGGACACTTAGGCTGCTTCCATGTCTTGGCTGTTGTAAAAAGTGCTGCTGTGGACATTGGGGTGCATGTATCTTTTCCAACTACAGTTTTCTCCAGATATATTCCCAGGAACTTTATTCCTTTTTATTGCCAAGTAATATACTGCTGTATGAATATACCGTATTTTGTCCTGTTCATCACTTGATGGATTTGGGGTTGTTTCCACTTGGAGGCTACTGTGGATAATGCTGCTGTGAATACTCATGCACAGGCAGACCTCCTTTTACTGTGCTTCCCTTTACTGCCTCCACAGATACTGCAATTTTTACAAATTGAAGGTTTGGGGCAAACCTGTGTCGAGCACATCTATTGGTGCCATTTTTCCGACAGCATTTGCTCACCTTGTGTCTCTGTGTCACATTTGGTAATTCTCCCAATATTTCAAACCATTTCATGACTGTATTTGCTATGGTGATCTATGATCAGTGATCATCAATGTTGTTTGTTATTCTGATTATGACTCACTGAAGGGTCAGGATGATGGTCAATGTTTTTTAGCAACAAAGTACTTTTTAATTAAGGTCTGTACAATGCTCTTTTAGACACAAGGCTATTGCACACTTAATAGACTACAGGATAGTGTAAACATAACTTTATACACACTGGGAAACCAAAAAAACTCATGGGACTTGCTTTATTTTAATATTCATTTTGTTGTAAAGGTCTGGAACTGAACCCTGGGTGTCTCCGAGGTACACCTGTACAAGTGTCTGTGTGAGCATGTTTTTATTTTTGTTGGGTGTATACACCCAGGAGTGGAATTGCTGGGTCACATGGTTAACTACACGTTTCACCTTTCGAGGAATTGCCAGACTGCCTCCCAAATGACCACACTGTTTTACATTCCTGCCAGCAGGGTCCAGAGGGCTCCAATTTCTCCACATTCTCACCAGAATTATCTGACTTTTTTATTCTAGCCAAGCTTCTGAATGTAAAATGGTTTTCATTGTGGTTTTGATTACATTTCCACGACAACTAACAATGTTAAACATCTTTTTATGTGTTTGTTAGCCACTTGCGTATCTTCTTTGGAAAAAGATGTGTATTCTGATCATTTGCCCATTTTTCAATTGGGTTATTTGTCTTTTCTTAGTGAGAGAAAATTCTTTAAGAATTTTAAATATCAGATACACAAATATTTTTACATTTTTGATGATGTCCTTCACAACACAGAGGTTCCTAATTTTAACAAAGTCTAATTTCTCTATTTTTCGTTTTGCTGCCTGGGCTCCTGGTGTCAATCTGTTCACGTGCTATAGGTCTATTCAGATTTTCAATTTCCTCCTGAGTCAGTTTTAGTAGTCTGTCTCCTAGAATGTGTTCATTTCATCTAATGTATCTTTCTTTGTAATCTCAGTTATCTAATAGCTGTTGACAAACAGTTGTTCATAATATTCCTTTATAATCTTTTATTTCTGTGACGTTGGATAGTAGTATCCCCTTTTGCCTAATAAAGTCTTACTCATCTTCTAAAATCTGGCTGTGGCTTGGTGAGTTCACCACCTTCCCGACACACACACTCACACACCTTCCTCACTGCCGGCCTCAGTCACGCTGTAACGGGGCACCTGGTCTCTCAGGGTCACAGCCGGCTTGCTTACAGGGAGGCTGGGAGCCCTTCAAAAGTCACCTCCCCACGCATCTCTGAGGGCTCAGCTGCTAGGGCGAGGCTGGCTGGATGCACAAATCTTTGCTGCATCAAAGAAGGGATGTCCTTGGCTTTCTCCGGCCATGCCGAGGAGGCAGAGCAGAAGTAAGCAGGTGTGAGAGAAAGTGAGGTAAGAACAGGAAGGGGGGCTCCCTTCCAAATCTGAGTGGTGCCCCCAAGCTCTCAAAGAGCTAACTCTTTCTAAACCACATGAATTAACTGCTAAGGAAGCCCAGTCCGTGGAAGGCCCTCGGGGCAGCACTGGACTATTAGCTGTTCACAAAGTGCCTTTATGTAGCCTTCTTTGTTTCTCCAGAGATATTTAGCATTAGGGACTTGACAGATAAGGTTTGAAAGCTAAAACCAGTTCCCACTAACGCAGTCCTGAGGTCCTCTGGACACTATCACCAGCCATCTGAGGCTGTAATAAACACCAGGACTGCACAAAGCCTGGCGGGGCTCTTTCGTCAGGGCTGGGGAGGTTTTATGGGATCCCTTTGCTAATTAAAATTCACTTTTCCAGACAGCCGAGATCTTTGGTGTCTTAAGCACCTGAAAAATATATCTTGACATTTAAGCCACACTCACACGGATGGTGCTAGTGGCAGTAATAAGCCACAAATTCCAGTCAGAAGGAAAATGCTAAATCCTATGTTGGTGCTTGATTTGAAGGGCAAAGAAACCCCAGATCCTACGGTTTGTCATTAATTCATCAACAGCCAGAGGAACAACCCCTCTCCCTGTCCTTGGAATAACAGGCCAACAACCCAAGGCCACTGCCCACTCCTGAAATTTGAGGCTGCAATAACAATAAACCACTTTTTGATCTGGATAATTTGGGATGCTGTAATGGGCCAGTTGGCATATTGTTTAGAAAGGTGCTGAGGAGGTGGGGTCAGGAGGCAGGGTGAGCAGAGTCCCCAGCCTGGCTCCAGGCTCAGTCCCAAGCCCATGGTGACAACTAGCCGTCCCCTCTGCCCAGGATCCCAAACAGGCTCCAAGAGACTGGAGAGAGAGGCTTTCTTATCCTGGGACCCTGGCCTTACAGCCACGCACACCGGCCGCCTCCCCAGTCCCTCCCACGTCCCGCGCAGGGAGCCCACTGCGGGAGGAAGCGCTCCGTGAGTGCAGCCGGCCTCTCCTGTCTGCGCATGCCCGGCCCCCCCTTCCTGCCCAGCGGGGCTTTGCACACGTCTGACTTGCCCCTCCTGCCTTTGCAGGTGCTGCTGTTGGCCCCTCCCCCTCTGCCCCTAGTCCAGGACCGCGCCCCTCCTGGGGGTTCCCCTCACCTGCACCTTTGTTCTGGGGTCCGCGTGGCTCGAGTGCAGACAGCCCTGGCAGGTAGGCCGTGCAGGGAAGGCGGTGCTGGCTCGCCCGGTGGGACTGGGGTCAGGAGCACAGGGGAGGTCTGCCCTGGAGGTTAGGGCACATCAGGCCCCAAGGCCAAGAGGAGCTGGGGTGTCTTCTCAGGAAAGGCTTTTCAAGGAGACAATACTTTTGTTCTTCTTGCCTCCTCTGGAAAATTGCCAGAGGAGCAGTTTTCACAGGAGACAGAGTCAAAGGATAAAGGGAAGAGTGAGGGCAGGTCCGAGAACGGGGCAAGCGATGACTGCAGACGAGAGGAATTCTGGGACAGGGATGCCGAGACAGCGGAGATGCTCGGTGCACACAAGCTGCTTCCTGCCCCAAGCTCTCGGCCCCATCTGTCACCCGCCACCAAGGTTTTGCGTATGATTCGGTTTGGTTAACAATACAAACGTACTACCTATTAACGGAATTAAATTCATCTTAAAAATACGTGTGCAGGCGTGAGGCCAGGACGTACCAGCCTGGCCACCAATGCCCATTATCCCCCTGGGACCAGCAGCTGTGTCTGGTGAGGGTGAGCGGTCCAGGTGTGGTCGGAGATGCCCCTGCTGGGTCAATGCCGCCAGATGCAACTAGGGGAAGGCAAGATGGAGTCGTCTAGCTTTTAGAGGAGTGTCGCTACTGGGCAGCTTCCTGCACCCCCTACTTAATGTCTTTAACTCAAGACAATCTGACTGACTGGAGGCTGATACAAGAAAATCCCTCAGCAGAAGGCTGTGTGGTCGGTCTGAGGTGCCAGCCCCAGGCTCCACCTTTTTTCTCCCCTCTGTTGCCATGCTTGGGTTGGACCCAAGGCTGTTGGAACTGAGATGTTTAGAAGTCCCTTGCGAAACATTTGCTGGCACTATTGTTAGGCACCCCATACTTTTTGTTGCTTTAGTAAGTTGATTTATTTTCATTGTTTTTTGGAGCATAAATGCAATTGATTTTTGTTTATTGATTATATATCCAGCAGCTTGCCAAACTACCTTATTAATTCCAGTCTTCTGTCTGTAAATTGGGAGTGTGTTCTGTTTCTACGTTCATATTATCAGACAATAGATACTGTTTGGTTTGCTTTTTTTCATCTTTATAAGTCGAATTTCTCTTTGTTCTCTGCACCGTCTGGAACCCCCATGACAATACTGGATGGCAGCGGCACGTGGGGTATCCCATCCTATTCCTGATTGGCTAAGGACTACCTCTAGCATGTCACCTCAGAGTGCAATGTTTGCCATAGATTGTTAGTATATACCCCCTTCTATTTCTAAACTGTCAAAAGTTCAGTTGTTTTTTTAAAATCATGAGTAGCTTTTGATTTTTATCAAATTCTTTTGCTGCATCTATTGAGAATATCGTTTGCCATTTTCTCCCTCTGCCGATCAATGTGCTGAACTCACTAGGAGACTTTCTAACATTAACTCCATTATTGTCTAAAAGTTTCCTGTCTTATCCAGCTGTCTCTTTCCTGGTCCTTCGGCCACGGAGAGAGGGCTCTGTTGAGGCGTTTATAGTCAGTCTGCCTTTAACTCTGAACTTTCCAGGGTCTTCTTATGTTTGCTTTATATGTAATTCCAGGCGTCTTAGTTGTACTTAGCAGGAGGAATAGGCAAATAGTATATCTATTCCATCTTTCCAGAAGCCTAGTGGAAGGTTCTCTTTAACGTAGTCAAATATATTAGCTTATTTTAATGGCTTTTAATTTTGAATGATAGAAAGGATGTCCCCATTTCAAGGTTATCAAGAAATTTGTCATGTGTTGTTCTAGTAATTTTATAATTTTATGTTTTTAATTTAAATCTTTGACCCACTTGAAACTTATCATGATGAGCACGGTCAGGTATGAATCCAACTTTGTATTTTTCCAGACGGCTCAGACCCAATTTTTCTGACGACTGCTGCTACTTGGTATGTAGATATTCATAATACTTTTGTTGTGGATTGTAGCCCTCAGCATCGTAAAATGCTCCTCTTTGGCTTATTTAATACTTTTACTGTAAATTCTACCTTTTCTAATATTAAGAGCACAACCTCGGGGGAAGGGTATCGCGCAAGTGGTAGAGCGCATGCTCAGCACCCAGGAGGTCCCCGGTTCGATCCCCAGTACCTCCTCCACGCAGAAGTCAATGAGGAAGCCTGACTACCTCCCCCACATGCAACAAACAATACAAGCAAGAGCACAACCTCCTTTTTTCTTTTTCTTTTTTCTTTTTTTTCGTTTAGCTGGTACGCCTTGGCCTATTCTTTTTTTTATTCCACTGGAGGTCCTGGGGATTGAACCCAGGACCTTGTACAGGCTAAGCATGCGCTCTACTGCGAAGCTATTTCTCTCTCCTCTGATCCTTTTATTTTTAACTTTTCTGAATTTTTGCTTTCAGTTTGTCTCTAGTAAGCAGCACACAGTGGATTTTACTTTGTGATCTAATGTGAAAATCTTTCTTTTAAAAGATGAGTTAAGCACATTTATATTTATATTTATGTATATGAAATATGTTTCTTCTTCGTTCTGTTGTATTTTGTTGTACTTACTTTTTATATATTTTTTTTAATTATTTCAGTATGTAGTCTGTTCTTTTTGCTCATTTTATTAGTTCTAATTTTGGCAAGGCTCATATTTTTATTTTAGTTGTTACTAAAATTATGCATAAGATTATATATGTTAAATCTTTATATAGCAACTCCCCCGCTCCCCTTTTAGATGGCGTTCATTACTTCTCTACTATGAACGTTAAAAAAACAGAAAAGCTTCTAGCTTCCTCCTTTGCATTCCCTCCTCCTCTACGTTCCAGTTTAGGACATTGAAACTCTTTCTTAACCTACGTTTTCTTTATCTTTCCTAATGTCTTCTTTATCTTTGTTTATTTTTGACCTCTTAACTGTGCCTAAAATTCCACCACTTGATTTGTTAGTTTAAAAAATCTCCCTTAACTCTGTGCTATAGGAGGCAATTAGCCAACTGATTCCACTTTCTGCTTTCTTTTTGTATTTATTCTGCTTACTTACTCTGTATTTTTTATTCTACTTTCTCTTTTTCTCCCATTTAAAAAATTGATTCTATCTGCATCGTCAGGACATAAGACACTTACGTTCTCCTCTGTTGTCCCCTGTGCCCGACTTTTGTATCAGCTCTGCAGTCGCTCATGCCCCAGTTACTCCAGGGCTCACCATCAGACCTTCTCCTGGCGGCTCCTGGCGGCTCTAGCTTGGTTAACCTTGTCCCCCAATAGAGTCTTCAGCAAGTGCTCATGGGAAACCTACCATTGGTCTTCTGAATATTTAAAACTTGTCTGGCTAGAAAGTTCAGCCTGGCTAGAAATCCGTGGCTCACACTTTCTCTTGTTGTCTGTCTTGCGACTACTGCTCCACTGTCTTCTGACTTTGTGTGTTGATGTGGAGGAGGTAATGCCAACCTGATTTTCTTCCCCTCAAGTAATGTTTTTGCCTGACTATGCAAAAGAGTCTTTCTTTATCTTTAAAGGCGAGTTGTTTTCTAGGATATGTATCAGTGTTGAGATTCGGTGTCAATTTTCTCTGGAATACAGTGTGCTCTCTCAATATATAGATTAAAAGCTTAGTTTCACAAAAGCTTTCTTACATTATATTTTTCCATTTTTTTAGTTGAAGGATAATCAGTTTACAATGTGTCAATTTCTGGTGCACAGCATAATGTTTCAGTCATGCATATATACACATATATTCTTTTTCATATTCTTTTTTATTATAGGTTACTACAAGATATTGAATATAGCTTCCTGTTCTATACAGTAAGACCTTGTTGTTTATCTATTTTATATATAGCAGTTAGTATCTGTAAATCTCCAACTCCCAATTTATCACTTCCCACCCCTTTTCTCCCCTGGTAACCATAAATTTGTTCTTTATGTCTGTGAGTCTTTTTCTGTTTTGTAAATAAGTTTATTTATGTCTTTTTTTTTAGATTCCAAATATAAGTGATATTATATGGTATTTTTCTTTCTCTTTCTGGCTTACTTCACTTAGAATGATGATCTCCAGGTCCATCCATGTTGCTCCAAATGGCATTATTTTATTCTTTTTATGGCTCAGTAGTATTCCATTGTATAAATATACCACAGCTTCTCTATCCAGTCATCTGTCAGTGGACATTCAGGTTGTTTCCATGTCTTGGCTATTGTAAATAGTGCTGCTATGAACACTGGGGTGCATGTATCTTTTTGAATTAGAGTTCCCTCTGGATGTATGCCCAGGAGTGGGATTGCTGGATTACGTGGTTAAGTCTGTTTTTAGTTTTTTGAGGAGTCTCCATACTGTTTTCCATAATGGCTGCACCAAACTATTCTTTTAAAATGTCTGTTCTGATTCACCCTTTTGGTTTCTGCTTTGTAGTTTCTGATCATGTATCATCTACTGGGTCTCCCTTACCTGTCTTCTCTACCTATCACTTTCTATCAAAAGATAATTTTTAATTTAATTTTTATTGTGGTAAAATATTTATAACATAAAATTTACCTTTTTAACCATGAGTGTACAGCTCAATGACATTAAATACATTCATGTTCCTGTGCAACCATCACTACTATTCATCTACAAGATGCTTTCATTATCCCAAACTGAAACTAACTATTAAGCACTAACTTCCTACTTCCTCCTCTTCCCAGGCCCTCGTAAACACTCTTCAACTTTCTGTCTCTATGAAATTGACTACTCTGGATACTTCATATGAATGCAATTACACAGTATTTATCCTTTCACTTCTGACATTTCACTTGGCATAATGTCTTCAAAGTTCATCTGTGTAACCATGTGTCTGAATTTAGTTCCTTTTTAAAGCTGATAATATTCAATTGTATGGGTAAACCCACATTTTGTTTGTCCATTGATGGACACTTGGGTTGCTCCCACGTTTTGGCTACTGTCAATAGTACTGCTGTGAACATGAGGGTACAAAGATCTGTTTGAGTTCTTGCTTTCGGATCTTTTGTGTATATACTCAGAAGTGAAATTGCTGAATCAAATGGTAATTCTATGCTTCATTTTTGAGGAACTGCCCTACTGTCTTCTACAGTGGCTGTACCATTTTACATTCCCACCAGCAGTGCACAACGGTTGCATTTTCTCTGTGTCCGTACTAACACTCGTTTCTGGATTTTTGATCATAGCCCTTCTAATAGATGTGACATGATATCTCATTGCGGTTTTTATTTGCATTTCCCTTATGATTACTAGTATTAAGTGCCTACTGGCCATTTTTATATCTTCCTTGGAGAAATGCCTATTCAAGTCCTTTGCATATTTTTGAGTTGGGTTGTTTGGGGTTTTTTGTTATTAAGTTTTAGGAGTTCTCCATATATTCTGGATATCAATCCTTTACCAGATAGGTGATTGCAAATATTTTCTCCCATCCCAGGGGTTTCTTTTTACTTTCTTGGTAGTAGCCTTGATGCATAAAATTTTTGTATCTGATGAAATCTAGTTTATCCACTTTTTTCTTTTGTTGCCTTTCCTTTGGTGTCATATCCAAGAAATCATTACCAGATCCAATGTCCTGAAAATCTCCCCTATGTTTTGATCTAAGAGCTTTAGAGTTCTAGGTCTTGCATTTAGGTCTTTTATCTATTTTGACTTAATTTTTGCAAATGGCGTGAGATAAGGGTACATTCATTCTCTGGCATGTTGGTGCCCAGTTTTCCCGGCACCTCTTCACAGCACTGTTAGAAAGACCTCCTTTCCCTAATGAATGGTCTTGGCTATGCTGTCAAAAATGATTTTTTAGAAGAGTGAAATCATAAATTCATAAAAATATAAAATAAACATATTTAAAATACTGTATTGAACTCACTGATTAGTGATAAAATCAATAAGGTGTTATAGGAAGCTTAAAGGAGAATTCAAAGAACAGAGCCATCGAGAGCATGAAATGAACATACAAATAGATACAAAGTTGACCTCTTTGTAGGGGTGTGGATTAGTTGCCGCTGTCACAGATTTACTGGCTTTAAAACAATAAATTTATTTTCTTATAATTCCAGAGGTCAGAACTCTAAAATGGGTTGGCAGGACTTCCCTGCGGAGGCTTTAAGGAAGAATCTGTTTCCTGCCTTTTCCAGCTTCCAGAGGCCGCCTTCATTCTTTGGCTCATGACCGTGCATCTCTCCAGCCTCAGCTTCCACTGTCACATGGATCGCTCCAGCTTTGACCCCACTGGTCAGATACATTGGGATGGAGACTCTCCTCTCCAGATCGTTCACTTATGCACATCTGCAAAGTCTCTTTTGCCATGAAAATTAATATACTCACAGGTTACAGGGATTTGGACGTGGACATCTGGGGGCCCTTTATCCTGCCTACCAAAATGGAGGGTCAGTTGTTCCTTCCATCATAAAGAATTAATCTGCAGACCTACAGATCAAAACCATTTGCATTGCTATCGGTTATCTGCAGGTTACAGAATTACACAATAGCACACAGACAAGGAAAGGCACAGACCCAGGAGGGGACCATCTCGTAGGTGGTGCTCAGTTGTCCATTCCACTCCGAAACACAGTTGCAAAATCTTCTACAAGTTTTCCCGATACCTCTAATCTGTCTCATCCTTTTATTTCTATTTCAAGTTGTTTCTTCGTTGATAACCTCAATTTGTCTTATTGTGCTTTCTGCTCCATTCTGTCTTGAGCCCCTTTTAATTTAGTGTTCATTTCTGATTTTATATTTTCTTCTATTTCTTTCCTAACGTCTACCAGGTCCTAATGTCCACTCACTATCTGCCCATCTCTTCCTCTTGTTCAGCAATTTCTTTCCTAAGGTCTTAAATTTCTGCCTTGTGGTCTTTCTTCAAAGCACAACTACTTCATTGCATGATTATTATTGTTGTTGTTGTTGTTATTATTATTAGATGTTGGAAGGTTAGGGTACAATTCCCCCCACCTTTAGCAACCTTGCTCTGATGTGTTTTCCTCATCTGCAGAATAATTCTATCTTTTGATGATTTTTTATGATGTTCTCTGAATGTGCTGTTGTACCTATTATATTACTGGTACTTCGGCGAGTCCTATTTTCTAGGACTAGCTATTAGCAGGGGAGTCCCGGGTGCTGCTGGTGCTGGCAGACATAGCTCCAGCGTTGCCTCCTCTGTGACCGCAGAGGACAGTTTCTTTCACCTTGTATCTTTTATATGAAAACTGCAGAACCCGGCCACCAGTCTGGAAAGGCTCCTTACAAACTCACAAATCCATGAGAATCAAGCAACCCTCCTGGATGACCAATGGGTCAAAGAAGGAATCAAAAGGGAAATCAGAAAATCCTTTGAAGTGAATGAAAATGAAGGCACAACATACCAACACTTATGGCATGCAGCTAAAAAAGGGTTTAGAGGGAAATATAGAGCTGTAACCACCTATGTTAAGAAAGAACAGGAGCTGTAGCTCAGTGGTAGAGTGTGTGCTTAGCATGCACACGGTCCTGGGTTCAATCCCCAGTACTTCCACTAAAAAATAAAATTAAAAATAAAATAAATTAATTTAAAAATACATAAAGAAACCTAATTACCTGACCCCCAAAAAATAAAAACAAAGAAAGATGTCAAATCAATAACCTAACAGTCTGCCATAAGACATTGGAAAACGGGGAGCAAATTAAACCTAAGGACAGATTCGTTCCCCAGCCCTGGGCCCCTCCAGCCCCTCCACCAGCAGCTGCTGTCTCCAAGGGACACTGAGCCTGCCTTGCAGGGATCCACTCTTCCCAAAGCAGTTGTTCCTAGGTTGGCTACTTCTGGGCCGCCTCCAGACGCGTTCGTATCCCCGTCTCCCCCCGCCCTCCTCCAGCTGATTTTCAATCTTCTCACAGCAGCTCCTCCTCGGGGTGAGGGCCTCTCCTTCCAGGACATGCTCATGAGACCCTTCCCCACGCCCCTCCGGCTCTGCCAGGCCTGGCGCTCCACTGTGAGAGCCTTTGGCCATAGTCAAATGACATTTGAGGCTTGGAGCCTTCCTCTGTCTCCTGGATCCCCTGAAGTTGCAGTTTTATTTTGTTACAGAGGGTGGGGGCGGTGTAGGATCCTCGGTGTCCTGTATGGTTTTCAGGACCAGAGGTGGGAAGATCTGGAACTAAGCTGGTGCCAGGCTCCTGCCTGCACTCCTCCCGCTGCTCCAGGGAGCTTTATCACCAAGCAGCTCAGTCTTTTTTTTTGTTTTCCTTTTTCAGTTTTATTAGGTAGAATTATTACAGTCCGACTGCACACACACATTATACTGCATGTAAGTACACGTAGACAGTACACTGCACCTTTTTTTTTAGTTTACGTATGTGTACTGATCATTGTTCCTAAGAATAGTTTAGAGCTTTAGCTTTTTAAGCTTAAATCGTTATCAAAGGAATAAAGCCAACCACAAAAATTCCACCTGTGCGCCGCAGGGTCGGCTCCCCCCTGAAGCTCGCGGACGGCCCTACGGATTTCAGACTTGCCTCGGCAGCCCTACAAGCATGTTAGCCTTGCACAAAATAAGTCTCTCCTCTCTCTTTAATATCTTGCTGATTCTGTTTCTCTGGCAGAGCCCCAACTGGTACACTACTTTATACCATTAATTAAACTCAAACTCATTAGGCCCATCGTGCCCACCGAGGAGCCCTCCCAAGGTCCTAGCCTGATGGACTGCATGGTCTGTCTTGCTGCTGCCCGAGCCCGAAGCCCGAAGCCCTGGGCTGTGACCTGATTCCTCCCTCGCACCTCCTGCACCTGGCCAGCTGGTCCCCGTGGGCTGGGCGGCCTCTCGGATCTGTGCCCAGCCCTACACCCCCGCCCCACCTCTTCTCCCTCTGGCTCCAGCAGTAGGCCTCTCCCTGGACTCCCTGTCCCCATGACAGCCTCAATTTCCCCGTCCACCCTCCAGCCCCGCGGGCCTCTGAGAAGCCCACCTCCCTTGTTTAAAGGCTTCTCCCATGGGCAGCATGGAGTCCACACCCCAAGTCAGTGGGCTCTGCCCTTCTCTCACGACACCTCTTACTCCAGCTGCTGCCCCCCTCAGTTCTGTGCCCAGAATGGGCCTCCCTCTCTCTCCTCTGCACCTTTTCTTCAGCTTTCCCGCCGCCCGAACTGCCCCACCCGTCCAAGATCGTCAGCCCCCCCCCCCCGGCTGCAACCTGGCTGGTTGCTCCCCCAAGTCCCCAGAAGACTCGGCCCCTGGAGGCAAGGACTTAGGCTGGCTTTACTCACTTCCTACTTCAGAGCCAAGAAACACAGTAAGTACTCAAAAAATATTCACCCAAGGAGCCATCAAATGGACCCACCTCCCTCATTTTCCTTTTCCTGGTCATGACAGGGAGCCAGAGAAACGCGTTTAATTAGCTGAAGGGGTTCCCGGAGGGAATTTCATTGTCTCTGCTCGTGACTTAACAGCAGATGACTGGGACAAAGAATATTCTGCCCCTGAAGAAAGTGAAAAAAATTTGCTTTGACTCACAGACGGACTTAAACCGAGGTTTAGTTTTAACTTTCCCGGTGGCACTTGATGCTAACGTACGTTCTGCTCTGTCTGATGGCTTTTCAGTACATCCAAGGAGAGCATGTGGCTTCAGGGCCACTTCTCCAGGGTCGTAAGCAGTTGAGAAGACGTTTGTTCTGCTCTGTGTCCTGGCGGCCCCTGCCATCTGTGCCACCAGAACTGTTATGGACGGAACCGGCTCCCAGCATGTCCACTTCCCAAGCCAGAGTCCTTGTCCCTCACCCCAAGCCTTTGTCTCCATCCCTGTCATGGAACTCTTCTAAGTGTTAACTCATCAGACAAAGTCCTGGTCCACCGGACCTCACCTCGAGGGCAGAACCCCGAGCCTGGTGTCCTCGCTGGGCAGAGCCCACAGGGTCCCGCGTCTGCAGAGCTGGCCGGTCCCCGACCCCACAGGGCTGCACACAGCAGCTGCAGCCGGCTGACAGGGAAACCAGAAGCACTCGCTAACGAAGCACAGGTGTGCTTGGGCCTGACTTTAACGTCCTTCTCCGTCTGAGCTTCTTCATCTCCCTTCCATGACTCTGAATTACAAATAATCCTCCAACAATGCATCCTCACCAGAAAATTATAGACAGTGATTAAACTGGCATTTCTGGGCTGCAGCAAGTCATATACAGTCTTCCAGAGTTAATTAAATGGAGAGCTCAGATGAAACAATGATGGCCAGACCCGGCAGTCTGACAGCCGTGGGCCAATGACATCTGTGGGGAGAATCCCGGGGCCCTCTGGGGGCGACCCGCTTTCCACTGTGGAATGTGTCCCTGCCACCCTCTGCAGGAAGCTTAGCGCTCGGAGTCGGCCTCACCTCTGAGTTCTAGCCTCGCTTCCGAGAGCCGCGCCATCTCCCAGCACTTTTCCACCCTCGCATTCTGAATTCCTGCCATTCAATTGCTTAGAGATAAAGTCGCGCTTTTTATAAGCTCAGAACTTTAAGGTTCTCTCACACAGAGATCAGACTTATAAAGGAAGTAACAGAAGAACTTCTAAAGCTCCAGGAACCAAGACGAGCAAAGCGGGCGGCTGCCAACAGCAAGGCAGGTGAGCCACCTGGCCGCTGCTCCCCGCTGCTCCCCGCGGGCCACTGCCATGGAAACCGCGCACAGCACCCCGGCTCCTCGCACCCTCGCTGAGAAGGCGGCAGTGTTTGGCAAAGCCACTCAGTAGAGAGAAAACAGCCGAGCGAGACCTTGGGAAGCTAGCCTGCTTTTCTCCGGTCTGACACTGGCTGGAGGGAGGGATGCCCCCTAAGGACCGCCTCTCCCTCGAGGATGGGAAATAATATCACAAGATTAGAGGATAAGAAACCTTGGTTCAAAGGCACCAGCTGCTCTGTAAGCTTAAAGGGACTCAGTGTTTTGATTACTGTGTATTGAATGACAGTGATGAGGAAAAACCTTGAGGGGTCACGTGGGAAAGTGGCCCCTCGCCCCTACCAGTCTGAAAGAATAATAGAGAAATTACCCCTCCTGGCTAAGGAATTCTCCCCCGCAACCTCTTCATGTAATAGACAACTGCTAAATAGCAAGGTTACACATTTCTTACCCCTGCATGCCACAGCAGGTACGTGTAAGAATTAAAAATTGCAGTTCTTAGTCTCTTCCCTATGCCGAGACCACTGGAACTAAAATCTGCCTTGACACGGCTCTAACTGTCTCTTCCCTCTGCTGTGAAACCTTCAGTGGCTGCCCGTTGCTGGCAGGAAAAATCCAAACCTCTTGGTGTAAGGTTCAGCCCACGGTTTCCACAATGTGACCCTGCTCTTCCCCCGGCCCCCCGGCTACTGCTCGACAGCTTGCCCTGAACCCAGCCACCCTGCGCTCCACACCATCCCTTAAATATGCTGGGTTCCCGTCAGTGATTCCTTATCTGGCGTTCCACAAAGCAAATGTATCGCATTGTCTGCTTGTGAGTGGCTGCACTTGTGCTAAAAGAAACTTGGACAATACCAGAGAACAAAGACAACGCAACGAGGAAAAGATGCAAGTGTTATTTGGTACTAGAAAACAAGAACGGATTTAAAACATTCTCAGCAGGAGAAAGAAGTGGTCTCACCCATAGCTGGGACAGGGGAAAATGTCAAGGGACAGCTGGCAAAAACTGCCAGAAGTATAGATCCAAGTAGCCTTTGATGCACCAACCCCGCACCTGGACATCAATTCTGTGAAGACCCCGCACGCATACAAGTGACAGGCACAAGATTATTCACTGGGGGCGTTCTTCGTAACGGCAAAAGACTGAAAACACCCCAAATGGCCATCAGTAGGGGCTGGTTAATGTACTGTGATACACCCGCCAGGGGGACTACTGCAAAAGACAGTGAGGGAGACCTCTGTGGACGGATATGGGAAGATCACCCGGATCTGCATGTCACCCTCGTTAGGAAAGGGAAATTAAAATACACATTCAGGACATTGTGCTGCACACCACAAATTGACACATTGCAACGGACTATACTTCACTATAAATAAATATACAAACAAACAAACAAATACACAAATAAAATACATATCTGTAAATAATGCCTAGGAAAGCAGTAGAAGGAGAAACAAGAAGCTAATAAAAATGGTTAGCTAGAAGGGGTGAGAGAGGAGGAAAGAGATGGAGATTAACTTTTCATGTCATTTTGACTTGTGAACCCTGTAAAAGACCTCCCCCTTGAAAACTAAACATAGTTTTTAAAAGATTACACCTACCTACACAAACAAAACATTAGAAAATTTAGTAACCACAGAAGCACATCAGGTTGGGCTCCACTTGCCAAATGGTCCGTGGAATCTATGGGTTTTGCCTTTTCTTCCCCTGGGGGAAAGCATTTTGTCCTATTGAGCTTTGTGTCTCTAGGACCAAGCACACAGTAGGCATTCAACAAGTATTTATTGACTAGGTGGCTGTTGTTTTGTGGGAACTGACAGCCACAGACATAACGCCAAATAAGGTGCCAGGGCACAAGATCGGGACTGTTCACTTTCTCTAACGAGCGTCACCATAGCGATGAGATACAGGTTTGAGAGAAATGGCTCTGTGGTTGCTAACAGCAGCAGCCTGAGGCCAACAGGCCCTTTGAGGCAAAACCTGGCCCGGATCCGAATGAGGGGCTCGTCGCTGGCTAGAACTGTATGCTTTGGGAGGGGATTTTATTGTAAAGTTTCGTTCCTTTTAACAGCAAATGTTGAAAATGTTTAAATATGCATTATCCCTTAAAATGCATAGCTAAAATATAGGAGATTTGGTTTTCTTGCCATTTTTCCTTTGCTGATTAAAAAAAAAAAACAGGAAATGAAATCCGGTTTATATATAATTTGTCACACATGTAATATATCCAACTTTGTAAGCACTCCAAGTTTTCATTAACTGTGCTGAAATATATTTACATTAAGAAATCTCTCAGCCCTAATGTCGTTAGTTTCAAACTTTCAAACTTAGTTGTTTTGCTAAAAATGCAGATCAGAGCCAGATGGAGGACTAAGCACCCCCGTTTGACCTCCCTCTTAATCAAAATCCCCAAAATGACAGAAAAGACTTATGTAATTAGAAGAAGCGGGAAAAAAAAAAAAAAGGGAAAGGAAAGGAAAAACAATCTATAATGGTGGTCAAGAATCTCCAAACATTTGAGAAAAATCAACACCATGATAAAATGGTATCAAACATAAATAAAACTACAACCAAAAAAAAGCAATAGAGAACGCAAAGACATTATACTAACTTTAATTTTGATCTCCAGGGAGAGAATGGAGTGGGGGAGGGTATAACTAACTCAGTAGTAGATTGCAGGCTTAGCATGCATGAGGTCCCAGGTTCAACCCCCAGTACCTCCATTTAATAAATTTACATAAATAAGTAAATAATCCTAATTATCACCCCTCCCAAAACAAAACAGAATTAAAAAACAGACTTAAAGTTGGTGCATTCAGTTAAAAAAAAGTTAAATTTCAGTCTGGAATTAAAATCTGCAATGAGCTCACTGAGCTAGGGAACTGGTTGCAGGGTTAATGGGAACGGCTGGGAGGGTAAGTGAGCTCGGGCTCCAAGTGCATGTGCTGTTGTCCCATTACGAGAACGGATCGCTTTTTTTTAATAGACTTTGTTCTTTTAGAGCAGTTTCAGGTTCACAACAGAATTGTGCAGAAAATACAGAGAGTTGGAACATAGCCCTCCCCACCCACACGTATATACTCCCCTACCCTCAGCATCCCTCTCTTTTACCAAGTATCCAGTTAGAACTGCCATACGTCTAAAAATAACTCAGTTTTGGATTTTTAATAAACTGCACTGATTCACTAAATAATTGGACTAATTAAACCAATTTTGCTTTTTCAAGCTAATAAAAATGTGGATGAATTGTGTGCCTGTGGACTCACTCAAGGGCAGGGGTAGAGTGGCGAGCACATGGAAGAGATTCATTTAAATTGTCACGTATCTTTTTCAAGAAATCAGATCAGGCTAAGTGGAGAGCTGTCTGGGATGAAGAGAGATCTCATGTGGTGAGGAAAGAACAGAAAAAGCTGTATCCTGACAGGGTGTCTTAAAAAGTGTTGAGTTGCTGAAGTATGAAGAACAAGAATTACCAGTATATACTACATGTATTAGTAATATACCAGCATATTAAGCTAAACAGAAATCCCTCCTTTATCCTTTTAGATGCAGTAAAGAGCAGTGCGCTTGGCAGTCCCGTGGGTCTGTCTCTTGCTTCAACAGTGTTTGGACAGAACGGATCCAGGGACACCCCTTGCTCCAGCCGCCAACCACCCTTCCACCTGTTTTCTAGTCGCAGCCTTCAGAACCAGCCACTCTGCTATCCTCGGCCTTGGGGACCAGCCAACACCGTTTTTTGAGCTTAACTCCTTATTACCGATCAACCACGAGACCCCAGATTCGTCAGAATTATCCCACCAAGGTGGAGGCTGCCATTAACCACCTGGTCAACGTGCGTCTGTGGGCCTCCTACATCAACCTCTCTCTGGGTTTCAGTTTCCACCACCACGATGTGGCTCTAGAGGGCGTGGGCCCCAAGCCCTTTTGGATCTGCCTGACCTGGGTTCTGCCCGCCCTGGGTTCTGCCCGTGCAAACCCACAGCACTGTGACTTCCTGGAGAGCCACTTCCTGGATGAGGTGAAACTCATCAGGAAGATGGCCGACCATCTGACTCACCTCCGCAGGCTGGCTGGTCCCCAGGCTGGACTGGGCAAGCATCTCTTTGATAAGCTCACCCTCACGCACGACTAGGAGCCCCAGCAACCCTGCAGCCTTTGCAGAGCCCCACTGGTGTCAGAGCTTCTGCCTGAAGCCTCTCTGTGCAGTCACCAGGCAGCTTTTTAACCACCCTGGAGCCCTCTCCCAAGCCTTGGACCAGACAGAAACAATAAAGCTTTTTGCAGAAAAAAAAAATGCAGTAAAGAAACTTCTTTGAAGCGGGGAGTGGTAGACTGAATTGTTGGCCCCAATTCTTCACCTCTTCCTGCACCCACACCCTTGCTACAACTTCAGTGTAGGTGAGAGGCACTTTCCCGCCCCTTGACTTTGAGTTCAGCCAGTGAGATATTAGCAGACACGACACAAGCAAAATTTTGAAATGTGCTTGAGTGATCAGGTGTGCCCTCTCTCAGGCCCCTGCATTCACCCAGAATTGACTGTGTCCCTATAGTCCCAGGAGAAGGATCAGAGTCCTAGGCAGCGTGAAGCAGAGCCACACCAGCCAACCTGCAAACTCATGAGCAGGAAATAGATGCATATTACTGTACATCATTGACATTGGGGGGATGGTTTGTTACACAGCACAGCTGTGGCAATAGCTAACTGATACTGGGCAGGTGGCAGGTGTCACTGCAGCAGATGTGAGGCATCATTTCTGAGTCACTGCCTGTTAACATGGCTTCTCTCACTGTAGATAGAACATTCCACTATGATAAGCCATCACTTTCCAGGAACAGTGTGGTGACAAGGACGCTCTCAGATGCTGCCAGTGGGAGAGTAAATGGGTACTTTTAGAGAGCAATTTGGGCATAGCTACCAAGATTCTTAAAAATGTTCGCATCTACTGACCCAGTAATTTCACTTCTGAATGTTGGTCCTAAAGGAGTAATCTTAAAATAGAGGGGAAAAAGCTTCATGCACAATGGTAATTTGGTTTATAATAGAAAGAAGTATTTACTGCACATTACTCCATCAAGCTTTTCACATGCATTTTCTTATTCAATGCTCACAACAGGCTCTCTGCAGAGGCCCAGTGAGCTTGAGTCACCTTCCCTTCAAAGCCAGACCACTGTCTCCAGGGGTCCTAACCTCCATCTTTATTGCCTAAAACAGCCAAAAGAAAATATATGATTCACTCACACTCTGGAATGTTAAGCAAGCATTTAAAAATACACAATCATTTTTTTAAATACTTTGAAAATACAAGGCAATATAGAAAAAATATAGAAAGCAAATTAACTGCCTAAAATCCTTCCTAGAATAGGAAGGCTAATAAGAGCTTAAATGCATTAATTCATATAAGTAGAATAAATATGTATAAAATCAAACATATGTGCAAATTAAAATGACAAAGTATTGCTACACATACATGAAGATGTTCACATTAAAAAGACTGACAAATCCACGTAATTGCTAGGATGTGGAGCAAATGGAAATTATACATTGTTTGTGGGAGTATAAATTGATACAAGCAATGTGGGAAACTGACAGTTTCTTATGCTGTTAAACCTTCTCTTACCTTATGACCCAACAATTCCACCCCTAGGGATTGACCAAAGAGAAATGAAAAGATGTGTCCTCACAAATCCTTGTACAAAAATGTTGATTGCAACTTTATTCAAAATAGAAAAAAACTGAAAACAATTCAAATGCTCATCAACAAAAAAATGGATAAACAAATGGTGGAGTATTCATACAATGGAATACTGCCCGACAATTTTTAAAAGGAATGGTTTACTGGTACAAGTAAAAATAAGGAGGAACTTTAAAAACAGTGTTCTGAGCTAAAGAAGCCATATTCAAGAGTATATACTTTACATTAATATGAAGTTCCAAAGTAGGGAAAACATTATCTTTTGGAATAGAAATCAGAATTGTGATTGCTTGGGGAGTGGAGGTGGGGGTGGGGGGAGGCAGGTAGACTGGAAAGGGACAGGTGGGCATTTTCTAGGGTGATGAAAATGTTTTACATCTTGAATGGGATGTTGGCTACACAGATATATAAGTATTTGCAAATCATTGAACTATACATTTAAGATCCATGCATTTGACTGAAATATACCTCAATTTAAGAATGTACTTCCCACTAGTCAGAATGGCCATCATTAAAAAGTTCACAAACAATAAATGCTGGAAAGCCTGTGGAGGAAAGAGAACCCTCCTACACTGCTGGTGGGAATGTGGTTTGGTGCAGCCAATATGAAAAACAGCACGGAGATTCCTCAAAAAACTAAAAATAGACTTACTGTATGATCAAACAATCCCTATCCTGGGCATACATCTGGAGGAATCTCTAATTCAAAAAGAGACATGCACCCCAATCTTCACAGCAGCACTATTTACAATAGCCAAGACATAGAAACAACCTAAATGTCCATCAACAGATGACTGGATAAAGAAGATGTGGTATATTTATACAATGGAATACTATTCGGCCATAAAAAAGAATAAAATGATGCCATTTGCAGCAACATGGATGGATCTGGAGATTGTCACACTAAGTGAAGTAAGTCAGACAGAGAAAGAAAAATACCATATATCACATGTGGAATCTAAAGAAATGACACAAATGAACTTGCTTACAAAACAGAAAACAGACTCACAGACATAGAAAACAAACTTGTGATTACCAGCGGGGAGAGGGAGGGGTGGAGGGATAAACTGGGAGTTTGGGATTTGCATCTACTAACTAGTGTATATAAGATAGATAAACAGCAAGGTCCTGCAATATAACACAGGGAACTATATTCAGTATTAGCCTATAATGAAAAAGAACATGAAAAGGAATATATATATGTATCAATGAATTACTATACTGTGCACCAGAAATTAACAACACTGTAAACCGACTATACTTCAATAAAAAAAATGTGCACGTAGGAAGCTGGGCATGGTGTCCGGCTGAAGCTGAGGGGTAGGTACGCCCATCTGTGGGGCTGGACAGCCCCCAGTTCTCAGCGGGCTCGCAGACAAAGCTCGGCGCTTTCAGAGTCTGGAACACCTTTCCTGGGGCTCAGGGTCCGGCCGTATCTCTAGATTTTCCGAGGGCCCAGCCGAATCACGGGAAGGAGCTTCAGCTGGACTCACGATCACATTTAAACGTGCCCGCCTCATGGTAGGGAAGGAGGCCGAAGGAGGCGGGAGAGCAGAGGGAACACGGGCGCGTGCTGGTGAGCAGAAGCGGCAGGCGGCTGCCGCTGACCCCGCCTGGGCAGCCCCGCCAGGAGTCCCGTGGACCCCCCGGGAGGGGGGAGCCCCCCCCCCCTCACAGCCTGCTCCGCTCAAGGACAGCCCTTCCCACCCTGGCTCACAGGGGTCTTATGTAGCCCTGTAGCTCCAGCGATCCACTCCCCCAGAGAGCTGGACGTGCACCGGGCAGGCGTTTCTCAGCTCTCTCACAGGAGAGGGATGCGTGGGGAGGTCCTGGGAGCTGGCCCTGCCGCGGGAGTTGAGGAAGTGGACACCGTGGGGGCCACAGAGCCAGAAAAACAGGATCAGAGAAGCAGCAGGTCGGGGCAGGAGCCCTGACCCAGGAAGGCAGAGCGAGCAGAGGTCGGGGAAGGAGGAACAGGACACCGGGAGGACACCGGGAGGCCACGGCCCCCTGGCAGGGTGGGAGACACTCCCACACCCCACGGGGGCCGGGAGGGACACAGGCGGGAGGGTTAGGGCTGCCGCCCACCTGGGGACACACACACCTTAGCCAGAACCCACAGGTAGCAACGCAGAGGTGACTGGGTTTACTCAGGCAGGACCCCTTGAAGGCCGTAGAAACACCGAGAGGGATGGCCCGCCTGGGAGCCGGGGCGGAGCCGCCAAGCTCGCGTGTCAGCATCAGCAGGCCAGGAAGTGACTGGTGCAGCCTGCGACTCTGCGCTGAGGTCCAGGCACGCCGTCAACCGTGCAGACGAGTGTGCAGAAACACAATTGGAAGAAAACGCTGCAAAACGTCAGCAGTGATTGGCTCCCGCCTCTTGGCCGTATCCTGGGACGGGCCCAGCCCTGCGCGCCCTCCCGCGCGCGGAGACCTTCCCAAATGGCCAAGTCACAGCCCCGGCAGCGGTAACTCGTCCTGATTTTGCATAAGATCTTAATTTGCATACTTTTGTGATTGATTTTGGCATTTTGGGGAATTTGACTGGGAGTTTTCTTGTTACCTTTTGTCACAATGACATTTGCTAAACAATATATGGAATTTATTTTTGATTGGCAACAAGAAATGAAATGTATTTTTTAAAAGTGAATTTTCTCATCCTCTGTAGTGTGTTGGTCCTGTATAAATTTATAATAAAAGAAAAACCTTGATATGTATCATGGACGTGTGACTACATATCGAACAACGATTGTCAAACATTTTTGCCTCCAAAAACCTCTATACTCCTTAAAAACAAATGTGTTTCGGACCCTCCTAAAGAACTTTTGTTTATGCGAGTTGAATCTGTCGATTTTAACTGTTAGATATCAAAACTGAGATTTTGAAATGTTTATTTATTCTTAAATAGCAATAATAAACCCACTGCATGTTAACGTTAACATTTTAATGAAAAATAGCTATATCTTCTAAAAACTCAGCGAGAAGAGTGGCGGTAATTTCCATGTACAAATCTCTAATGTCTGGCTTAGTAGAAGACGGCTGGATTCTCAGATCTGCTTCACGCATAGTGTAGTCTCTGGAAAGTTCCACTGAATACTCCTGGGAGAAACAGTGAAAAAAATAATAATAAATAAAATATGAAAATGAATGTATATATATTCATGTATGACTGAAGAATTGCGCTGTACACCAGAAACTGACACAACATTGTAAACGGTCTATACCTCAATTAAAAATGAAAAATAAAATAATAGATAAATAAATTTTTTAATTGAAAGGAAGCAAATGACATCTTAGTATCATTATGAAAATAGTTTTGGCTGCACATTGAGAACGACGAATAGAGTAGAATCACAACTGTATAAAAAGACAAGTAAAAATTCCTGAATAAAAGTGTCAAGATGCCACCTGGTGGTACCTCTAATTATTGCAATTCCTGGTTACCGCACGTGCGTGTGCATGGAGTGTGTGTACGTGTGCGGTGGGGTTTGTGCATGTGTGTGTTCACATGAGTCACGTGTGATGTGTGTGCCTGTGATAGAAGTGTGTGGGTGGGTGAGATGTGGGGCTGTGGCATGTGTGTGGTGGTGTGTACGTGTCTTTATTGTGTGTGCACGTATGGGTGTGGTGTCTGTGTGTGCATGCACGTGCGCGTGTGGTGTGTGCTTGTGTGTGGTATGTGTGCCGGCAGTGTGTACTGCTGCAGTGCGTGTGTTGTTTGTGTGCGTGCGATGTGTGTGTAGGACTTGTACATGGGAACCAACAAGGTCCCACCATCTAGCACTGGGACCTTTATTCAATACCTTGTAACAACCTATAATGAAAAAGAAGGCGAAGAGGAATGTGTATGTGTGTGTAACTGAATCACTATGTTATACACCAGAAATTAACACAACATTGTAATACTATACTATACTTCAATAAAAAAAATTTTTATAGACATGGGAGAGCAGACTTACTCTTTCACGGTCGTCTGCACCTGTTCGGGCCCTGTGCTTTGCTGTTTAGAAAACATCTATTAAATTGCCCAGCACAGCCCCAGGGAGGTGCAAGTCCTCAAGAGACATTCATCGCTCTCCACTAGCTTCGTGAATCAGGCACTACTTCCAGTGACAAGGAAGACTCTCGGAGGTGAAGCACTTGCTGAAGGTTCCACATCCAGTGAGGGCTGGGCCCAGGATTCACACCTGGGTCTTCTGATCAATGAGGAGTTTAATCATCTTGTACTAACGATTACCTCTAAGTCATAAAAATCATCTATATGGGGTGATTTCAAATGTGTGAAAAGGCAAACACATTTCTGAATGAAAACAGTATGACAGCATCACCTGGGCATTTTCTCTTCTCCATCACCCTTTCCGCTGGGGTGTGTGCACACACCTAGGCCTTGTGCATCACTGGAAAGAAATTAACTAGCACCTCGTGGACACCATGCAAAATACTGTCAGGTTCAAGTATAATAAACACAAGTACAAATTCTCAGAGTCACACGTTCAAATCGTAACTCTCTGTTTTTCTTAACACAATTTGAATTTCTGATTCCAGTTTCTGTACACCCCATGTAGTCCTCTGAAGGAAAACTCAGTCTCGTCTATAGTAACTCAGACATTTCCTGCAGATCCACCCCACCCTGGTCCCCCTTTCCTCCGGTGGCTCCCCGGCCCCAGGGAGATCCGTGCTTAGTCCCAGTCCTCCAGCACCCTCCCAAGCATCACACTATGGGCTGGCGTCTATGCCCACCAGCATCCACCGAAGCCCACCCCCAGCTGTGGCCACCTGCTGTGAGGGGACACACTGTGTGTGATTTTGTCACTGCTGAGAGCGACCCTGAGGGTCTACCTCAAGAGACCCAGGGTGTGCAGCTGATCTCCCTGCCCGCAGCCTCTGGGATGCTGGGGTGCTGGGACGCTGGGGTGCTGGGACCCTGCAGCCAGCCCACTTTCCAGGCTTATGGCCCTTCTTCAATTTTTTTTTGGGGGGGGGTAAATTAACTAGGTTTATTTCTTTTTAGAGGCGGTACTGGGGGTTGAACCCAGGACCTCATGCATGCTAAGTATGTGCTCTACCACTTGAGCTACACCGTCCTTCATTATGGCCCTTCTTGGACGCGCACACGGACACGCACACAGCCCCGCACACAGCCCCACACACAGCCCACCCAGGCTCCCAGCCAGTGGACACATCTCTCAGCTCCTCCCTCAACCAGCAATCTTCCCCACTCAGTTCTCCACGTGGAAAAATGTTTAGACAGAGTCCTTCAGGGCTAGCCTAAGCAAATCAAACATCCCTTGGTTTTCAAATTAGTCTTTCCTCTGTTGTGAGTGCTTTAAACCTATTTAGAAACTCAGCTGACTTTGGGTTCTCTCTGGGTCTGGGACTTCAGCGTCCTCCCTTTGTTGGGCCCAGAAAGAGGCCTGGGAGGCCCCCAGGGACCACAGTGAGGTGAGAATAGTAATTAACACGCACGGGGCTGGCTGGGTACCAACTCAACACAAAATATGCACGTGGAGAACCCGAGAAATGTGGAGCCGGATCTTTGTGGGCCAGCTTGCCCACCATTCTCTCGCCCCCACATCCCTAGAGAAGGAAGGATTAGTTCCTGTGCCTCAGGCCAGCTCCCCAGTGCAGCTGGCTGAGAGCCCCCTGCACTCTCGACCAGTGCAGGTCTGGAGGGGCCCACATCCCACACCTGAGTAGGAAAGCAAAGGCCAATGGCATAGAAGCAGCAGTTCTTAACAGAATCCCCGGGGAGCTAGTGAATTTGCACGTTCCTGGGCCCCACCCCCAGAGATTTGATTCCTGGAGTCGTGGGCAGAGCCTGGGAATCTGCCTTCCCCCAAACCTCCCAGGTGTGGTCCAGGACCACATGGAGCAGCACTGGTACAAAGGACCCCGTGGCTGGGGGGAAGGGGACAGAGGCCACCATCAGGGCAGGGGCTCCAGGAGAGGCAAACTTTACAGAGGAAACAAAACTAGCACTGAGATGGCGGGAGGGCATAGCTCAGTGGTAGAGTGTGTGCCTGGCACGCACAAGGCCCTGCATTCTATCCCTGGTACCTCTATTTAAATAAATAAATTATAAAATAAATTTAAAAAAATAAACAAACCTAATTACCATCCCCTTCCCAAAAAACAGCATTGAGAGAAACACCCTTAGGGAGATAGATGTGTCAATAAAGATTAGCTATGGATCTGGAATAGGTAAATTCCAAAATCTTTGTTTCTCTCATTGTTTCTTTGTAGTATCTTCTTGACTCTCCTTAAGAGTTTTCATCACAATAATTTTTTAGATTTTTATTGTAATTTTAACTTATTTTTTAACTCATACATTTCTACATGTTTGTATATTTTATACTTACATTTTATTTTTAATACTGTTATTTATTTCATTTACATATATGTAATATAAATACATATATGCAGGTGATAAAATTCAGTAGAGGTAATGAAAAATAAAACGTATGTTGCTGGCAACATAATTTATGATCCCAAAGGTCAAAAAGAAGAGCTAATGTTATCGTAACCATCACCCCCTTGCCCAAACCCCAAACGCCTGCCCCTCTCTCTTCCTTGAACTCTCTTGATGAACCTTAACCAGGACCTGAGATGGGCTGTCCAGGCCGCCACCCACAGCCACTCAAGGGCACTGCTCCAACAGCACTCCCCTCTCTCTCCCCACATCATCAGTTTTCACTCTATGAGATCTTCTTCAACAGCAAAGAAAAATGCTGTTTCCTCCCCAGCTGAAAAGAACCAGCAGAAACACCCTTGTCCTGAACCTACTTCCCCGCCAGCACCTGCCCCACTGCCTGTCTATGCCTGTCTCGAATTCCTCCCCAGCCCCATCTCTCTCTGACTCACTGCAGACAGGCTTTTGCACACCGCTCTGATAAATTGCTGTCCTCAAGTTACAGATCATTTCCACCTAGATCCCACAGCCTGTCCTCATCTGACTGCCCCATCTTGCTCACTCCCTCCTCCCAGTAACAGTCTCCTCCTTGGGTTCCAGGATACACGTCCCGGTCCTCTTCCCACCTCCTTGAACATCATTTTTTCCCTGTCTCTTTTGTTGGCTCCTCCTCTTCTCCATGACCTTCTTTCCCCCTCTATCTACCTCCCTTCCTTGGTGACTTCACTCATCCATACCACTCCCACCTCTTCCCAGCAAGTAGAAGACCATATGTGCCTGGCTCTGGCCAACAGGCTGTGAGCAGGAGACGGGTCACTTCCCAGCAAAGCCTGGCACAGAGCTCTCCAGCTGTCTTTTTTCCCACTGCATCTATTTGGAGAAACCCTCATGTTGGTGTGTGGGACCAAAAAAAAAAAAACCAAAGCAGCCTGATCTCTGAATCACTCTATGAAAGACAGATGTCTTGGAAACGGGCCCAGACCTGCAACAAACTTCATATGATTGAGCAATAAATTTCCATGTGTCCAGCCACTGGGATTTGGGAGCTGTTTGTTACCGAGGCAGAAGCCTAGCCTAGCCTGACCGATGCAGTTACCTCATCCATCTGTAAGATACAATACATGAAAACTTCCCTTATCTGAAAAAAAAAAAAACATGAATTTTCCTGTTGAAAATGCTAGCCTAAGTACTGGCAGAGTTTGATTTTAAAATCACAAATACAGACATTTTCTATAAATTTTTGAACTATGATGATCAAAAGGAAATCTTAGAAGCTTCCAGAAAGAAAGAACAGAATAGTTGCCAAAGAAAATCACACTTCTAACATATTTCTCATAAAATCCACTGAGGAAATAATTCAAGGATATTCTCATGAACATGGAAATTAAATCAGAACAATGACCTCAAGATAGGAGAAGACAAAATGTACAAGAAATACCAGCAAATGAAAAATCTAATTAAAAAATATAATCTGCTTTATGAAATAATTACACCACATTGCCCATTAGGAACTGGGTACCAGCCGATCTACCAAATCATAAAAGTGGGTGTGCCCAGAAGCAGCCCACTGTACCACGGAAGTGGTATACGCTAGGTAGGTCCAAGTGGCTCCAGAAAGTCCAAATAAATTGTCTGTGGATCAGATCCCACAGGACCAGCCCTCCTGCTTTGCTGCCATGCCTCATGGGGGTTCCCCAGGACCACGAAATGAAGAGGAAAAAGCACAGTAGGCTGTCGCGAGCACCTGGCGGTCCACGTTGTCTGGAAGGAAAGATGGCCCTTGATGTGGCAGTGGTCCATGGGCCGTGGCTAACAGACTGGCCAGCTGACCAGGGGCTTGGAAAGAAGCAGACGACCCAGAAGGCAGCATCCACCCACTGCAGAGAACGTTGTCACGACCCTTCTGTGGATGTCAGTCAGCCGCTTCCCCAGCACCCAGTACGTGTTCATCAGGTCTGGGCACAAAGTGGCCATGGAAGCAAGGGGGAGGCTCTTGCGTGGACTTCCCTTCATAGAGGCTGCTCTGGCCACGGCCGCTGCTGAGTGCCCACCCTGCCAAAGACAGATGCAACGCAGGGACCACCCAGCCCACTCAAGGTGGTTACACTGGGCACTTCTATCATGGAAGGGACAGCGAATTGTCCTCACAGAGACAGACACACATGTGGGGTATGAATTTGCCTTCCCTGACCACGTTATTCTTGGAGGCTGCCATAATCACGACACCAGAACTTGACAAACAAGGATATGTTTTTAAAAAGGAAGATAGATGGAAGGAGAGAAGGAAAGAAAAAGAGAAAGGAAAGAAGGAAAGAAGGAAGGAAGGAAGAGTAGGAGAAAAAAAATCTCCTTACAGACCAAATGCAAAATTTCTAAATAAAATATTAGTAAATAGAATCCACCATTCTATTTAAAGAATAGTGGGGGAGGGTAGAGCTCAGTGGTAGAGTGCATGCTTAGCATGCGCAAGGTCCTGGGTTCAATCCCCAGTACCTCCATCAAAAACAAATAAATAAACCTAATTACCTCCCCTTACAAAAATAAATAAATAAATAAAGAATAGTAATAATAACCAAGTGGAACTTACTTCCAAAAACCATCACACAGTGAAAAGATGAATGAGAATTTATAATACAGAGGATTATTATGCTTAATATATGAAGATCTTCTAAATATTGGAAAGAAAAAAATCAACAGCCCAGTAGAGAAATGGACAAAAGAAATGAAGAGACAATCACAGAGAAAGAAGTGGAAATAGCACTCAAATCCAAAACAAAACTCAACCCAACCTGTAATAAGAGGAATGCAAGCTAAGGGGGAAGGGTATGGCTCAGCGGTAGAGCCCATGCTTAGCATGCACAAGGTCCTGCGTTCAATCCCCAGTACCTCCATAAATTAAATAAAAACTTAATTACACCCCCCCAAAAAAGAATGCAAGTTAAAACTGCATTGAGATATAAATAATTTCTCACCCATTATGGTAACAAGAAATCTGAAAAGTTGGGGAGAGGATAGAGCTCAGTGGTAGAGCACATGCCTAGCATGCATGCTTGAGGTCCTGGGTTCAACCCCCAGCACCTCCGCTAAAAAATTAATTAATCTAATTACCTTCCCCCAAAAAAACTTGTTTAAGTTTTTTAAATTTTTAAAAAATAAAATTAATTAATTAAAAATCTAAAAACTTGACCATACACCCTACTGGCAGGGTTTTGGGGAAACCATCATTTTCACATACTTTCAGTAGGAAGGCAACATTGTATAAACCTGTGGAGCAGAAATTGATGATATTTAGCAAAATTGCATACACATTTACCCTAACAGAAAAATATACATCCACACAGATGTATTTGGCCTAAAACTTAGCCTCTCAAGTTAAGGCAAGCCACAACTGGAAGAATTTTTAAGAGAAACAGTAAGTTAGTAATGCTAGCATACTTTCCCAGAAACTGACAGAACCGTAGGAGGTAATAGCTAAATCAATCATTTTAACATACCTCTCTCAGAAACCAATAAAGCCAGCAGATAAAAACAGCAGAGATGTGAAAGACCTGCACAATGTTGTTAAATGTGTGCATGTGTATGTATCTACATCCACCACAAACAGAATCATATAACTTTCAAGCACATTCAGAATATTTATAAGAATTAAACATAAAATTGCACCTTAAAGGACACTTGAATAAATCCAATAAATTCAATATTGTACCAACTGTGTTCTCCAACCATAATGGAAATTGGAAAGAAATAAAGAGACAGAAGAAGGAAGAGAGAGAGGGAAGGAGAGAGGGAGTGAGGGAGGGAAGGGGGAGAGGGAGAGAGGGAGGGGGAGGGAGGAAGAGAGAAGGGAAGAGGAAGGAGGGGGCTGGAAGGGAAAAAAGAAAAGGAAAAAGAAAGATTGGAAAGTACATAATATATTACTAAAGTACTCTTAGCAGAAAGCAAATTAAGAAATATTTAAAACTGAACCATAGATGTTAAAATTTCAGGGCACCGTGGCTCTGAAGCAGGCCGTTCCTCCGGAATTCAGTCTATGGGCGCCGGTGGTGGCCACAGCAGGGCTCTGGCGGAGGCCTTAACGGAGCTGGGCTACCAGCTGGTCACAGGTGGTTGTGACAACCGTCTGATCCTCGTGGACCCCCGAGCCAAAGGCACCTGGCAGCAGCAGGCTGAGAAGGTGCTGGAAGCCTGTTCCACCGCCTGCACCAAGAATGCCAGCCCAGGTGGCAGATGTGCACTATGGCCCGGTGGGCTGTGGCTGGGGGTCCCTGCACTGACATCCTGGGGACTTTTGGAAGGAGGGTTCCAAAAAGTCACCCACTTTGTTCACAGAGGGATGGCACTGAGCCTGCAGATCCAGGACACCGTGGGTGGCAGGGCCACCCTGAAGTTCTCAGAGTAGCTGGCTGGGTGGGGACTGGGGACAAGGTGCGCCGGCGGGTAGCGGGGGCTCTCTGGGCGGAGGTGGGGGGCTTTGCCTCCCTCCCCCTCTGCCCGGCCTGCCTGACTTCTAGAGGAGCTTCTGCCCCAGGGCCCAGCGCTCTTCTGGGGCCCCACATCGGCTGGTCACCTCCCTGTGGCCCTCTGAGAGGCTTCTTTTTGAGCTTTGCTATGTTATCTTCTTCACAAATCAAAATCCATTTAAGGCTCATTGTTGGTAATTTTGGGACAAGTTATCAAGGAGTTTATATATTTAAACCTCATTTTCTCACAGCTACATATATATGGCTATTCTGGAAAAATGAAATACAATTTAGCCAATCAGCCTTAATTATCTGTGTGGCCGAAAGATCAGCCCAGTCCCTGACGAGCCAAATGACCGAGAGCCAGGCTCTTGGCGCTTAGTGGAAAAGAGGCAGCTTTATCGCTTTGCCAGGCAAAGGGGCCTCACAGCAGGCTGGTGCCTTCAGAACTGGGAGCCCTCCTGGGGATGGGGCAGGGGCATTATGCAGCCATAGCTCAAACAATAAAGCATCGATAACAGAACAGAATCATTTTCTTCTCCTAAGACTCAGAGTGGCATCACGGTATCTCCAGGTGACCAAGTCCATAGAAGCCAGTGGTTGTCACTCTCTAGATCTCCTTATCTTATAAGTGCCCAAGGCATGATCTTCTTGGTAATTCAGGCTATTTTGTAAGGTTACAATTCTGTAATCTTCTCCCTGGAGAACAACTCAGAGACCAAGCATGATTGTCCCTTTCAATTACTGGAATAAAGCGGAAACGGCAAAATTAACAGCTGTAGTTTTAACAATGGGCCTGGAGCTACAGCAACCAGTCAGTCAGGTCCATTGGCCGGTTTAAGGGCAACCATCCGCTAGCCTAAACGTGGCTTTTTTTTATTAATCCTCCTTCATCTAGATGGTGGCGCAGGGCAGAGCTACTGGAAAGGTTCTGGTAATTTTACTCACTCTGCTCTCAAGAGTCTCCGGGCTTCCCCCAAACTCCCTGCAACAGATAAGGAACACCCAAGTTGGAGCTTGTAAAAGCCACCCATTGACATCTGTTCCCCAGCGGGACGCCTAAGGAGGGCTGAATCACCCCCGTTGCAATGGAGGCTGGAGTCTCCTGACGCTTCTGCTGGGTGCTTTACAAGTTATATGCGTCTATTCCAAATGCCATCCAGCTGGGTGGGAGTCCCTCTCTGGGCACCTGGGCACAAGGGGACGTGGTCCCTTTCCCTGGACCCCAGGGCGGGCAGGCGAGCCCAAGGACCTAGCTCCAAGCCCCTGTGCACATCAGCCAGGGGCTTTCCTGCCTGGCTCGAGGTGACCACCCCACCACCTTCTCTATAATCAGGAAATCAGACATCACCTTCCCACAGAAACTCTGTTTCTCACAAAGCTGAGGTGTTACCGAAGGCAAGTTCGTGTGCCCGCCGCACCATGAGGCCAAACAAACTGAAACATCAAAGTTTGGAGCAGAGAAATGTTTATTGCAGGGCTTAGCAAGGAGATCAGGGTGGCTCATGACCAAGAAAACCCCAAACTCCTGGAAGGGTTTCAGCAAAGAACGTTTAAAGGCCAGATGAGGGAGGGCGACCGCAGGATACGTGCTTAGCTCGTGCACAGTCCTCTGGTTGATGCTGAGGTAACAGAGCATCAGCGCTATCAACCCCCAGGCACCAGAAGGTCTGCGGCCATGGGCTCTCATCAAGTAGTTAATTTCTTCCCTTTGGTGGTGGTTTTTAGCATCTGGAAAACTCCGGAAATATGCATGAGATACTGTTATCTGGGTGCTTCAGAGAGGAGCTGCAGCAGAGGACAGGGGAGGGATCTGACCCTGGAAGGCCCCACGGGGTCCTGCTTGGTTACAGAAGTGCAAGACAGAGATGACTGTAACACTCACAGGCAAGGTTTTAACCACAGAACATCTACAAGAATTACAGCTTTAAAAAACACAACCAACTTTTATATTTCAAAAATAGCTCAACTCAAATAAATTAATTTCTCACAAAGTTAAAAAAAAACTTTGTGGGACTCAATTAACAGTAGCTGAAGGAAAATGTATACCTCCAAATACACGTGTTGGGAAACAGGTGATGTTAAAAGTAAATGAACCTGGAGATAGTCATTCTAAGTGAAGTGAAGCCAGAAAGAGAAAGAAAAATACCATCTGACAACACTTACATGCGGAATCTAAAAAAGAAAGAAGACACTAATGAACTTATCTACAAAACAGAAACAGACTCACAGATGTAGTAAAGAATCTGATGGCTACTTGGGCGGGAGGGTGGGAAGGGATAAACTGGGAGTTTGAGATTTGCAAATACTAACTACTATCTATAAAACAGACAAACACGTTTATACTGTATAGCACAGGAGACTATATTCAATATCTTGGAGTAACTTATAATGAAAAAATATGAAAATGAATATATATGTATATGTATGACTGAAACATTATGCTGTACACCAGAAATTGACACATTGTAACTGACTCTATGTCAATAAAAGTAAATAAGTGAGACAGGCATTCAGCTCAAAAGAGCAGAACAAATCCAAAGAAATGAGAAGGGGGAATACAATAAAGATAACTGTAGGTCAAAAGATAATATAAAAGATTAGTGAAGGTGACAAATATTTATAAACAATAAAATGCTAATAATTTTTACACCTAAAAAAATGGAGAAATCTGTAGGCAAAATTTTAAATACCAAAATTGCACAAGAAGGAAAGATAATTTGAATAAATTGATAATTAGTTTTTTAGTTGAAATGGTAATTGAAGATCTCCTCCTACTCAAGACTAGACAAAAAAAAAGAATATATATATTATATATGTATTTTACAGGTGAGCCCTTCCAAACTGCCAGAACCGGTTCTTCTCTTATCCCACTTATTAGAACCACACTGTCTAACGCAGCAGCCACCAGCTGCTTGTGGCTGTGGGTCCTGGAAATGTGGCTAAGACTGGGGAATTGAATTTTTTTTATCTTATTTCACTTTAATTAGTTTTAAGTTTAATTGAACAACTGATACTCAGTTCCATTATCAGAAAACCTTTTGAATGTTGTTAAGTTCAGCATTTTATTGAACTTACTCAGTTCTGGAATATTTCTGATTTTTTTAAAAATTTACATGAAGTAAAATAAAATTTACTGCTTTGGGTGTACAGTTCTGTGAGTTTTGATAAATGCATACAGCAGTGCAACCAACACCACAATTTGGATATAAAACAGTTCTCTTGCCCCAAAACTGTCCCTCATACTTCTCCTTGTTAGCTAAACCCTTCCTCGACCCCTCACCCCTGGCAACCAGTGATCTGTTCTCTGTCCTCAGAGTTTTGCCTTTCCCAGAAGGTCCTGTAAATGGAATCGTAAGTGTGTAACCTATGGATGTACCTATTAGAAAACCTTTACAGATGTTTGAAACAACTCAGGTATGTGGATCTACTGTTTCAACTACAAATTTATGAAACCTAAATACAGATTATATACTTCCTATAAAAATATACAAATTAATTACATTTGTTCACACTAGCAATAAATCAACACAAAATTAATTTAAGATACCATACACAATGGCAAAGATATATATACATGTAAAAATTATTTGTAAAGTAACTTAACCAATAGGCATAAGACCATTATGGAGGAAATTTAAACACTCTTTTAAGAGACAAAAGATCGTATGAAGATATAAAGAAACACACTAATGTCTCCTTCATATTAACCTATAATTTTAATGCGATTCCATGATAATCCCAGTTGAATTTAATACAGAACTCGATAAACTTATTCTGAAATCTTTTGATCCTAGTAATAGCAGACTAGTTTATTCAAAGCTTCCCACCAGGAAAAATTATAATGCAACTTAAAATGTCTCTTAAATCTTCTTGAAAACAATTGAGAGATTCTGGTTCCAAGTAAGACAGAGTCAGCACAGCCCTCTCTGCCTCACCCACTGAACACAGCTAGAAGCTCCGGACGCAGTCTGGGCAGCGGCTCTCTCAGGGTCTGAAAAACAAGTGGTGATGGACCAGCTGAAGAAGCACCCAGAACTTTAAGCGCAAATGATCCGAGGTGGACTGCCTCAGATTCTTTGCCCCCATATCTCCTGGTCTGCTTCCTTCCCCCAGTGGGGGTAATAAAGGAAGTTCCAGAGAATGGGGGCTTGGCCAGTTGGGACTCTGAGTGCGAAGAATGGGGGGAACCTCTGCCAATCAAGATGTGCAGCAGAAGCATAAAATAAATTTTTGTTGTTTAAAATCACTAACATATGGGTGCAGTTTGTATTGAGCACTGGGGATACAGCAGTGAACAAGAGAAGCAAGTTTCCCTCTGAGCCACATTCCAATGAGGGGAGGAAACGAAAGTAAATAAAACTCCAACAGGAAAATGTCAGGCAGTGAAGGGTGCTGTGAAGGAAGTGCCACCGGGTGAACTGAGGAAGAGGGACTGGAGGCTGGAAGGGGTGTGTGTTTTAGAGTGGTCAGGGAAGTCTCTCCGGAGAGTTGGATTGAGCTTGGATATGAAAGATGACGATAAAAAGTCAGTCAGGCAAAGACTGGGAGAAAATCACTCCAAGCAGAGGGGTAAAAGCATATGCAAAGAATAAGCTTGATGTGTTTAAGGAACAACAACGACAAAAATAATGTTGAACTTAACAAATTCACATAAAATGATAAGAAATGGGATCAGAAAGATCAGCAGGGGTCAGATCACATAGGGTCTTGTAGGCTGTGATGCCTACATGGATGGGAAAACGGATATGAATGGACTGAAGGGTGGATGGGAGCATGGGAAGATGGATGGATGGATGGACGGATGGATGGATGGACGGATGGATGGGAAAATGGATATAGATGGACTGAAGGATGGATGGGAGGGTAGGAGGATGAATGGATAGACGGATGATGGATGGATGGATGGGTGGGTGGGTGGATAGGAGAATGGATATGGATGAATTGAAGGATGGATAAAGATAAATGGATGGATAAGAATAGAGGGGTGGATGCAAACTGTCAAATCCCGGATAATTAGAAACCCAAATCCACTTTAGACCACTAGATGGAGCCAAACACTGCTGTTTGTTCTGTAGGTGTCTGTCTGTCCTTCTGCATAAATTAAAAAGCATGAGAACAAATGTATGTCCCTATGTGACTGAAGCATTGTGCTGTACACCAGAAATGGACACAACATAGTAAACAGTCTGTACTTCAATAAAAATATTTGAATGTCAAACAAAAAAGCATTCATGTTATTTATTCTTCAGTGGGAAGTAGAAAAGCCTTCAGCTCTCCTGAGAGCAGAGCAGAGCTTCCAGACCAGTAAGGCTGTTGGACTATTAGCCATTCAGAGACGCTGATGCTTTTGGCCCAGGGGTGACCCAGTGGACCCAGTAAAGTCTGGAAGCCAGACACCACCAGTGCTACTTCCCCAGCAAGAAGCCTCCATCCATTCACAAAACTGCGTTATACAACACACATTATCAGGTTCTAAGTGGGTCTTTTTTGTGTGTGTGTATTGAGGTATAGTGATTAGAGGGTTAGAACTTCCATCCCATCCCGCCCCCACCTCCTGGGAGAGGGGGAAGGGACTGGAGATCGAGTTCAGTCACCAATGGGCAATAATGTAATTGATCATGCCTATATAATTGAACCTCCATTAAAACCTTAAACAACAGGGTTCACATCAAGGTGCTGGGAAGGTAATGCACCCCAAGAGGGCGTGGACACTCCAAACCCCTTCCCACACACCTTGCCCTCTGCGTCGCTTCCATTTGGCAGTTTCTGAGTTATAGCCTTAAAATAAACAGTAATAGTTAAGTAAAGCACGTTCCTGAGTCCTGTGAGTCATTCTAGCAAATTGTGGAACCTGAGGAGAGGGTTGTGGGAACTATTTATAGCCAGTCACTCAGAAGTAGCAGTGCCACCGAGCAAGGGCTCTTGTGCCCGCAGCCCAGAAAGCCAGACTCTGACAGTGGGTGTTTGCAGCAAAGTAAGGGTTTATTTGCAGGGAGACAAACCTCAGATCCACTCCAACCTGTCTTTGAGTTGGGGGTGTTTTTAAAGGGGAAGAACAAAAAAGCAGTAGTTACTTGTAGTTTCAGGGGTCAGGACGTCTCTGGATTAGGATTCTCTGGCCAGGCGGTCCATGGCTCGGGATCCGTGAGCTCATCTTGCCCGGGAGAAACCACCTGAATTTGTGTGTTAATGATGATGTCCATAGTAGCAACGTTAGTACGGCAGCGGTGTCGCTGACAACAGCAGCTTTAGTCACCTGACTCTGATGAGTGTTCAGTGAGCACAGGATGGAGGTCAGAGGTGACAAGTAAGGGAATAAGGTTTGGACAGAGAGATTAATCATAAACTCGGTTTTAGCGGGACTTGGCTTCACTGAAAGCCTAAATCGGTGTCTGAACCGAGAGGACAGCCTTGTGGGACTGAGTCCTTCCCCTGTGGGATCTGCACTAACCCTGGGCAGCAGGTGTCAGAGGTATCGTGAGTCAGGAAGCAGAGTTTTCCTTTTAGCTGGTTGCCCTTCAAATGGCCACACCCGGATGCCATCTCAGCACCGGCACCCACATCCCATTCAGGTGTAACCACTGCAGTAAGTTCTACAGCCCTAAGCTTAAAATAGAGTGCGTCCCCGTCATCTGAGGATACTCCAACTAGGTCCCCGCAGTGACAAGGACATTCAGAGAAGCAAAAGTCTTTGTGGTGTTAAAATATTCACTAATGGGTGTATCAATACTACCACTTACAAAATATATTACTACTTATAAAATCAGTCCCTACTCAAAGCTTACTTCCAGCAGACCCCCAAAGCATCACTCCCCATGTACTGCGCCAAAGGCTAGCCAGTCTCTAGCCAGCTGTCAGATGTCTACAATGCAAATCAATTGTACAGTAAAGCTGTGAATCTGCACACGATGCAAGATGTCACGGAGTAAGCAAGAGTGACGCTCGCATCCCACCCGGTCCCACACAAAGCCCCTGACACATACGATCAGCAGAAGAGAAAAGCAATGCTGATGATCCAATAGGACCTTGAAAAGAGAATGGCTGAAAAAATAATAAATTAAAAATTTATATTAAAAGTGAAGAGTGAGCTTAGATGGGCTCAAACGTAGAGTGAGTAATTATATTGCAAAATGGCTTTTTTCCCTGTGGAGACATCCCACGAAAATATCCTGAAGGCTGGATAGCACAGCCAACGGGATAATTACTTTACCACCTTTGGCCAATTAGCTTGAGTACTAGCTACGTGCAAAGAGATATAAATAAAATTAAAATGTAGCCACAGAAAAAAGAAGGTACGGCTTATCTATCATAGGAGTAAAGAGGCCTGAGAAGAAAGATGAAACCTGAATATTGTTGGCTCCTCTTTCTGACTGCACCGTGAGTCAGGTATGCAATGAATAATATTCTATCTTTACGTCATGTGGGGGTTTTTTCCCAGAAAAATTGTGCCAAAAAATCAGCACTTTTTCATTATTTACTCATTATAAAAACCAGCCCATAGCTGCAGACACATTCCAAATTCTGTTACATTTAAAAGACAAGAAACTTATTTTCATAATTTCTGTTTTCATCATTCAAGATAAAATCTCAATCAAGACTTTTGTGAGGATTTTTCTGTCTTCATGAAACATTGGCTCCTGTTTCACACGGATTCACTTTTTATATACTTTCTACTTTTTCTTATGAAAAGTCAGATATTCAGAAAAGTAGAAATATATAATAACTCTCCTATTCTCATCACCTTGATTTCAAGACTGACAAGGTCTTGCCATGTTTGCACCGAGTATCTTCTTGTGCTGAAGTATTTTCAAGTAAGTTACAGACATCATGAGGTGTTACTACTTGATACTCTATATCAGATGCTCTAAAAACTAAAGGCATTTTCCCGCATCCCCACAACCCATTATCACACTAACAAAATTAACAATAATCCTAATACCTAACATCCAGTCCATATTCAAATGTCCCCAGCTGACAAAAGTCTTTCCAGAGGATGGTTCCCGTCTCATCAGGGCTCCTCGTGGTCCAGGAGATGCCGCTCCTTCTGGGCGTGTCTCACTGTTTGCTACAATGCTGCTCCCCTCCTCCTTTCTCCCCTGCACTTCCTATAACCCAGTCACATGCGCTTCATTGCAAGTGCTCAGTAGCCGCCTGTGGCTCCTCCCGGCCACCGCACAGAACCCCGTAGATCTAGAACATTTACATCACTGCCTGAGGTTTTTTCGGACAGTGCTGTTCCAAAGGCCTTGTTTTGTTTGTAGGCAAACACTTTTGGCAGCCAGTGGTGTGTGCTCCATATTTGTTCAGAAAAATGATCTGACTTTTTGGTTCTTGGCACCAGGGAACCACATGTCCAAAGAGTGAGAATTTCCTAATTATAAATTGCCAATCAAAGTGTAAAATGTGTGCCTATTGTAACCGAGCAGGACCCCGTGGGGCCTTCCCGGGCCAGGCTTCTCCCCCTGTCCTCTGCTGCAGCTCCTCTCTGAAGCACCCAGATAACAGTATCTCATGCGTATTTCCTGAGTTTTCCTAAAAAATGCTAAAAAACCACCACCAAAGGGAAGAAATTAACTACTTGATGATCAAGAGCACGTGGCCCCCAGACCTGGTGCCTAGGGGTTGATGGTGTTGACGCCCTGTTACCTCAACATCAGCCAATCTGAGGATCGTGCTCGAGCTGCCCACGTGCCCTGTGCCCACCCCCTCACCTGGCCTTTCACTACACTTTGCTGAAACCCTTAGGGGAGTTCGGGGTTTTCTTGGGTGTGAGCCACCCCATCCTCCTTGCTTAGCCCTGAAATAAACCTTTCTCTGCTCCAAACTCTGATATTTCAGTTTGTTTGGCATCGTGGTGCAGCGGGCACATGAACTTGCCTTCGCTAACACTCTGAGACAAAATGAGTAAGGCACTCTCAGCTGAATGGCCAATCCACAATCCCAAAGAAGCCACGAGGATCTCCCTCTTTGGATACTGCTTTGGTCTCAGGCAAGTCACCCAACCACCCAATTTCTAGTCCGCACCAAGAAGGGAGCGATCTGCACCTGCAGCACATAGACAGGACAAAGCCCCCTGCCACGGGGAGGCAAAGGGAGATTTGAAAGCAGAAAGGCGCAAGGATCAGCCCTGGGTCTTGGAAGTCCTGCTGCTGAGTTGTCTAGAGCAGACAGAGAAGCAAAGGCCCAGGGGTGCGAGGGGCCGCCCTGGAGAGGGACTGCCAGCCAGGAGGGAACCATGCAGGCAGGGGCACTGGCACAGATGGGCAGGGCCTGATGAGAGATGGAGTCTAAGAAGCTGATGACAATCTTCCAAAAGGTGTTTGTTTTTTTTAAGTGAGAATGATGGCAGCCGGCGAGGGTGGACCCACTCAGTAGGAGGCAGCAGACAGGTGAAATTCAAGGCATGAGAAACAGGTCTGAGAAGAGAGGAGAAAAGGTCTGGGCCCAGCCAAACAGGGAGCATTCTTAAAAAGCCAGGGTGGGGGTGGGGAGGGGGGACTGGCTCCGTGTTTTGGGGTAGGGGCTTTTTTATTACCGAACATTTCAAGCACATGGAAATTAACGTAATAAACACATTAGGGTATCTTCTAGATTTACTATTTGTACCTAAAATAATCAGGCATATCCTCTTCACCAAAATCCCCTCAGCAAGTTTTCTCCAACATTAGTTAACCTCATTTAAAGTCAAAATTGAAAGAACCTGGAATTGCCATGTTTCTTGCTAGGAGAGTTAAAAGAATTATGTGCAAATTCAAATGAACGCTGGAGTAGGAAAGAACTTTCCCAGTGGTTGATATGCTGAGATGATTGCGTTGCTAAAAAGAAAAAAATTAAATCCAACCTGTATATTAATGCTCGGTTGCATCATAAAAATATTTCACCAAATAAAATCATTACATTTATCCTAAAAAAAAAATTGTAGGCAAATTTAGTTGCCCGCCCTATCAGGAATATGTATTTTATAATGCCCCATTTACTATTCTGAAATGAAACTCATATATAATAAACTGACCAACACAAGAAAGTAAAAAAAAATTAAATATGTCATAACTGTAATATAAATCTGTAATATGTATTTCATATGTGAGCCACAATTACCACTAAAAAAAAATGTAGCCAGATATTTGCACCTTTATATAAAATCCTCATGACTGAGACAGCACAGGCGTTATCTTGGTGTCTCAAATGCTGAAAGCAGCGTTGCTGTGGGAGACATGATTTTCTGAAATGGTTAATAGCTCTTAGGCGCTGAATAAATCAATTTAGCTGCATTCTGGGAAAACTCAGAGTACATTTATGGTAGTCACATTGTTCACCAATATTCCCAGTTTTCCTCGCCCCAGACACTTGTAGGAAGTTGGAAGTGACATGTGACTTGCTTCAGCCAATGAAATGTGTATAAGCAAAATTTGTCACTTAAGGGCTGGGGCATTTAGTGTTGATACAAAACTCTGCTCCAGGTGATGGAACCTGCAACAGCCTGGGTCCTGGGGTGAAGCATGATGGGAAACAAATTTCTGTTATGTTAAGCCAGAAGTTTTGGAGTTACTTGTTATTGCAGCATTACCTAGCCTGATACAATAGTAAAACTATTCCCCCGATTGGCCCAGATTTCTGGTCAAGATGGTGGAGTAGCAGGACAGCGAGCTCACCTCTCCTCGTGACTATAGCAAAACCACAACTGACAGCTAAACAACTATCGGGGGGGGGGGATAAGACTGGAACCTAGCAAAAAAGATCTTCCTCAACTGGAAACATAAAGGCAGGATGGTAGGAGGGGTGTGCTCTCGATATAATCGGGCCTCATACCCCCCAGGTGGGAGACCCACAAGCTAAAGAGTAATTAAGCCACAGAGGCCCTCCCACAGGAGTGAGAGTTCTGAGCCCCACGTCGGGCTCTCCAGCCCAGGTTCTGGCATTGGAAGGAGGAGGAGACCCCCAAGACATCTGGTTTTTAAGGCCAGTGGGGCTTAACTCCAGGAGCCCCACAGGGCTGTGGGAAACAAAGCCGTCATTCTCCAGGGAAGCGCACACAGAATCTTGTATACACAACGTCCAAGGGCAGAGGCACTGATTTCATAGGAACCTGGGCCAGACCTGCCTGCTGGCTTTGGAGGATCTCTCAGAAAGGTAGCAGATGGCTGCGGCTCACCCAGGGGACATAAAAGCTGGTGGCCCTGACATTCCCAGAGTGTTCATCTGCACTAGCCTTCCTGGAGGCCAACATATTGATTGGATTATTAGCCCAAGACCTAGCCCTACCCAACAGCCTGTAGGCTTAAGGGCTGGGGAGATTCAGGCCAAACAACACAGCCCCACCCAACAGCAGGCTTCCTGAGCCACAAATGCCTCTAGGCACAGCCCTACCCTCCAGAGGTCCAGGACCAAGCTTCACCCAGCAGTGGGCAGGCACTGACTTCTCCTGCCAGGAAACCTGCATAAGCCTCTGGTCCAGCCTCATCCGCTGGGGGCAGATATCAAAAATAAGAGAATAACAATCCCAAAGCCTGTGGAAGGAGTCCAGACTCAGGCCAGACTCTATACTGGGACTGTCTGGACCCTGGCCCTTGGGTGACAAGAGAGGAGTGTACTGCTGGGACACATAGGACATCTCCCACAGAGGGCCGCTTCTCCAAGGTTGAGAAATGTAACTAACCTACCTAAAAATACAAGTAGATAAACAATATGAGGTGGCAGAGGAATATCTCCCGGGCCAATGCACAAGATAAAACCCCAGAAGAAGAAATAAATGATGAATAGATAAGCAATTTGTCTCAGAAAGGGTTTAGAGTAATGATGGTGAAGATGTTCAGAGAACTCCAGAGGACTATAGATGCACAGGGCGAAGTTTTTAGCAGAGTTGGAAAATATAAAGAATACTCAAACAGAGTTGAAGAATAAAATGACTGAAATGAATAACACACTAGAGGGAACCAAGAAGAGACTAAATGAGGCAGAAGAACAGATCAATGAGCTAGAAGGCAGATTAGTGGAAGTCACTACTGCAGAATAGAAAAAAGAATGAAAAGAGATGAGGATAGTATAAGAGAACTCTGGGACAACATGAAGGACACTAACACTCACACTATAGGGGTGCCAGAAAGAAGATAGACAGAGGAAGGGCCTGAGAAAACTTTTGAAGAGATAATAAACAAAAACTTCCCCAACTTGGGAAAGGAAACAGTCACCCAAGTCCAGGAAGCGCAGAGAATTCCACACAGGATCAACCCAAAGAGCAACACACCAAGGCACATAGGCATCAAATTGACAAAAATTAAGGGTAAGGAGAAAATATTAACATCAGCAAGAGAAAAGTAACAAATAACATACAAGGGAGCTCCCATAAGGTTATCAGCTGATTTTTCAGCAGAAACTCCACAGGCCAGAAGGGAGTGGCATGATATAGTTAAAGTGATGAAAGGGGAAAACCTGCAACCAAGAATGCTCTATCCAGTAAGACTCTTGTTCAGATTAGAGGAAGAAATCAAAAGCTTCACAGATAAACAAACGCTAAAAGAATTCAGCACCACCAAACCAGCTTTACAACAAATGTTAAAGGAACTTCTCTAGTCATCAAACCACAAGAAGAGAGAACAAAAAGAAGAAAAAGAAAAAAGACCTACAAAAGATTGCTTTGGCAATTTTGAGTCTTTTCTGGTTCCATATACCTTTTGGAATTGTTTTTTCTAGTTCTATGAAAAAATGTCACGAGCATTTTGACAGGGGTTGCGTTAGATCTGTAGATTACTTTGGGTAGTACGGCCATTTTGATAATGTTGATTCTTCCAATCCAAGAGCACAAGAACTCCTTTGATTTCTTTGTATCATCTTCAATTTCCTTCATCAGTGTTTTACAGTTTTCAGAGTACAGGTCACCTCCTTGGTTAAGTTTATTGCTAGGTATTTTGTTATTTTTGATGCAATGGAAATGTTTATGCTGGTTATAAAATTCTGGTTTTTGAAGTGAAAAAAAAAACTGAATGAAGGGCTGCACATGGCAAAATATCCTTCTTTTTATGGGTGAGTTGTATTCCATTACACATATACGCTACATCTTCTTTATCCACTCATCTATTGATGTGCACTTAGGATGCTTCCACATCTTGGCCATTGTAAATAACGCTGCTGTTAACATTGGGATGTATTACCTTTTTGAATTAATGTTTTTGTTTTTCTCAAATATATGCCTGGGAGTGGAACTGCTAGGTCATATGGTGGCTCTATTTTGGGGGTTTTGACAAGCCTCCATATTGTTTTCCATGGTGGTTGCACCAATTTGCATTCCCACCAATAGTGTACAAGGGTTTCTTTTTATCCGCTTCCTCGCCAACATTTATTATGTGTTCTTTTTGATGATGGCCATTCTGATGGATGTGAGATGCTGTCTCATTGTGATTTTGATTTGCATTTCCCTGGTATTAGTGATGTTGAGCAACTTCTCATGCTCCTGTTGGCCATCTGCATTTTTTCTCTTGGAAAAAAATGTTCATTTCTTCCGCCCACATTTTAAACGGGTTATTTGTTTGCTTTTTAACTGAAGTACAGTTGATTTAAAATGTTGTATTAGTTTCTGGTGTACAGCATGGAGGGTCTTAGAGGGCATTATGCTGAGTGAAATAAGTCAGACAAAGAAAGACAAATACTATAAGATATCACTTACATGTGGGATCTAAAAAATACAGCAAACTAGTGAATATAACAGAAAAGAAACAGACTCATAGGTATAGAGAAGGAACTAGTGGTTACCAGTAGGGAGAGGAAAGAGGGAGGGGCAAGATGGCGGTGGAGGATTAAGAGGGACAAACTATCAGGTATAAAATAAGCTATAAGGATGTATTGTACAACATGGGGAATATAGCCAATATTTTAAAATAACTATAAATGGAATATAACCTTTAAAAATTGTGAATCACTATATTACATACCTGTAGCATATAATATTGTACAACTATACTTCAATTTAAAAAATATAATATTGTAAAATAAGGTGCCTCGTTATCATAGTACATAGCGTGTCAGTCTCATGACATTGTAAAATAAATAAGTAAAGAAAGAAAAAAAAAAAATCATGGTGACAACTCAAACACTATCCCCACGAACGCCTCAATCGCTCCCCACCCTACTCTCCCCACAGAAAACAACTTGGCTTCAGGGACCAAACAGATCATAAAAACTAGTGAAAAGGACTGGACCAAGATGCCAAGATGATGTCTAAAGATTTTGTTTCTAAATAAATGTTTTGTTTCTAAGTAAGTGTTTTGATTTCTAAATATCTGCAACAACTTAAACTTTTTTTAAAATTTGAAATGTAAACCCTCTGGCAATCAAATGAAACAAATCTCCTGGTTTGATGACGTCCATGTGCAGCACTTTGCTAACTGTTGGGGGACACTTGGCATGGCCAGTGATAGGGGCTGGTAAAAAGTATTTACCAGTAAGGGAGAAATTTAAGAACAAAGTGAAGTTTAGTAAGTTTGCTGCTACAAGAAACAGGGAGCCACACAGGCAAGAGGTGTCTTGTGTGTCCACTGAGTGTGAACCTGCAGGGTCTTTTATTGAGGAAGGGGCTATGAACACAAAGGGATAGGGGAACAGATTTCTGATTGGCTATAAGTGAAGTAAAGGGCTTTGCTTTATTTATGGGAGGATGGTAGATTTATGACTCCAGTAAGATGGAGACATGGGAATCTATGATTTTGATAAGAAGGAGATATGGGCTACGATGAGGCTGGTCATCTCCTGGGGGTGTTAACTGTGCTAATGCAAACACCCGTCAGGAGTTTATCTCCCAAAGTGGACAGGCAGATGCCTAAGGGCTGGAAGTTTGGGGGCTGCAGGGGTCAGTAGGCACCAGCTGGCACTGCACAAAGTGTCAAATGATAGTGAGATTTGAATTTCTCTTTAGTCAAATTCCCTTCTTTCCCAAATCTGTAACCACACTGCCAGTAATACTGTACAAGTGAGCTGTCCTGCCCAAGCCACGTGGTTGGGTCACCGTCATCACAATCATTCACGTCTGCCATGTGCCCCTTACTTAACAATGGGGTAGGTTTTATTATTATCACCATTTAACTAATTAATCGCAGAATCCAGACCTTCTGATTCCCAGTCTTCTGGTGTGCTGTTTCCTACCAAGCCGTCCTACTTAGTTATTTAATTAAAAAACAAACAAACAAAAACCAAAAAAACTGCCTTCCTGCCTCGCCTGTACCAGCGTTTCCTTGCTCGCCCTTTTAGGACTTGTTTTTAAGACTGCTGCAGAAAAATGACGACGTAGAAAAAGTAAAACATGAAATGAAAATGGAAAAGAGGAAATACTGTCACAAAGAAAACTAGGGCCACGTGGTGTGTGTTCTCAGCCAGCGGGACCCACCACCATGAGGGAGGAAAGCCCACAGTAACTTCCACGGAAACAAGTCCTCCCAGCCGGTGGGAATGTGGATGCTCAAGCCATGATGTGTAGTTCCCCGAAGCTGTTTAAAGTGTTGGAAAAGGAAGGAGGAAGGGGATCAGGAAGAAAACCGTCGCCAACAAGGGAAAAGGGCAGGGAAGGTGCAAAAGCGCCCGCCCGCGCGGAGTCCCCCGCCCGCGGCCCGGGCCACGTGACGGGGCCACGTGACGGGACCAAGATGGCCGACGGGGGAGACGGCTGCCGGGCGGGGCCGGGGCCGGAGCCGGGACCGGGGCCGCCGCCCGGGCCGGAGCCGGGAGAGGAGTTTGAAATCGTCGACCGGAGCCAGCTGCCGGGCCCCGGCGAGCTGCGAGGCGCCGCGAGGCCGCGGGCGGCGACGGACGGCTGGTCCGCGCCCATCCTGACCCTGGCGCGCAGGGCCACGGGCAACCTGTCGGCGAGCTGCGGGAGCGCGCTGCGCGCGGCCGCGGCGCTGGGCGGCGCGGACGGCGGCGCGGACGGGGCGGCGCGCGCAGGTAGGCTCCCGCTTTCCACGGGACAGCGGCCGCTTCGCGGTGCGAGCCAGGCTGGCGAGGCTGTTTAACCGACTCAGCCTGTTAGACGAGTCGTTAACAAAACAAAAAGAACCCAGCCTGTTGACACGCTTAACTGCTCGTCCACTTGCTTTATAAGGAGCGCGCAAGCCAAGATAAGCACGTGGGCGCGAGTGGCCGAGACGGGGGCGACCTCGCTTCCCACTGTGTTCTCACTGGTGGACTTTAGACTGAAAAGATGTACGAGTTTAAGCTTAGGTAGTCTGTGTTAATTTTAAAAGTAACTTAAGAAACGAGTCCAGTACTGTTTTCTGCTTTAAATCTCAAAATGCCACCCCACCTGACACCTCCCAGGTGTTGACCGCGCCTCCCTACTCCCTGCGGAGTCAGAGCCCCCGGGCGGAGGTCAGGGGGTGAGGGCTCCAGCGAGCTCTACCAACAGCCCACTATGTGATGCAGACAAGCTACCACATTTTCCAGCCTTGTGAAGTAGGGACTTTTTGATTCACCCAAGGATTCTTACGGTCTTTTGCAGCCTTTGCCATCTAGAGTAAGCGCATGAGTAAGAATGGAACCATTAAGTGATTTTATTTATAGAGTGTGACCTAGAAAGTCCTATAAAGCCAAATACTTAAAGCTGTGCGAACCCATACACAGTAGCCACCACCCACGTGTGATGTTTAAAGTGGTAAAAATTTAGCTCCTCAGTCACAATAGCCACATTGTAAGTGCTCAGCAGCCTGCATGTGACTAGTGGCAGAGAACCTTTTCAGCACAGAAAGTGCTGTGGGGCCGAGCTGACTGAACACTGCAGTGCTCGCTAAGAAGTGTGCCTTGGAGTTTTCTTGATTCTGTCCTTTCCACTGGTGCACGTGCTGTAGAAGTTGGCACTAACACCGGAATAGTGAATGTGAGAATTTCAGTGGTTAAGAAAGATTGATGAGTAAAGCTTAACATCTGACTTGTTTTGAGATTCTGCCCGTGAAAAATAGGACTAGAAGGTCATGAAAGGATGCTGTTCACTTCAGGAATCTAGTGCCCACTAGCTCGCCACTTTTACACACATCAGTGGGTGTTTGTATGCCCACCCATTGGCAGTCAGTCCTGAGAGTCAAGAGATGGGGTCTTCTGGAGGCCTCTTAGATTGTAAGCAAATAATAAATGTTAGCTGTTTGGTGATAAAATGTGCCAGTTCCTAAACTGTGCCTAGCACACAATAATAAATCTTTGTTGAACAAATGCATATTTGAAAAATACTTATTTTCCATTTACGGTAATGCTATAGATAATCGCCAGCACTTGCATTGTGCTGCCCAGGTGCCAGAGGTTAGTCTGTGCGTACATGAGTTCATTTAACCTCCACGATAATCCTGGGCAGTAGCAGAGCTGGCTTTGTGGTGTGCGGTCAGTGCAGGCTTTGATCAGTGTGATCGCCTGGGGCCAGGCACTCAGAAGTGCCCCACAATTGAAATTCTTACTAAATTTGTCTTTGAATTTGTGTTTTGTAAGTGAAGTCTGATGGAACAAAGAAGGATGTATGGGGACTGTGGAGGCAGACTCATGTGTGCCGTCCTGCTTTCTGCTACCTCCCGGTACAGGTTCTCAGCCACCCTGGTCCACTCAGACTGCCCTGGGGCTTCTTCCACCCTTCCCTCGCACAGGGAGAGTTGAAGTCCCACTTTCTGAATCTCAGGGCAGGGCCAGGTGTCCACTGCCCTGCCCCAGTTTGGCAGCACCACAGCACATGAGGCAGGCCCTGGGCAGAGGACCCTCAGAGAGGGACCACATCCCTGCAGGAAGTTGCAGTCCCTTTAGGGCCGTGGGAGGGAGACCATGACTTCATGCTTCCGCTCTGGTAGCTGGTCCCGTGTGATAGGTACCGTTATTATCCTGTTTATAAAAAGGGAAGCTGAATTTTAAAAAAGTAACTTGACTAAGTTACTTAGAAATGGCAGAACCAGGACTTGAACCCAAACCGGCTGCCTCCAAGCCTGTGCTCTTAGTCACATCACCTCAATGCCTCGCTGCCTTTAAATAATTTTACAAGTAAAATGCCATAATATATACACGTGGGCTTTTCAATTAGTCAATTTAAAGAAAAGACTAAATAAATAACTGCCACTCAAATGTGGCAAAAATTGTGAATGTGGCTTACCGAGGGCAGAAGTATGAGGAACAGCTCTGTAGCTAGGCCGTGACCGTAACCCGGACTTGAAGCCATCAGATGGGACAGGGGTGGGGGTGCGGAAAAGGAAATGGACCCCGGGCAGCATGCCCTGCAGAGGCCTCGGAAAAGCGGGTCAGGAGAAGACAGAGGCCACCACTCCTGCCAGGACCAGCTCATTTTCTCTTTTCCATTGATCTGCTTACACAAGCAGTGAGGACAGAGATTGTTCAGAGGGAGGAGTGACAGAGCAGAGACTGAATGTGAGCAGCACTCTTGCCAGATAAAGAAGTGTTTGGTGACACAGGTCTAAGGAACATGCTGTGGAATGTTGTGCACTGCTCTGAATACGTGTTTTCAAATGTTATCCCACGGGGGCTCTGGTAGCGCAACTTGCCACGTGATTGCGTCCTCTGTAGTTGTCTTGCTTGGTTTTGGGGGTTTGGGTTTTTGGGTTTTTTTAGATAATAAATGCATGCGGTAAAACAAAAACATCAAAGCACACAGAAGAACACTTAGGACACAGCCAGAACTCCTTCTCAGGAGCGCAAGGAGCAGGTCTAACGTGGAGTCAGATTTGTCCTTTTCTGTTATACCGGGAGCTGTCCCCAGATCTGCTGTACTTCAGAGCGGATCTGTGCATGTCGCTCGTGCCTCGCCTCCACACACACAGTTTTCGCACAAATCAAAGGACATACACACAAGGTTCTACAGTGTATTTTTTAGAGTGATGCCTCCTCCCGAAGAATGAATAAGAAAACGCAGGTGCTTACAGAACTCATGCGCCCGGCACGTCCTGCACGGGGGTGGGTACTCACTGAGGAAGGCATTCTTTAATTTTAGAAGTATTTAGATATATACTTGCCATTAGGTAGGCGGTACACACTATGCCTTTCTCCACTGTCTTCCATGGCCGATTTTATTCTCCATGTGTCAAGCAACCCCGCACAAGTGAAGCCTCTTCCAAAACGAAGCACAGTAACTTTGTCATTTCACATTGCCGAACACCTTAAGTTAGCCTCTGAGATGATGAGTGAAAATTCCAGAAAAATCAGGAAAGTGTATCCTTGTCAGGACAGGATAACACCATCCTGTACTGTAAGATCTTTTAACTGGGGTGAGGGTATATAGCTCAAACAGTAGAGGATGTGCTTAGCGTGCATAAGCTCCTGGGACAATCCCCAGTACCTCCTCTAAAAATAAATAAACCTCATTACCTATCCCTTGCCAAGGTAAAATAAATAATACAATAAAGACAAATAAAAAAAATTTTAAAGATCTTTCAAGACACCAAAGAGCTACTCAAAATTAAAACTCAAATTTATAGAATCTAGTCACCCAACAACAACAAAAAGCCCCCGTCCTGAGGACTTATCTCTATACCAAAGGTTACAACAAACCAGCAGCCCTTGGAGATGTTTGTGACTGGTAGCTGCATTTTTTCCTATCCTGCACAGTATAAAAGCATTAAAAAAATATTTTTTAACCAATTACCACTTTTCCATAAAAATCCGTATCACCAGCGTCTGAAAACTCCCGTCTGGCACTGTGATCAGCGTTGCTCCAGCAAGAGGGCCGCTGCAGGTTCTCTCCAGCTCCTCTTCGCACTGGGTCACTTTTTTTTTTTTTTTTGGTGCCGAAACCCGGGATCACAGGGTCACTCTTTTATGTTACAGGCGCAGCCACTCTACATCAGTGAAGGTCCAGATCCCTGGCCAGACCACTTATTTGGCAGTTCAATAAGTGTAGAATTCTGTAGCATTCTGTGTGTTGTGTTGAACTATTTTGTGTGTTTGTATGATGTGAATAGCTTAGCCAGGGTCACAAAGCTAGTAAAACTGAGGGATGGAACACCTTAAAGATCCCTCCAGCTTGACTTTTCCATGACTCTCTAAATTGAGCGCAAATGGGAACAGGTGACTCACCCCGCAGGGGGATGGGTGAGTCACCCATGGCTGACTCACCCTCTGATGGCTGCAGAGCACTGCCATGTTCCCAGGAACGATGGTCCGAGCCACTGCCTAAAACACTAGCCTTCACAGTTTTTGCTCCCATGAGCCCCTAAAAATGCTTCATCATAATCTGAAAGTGTAGAATACATTTTCTGGTTAGGGTAAGAACTGGCTTTTTAAAATAAGACTGTTAGATCATCCTTTTATCAGGTGGTATGTAAATGCCATGTGACTTGATAAACATTACCATCCATTTTAAAAATAAATGCTATTTAATATTTGAAAAATTTACATTTTTTTCTATTATTCCTTGAACTTGAATTTCCATTCCACTTATGTATGTTTAAATTTTTTTATTGGTCATCCTGTCATGTTTCTGAAAAAAAATATGTAAATTAAAATGTAATAAATTTTCCTTGTGACTAAAGCCCTAAGTGTATAAAAAAATTTTTCTTCTGGAATGAATTACCATTAAAATTATTAGTAATGCTAAGTTGATAAAAGGAATATAATTTTATAAGTAATTATACACAAATTTTTCTTGGAATTACTTCTCTTAATGAGCTGAATGGTGTTTTTTTTTTTCATTAGCGTGTACCTATAGATAAATATATATGATTTACTGATAAAATGTGATCAGACTTAGCATCAATTTTATTCCTATTTTTGGGGTTTTTATAGATGTGATCCCTGAGAAACCTGGCTCATATAAATAAGAAGTAGAAACAGACAGTTTTGTTATACTAATGTTGTTCAAGTCTTTGAACTCCTAAGTTATATGCCCCAAATTGCACTGATCTAATGTCAAATTTATATTGTTCATTTTTATTCAAATGAAAATCAGCTGACGAGCAAAAAGATGCATCCTAGTCACATTAAAGAAACTCTCTCTACTTGTGGAAAGCTCCCCCAAAAAAACTTTACCAAGACGTATCAAAGATAATTATACCTTATAATTCTTTCACTTTGCTTAACCAAGAACACTCAAAATGGTTGGGGACATCAAACATTGCTTATTTCATTACATTGTTGCCAATACAATATTTTTGACAAAAATGGTTAGTTTACGTGTACTTCAAATCCATTTTCATCAAAAAGTTGGGGCTACAGTTTGGGCTCATTTAATTTATAGAACATGCCCATCAAATTAATGGCACATCCAAGGTGTGAGTATTGAGACCAGCTGACAACAATTGCATTTATTTGTGGGGGAACTTTTTTTAACCTTTCTAAAGTCAGAATACCCAGCAGAGGGCTAGAGACCACCCCTTTCCCCGAGACCAGGTTTCCTTAACTAAGTTCAGTAAAGCAATGAGAGACTGGAAGCTCTTCATGGTTTTGGTGACATGATTATCATCAAAGGCAGCTTCACTTTCATATGGTGTGTGGGACTTTCTGCACCCCAGGTCAGTGCATCCAGAGGAAGATACGGGACAAGGGGTGAATTGCCCTTCTGTAGAGTAGGAGAAGAAAAAGTGTCTGTGAAACTTGAGGATCTAGAAATCAATTTCCTTAAACCATCTAGGCCTGCCAAGCTGTCAGCAGGACTTCCTGGCTAGGCATCCCCACTCAAAGACTACTACTTTGTTTATAGATCTGGGATTGGTATCTTCTTTAAGGATAAATCTTTACAAATTGCTTCTCTGGTTATTGGTCTGTTCAGGATTTCTCCCTCCCCTTGATGAGGTTTACAATTTCTGTGTCCTTTGCCAATCATCCATTTCATTAAAGTTTTCAAATTTATAAATGTAATACATAGGATTCTCTTAAAATCTAAAAATAATTATACCACCCCTACCCAAATGCTTTACTTAAAATCCATTTTTTCTTTTTCCACAACCAAGATGAAATGTTTAGACTGACTTTTCTTTCCCGGTAGCTGTCTTCTCTGGCTTTGCTGAGGGAATTTAGAATTTTCAGTCCCAGGCTGTCTCCAGTCTCAATAATATTTACTTAATACCTGTATTATAAATTCAGACATATATCATTCTTTCCAATTTAGCTATACATACAGATGCTCTTTTAACTTTGTATATGTCCATATTAATTAATGCCCATGAAATAAACCAGGTAAACAAAGGATTAATATCCAGAATATACAGCTCAATAAGACTAGGGCAGACAATTCAAGAAAGTTGTAAGATTTAACAGGCAATTCACAGAACACTAGGAGACAATAAACAGGAAAAGCTGCTTAACAGCTGTAATAATCCAACAACAGCAAAGTAAGACAGTACTGTCCCCACCCGACCCCCGAATCCAGGGGACAAACAGTTGAGACTGAGCGGTGGGCGGGTGCGGAGAGCGGCGCGCGGGGACCGGGGGCTTATTTTTGCTGCCAGCGCTGTTTTGGGGCCTACATTATTTCTAGAGGGACAGTCTCTTGGGCTTGAGAGGACACTTGATAAGCATTTGTCATGGATCTCTGATACTGACTGCAGACAGACTTCTTTACTCTCAAAGCGACAAGTTTAATGGAGTTGAAATGGAAAAGCAGTTGAGTTCATTTCATTGTTTTACTGACAAAAGAAAATTAGAACTCGTAATTGTCCACGAACTGTGGACGAAGGATGGGCGACAACGAGCATCCGAGTCGGGAACTGAGGGGCAGATGCTTCCCCGAGGGCACCGGGCGGCACCGTCGGACCAGAGGGCCGGCTCGGGGAGCCGTCGTGGGGACGTGCGAAGAACCCGCGACCCAGCCGGGAAGCCGCTCCCGCGGTCAACATGGCAACCGAGCGCCCCGTGGGCGTGGTCTTGAGCTGGACTCGGCCAATAGGCAAGAGGCGGGGCGGGGCACGCTTCCAGCACGCCTTCGAGCGGGGGGCCGGGCTTCTGGGAGTGTGAGCCCTTGCATTGGTCGAAAATGGAACAAGGGTGTGAGAGAGACCAATCGCGCTGATCCTTGGTAGGGCCGTCGCCGTAGCAACGCGCGGAGCCACCTGGGAGAGGTCTCTGGAGTGTGACCCACAGCCTCAGCAGCCCAGGTGCGGCTGTGACCTCCCGGGGTCAAGGGCCGGTTGGCTGCGAAACCCGGTTAATCCGCGCGTCCGCGCTCCGACCAGACTGCCTGGCCTGTCTTTCCCTCCGTTGTCTGGCCGTCCAGCCCCCTCACCCTGGACTATATTCAGCCCACTAACAGCTGTTCCTGCTTCTGCCTACAGCTTCCAAGTGCCAGATGATGGAGGAACGTACCAACCTGATGCACATGATGAAACTCAGCATCAAGGTCTTGCTCCAGTCTGCGCTGAGCCTGGGCCGCAGCCTGGATGCGGACCATGCCCCGCTGCAGCAGTTCTTCGTAGTGATGGAGCACTGCCTCAAACATGGGCTGAAAGGTGAGCTTGAGGGGGCGTCCGGGGCATGGGGATTCGGGCTCGCTGTTTGCGCAGCGTGTGTTCATCCATGCCAAACATTGTTCTGGGTGCTGGGATAACAGCAGTGCACGAGGCAAACAAGGTCCCTGCCCACAAGAGGCGGCATTCTAGAGTGGCGCTGTCAGATGGAAATGTGCAAGCCACACGTGCGATTTCTAATGCTCTAGTAAACGCTTTTTTAAAAAAAAGTAAAAAGAAACAGACGAAGTTAGTTTTTAGTAATATATCTTACTGAACCTGATACAGCCAAAATATTGTCATTCTGACATATAGGTATTTTACATTATTGTTTATATTGAGGCTTAAAAATCCACGTGTTTTACAGTTACAGCACACCTCCTGTGCACTAGCTACATTTCAAGTTCTCAGTAGCACTTGTGGCTAGTGACTACCTTAGACAGCACAGTTCTAGAAGAGGAGACAGACAAAAAACTCAGAAGCAAGCATAATTACAAAATGCTACAAATTCAGGGAAGCAAAATGGGTTCAATAATAGGGAATCAAGGAAAAAAACCTTTCAGCTAGGGTGGGAAGGTCTTTCTGGGGAGGTGAAATGTGAGCTGAGACCTACAGGAGAAGGAGTCAATTGTGCAAAGGTTTAGGGCAAGAGCATTCCTAGAAAAACACAACCAAACACAACAGGTGCAAAGATCCTGAGCGGGACGAACTTTGGCTTGAGGAAGACACCAGGTACCTGAGATGCGCTGAGAAGGGGATGAGGTCAGAGAGGTTGGACAGGCTGGATGACGTAGGCCTTTATAGGTCAGGTGAGGAGCTGGATTTTATTCTAAGAGTATTTGGAGGATGTTCAGCAAGGGAAATACAAGATCAGACTTATATTTTAAAAAGAACTTCCAGCTATGTGGAGAACCAATTGTAAAGGTGGAGACATGACAATATTAGCATCAGGGAGACCCATTAGGGGTTATTGCAACAATTCAGATGAGGGATGGTGGAGATGGTTTGAAATCAAGCATTGATTTTGGCATTAGATGGGAAGGAGAAAGGGGAAGGATTTCACAGGTAATTATTTGAGCACTTGTGTTTTGTGAGCAGTGAGTACTTGGGAGAAAGAGCACAGTGGGTCTCTCAGAGACTCCGTGTCATCAGAGGGAGGAGGGCTCATCTGTTTCCTGGCCTCTCCCAGTCCATAGCTGGGACTGAATCAGGAGGAAGCGGTGCAGCTCCGTGCCGTCATTTGGCTTTTGGGAGAGAGGCTGTGGGCCCCTGAAGACATTTTGCAACCTGTTCTTATCAATAACATTTTTGTTTTCCCTTTTAGTTAAGAAGAGTTTTATTGGCCAAAATAAATCTTTCTTTGGTCCTTTGGAGCTGGTGGAGAAACTTTGTCCAGAAGCATCAGATATAGCCACTAGTGTCAGAAACCTGCCAGAATTAAAGTGAGTGAGAAGTAGTTGTATCGATTTGATGTTTTAAAAAAACGAAACTCCCTTGTTTTTACCGATTTCTCAACTCCTTGCTGATAAAGCACTTTCTAATTTAGAACAAATTGTTGCACGAGCCACACTCTACTTTAGTCCCAGCTATCCTTTTCATTCTCCACATGAGCTTGGGCAAGATTTGCCCCTCTCTGAGCCTCAGTTTCCTTTCCTTTAAAATGAGTACAGTGATTCCTGGTTGTCACACAAGGTCAAATAGTGTGAAAAGATGTCACCTAGAGAGCAGTTACAGGAGGGAAAGGAGTAGTTGCACTCCTGACATCCTGGCTTTGGATGCACCTGCGCAGTTTTCTGAATAACACAGTGTGAGTCAGATTTAAATTCCACAACAAGGGACATTTGTGAAAAGGCTGGGACTGACATATCATTTGCCTTGCTGGGTTTGCCCTTGGGATCCCTGTATATAGGCTCAGAAATCAAAAACTGAGTGGAACACAAAAAGGCGTGTCATGGAATCTGCATTTAGAAAGGGGCCCTAGAGATCCTTAGGCTAAAGCAGAAGAGCCCCACGGAGCCTTCCCCAGCAGACCCAACCATCCAGCCCCGGGCCTTCTCCTGCAGGTCCGGTCTGCTCCATTTTCAGATAATAGTAGCCACCACCGTGAACTAAAGGCCTGCCGTGCACCAGGCGCTGTGCTAAGGCCACTTCGTGATCTCGTTTTATCCTCCACAACAAGTCCCTAGGAAAGCTGTTGGTGTCCCCATCTACAGGTGTGGAAACTGAGACTCAGAGTGGTTAAGGAACTTGCCCAAGGTCCCTCGCCAAGTGAGTGTGGAGCCAGGAGGAGAACGCGTGTCTGCCGGACTCTGAAACCTTCTGAATCCCCTAAACTCCATTGCTGCCAAGCCCTGTGCATCCTTCTCAAGATAGGATTTAAGAACTCTTTCCCAAGTTCCGCCCTCTGGGCCTGCACACATAAGATGAAAGCCTTTTGCTGGTGTTACCCTCTCATATGTTTACTTGCTGACCCTCTCATGAGCTTCCCTTGGCTTCTGCTTTGTTTCTTCCATTCTTTCTGTGGTTCTGCTGCCCATCGCCTTCCAACCAGCCCACCCCCTCAAGAGCACAGCGCTAGGCTGGTCCCAGGGTGTTCTGCCTGGAGCGGAGCCAGGCTCTCCCCGCTTGCACTCAGGCCTCAGTTTCCACTTAGGCAAGGGAGGTGCTTTTGAAGTCTTGTTACTCTAACAAAAAGCTTATTGTCAGCCAGACTCACTACTTCTGTGTCCTCATTAACCCTGTGGATGCTAAACCCCCGCCGACCTGCACCGCGTCTGCCAAAAAGGAAATAAGCAGTAGCAACCTTTTCTTGATGCCCCTGGAGGAGCCGCGTGAGAAACAGCTAGTGCTTTGTTCCGTGAAGAGCTGCAGTGTTTTTACTATTTCATGAAATAGTAACAAAAGTTCCAAAACTTCACAGTGTTTGGGAAGTTATGACCCATGCTTTTTGAAGGGGAGAGACGGCTCTAAGGCGGCTGGAAACTTGCAGGATGAACTTGGCATCCTGAGAGGGGTCTCTCTAGGGTTTAATTCCCTTGTCCAGTTGAGATGAAAACACCTTTTACAGCATGGCCTGCCACCCCAAATTGTTCATTGTTCTCCTGCTGTGGTTTGTTACTAAGCGTACTGTTACACAATGAATATGATTTCACAGATTGGCACTTACACCCAGACAACAGACAAGGCCTCTCTCTCTCTTTTTTGAAAATTAAAAACAGCCTTTTAAAAAATTATTATCATATAACCTTTAATTAGGAAACAAAAACAAGTGAAAAGAGATGTTTTTGTGAGCCCACTAAGGGAAAAAACCCAAAACCCTGCAGTTAGTGTCAATATCCTTCTAGATCCTAAAGGTGCAAAATCTGACGAATAGAAAAGACGGATTCCCCTCCGCCTCCCCCCAGCACTGTGTTGCATTCCTTCCGTGGAAGACCGGTACTGTCCACGAAAGCCACCACGGCACCTACCCTTCAAGCCGGCATTTCCACTTCTACGTGTCTCAGCCCACAGATCTAACGCGTGAAAATGACACACGCACAGAAATACCTACTGCAGCGCCATTTGTGACAGCAGAAGGTTAGAAACAGCCTAGATGAAAAGCCAGCTAAATAAATTCTGGCGCAGCCCAATACTGGAACACTCTACAGCCATGAAAACATGAGCGAGAAGTTCCTTGTGTGTGGAAAGAATTTCAAAATGACAGATATTCAGTGAGATAAGCAAGTTATAGAACAGTATGTATAACATTACTAATTTTTTTAATAAAAATGGGAGAAAATAAGAATTTATTTTCATACGCACAGAAACGTTTGGAAAGTGCACCTGAGCTAAGAGCAGCATGTTGCTGTATGGAGACGGGGAACGGGAAGAAGCAGCACGCAGTGAACTGTACGTGCTGTTTAATAGCCCTTTTTCCATTTAATATTAGATTTCAAACCTTTTTCCCGTATTAAATATTCACCCACAATGTCATTTTTTTTTTCAATGAATAACTTCTCTATCACATCATTTCTGAAACGAACACATAGCATTCTGTTGTATAACCACCCCCACCTCACCCCCACTTTGAGCCTTGGGGTTGTTTTCAAATTCTCATTATCCAAACAGTGCAGTGGTGACCATCCCCAAACATGCGTCTTGTGTGCATCCTCGGTCACTTCCCTGTGTTACTAGGTGTGTTGACAGCCTGCTGTCATCAAATGTCTGTTGTACCAGTTTACACTCCCACCAACAGCACACATCAGTGTCCACTTTCCCCATCCTGCCAACGTCAGATACCCTTTTCTCTACTATATTTCCTTTCCTTTTTACTCTGGTTTACCGTCATTTGTTGGAACAGTGAGGAATCCAAAGCCTTCTGTACTCATTAGGTTGGGCGCCCTCTGACGCTTTGACGCAGATACAAAGTGACAGCAGTAATTCTAACGCTCTGGGATATTACACATGCAGTTACTCTGCTTAGAACAGAATCTTTTTCTCTTAATTAGTGTTAGGTCTACAATTGGGAGGCTTTTTCTTTTCCTTTAACGTTTAAAACAGATCTTTTCAAAATCGCACCTTTGAGATTGGTTGTACAAGGTGAACAGTACTGAACCGAACACTTAAAACTGGGTGAGCTGGGGGCGGGGTGGACATAGCTCAGTGGTAGAGCGCACACTTAGCATACACAAGGTCCTGGGTTCAATCCCCAGTACCTCCATTAAAAAAAAAATGGGTAAGGTGGTAAACTTTGTTATGTGTATTTTTACCCCAATCAAAAATACAATTGTACCTTTGAGCTAATGCCTTAGAAATCTTGTGGGACTTCAACACTTCAACAACTATGTTCAGGGGGAGGGTTTGGCTCAGCAGTAGAGTGCTTGCCTAGCATGCTTGAGGTCCTGGGTTCAATTCCCAGTACCTCCATCAAGTAAATAAACGTACTTACCTCCCCGCCAAAATAAAAATAAGAAGCTCCTGACAACTATGTTCTATGTTAGTCTTTTGCAAGAATGTTTTATCCATTATACAGTCTAACCTGATACGTCCTAGCTCCCTGTGAAATTTTATGAATACTTGCTAAGTTTTATCTAATTGTATTTGTTCCAGAAATCAGCTGTTTGTGGCTTAAATTTTTTTACTTTTTTATTTTTTGGAAAAGAAAAAGTACATGCCCGTGATACAGGTCTCAGATAGTCCCCAAAGGAATGAGCCCTGCCCTCAGCCTTCCCCGTGGGCTCCCCCAGCCGCCAGGACAGCTCTGCTCGCAGGTTCTCTGCATCCACAAGCACAGGCGTGTGCATGTGGGAATGTGTGTCTCTCCTGGGCTCAGCTGGCTCTTTCCCCTTGGTGTTTTGTTACTGGCATGTGTAACAGTTTGCCTCTCTGTTTGGGTTCTAGGACAGCTGTGGGAAGGGGCAGAGCTTGGCTTTATCTGGCACTCATGCAGAAGAAACTGGCAGACTATCTGAAAGTGCTTATAGACAATAAACATCTCTTAAGGTATTTCATCTCCTATTCTGCTTGCCTTCTGGTTTGTAAGTAATTAGAACACAGTTCTGTAAATCATTTGGAATTAAAACAAGGATGTAGAGGGGAGGGTACAGCTCAGTGGTAGAGCACATGCTTAGCATGCATGAGGTCCTGGGTTCAATCCCCAGCACCTCCATTTAAAGAAAGAAAGAAATAAACCTAATTACCTAAATAAACCTAATTCCACCCCAAAAAAAGTTTTTTAAAAATTTAAAAAATAAAAATAAACAACAATGTATAATGTACACAGCTTTTATTCAAATTATTTTCAAGTGTAAATATTCTGTGGCTTAGTTTTAAAATAGTATTTTATTTTTGAGCACTGATATCTAAAAGTCATTATGAATGAAGATTCATATTACTTTTCATTTTGAAAAGCCATTTGAAGACAATTCCTCTAAAATACCTAAGATGCGGTAACCAACAGCCTACTCCATTAAGTGTCAACAAAATGACATTTATTTGATTGGATGATAGGAGGGGGAAAATGACTTTAACTAGATTCAGGGGCAATTTTCAAGTCTAAAACCCTGCTTTTTGTAAAAGAACAAACCTAGATTACCTGCTTAAGAATTCCATACTCAGTTTGTAAATGTTTATATCTCTTGGCTTCAGTAAAGACCAACTGGCTGTCTCTGAAATTTATGACTGAGTTCATTTTTTATATTTATAACTATATTAGCAAAATTTCTAAGAGGAATTTTCTCCAAGATATGAGAATGTACAAGGGAAAAAATCTCTCTAGAGGTAATTCCCTTGTCTAACTGAAATAAAAATATCTTTTATAATACGGCCTGTCACCCAAAATTTTCAAGTCATGGCTTATTATTGAACATACCTTTACAGGATAAATACTGATTTCAAATAGTTCACATACTTTGCACTTTGAGTACAGTTACACTGAGTAACTTTAAGGTACAGATTTTGTTCCAGTGAACTAATTCTTAAAACAACAAGTTCTCATGCACTCACACCCACAATGGTAAATTAGCAAATCCCTGGTGAGCAGAGCAGTAAATGGATGGCGCCTACTGCACGTGGCTGAGGGGACTGGGGCAGGTAAGGAGGTACAATCAGCCAGTGTTGTCCCGTGGGTCGCAGGGAAGAGGGAAGGGCTTTACTCTTGGGGGAAGGGGAGGCTGTGGGATCCCACTTCCTGTTGACATGAATGTCAGTGTAGAAGTAGTTCATAGGGACACAAAAGAAGGAGTCGGGGGCAGGAGAGGCAGAGTGATGTTCCGGAACACAGGGGCCAAGACGAGAAGGACTGGGGTCCAGGATCCAAACGGAGGAGTTCACCTTGGACCAGAGGTGGGAGGAGCCACAGGAAGAGAGGCGAGGCCAGGGAGGAAGCAGCAGCACACGAAGCAGGAGCCGGAATGAGAGGCAGAAGGAAATTCGGACAAGGGAGCCTCTGGCTCTGGCTCCTGGTGGGGCTGGCAGCCAGGCCGCGGGCTAAGAGGCCACAGGGCAGGTGGGTCCGGGAGAAGGCTGGTGAAGGTGTTTCTGTCCTGTGGATCCCTTTTCAGTGAGTTCTATGAACCTGAGGCGTTAATGATGGAGGAAGAAGGGATGGTGATCGTCGGTCTGTTGGTGGGACTCAACGTGCTTGATGCCAATCTCTGCTTAAAAGGAGAAGACTTGGATTCTCAGGTAAAACGGGAATTTTAACTCTAGATGGAATGCCTTTTTTGGGCCAGGGGTTTTACGGAGAATCTGCAGACGTGTGCTGAACCCCCGAAGGGAGCAGGGGGCACCCGGCACAGGCCCGAGCAGCTGGCAAAGGTCTCGGGGAAGGGTGAAGACATAGCTTGGGTGCACAGGGAACGCACTGCGTGTCTGGGGTCAGGAAGCAGCTCTCGGTGGCTGGGACACGGGGTGCTCCGTGAGTGAGGGGACGCTGCAGGCGGGGCGCAGTTATCCCGCCACCAGTGACGTGCCAGCAGCTTTAGCTTTTGTCCCTGGAGCTTTGGAAGCCGTAGGAGGTTTTTAAGCAGGATCCTGAAATGATCAGGCCTGGGATTGAGGAAGATCGATCTAGCAGCCATCCAGGTCGTGAGTTGAAGTAGCCAAGAATACAGAAAGCAAAAACATTGAGCAGGCAAGTCTGAAAGTCCCGAAAGGTTGCATAGGAAGTGGGAAGGTGACTCAGAGAGATCTGATAGAGCAGATCCCCGAGGAAAGTAAGCAGGTGGGTACAGGGTGCCCTGTGCGGTGGGGCAGCCCTCTGCACGGGAGCCAGTGAGCAGGGCTGAGGCCTAAACTGGTGGCCGGGAGTGTAAATCAGGACACCCTGCCCCATCGTCGCCTCCACCCCTCTTCAGGGCATCTGTAGCTGTGGCTGGGCCACCACCTGGCCTTCTTGCCACCACATGTTTGGACACGAAGCATCTAAAGCTTCCCCAGTCCCTTCAGGGCCAGGTCAGCTCTTTTGGTTTTTTGTAACCTCTCCTCTCTCTCTTTTTTTTTTTTTTTTTCAATAGTTTTCTTGTTTTTGCATGTTGAAAATTTTTCAAAAACTACAGAGAAGTTTTTTCGAAAAGAATCAAAATATCACATATAATCCCATTATGTAGAGACAGCTAAATGGGTGTTACATTTGGGGATGTATCTTCCCAGCACATGAATAAAGGGATGTGTATTTGTATTTATACATTTCAGAGAGAGATACTTGAAGTTTCATTTTCTCATTAAACCAAAATATGATTATTCCAAGTGCACCATTTTGCGATTTTGTAATTTGCCTTTTTTTTTTTTTCAGTTTTTCACCTTTTCTACTTCTTTATTATAGATTAAAGATATTCAGCATCTTTCAGAATATTTTGTTATAAATTTCTGGTTTCTTAGGGTTTATTTTCCCTGTAGAGTTTGTTTGGTTTTTATGCAGCCAAATTTCATGGAGTTTTCTGTTATACCTTCTATATAGTATTGTGCTTAGAAGATCCTTCCACATCTAAAAATTAACCTAATTTTTAAAATGAAATATATATATTTTGCATTTAAATAATCTGCTTATCATTCATTTTGATACAGTGTGAAATGGAAATCTAGATTTATTCTATAAATAGTAAACAGTTTTCTGAATATCATGTGTTAAATATTATTTTCCTAACTAATTTGAAATTCCACCTTTATCATGTGTGAAATTATATGCTGAGGCTTATTTCTGGACTGTGTTTAGTCTCTGATTTCTTTATTTTATTTCTATGCCGGTCACATAGTCTTTTTGCTAGGGGGAAGGTAATTAGGTTTACTTGCTTTTTTCCTTTTTTTCTTTTTTTTTTTTTTTAATGGAGGCACTGAGGATTGAACCCAGGACCTTGTGCGTGCTAAGCACGTGCTCTACCCCTGAGCTACACGCTCCTCCCTGCGTAGTCTTTAATCCCTGTTCCCACGTAGTGTGGTTTATGCTCCGGCAGCTCACCTCCTGCTACTCTTTCCAGTATAGCTGAGGCTGTTCATTCCGCCAGATGACTTTGAACATCATTTTGTTGATTCCAGAATAAAAACTTGAATGGGATTTGTATGAAATAATAGATGTGATAGAGCCCCCTGGCCAGTTCTCACCTGGAACACGCTGCCTCTTGTGTGTCGCCATGAAGTGTGACTATTTACTGTCGATGTCTGAGGGATCCTCTTTCTCATGTTCATTTTTTTTAACATTTTTTATTGATTTATAATCATTTTACAATGTTGTGTCAAATTCCAGTGTAGAGCACAATTTTTTAGTTGTACATGAACATATATATATTCATTGTCACATTTTTTTCGCTGTGAGCTACCACAAGATCTTGTATATATTTCCCTGTGCTATACAGTATAGTCTTGTTTATCTATTCTACATTTTGAACTCCCAGTCTATCCCTTCCCACCCCCCGCCCAAGTTTGTATTCTATGTCTATGAGTCTGTTTCTGTTTTGTATTTATGCTTTGTTTGTTTGTTTGTTTAGATTCCACATATAAGCGATCTCATATGGTCTTTTTCTTTCTCTTTCTGGCTTACTTCACTTAGAATGACATTCTCCAGGAACACCCATGTTGCTGCAAATGGCGTTATGTTGTCGGTTTTTATGGCTGAATAGTATTCCGTTGTATAAATATACCACAGATTCTTTATCCAGTCATCTGTTGATGGACATTTAGGCTGTTTCTATGTCTTGGCTATTGTAAATAGTGCTGCTATGAACATTGGGGTGCAGGTGTCTTTTTGAAGTAGGGTTACTCCTGGATATATGCCCAGGAGCAGGACTCCTGGGTCATATGGTGAGTCTATTCCTAGTCTTTTGAGGAATCTCCATACTGTTTTCCACAGCGACTGCACCAAACTGCATTCCCACCAGCAGTGTAGGGGGGGTTCCCTTTTCTCCACAGTCTCTCCAGCATTTGTCATTTGTAGATTTTTGAATGATGGCCATTCTGACTGGTGTGAGATGATACCTCACTGTAGTTTTGATTTGCATTTCTCTGATAATTAGTGATACTGAGCATTTTTTCATGTGCCTATTGATCATTTGTATTTCTTCCTTGGAGAATTGCTTGTTTAGGTCTTCTGCCCATTTTTGGATTGGGTTGATGTGTTCATTTTTATTAAACGTGAATGTTGAATGCTGTCAAATACCTTTTTGGCATCTATGAAATGTCATATCCATTTTTAACAAATATTATAGTTGAATTAATTTGTGATTTCCTATTGTGATATGATCCCTGCATTCCTAAAGGAAACCTTGCTTGGTCATCATGCGTTATTCTTTTAGTGTGCTCCTAGGTTTAGTATGTCTGTGGTTTGGGGGGAATTTTTGTGTTTCCACTTATGAATGACACTCTTCTGAATTTTCCTTCTCTATCCTGTCTTTGTCACTTTTCAGTGTCAGGATTGTATTAACTTCATAAAATAAGCTGGACAGTGTTCTTCTTTTTCCTACTCATTTTTGTACCACAGTTTATTAGAGCAGGAATTAGTTTTCTTTAAAGGTTTGTTAAAACTTGCTGGTATGACCATTTCAACTTTATGCCGAAAGCCTTGTGGTCTTCGGTTCTTTGACCACTTTAATTTTTTGCATAGCTTTCGGTCAACTTACTGGTTTCCTAAGTCTTAGAACAATTTTTGGTCCTTTATATTTTTCAAGAAATCATTTGTTTCTTTCAGATCTATTAGTCATAATACATAGGTTTTGTTTTTAGTTAAATCTTTCCTGGGTTTCTATTGTATTACGTAACTAATTAACAGTCGCATAAACAGTAAGTCACTCACAGTTGAGGGTTGGCTGGGCTCAGGGAGGCGCCTCCTGAGGGCTCCTGCGACGACAGGCAGTTGGCGTCTGGGGCTGGAACGGCTGAAGGCGGGCGCTGTCACTGTCCTCTGGGCTGAGAAGGCTCAGTGAGCTGGGGCGGGAGCAGCAGGGGCCTCTTAGGCATCTCTGTCTGCATGTGGCCTCTCTAATCGGTCTCCAGCCTGGTGCCTCAAGGTAGCCAGACTTCTCCCCGGGAAGCTCAGGTCTTCAAAGATATGTGCCCAAAGGACAGAGCCAGGGAGAGGCCCTTCCCGCCTTTGCTGACCCGGCTGCGGAAGCCACGGCATCCTTCCTGCCGCTTTCTGCTCCTCAGGTCAGGCAGTAAGGCCGCCCAGGTTCAAGGGCTGGGAATGTAGATTCGTGGGAAGTACAACAGAGAAGTTGCAGAAGCCATCATGTAAAGCTCTGGCTTTAACATCGGTGGGGCTGATGAGGAGTTAATGCTGCACGTGGTATTCTTTGAGCTGAAACTCTATCCTGCAGCTTTCTTCATATCATGACATATCCACCCTCTGCATTCCCTGTTATGGTTGCGTAGGGTTCTGCGACATGGCTGTCACAGGGCTGATTTAAATATTTCTCTATTGATGGACCCAGTTTTCCTATACTTCAAAGGAATGGCTTCACGTACTCACACCGGCCTGGATGGTGGCAGGCTGGGGCTTTCACTCTCTCCCTCTCCTGTGCTTCGTTTCTGGACAAAGCCCCCGGCTGTGAGATGTGCAAGGGGGCTTGGCCCTCCCTAGTTCCCCACAGCGGCAGAGAATGTCCCCTAAAGCACTGACTGGACCATTACACCCTAATACGGGGACAGGAGTCCGAGCACCAGTAAAGACCACCGCTTCAGTCCCGAGATCCGGGACTCCCTTTTTTCTTTATTACTTTGTACCCAAAGAACTTTGTTGATCTTTGTCAACAAGTTGATTATTGAATAAATACAAAAAATAAATCATAACTAGGTGGTGAAACTTCAGAATATTCCCTTAAATTCTGATTTTTAGTACATTTTTCTTCTAGAAGGTGATGGGGTTCTTTTTCTTTTGTTTCGTTGGTGTGATTGAGTGCTACTTTATAACCTGGCTAGCCTAACAAACTGTCTGTAGGAAAGAGAGAGGAATGTAAATGCCTTGAATTTTAAAGACTGTAAGATTTGTGGAAAGTGGAAACCATTATTTCTCATTTAAACTTACTTTATTTCAATCAGGTTGGAGTGATCGATTTTTCTCTCTATCTGAAGGACGTGCAGGCTCTTGACGGGGGCAAAGAGTAAGTACTGCGTTGTAAGCTGTCCTGCATGTTTTTAACGAAATCCCAGCAAAGAATGCTACTCTTTTATTGAAGTATAATTGGCATATAACATTGTATTCGTTTCAGGTGCGTGACATAATGATCCAGTATTTGTGTATATTACAAAATGATCACCACAAGAAGTCCAGCTAACACCCGTCACCATGCATAGTTACAAACAATTGTTTTTCTTGTGACAAGAACTTTTAGGATCTACTGTCTTAGCAGCTTTCAAATACAGTGTTGTGAACTGTAGTCGCCGTGCCGCACGTACGTCCCCGGGGCTTACGTGTCTTACAGCTGGAAGTTTGTGCCGTTTGGCTGCGTTCACTCACTTTCCCACGCCTGCCTCTAGTAGCCACCAATCTCTATATCTGTGAGGCTTTATGTTTGTTTCTTTCTTTCTTTGTTTCAGAGTCCACGTATAAGTGAGATCATAAGATACTTGTCTTTCTCTGTCACTTAGCATACTGCCCCCAAAGTCCACTTATGTTGTCAGAAGTGGCAGGATTTCCTTCTTTTTTGTGTGAATGTGAATGTGAATGCACCGCATTTGCTTTATTCATTCACCCATTGATGGCCGCTTAGGCTGTTTCTGTATCTTGGCTATTATAAATAGTGCTGCAGTGAACATGGGGGTGCAGATACATGTTCAAGTTACTTTTCATTTTCTTTGGGGTTTTTTTATGTATTCATTTTACAGTGTCGTATTTTTTAAATTGAAGTATAGTTGATGTACAGTATTATGTTACAGGTATACAACATAATGACTCACAATTTTTAGGAGTTATATTCCATTTATAGCTATAAAACGTTGGCTGTGTTTCCCATGTGGTACAGCACATCCTTGTGGCTTACTTTATACCTGATAGTTTGTCCCTCTTAATCCTCCACCGCCATCTTGCCCCTCCCCCGTCTCTCTCCCCACTCGTCACCGTTAGTTCCTTCTCTACATCTGTGAGTCTGTTTCTTTTGTTATATTCACTAGTTTGCTGTATTTTTTAGATTCCACATGTAAGTGATATCTTACAGTATTTGTCTTTCTTTGTCTGACGTATTTCACTCAGCATAATGCCCTCTAAGACCCTCCATGCTGTACACCAGAAACTAATACAACATTTTAAATCAACTGTACTTCAATTAAAAAGCAAACAAACAAATAACCCATTTAAAATATGGGCAGAAGAAATGAACAGACATTTTTCTAGAAAAGGAAATGCAGATGGCCAACAGGAACATGAGAAGTTGCTCATTGTCACTAATATCAGGGAAATGCAAATCAAAATCACAATGGGACACCATCTCACATCCGTCAGAATGGCCATCATCAAAAAGAACACAAATAGCAAATGTTGGCGAGGGTGTGGGGAAAAGGGACCCCCTGTACACTGTTGGTGGGAATGTAAATTGGTGCAGCCACTATGGAAAACAATACGGAGGTTTCTCAAAAACCTTAAAATTGAACCACCATATGGCCCAGCAGTTCCACTCCTGGGCATATATCCAAGAAAAACAAAAACATTAATTCAAAACGATACATACACCGTGCTATTAACAGCAGCACCATTTATAATTGTCAAGACTTGGATGCATCCTAAGTGCACACCAGTAGGTTGGATGGATAAAGATGATGAAGCATATGTATGCAGTGGAATACAACTCACCCACAAAAAAAGAAGGGCATTTTCCATTTGCGGCCCTTCACTTTTCATATTGTTTGGATAAATACCCATGAGTGGAATTACTGGATCATTTGGTAATTCTACTTTTAATTTTTGAAGAACCTCCGTGTTGTTTTTTAAGTGGCCACGCCAATTTACATCCCGGCCAACAGCGCACAGGGTCCCCTTTTGTCCACGTCCTGGCCAACATTACTATTTCTGGTCTTCTTGATGCTAGCCAGTCCAACAGGTGTGAGGTGATGATTGCGTTGTGGTTTTGATTTGCATGTCCCTGATGCTTAGTGGTGTTGAGGATCTTTTCATGGAACTGTTGACAAAGAATGCTGCTTCTGTGGGCGGGGGGAGCACCTGCAGGAAGGCTGCTCTCTGGGCAGCGTGTTTTCTGGGCCGTGTGTTTCCAGTGCGGTTCCGTGTCTACCCCGCCAACCTTGCTGGTTCACTTGGGACCATGCAGACACTACTCAGCTCTGACTGTCTCTTGGTTTCCTGATGACAGTTCTCCTAGGAAGTGATCGGAAGGTTGGGGGACGATTACAAAGCATCAACACTGAGTAAAAGTAATTCTCTCTTTTTACACTCTTTTTAAAAGGCATGAAAGAATCACTGATGTCCTTGATCAAAAAAACTATGTAGAAGAACTGAACCGGCACTTAAGGTAGGACTGTCTCCTTTTTCCGCTGTTGTGGTCCATCCTCAGTACTCGGTAATTGCCTGGTGGAACTTTTTTGAGCTGCCGTATATTTATAACTAACTTATTTCCAAGCCAAAAGGAAAGGTTATCATTCAATGCTCATGTGTACAGACTGGAGAACTGTGATTTCTTGATGAAGAGTTTTGGAGAACTCTCTGGTCCTTCGTGTTGTGCAGTTATGCTATTTAGAGAGTAACAAATGAATCCCGACCGGCCACCCTGCAGCCCGCAGCCCACAGCCCCCTGGTTGGAAATCACTGCATGGGAGGCGCTGTTGCTGCTGGATTGGAATCAGCACACATCCCTCCAGTGTTGTTTGTTTTTTTTTTTTAAGTGGAGGTTCTGGGGCTTGAACCCAGGACCTCGTGCCTGGTAAGCACACACTCTGCCATTGAGCTATTACCCTCCCTACTGAGAAAAAGATCGTTGATCCGTTCCTAGTTTATTGAGCGTTTCGATGAGGAATAGGTGTTGAATTTTGTCCAGTGCCTTTTAGCGTTCATGAAGTTAATCATGACTTTTATCTCTTAATCTAGTGAAGTGATACATTTTATTAATGAACTTCTTCATTCTGACCGTTCCCGTATCACAGGGGTAAACTCTACTTGATCGAATGTCACTTTAATAATTTAACATATGTACTAACTACTATATATAGAATAGGTAGAAACAAATGTCTTCTGTAGAGCCCAGGGAACTATATTCAATATCTCTTAGTAACCTATAATGAAAATGAAATAGAGTATGAAGAGGAATATGTACATGTATGCCTGAAACGTTAATGCCAGAAATTGACACATCATAACTGACTGTTTCGATTTTAAAAATAATAATAATAATAATTTAACATGTACCCTGACCTCATAGTCCTGTAGCTTTTCCCGCTGACGTGGTGTCAGGGCCATGCAGTTCACAAAATGCATTAGGAAGCTTTGCCTTGTTCCTGTGCCTGGGAACACCTTCAAGTTCATGACCATTATTTGCTCCTTGAAAATCTGAAGCTCAAAGTCTGCCTGCAGGCAATACTTTGCCAACTTTTCAGTTTTTCCTTAGTTGTTACTTCATCTAGCTTCTCTCCTTTTGGGGATATGTCTTTTTTGGTAATTCATGTTTCCTAAGAAACATATAAATTTTATCAATGTTTTCTAAGTTATATAGTGAGTACAGAACTGAAAATGGCATACTCCTAAAACTTTTAATTCCCTCCATATCTTTTGTTTTGTTCTCTTTTCCACTTCGCGTCATTTTGCGTTTTTCTTTTTGTGCCTCCTGATTCTTGAACCTTGGCTCATGAGCCTTGCCAGATTTGTTTCTTTGTAGCCCCCTTTCACCGGCAAGAAGCACCCGTTTTGGGCAGGAGGGTGGTTTCCTTGTCTGTAAAACAGAGTAGCAATAAGATTTCTCTGACAGGGTTGTGGGAGAATTACATGAGTTGTTGCATTGAAAGTGCTTAGAACAAGGTGGGAGCATAGAGCTCAGTGTTAGAGCATTTGCTTAGCATGCACGAGGTCCTGGGTTCAACCCCAGTACCTCCATTAGAAATAATAAATAACCCTAACTACCTTTTTTTACAGATAAATAAAATGCTTAGAACAAACAGGGCCTGGCACATTGTCCAAAAAGAAAATGACTACTATTATTTTTGTGGTTATTATTGTTTTTTTTTTAATCAAGTCTACCTTAGCTTTCTATGTATTTTTCAGTATGAAAGCAGTACATATGACTTAAAGAATATGTGAAAAATGGCACAAAGTATAAAAAAGATTAAAAAACACCTTTGATCCTTCTACCCAAAAGTCCCAATATCTGGTTATGAAAGTTACATTAGATATATGACTGCCAACACATTTTGGTTCCCATCTATCGTGTTAGGAAAAAAACTGTTTTCTTTCCAGTTGGCTGAAAAAGAAATGGGTAGCATATTTGGGAGGGTGGGGGGAATACATTGAAAAGTTCTAAATAAATAAATAAATACATACATACATACATACCCACATACACCTCATACACATGTATTTAGAATTCTCATCTATGAGTTAATTGGCAACCATTTGACACTGTTTCATTCAGGAAACCTAGGAATCTGTTCTCGTTTGCGGGTTGGGAAAACAGTCGGTATTTATAAGTTCACATTTACTTAATATTTTATTTTTTTACAGCTGCACAGTTGGAGATCTTCAAACCAAGATCGATGGCTTGGAAAAGACCAATTCAAAGCTTCAAGAAGAGGTTTGTAACTTACTGACATTCTTAAGACAGAATGGCCAAGGCTGAGAGAAATGGCGTGGTCGGTGTGTCTGACCAGAGCTGCGCGCCGGCAGGATGGGGAGTTGCCAGCCGCGGGCCGAGCTGCACGTGGGCTGGGCAGTCTCAGAATTTCGCGTCCTCAGAGTGTCCGTGTTCTGCCCTGTGCGGGGCGCCCATGAGCCAGTCCAAGTGACACAGGTTTCATGACCTCATGGTCGTCCCAGCCGGAAAAGCCCCGCTCGTGCTGTGAATGCGCTGCTCTCTCCCTCCTCCGCCACCTCCCCTGTGACTTAGTGTGTCTCCCTGCTGCCCACGAGGCCCAGGCTCTGTTCCGAGGTGAAGGGACCCGCGCCCACCCCTTCCGTGTCTCAGCCTCTCAGGAGCGTGGAACCGGTCCCCCCACAGCGTGGTCTTTCTCTGCTTTCTCACTAGGAAGAGAGAGAATGAAAGGACAGGAAGAAGGAGGGCTGAGGCCGAGGAAGAAGGCTTGCTGCCCGCTGCCCGGCAGTCTCCCTGGCGGACACATCTTGTCTCCTGCTAGCAGGAGGCAGGTTGCCCAGCCTTTCTGAGGCTTTGCACAGGTAGCGGGCCCCGGCTGCTCGGGCCTCCCCAGGTCTCCCTGGGGAGGAAGCGGGCTGTGAGGGGGGCCGGAGAGGGACCCCCGCGGTGTGGAGGCAGGTTCCCGCCGAGAGGAGAGGCCTTTGTAACAGAGGACCCCAGTTTAAGGCTCTCTCTCCTGAGGGGCCAGCTCGGAACAGCTCTGAGGAGAGGAGCACTCAGACTTGTGAGGGGAGCAGGAGGTTCAAAGGCAGCGTCACGGGAGAGACGTCACTGCGGTTAGAACCGAAGGGCTCGAGTGCACCTGGGGTGGGTGGGCCTTTGGGCCTCAGTTCAGGGAGGTGGGTCTCGGAGCCCCACTCTCCTCACCTCCAAATCGGAGGATAATCCGTACCTCACAGTAGTGTCATCAAGCTAAATTTAGCTTAATAGCGTGTGATCGCCCTCCCCCCGTACTTGGTGTGTGGCGGTGCTCGCAGACCTTAGCTGGTTTTAGGACAAGCAAGTTCACACTTTGTTCTCCCAGACCAGGCAGCATGCTTTGAATGAAGATCTAATTTAGCTTCTGAGACTAAACAACTGGGTTATGGCAAACGACTGTAACAGGAAACGTACTTTAGAGAAAAAGGACACCTCTCTCTCCAGGGGGCGCTCTGCGTCCCCAGGGAGTGGGGCGGGAGGTAGCATGTGGGTTTCGCCTGCTTTTTTCCGCTGTAGCGACCAGCCCCCTCTCTTAAGGCCTTAAAGATTCTTATGTGGGCACAGCCAGTCGTGTTTAGAGGCCCTGGTCCTGGGTTGAGAGTCTGAGTGGATGTAGACGCTGTTGAGGAGGTGAGGCATTCAGTGCCTTGAGCCCCCTGTTCGTGAATGAAGCTAAGAGCACAGCCTAGTACGGAGGGCACGTCTTGCTTCTTTGTCCTTCTCCAGCCTCACCTTCTGTATCCAGGCAGGTTCAGAGGCTGGGTGAGGACAGGTTGGTTAGTGTATTTACTCCTTGTCCACCTCGCCTCCCCTGCTAGCCTCTGAGCAGGTCCACCTGCTCCTACACACTTTCCCCCAAATGCCGTTAACTCATTCAGGGCACGGGAGGTGGCGTGCTTGGGCATGTCCTTAATGGTTTGGCGGTGAGTCCTCTCCCAGACTCTTTAATTCTCTCTCCAGTGGTAAGCTACCTTTTGCCCATTGGCTAGAAAAACGGAAAAGAATGAACAATCAGGGAAAAAAAACAAAAGCCCATAATCCCTTGGCTAAGTGACAGCTGTTTTTATCATTTGGTATATACGGTCCCCATCTCTTCCTAAGCATGTTTAACATGGTTGAGTTTTGGGTTTTTTGTTTGTTTGTTTGTTTGTTTTTAATTAGAGGTGAGAGCATACTCTGTAACCTGCTTTGTTTCTCTTTTGGTATTATAAGTGTGTTCTCAAGTCATTAAAAGCTTTCATAAACATTTTAATAATGACATATTTCTGTTTTATGTTTCCACTGTGATTTATTAAACCATTTCTAATATTGGCCGTTCAGGCTGTTTCTTTATATTTTGTGTCCATAAATCTTTGCCCACACATAGTGTGCTATCATTTTTGTAAAAGAAGAAAATCTGGGGAGGGCAGAGATGGCTGGGGCAGGGGTGGGAGAAAGATTTTACTGTACACATTTTTATATCTTTGGGATTTTGAACCATGTGAGTGTGTCACCTATTCAAAAGAAAGACATAAAATATCACATATGTGAAAATGTACAGTCAATTGCTAAGATGCCAAATGTTAGTTTTAAGTTGAACAGTCAGAGTTGTTGTGATGTTAAGAAATATAAAAATCTTTCTTCATCAGCTTTCGGCTGCCACAGACCGGATTTGTTCACTTCAAGAAGAACAGCAGCAATTAAGAGAACAGAATGAATTAATCCGTGAGAGAAGTGAGAAGAGGGTGGAGGTAGGGGCAAGGCCTGGCGGCCGGGCGGCTTGCTCCTTACCCGGACGTGTCCGCCGCGCAGCTAAACACAGAGATGAACAACCCCCAGACCTCACAACGTGCACACATGCTTCATTCGATGCCAGGAAGTCCCTCCTGGCCGTGCCCTCCCACGTCACTCTCAGGCCACCAGGACCACTGAGGGTTTCCCAGGCACACTGCACCCTAGCCTCTGGGCCTTTGCGAGTGAAAGTTTCTGTTCCCTCTTCAGCCCCTCCCTGGGATGCTGCACCTGGCGCCCATCGGTGTGCCGGGGCCCTCCTCCTCCCGTGTCCCCATAGCTCGTTGCACCTCCCTCCAGCATAGGATCCATTTGCTGTTTTGTGGAGCTGCTGGCTTGTGGCTGTCCCATATGATGACTCGAGGGTCAGGACCATATCTGCTTCATCTCAAAATTCACCCACTGCTAAAACCATGCTGGACAGGGAGATATGCACTTAGCATGCACGAAGTCCTGGGTTCAATTCCCAGTACTTTCACTAAAATAAATAAACCTGATTCCCCCCTGAAAAATAAAAATGCTAGATAAGTACTAAATGGTGGACTGAATGAGGGCCTTTCCCACTCAGAATCACTGTTCTATTTAAAAGAAAATTAACTATAAATTGTTTTCTGAACCTACTTTTTCTTTTCAAAAATCTATTGGCTTGCTCCCATCCTTCAAGTTCAAAGACATTTCAGAATGTCTTTAAAATGTTAACCTTTCTCTATTAAAAGAGAAAAACTAAAAGCTTAAAAAATATAAATTAAAAAAATAGAAATTATGCTGTTTTAAAAAATTATGGTATATTTTAAGACACTTTGTAGTTAGCTTGCTTCCATAAGCAAACCGTTCTTCTGGGCTGTTGTCTGATTACAGATGACGAAACAGGACACAAAGGTTGAGCTGGAGACTTACAAGCAGACACGGCAAGGCCTGGACGAGATGTACAGTGACGTGTGGAAGCAGCTGAAGGCGGAGAAGAAGGCCCGGCTGGTGAGTGTCCGGGCCTGAGCATTGTCGCAGAGTTCCCCCGGAGCCCTCCAAGTTGCTTCTGTCCACGCCTCTCACACGCATGCGTCAGCCTGCTCTTAAAACAAATGAGTTTTTTATGCAAATGAAGTTTTTAACATGTGAAAAAATACCCAAAAAGAGTCAGAAATTATTCCTTAAAAAAAAAAAAGGCTTAAGTCTACCACTCATTTCTGCATTTTTCCCAATTTTATAAACCTTCAGGGATCCCTGTGAGCCCAGATTCCTGGTTTCTCTGACGTCACAGCCTCGGGTCCGTTTATCTCCAGCCTCGACTGTGTGTCAGTGACCAGTGTGTTTTATTAAACCGAGTTCTTACTCCTGCTTCATTTCTTTGCTTCTTTGCAAGGCCGTAGGAACACTGTCCTGAGTTTTCCAGGACAGAACCATTTCAAAATGGTTGCACCTTTGTCGCCATCAGGCAGCAAACCACTGCAGAGATTCTAACACCGCAGCACCAAACCAGCTTCTAGCAGTCGAATAAAAGATGTACATTCTTCCAGACCCTGCGTGGTGATCTCAGGTCTGAAGAGTGCGGCGTGGTTGCTGGAACTCTGGGCTCACGTTGCCACCTTCCAGCTTTGTGCTGACTGGATGCAGAGCCAGTGTTCATTATAAAATGAGAAAAGGGAAAAACCTTAGTCTAGTTATGCTCCAGACTGGTCTTCTTCCAGACGGACTTGTCTACATTTTCCTAACGCATTCTGGTGATTGCCCCAGCTCCAGCCGTGGTTACGTTCATTCCTGTGATCTACTTTAATAACATTTTCCTTGTTAATATCCTTCTAAGGAACTAGAGAAAGAACTGGAGTTACAAATTGGGATGAAAACCGAAATGGAAATCGCAATGAAGCTACTGGAAAAGGACACCCATGAGAAGCAGGACACTCTGGTGGCCCTGCGCCAGCAGCTGGAAGATGTCAAAGCCATCAACTTACAGATGTTTCACAGAGTTCAGGTGGGGATTGGCTGTGTGTCTGCATCACAACCTGGTTTCCGGCTGCTTGTCTCCGGTGGTGGAGCGTGTCCCGTGCTGCCTTTCCGGTTTTAGGTCACTCTTCCTACACAAGGAGAGAGTAGACACAGCAGTGAGGGCCTAGCGTGTGCAGACCTGGTCCTAGGCCGTCTTACGTGTTACTGTATTTCTTTTATTTGAGTCTCCCAGCAGTCCCTGAGATACGTTTATAAAACGGGGGGAAATGCCAGTGACAAGGCAGAATCGAAGGGCTAAGTCACACGCGCCTGGTGGCCCAGTCCATAAATAGAGCTGAAAACCGAACTGTGCCTTTTCAGTCCAAACCTGAACTCTGCCTGTCATATCGTCACTGCCCCCTTGCCTTCTGTTTCCCTCTACTTCAGGGACCACGTGTTTGCCTCAAGAAGTGGAGAAGTGGCTGAAGGGTATGTGTTAGTATTGCCTTTTCAAGCTTTGCCAGTACGTTAATCTTGCTGAGTCCCCAGGCCACACAGCCAGCTGGCTGCTCCCGTCCCTGGGCATTTCAGAGCAGTCAGGGGAGCTAGCCCAGAAAGGGCCAGTCGCGCCAGAGTCTAAAAGGCAGCACCTAACCACTGCGATGCTTTCTTTCCCAGAAGCCACCCAGAGGGATACCATTCTGTGTCCTCAAAACTTTTCTTTTTTTGAAGTTCTGTTTCCTATTTTATTGCTAAAACAATCCCACTTAGAGGGGCTGGGGGTATAGCTCAGGGGTAGAGCACATGCTTAGCATGAACAAGGTCCTGGGTTCAACCCCCAGGACCTCCACTAAAAAAAAAAAAATACACACACACACACACATATACATACATACATATATGTATGCATATGGTTCAAAACAGTCCCACTTCCTTTTCCATAGATGTGGTCTCACTCTTACTTATAGTAACATCTGTGTCAAAGATAATGTGAAAACAGTACAGATAAGTTGTGTTATTTTGTCCTATCTTTTTTTGAACTATTGCATAATCAATATTATTGTAATAGCAACAATGAAAATTGAAGCAAAAACAGAAAAGGAAGAAAAGAGTTTTACTATCTAAATTTTTCATGTTTTCTTCTGGTTTTGGTCGGCATGTAGACGTACACGTTAATGCACGTTAGGGGAAACTAAACTGCTGTGGTAGCTTAGCAGAGCCTGAAACGGAGCGGCTCAAACACATGGAAGTGTGTGTGTTACATAACAGTTCCCAGGAGAGCAGTTTCTCCGCCCGCAGTCATTCAGGGACTCTGACTAACGGCAGCCCCAGCTCTCAAGGCCACTTGAGCTGTCACATTCTTGCCAGTGGAAGCGGGCGGAAAGCACAAGTCTGGAGCCAGGGATTTGCTCTCAGGCAGTGAGACAGCAGGTGCACACGTCGTTCCGTCCAGTCACATAGGAAAGGGCTGGTCAGCAAGGCCAGGTCCGGCTGCAAGGGCAGCCTGGGACTGTTGCTTCTGGACCACAGGCCAGGTGAAGGGGGTGGGCGGGGGGAGACAGAGTTGTCTCCGCTGCAGTCGGCCCCACCGAGCTGCCCCCAAGTCCATAACCCCGGCCGAAGGGCAGCCTCCTCCCCAAACCCACAAGGCCTGTGTCCGAACTAGAGGACCAGCTGTCTGTCACGGTAACCCGTCGGCCCAGGATAAGCTGGTAGAGCGCCGAGATGCCTGTTGGGAACGAGGAGACAAGGGACACACGGGGCAGGCTCTGGACCGGAACCGTGAAGGCTGCCCGGGGCACCCAGGGCTCCATTGCTCAGCATGTCTGGCTACCCTGCTCTGCCTTCTAAGGAGCACGTTGCCGGCCCCCAATGGCCCCGAGGCCACCATCATCTACAGTGCATGAGGGTGGGCCCTGGGGACCAGGCCCTCCTGGTGGCTGCACAGCTGTGGCAGCCAGCTCCCTGCCGGTATCAGGCTGCTGGCCTGGAGGCTGCACTAGGGGTCCAACAGTCAGGTATTTTTCGGACCAGACTGGTGGTTTCTTGGACATCAGTTTCCCTCTGTGCGAGCCTCTGGTCTGCTTGCGTCCGCCTGACCTGTGTGTCCATGACCACAGTTTGTCTATTGATTAAACGCAGCTCCCACCCCGGCTCCATTTCTTTGCTCCATCAGTCCCTCTTATGTTAGTGGCGGGTCACCTGGAACAGCAGCTCGTGGTGGGAGGAAAGCAGCCAACTCTGATCTTCGCTGCAGGACGCCACAGGGCCTCCACTCTTCTCTCAATCAGTTAGAAAACTAGTTGGCTTTTCTAACCCGTGAGGACCCTGCCTTCGGGCTCTCTCCCTGTCCATCTCTCCCTGCAAACCCCTTGCTTACAGCACATCCTAGCATTTCGAGCCCTGGCACGGCTGGCATCAATTCCATTTTCTGAGCTTGGGCAACTGACAGTTTGACTAAATGTTTGCCATAACCAGTAAGGGTCACCCGCTTACCACCTTGTAAGGTCTGCTTTGACAGCGCCACACGCCTGGCTGCCAAGTCAACGCTGCACACGCTGGATTCCCAGTGGCAGCACCGCCCCCACGTCCCTCCTGGCGCTGCTGGAGTTCTAGCATCCTGTGTTCACTTCATACCCATTTTTCCCTCTGGGCTTCAGATGCAGAAGATTGAGGCCATTGTATCCCTCCGTCTGGGGCACTATAATAAAACACTTCTCTTGTTTCCTTATTCCTTATGTCCCCTACCCCTATTCCCATTCTCTTTCCTCTAGGCCGGTATTCTAAGGTGTCCTTTTTATTCGTATCTTTTTATTTATGTTGTCATTCTAAAAGCATGCTGCATGATTTTCAGGACGTGCATTTTAATTTACAGAGGTAGTGTGGTGCTGTGATCTCACCCTGTTCCTTACTTTCTCTGTTGGCGCTGCATCCATCCACGAGGCTGCCTGGTGCTGGCTTCTTAGCGCAGTTTGGTTTCCCAGCGTGGGCACCCACTGCGTTTTCTTGCCTGTTCCCCCAGTGATGGGCACCCGGTTTTCCTCCCCTGCACTGGCGCAGGCAACGCCCCAGCGGCTAGCGCACACTTCTCCCTCTGGATCCTGGGCGGGTCTCTTTGGCAGATGTGATGCGAGTGCCCTGCCAGCCAAACTCTCCCTTTGTGTCCTTGGTTTGCATAAGCCCAGACACATTGCTTTCCAGGAGAGCCGCACCAACACACGCTCCCTCCAGCCGCGTCCAGTGGTGCCTGGATTGTGAGGGTACAGTTGTGCTGGGGGTTGAACCCTGGACCTTGTGCATGCTAAGCATGCCCTCTACCACTGAGCTCTGCCCTCCCCCCACAACATCTTTTATTTGTAGGCTTTCTGATGATGGCCGTTCTGACCGGTGTGAGGTGATACCCCGCTGTAGATTTGATTTGCACTTCTCTGATAGTTAGCAGTGTTGAGCCCGTTCGCGTGCCCGTTGGCCGTCAGCATGTCTTCTTTGGAGAGACGTCCACTTAGGTCCTCTGCCTCCTGTTTGATTGGGTTGTTTGTTTGTTGTTGTTGTTGAGCTGTATGAGCTGTTATTGTGATAATCATGTTCTTTTTCTCCCTTATTTATGCAGCAACTTATATAGATAGATTTATGGTCCTGGAATCCTCCTTGACCGTGATATATTTAATATACTCTTGGCGGGGAGGGCGTATCTCCAGTGGTAGAGGGCGCGCTTAGCATCAATCCCTGGTACCTCCATGGAAAAACTAAATAAACAAACCTGATTACCTCCCCCTGCCTGCATAAATAAACATGTAACTCTTGATGCAGTTAGCCACTATGTTATATATATTATCTATGTGTTTGTATGTGAGATGGACCTCGAATTTTCTTTCCTTTTACTAGCCTTATTTGGTTTCAGAATCGAGGCTGAATGGGCACTACAGAATAAGCTTTCCTGTTCACTTTCTCGGGAATAACTCATTTAAGATAGCAAGTATCTATTCTCCAGAAGTTTTGAGAACCCATGTTACAGGATTCAGCTGGGCTGGGCTTTGGGGATAGGAGACTGTGGCTACCATTTCAATTTATTGAAATCTTACTAGCCTATTCCTGTTTCTTCTCAGGCCAATTATGGTATATTTTTATATTTTTCCCCAAAATGTGTCTGTGTTTGTTTAAGTTTTCAGATGTTTTAGCTTATAGTTGTTCATAATACTCTTCCAGAATTTTTAAATCTCTTTCATTCAGCATTTTCTTATTTGCGTTTTCTTTTTTTTCTTATTCAGTCTTGCCAGAGGTGTGTCTGTCCTAAAAATCTTTTCAAAGAACTGCCTTTTTTTTTTAATATTCTTTATTGTTTGTTATTGTTTCTTATTTCATTAATTTTTTCTACTCATGTTTGTCATTTTTTTCTTATTTCTTCGGGGTATTTTCAATTTCTGAAATGCGTGCTTAGCTCATCTGTCTTATCTTTTTTTAACTTCATAAAATATTTTGTTTAAAGTTAAAAATTACCAACACATACTGCTATAGCTATGGTCCTCAAATTTGGACAAAAGTATTTCTAAGAAGCATGTTTTTCACATTTTAGCATCTCTGAAATCGAGATGCCATACAGTCAAGAGCATGACAGGTTTCGAGCAGCAGTTTTCCCTTTCTTAGTCGTGTGTCAGATTAGGGTGCGTCTTAATCTGGAGTCAGTTGTGCATTTAATATGCCTTGAACACTTTACATTACTTCTCTTCCCATGTTGTTTTTGGTAGAATTGTTTCCTAAAGCAGACGGCTCCTTGATCTCGGCTCTCCTTGTCAGAATTCTGTGCGCTCTGTAACATCTTTGCTCTCGGTAGTCCAGTTTTCCTAGTAGCTTCGTTAATGTACTGTGGACGACTGAAAATTTGAGTATGTAGTGGATATGATATTAAATTGTGAATTAGTGGGACTTATGAAATGTAACAGCGTATCAACATTTGACAATACTGGTACTTGATATCCTGTTAAGGAAATTTGCTTCCAAATTTTCAGCTGGAAAGTCCCTGGAATAACTGGAAAAGAATCACAACTACATGATTTTTTAGATTTTTGGTACGTATGTTAAGAATTGTGAACAAATTGAAATGTCTGGGTACTGATCCTCAAAACAACCAATAAAATCTCAATTATGAAAGAAAAAAAATCAAGGTGCATCTTACACTCAGTGGCATCTTCAAGTGTAGCAAAAAATTGCAGCGTGTTTTCAGTCTTTCAGCTCTAAGCGTTTCATAATTTCTCTTCTGGTTTTTTTAGCTCAGTTGTTTTTTAATAATATGCTATTTCATTTCCAGATACAAGGTATTTTTTAGCTATTCTTTTTTTGTGTATGTCTAGTTTTATTACATAAAAGCCGGAGAAAACAGTCTGTGTACTATTCTTAAGAATTTATCAGGACTTCCTTCTGTCTTCAACCTTTCTGTATCCTTGTATTTTAAGAGTGTCTCTTGTAGATGCACAGAAACATGGTGCTTTTTTGGCTCCCTCCTGGTCACTCCGCATCTGCCGTGGTTCAACGCCTGCACACGGTCGTGGGCATGCTCTAACCTCCACCCGGGTGCTTTCTCTCTCTGAGCCTCCCTCTCTGGCTCAGAGAAGCAAGGGCTAACGTGACCCACCGCGAGAACCCTGCAGGGGTCTGTGACCTCATCAATGTGCCTGGCTCGTGAGCAAAGCTCAGTAACGTTGAGTCAGATCCTACCCTGAAGGTCCTTTTCAAAAAGGGGCAAGGACTGTCCAAACAGAAGGCTTCATTACCTCCATCTTTGCCTGTCTTTATGTTGGTGACGCTGGGAGCCTTGGCCCAGTCTGTCTTCCCAGGCTGTGCAGAAGAGGAGCAATTAATAAAATGCTCTTGAAAGTTACCCCAAAAAATGTTACAAAAGTGCAAGGTGAAGAGTTGAATCCGCTTATATTTTTTATTTAAAAAAAATTTTTTTAACTGAAGTACAGTCAGTTACAATGGTCAATTTCTGGTGTACAGCACAGCGTCCCAGTCATGCATGTACATACACATATTCGTTTTCATTGAATCTGCTTGTAATCCAGAGCAGGCACAGGGGTGAGGGAGAAGCAGAGAATGACCCTCTTTCCTTGCTTTTATAGAATGCAGAGAGCAGTTTACAGCAGAAGAATGAAGCCATCACATCTTTTGAAGAAAAAACCAATCAAGTTATGTCCAGCATGAAACAAATGGAAGAAAGGTAATCACTTCCCCCTGGCAGATAGATATTCCCTAGAAGGAGCTGGGCCTGGAGACCGACTCAGAGTCTCTCTCAAAAGTACAGACAGGTTGGGATGCTTGTCCTTCAGGTCTGCAGTCTAGCCCGGCAAGGGGGCTGGATTCCCTGGCCTTGCCTAAGCATGTGTTCACTTAATCATCCTTTGGGTTCCTGCACCACATTGTCCCCTCGGGGTCAGAACTATCCGATAAGCTCCTTGTCACTGTCACATTTAAATAATAGGTCAGTAGGGAATCAGAATAGGGTCAAGAAATAGACTCACACAAATAGAAGTAATTGATTTTTTTTTTACAGAGGTGCAAAGGCAGTTCATTAGAGAAAGGATAGTCTTTTTAATAAATTATATTGGAACAATTGGACATCCATAAGCAAAAAAAAAAAAAAAAGGAACCTCAATCTGTATCTCACCTTTATACAAAAATTAACTCAAAATGGATCACAAATCTACATGTAAAACTTAAAACTATAAACCTTTTAGAAGAAAACAGGAGAAAATCTTTGTGACTTTGGGTAGACGAAGAGCTCTTAGACATGACATAAAACACGTTCCGTAAGAGAAAAGCTTGATAAATTGGACTTTACCAAAATTAAAACTTTTGTTCTGTGAAACACACAATTAAGAGATTAAGTTACAGATTGGGAGGAAATTTGCAAATCACATATCTGACAAAGGACTTGTATCCAGAATATCTAAAGAACTCTGAGAACTCAACAAACAGTCCAGTTTGAAAATGGACAAGAGACGTGAACAGACACTTTACCAAAGAGAACATACTGTTGGCAGATAAGAGTCTGAAAAGATGTCCAGCATCACTAGCCATTAGGGAGGTATGGGTTAAAATCACAGTGTGATGCCACTGCACACCTAATAGAACAGCTTTTAAAAACTTGTGAATCACTATATTGTGTACCTGTAACATGTAATATTGTGCATCAACTATACTTCAACTAAAAAAACATGATATGTAAAAATAAATAAATACCAAACATACTCTCATTATGTGACCCACTGCTGGCTGTCAGCCGTAAAAAGGGATGACCGCTGATACACACGAAAACTTCGATTGATCTCAAAAGATATGCTGAAAGAAGGAAGCCAGTCCCCAAGGTTATATGAAGTATAATTCATTTACTTGGCTTTAGGGGCGGAGAGAGGGTGTGACTCAGAGGGGCAGCACTGAGGAGCTTTGCAGGGTGATGGAACTGTCCCGTATCACCTGTTAGAACTGACTGCGGTGCTGGTTACCTGAGCTTCTGCCTGTGCTAAAAACTCGTGGAACGAGCCACGCCAGGGAGTCGAGGTTACCATATAGTAATTTTTAAAAAGAAAAGAAAAAAATTCAAGTCAGCAAGCATATGCAGAAGAATCGTACCGTACATCATAAGGTTAGATCCTTTCCTTAACAGAGATTTGGTTCACTTGGTCTAGGTTGCAGCACTCGGAGAGGGCGAGGCGGGGGGCCGAGGAGCGGAGCCACACGCTGCAGCAGGAGCTGGGCGGGAGGACCAGCGCCCTGCAGCAGCAGCTTGCCCAGCTGCACGAGCAGTGGTAGGAGCCATGCGGGCAGCAGGGGGCGTGGGAAGCGGGGCGACAGTCCCGCTGCAAAGCCGGCCCTGCAAAGGCTAGGATTAGGATGAGAGAAGAGATGTCTGAGGGGTTTTGGCGGCGCAGGTGGTAATTAGGTTTATTTATTTTTAATGGAGGTACTGAGGATCGAACCCAGGACCTTGTGCGTGTCCGAGCTCTTCCCCGTCTCCCCCGTCCCGTAGCTGCTCGGCGTGTGCCTGCGCCAGCTTCCCGCTGCACGTCCCGGAGCAGGTGGCCCGGGGGGAGGGAGCCTCACCTCCAGGCTTTGTTGGAGGGTCTAGATGTTTCTTGTCTAATGACTTGGGTTGTGGATAGTGGGTTTTCCATGAAATTTTATTATTTAAACTAACTCAAGTTTATTCGGGGAAAACAGCTCAAGTCTAGAGAAAGAGCTGAAATCAGAAAAAGAGCAAAGACAAGCTCTTCAGCGAGAACTGCAGCGCGAGAAGGACACGTCGTCCCTGCTCCGAGCAGAGCTGCAACAAGTCCAAGGGCTGAAGAAGGTATGGCGGCTTGTGGGAGACCGCGCGCTTCTAGCGTCTCCAGAAACCTCTGTGTGGGAGCCTCCCAGGGGGCGGCGACCCGCACGCAGACGCCCTCCCCCCACCCTGGGGGCGCCTGCTCTGGGAGGAAGAGGCGAAGACAAGTCATAAGCCAGTGAGCGAACCGGAGGGACTCAGTCACGAGGGCTAGGAAGGGACTAAAACAGGAGAACGCCCCCGCCCTGGGAGCAGAGCCTTGAATGGTGAACCGGGGCAGCCACGCGGGGACAGCGGGAAGAGGGAAGGTCTGCCGTAGCGAAGGAGCAGAAGACAGGGCAGTGTGGCTGCGGTGTGACGAGCAGAGGAGGGAGGAGCTCGGGCCGGGAAGGAGACCCCGGCTTCCGGACCTCGGTTTTGTCGTGTTGACTCTGGTAACGGGTCCTGCAGCAATTTGACCCGAGAAAGGCCCTTTAATTCCTGTTGGAAAGTGCCTGAAGCCCCTGGTGGGAGGGCCTGCTAGGCCCAGCATGGGGATCGGTAGGGGTGGGGGAGGTTCCTCAAGAGCCACTCAGACTCGGAGGTGAGAGGAGAGGACTTCTAGAAAGTTCTGCATCATGGAACACACCCCCTTTAAGATTTGAATTACACACACCCTGCAAAGGAAACAACGTGTCTAGCATTACCGGTGAGCCCCAGCACCCCTTTGTGAGCCTGCGCTTACAGGCTCGGGGCAGAAGGCCCGGGGGTGGCTGAGGGGACTGCCCACCACTCAGGCCTGAGCCCTGCCGCTGCCCCGGGAGCAGCCCTGAAACCCCGAGTTACTTTTCTGGGGCTTCGCCACCCTGCACCCTCAGGGTGCGCTGGCCCACATCACAAAGGGCGGTCAGCGCCGCTGCCCCCAGCCAGCATCTCTCCGCGGCGCAGGGCCTCCGGAGGGTCTTGCCACTGTCGTCAGGAGGGAGACCCCAGCTCTCGGCCTTCACCAGCCAGCCTTGCTCATTTATTCTCAGGAAAGTTTGACCAGCCTTTTCCAAAACACAGTTTATTCATAAACTAGCTTTGCCTGATGGAAGTCTGTCTTTCTGTAGAAGCTCAGACAGGCAAAGCGCTGTTTGCGCCGCGAGGGTCCATTCTCAGTGTTCCTGCCCCCGTCACTCTCCGCGCCATCCTCCAGGGGCCCACTCCGGAGAAGCAGGCTAGTGAGAGGGAACGCGTGAAGTAGCCCTGCCTTGAGTGAGGTTAATGTGACAAACTGTTTCTTGCTCTTGAAAAACATTCCAACCCACTTGTCGCTGTGATTACTAAACGTTTAAAAAAGGAGCGAGGGGGACTTTGATGTGTCGAGCATCTGGTGCGTTCGTTTTAGGAGCTGCGGGAGCTGCAGGAGGAGAAGGCCGAGTTACAGAAGGTTTGTGACGAGCAAGAACAAGCCCTCCAGGAGATGGGTCTGCACCTCAGCCAGTAAGAACCCCAGCGCCTCCATCTGCCGCTTGCAGTCACACCAGCCTGCCCCCCACACTCCTCGAGCCCCGAACCTGACGAGGTCCTGCCGTCAGAGGCGGGAGGGCCAGGCGGGGAGGCCTGCCAGCTGTTCAAGGGTCCCCTCCCTGCCAAGGAAATGGGCCGCAGGGAAACAGTGCTGTTCGGGGTTAATTAATTCATGAAGAATATCCTTTTTCTGGTGCCCGGAACCCTCATGTTCACTAACTCAGTGTCTAGGTCCCGAGGGAACCAGGTGGGTGATGGGAGGGTTGCTGGCGCGGCCTGCTGCCAGAGCAGAGGGAGTACTGTGGCTTGAGGATGCGAGCCCGCCACGGGGCAGGAGGGCACCCAGCAGGGCCGTGTTCCTCTTGCCCGGTCACTCCCGCGGAGGCCCCGGGTTGGCCACGCCCTCCTGAGTGCCGCGCAGGCGCGGTGAGCGGGACAGCCGCCCCCCACCCCCACTCCCGCCCCCACCCCCGCACGAGTACGCCGACCAGAAAAGGTCCAGAGACGCGAGCTGCCGTGAGCAAAGCAGGCGCACGCTCAGATAGCGCACACTCGTGCACAGCTGTGGGGGTTTCCTGTCTGGAAAGCTGGCAGGTGTCGAGCAGTGCGCTGGGCTGGCGCACAGAAGTATCGAGAGAAATGAGAAAGGAAAACAGTGGAACTCTGGTGGGAATGTGGTCTTTTCAGTGGTCGGACGTGAAGATGCTGCTCGACCGCCATCCTCTCCCACTCACTGTGTCTTCCTAGACCAGCTCGGGGCTACTGATCCATCACCTTCTGCCCCAAGCACACCTGCCACCTCTCAGGCTGAGTGCCCTGTGCGGCTGCCCCCACCCTGAAGGGAACTCCTCGAGAGCGGGCAAGGTCAGGTGTCCGCTCCTAGGGCGTCCCTGAGACCAAGGAGAACCAGGTGGGAGGCTGGCGTGGCCCTGGCTTGGCACTGGCTTCTTGGGTTTGCAGTGGTGTTTAGAGAGAGAGGGAGGCGTCCTCAGGGCGCCCTCCCCCTTCTCAGGCAGCTGGCACCACTTTTTTCTCCTGCCTGTCCTCTTCACATTGGACAGACAGCAAACAGGGTCAGGGACACACTCCTAGTGGGCACAGGCCTCAGAAACACGGGTGGGCTCTGGTCTTGAGACGCAGCCCTGCACTTGGGGCCTCCCAGCGCTGCTGCCCGACCCAGCTTCAGAATGTCCTTCACAGTCAGGTTGTGCAGGGGTTGACGTCGGGGACACACACCCCTGATGGAAAAGCCTGTTCTCAGATGCCCCTACCAGCTACAGACACGGCTGCCCAGTTTCTCTCTGCTGTCAAAAAGCCGAAAGCTGACTGTGGGTTTACTTGGTAAGAGTCTGGAAGCCTCCCTAGTGAGGCTATGAATGATCTCTCCCTCTCTCTCTTTTTTTAAGGTCAAAGCTGAAGATGGAAGACATCAAAGAAGTAAATAAGGCACTGAAGGTACTGGATTATTAATGTTCTTATCATAAGAATCACTGCTCACTGGTCAGCTGGTGCTAATATCCTCATGTGCTCCTAGGCTTTCTCACAGCAGTCGAGTGAGAATGTGTCGGTTGAGGGTGGCTGTTATCACTTGATAGGAGAATGCTGCTCAGCCCTGTAACGTGGCTGAGACGGGGACGCTGACAGGTGGCGGGTAACCTAGGTCCTCTGGTTCCTCTGCAGTGAGCCAGTTTAACATTAGGCCTCAACCACAGGTGCCCCAGTAAAGAAACAAAAAGTGGCAGAAAGAGAGATCCAGGGATTTATTTATTTATTTATTTATTAGTAGCTCCCCCTTATTTTATTTATTTTTCATATATAAACATTTTTTATTGAGTTATAGTCATTTTACAGTGTTGTGTCAAATTCCAGTGTAGAGCACAATTTGTCAGTTATACATAAACATACATTCATTGTCACATTCTCTTTCGCCATGAGCCACCACAAGATCCTGTGTATATCTCCCTGTGCTACACAGTACAATCTTGTTTATCTAGTCTACGTTTTGTAATCCCAGGGATTTATTTTTCAATAGTGAGAGTAAGACCTTTCTCTCCAGGGGAGGAACTGAGGCCTCCCTGCCCCACTGAAGTGCCCGGTGCCGTTTCCGGGGGCCACTTAAGCCCTGAGCCAGGCCAAGTTTCTGGACGTTTTGGGGAGGGCAGAGTGGCGCGCAGCACTGAAGGAGAGCGGAGCATGTGGTCCAGGTGACCCTGTGCGGTGCCGGCTGGCCTGCTGGGGCCGGACAGTGGAGGGGAGGGGGTGGATGCTCCAATCCACCGCCCCCCTCCCAGGGCCGTTCAGAGGCCCTACCCCTGCTCCACCCTCCAGCCTCAGCCCCGCTGGGCAGCAGAGCACGCGCGCGCGCGCGCGGCCGCTTCACAGAGCAGAGACCCTGATGTCTCCAGGCATCTGACTTCCAGGCTCCGCCTATCAGAAGAGGCAGAGTGTCACAGCAGGTGACAGCTGCCTGTGCTTGCAGTTAGCATCACTTTATTTCATCCTCCCTTGTAGACTGGAAATTCCTTGGATGTCTTTGCTGTGAGCTGTTTATGTCCCCTGCATTACACAGAAGTTTGCACAAAATAATGTTGGCTAACAGGGCCAGAGGGGCAATAAAAACCATAAAATGGGACTGCAGGGCCCAGAGCTGTCAGACACGAGGCTGAAAGCCCTGGGCGCGGTGCTGCAGCCCTGTCCTGAGATCCCCCTGTGTGAGAAGGAGAGTGATGGCCAACAGATGGCCAAGGAGCCAGAAAAGTACACTGGGCCCTTGACCCCTTGGACTCCTTGTCCTCGAGGCTCAATCATTCGTGTACCCTAGCTTTCCCGTGGAAAGACCTGCCCACGTTACTCTGAGGATCGGAGCTCAGCACGTGTGGAGAAGGGCTTCCTGTCTCCTCAGCACGTTCCCAGTCTCTCAGCAGGAACTGTCCTCACGTTTTCTGGTCTGGATGACACGTTGGCCCTCCTCCCTTCTGCCAGTACAGGAGGTACCTTGGATAACGTCTTAGCCAAGGTTGGGGTCACGAGCACCAGATGCTGGTTCCGTTTTCCTTAGCCGGAGAGCATTTAGTGAAAGGGGGTGGGTGAGCCTCAGGTTAACAGGAGAGTGGAGAATCTGGTTTGAGGCCCAGGGGGCAACCTGCAGAGGCTACAAAGTCAGGGTCGGGGACAGTCCCGTGAGGCCACTTCCAGTGGGGAACAGGCAGCCCCTCAAAAGGAAACCAGGCGCTTTGGGAAGGGACTGCAGAGGCCTGGCCGAAGGATGAACACAGCTAAAGGCTCATCAGGGGCCGAGCCATGAACTGGGACTCTGTCCTTTCCTCTTCAGGGCCACACGTGGCTGAAAGATGATGAAGCAACGCACTGCAAGCAGTGTGAAAAGGAGTTCTCCATCTCCCGGAGGAAGGTACGTGGGGTGGACCTCCACCCACTCACCCAGGGCATGAGTTGGCGCCCTGTCCAGGTACCCTTTCCTGTCCCGGAGGCCTGTGGGACTAGACCCACCGCATCGCGAGCATGCACCCTGGTCTGTCTCCCCATGCAGATGACTTTTGGGCCCCTGGCCAGCCTGTCGCAGGCCTCGTCTCCCCCCTGTCCTCTCAGTGAAGGGCAGAGTTCTTTGGAAGCTGGGGCTGTTTGTGTGCAGAACTGGTCTAGGTGTGTGTATCAACTGAAATTCTTTGTAAGCAACAAGACCAAAGTCTGGCTAAGTTAGGCAAAAACAATCTACAGGGAACCCACGGGCAGCAGGTCTCAGGACAAAGATCCAGGTGGCAGCAGAAGCTCACTGGCAGTCTGCACAGCACACTTGCCTCTGCCTGTGGTGTCTGCCCTCGGGTGCTGGGCCTGGCCTTTTGTCCCAGGTTGACGGGGCAGTGATGGACCAGTTGAGCAGGACAGAGGCAGTATATAGACCCCATGCAGAACAGGGAGCCTTCACTAAATGGAGAATGCCTGCCACGCTGCCGCCACCACCCATCTGCACTGCACGGATGGATGCCTGTTCTCATCTGCCTCGTTAACAGCCTCTCTGTGAAAAAGAGGAAGCAAAACTTCTCCCAGATTCTTGTCAGTGCTTTGCAATAGGCTCAGAGCTAGAAACAACCCTCCTGAGACTGCCTCTGAGATCGTGCTTGTCCCCAAGGCCTTCTGGAAGTTGAGGTCCCACAGGCATGCCTGGCTGTCCCCACACCTGAATGGCCCAGCTCAAGATCCACTGTCTAGCCTGATTGGGGCGGGTTGTTGGCAGAAGTGATGTGTAGAGCCTGGAGGAGCAGGGGCTGCATGGGTCCTTTTCTCGGTGTGAGCCACAGGCCCACGGTTCATGGCAGCCCTGTTTACAGAGAAAGACCCCCTCTCAGGGAGTGGCTGGCCAAAAAAACATTGGGTCACCACCACAGAAGCAGCAGTTACAGGGAATGACCCCAGGCTCTTTAAGTAGTGTGGATTACCAAGTCACTGAGTCAGAGTTGTCAAGTCCAATGAAACACCATTTAAAGAAAAAGAACCTTACTCATGCCAGGATACACTCCTCAGCCAACACCCCATGGATTTTACAGGAACGTAAGTGTAGAAACACAAAAGACGTCTACAAGAACCCCTTCCAAACGGATACGTGCCTCTGGGCTCGGGGAAAGGGATTTTACAGTATTAAGTAAACTGAAAGGCCAAGGGAAGCCGTGGGTGTGCGGGTCCATGGAGCACAGCACGTTCCGTGACTGCTTCTTTTCCATCCTCCAGCACCACTGCCGAAACTGTGGCCACATCTTCTGCAACACGTGCTCCAGTAACGAGCTGGCCCTGCCCTCCTATCCCAAGCCAGTGCGTGTGTGTGACAGCTGCCACACCCTGCTCCTCCAGCGCTGCTCCTCCTCCACCGGCTCCTAAGTGGGGGGTGGGGGCTCGGAGGGCCTGCCTTCTGGACCTGTCGCCTGGCCGGTCTTCAGGGGCCAGGGGTGTGTGGGCAGCTTTGGAAGAGTGCCAGATTGTTTGGGTTCCAGGGTGGCCAGGGGCTTGGGAGGCTGGTTTTCCAAAAGAATCAAAGGGAAGAGTAAGATCCTCGCCCGGGCTGCTGGCACTCTGGAACACACGCTGCGTGCAGGGCCAGAAGACGTACACACTGCTCCTTTCCAAACTGTATGGATTCAGCGCCTTGGGACTGAAGCTCTTCCTTCTCACTTGACACCACTGGCTGTGGTTCAGATAGAACTTCGTGATTTTGCTGCGGTCACTTTTCACTTTGCAGAGAACTGAACTATTTTGCAGCAGTCCCACTAGGGTTGTGAGTAATCAGTCCCTTTCTCACCACCACCACCCTCTGTCCCCCAGTGTGCCTTCCCTGCCTGTCAATTTACAATTTCACACCCTTGTGAATATCCATCGTTAGCCCTGCAATAAAAGCATTTATTTTTCATTCTGGTGCAGAAAATGGAGGTGCTTGTGTCAGCGTCACAGGATGGTGCTCAGAGCACCCCCCACTTTAGGTCTAGAGGCCCTCAGTGAGGGCAGCTGTATTGGTGGGTTCTGGGGTTGACTGTCCCTCTGCCCAGGTAAGCCAAGGACAAGTTGGGCCATTAAGTCCATCGGCAGGCACAGAGGAAGTACTTGTCACCAAAGCGTCAAAGTTGTTCCCTTATATACAAGGGAGTTGATTACAGATGGAGACATCTGTAGGGAAGCACCTTCCAGGCAGTCACTCTGAACGTCAGAGACGGTGCTGGCTAGGACAGGTGCTGTTTGTAAGCTGTGGAAAACTGGCTCAGAGCCTTCCTCTGGAGCCCCACCTGAGTGCATGCTCACTGCCCCTTCCCCAGACCAGAGTTAATGGCCTTGAATGTCCAGGTTCCGAGGGTTCAGGCTACTGAACTGTCACAAGCACTGTAATGCAATCCAGACAAGACAGTCTGTCGGTCTGTGGGGACTCACCCCTTGCTCACTGCCCGTCTCTAGCTCCCACCATCTCTGGCCTGGTTTTAGCTATCCGGCCCCTGCTTGAGGGCCTGGCTTCCCTCCTGGGTGCCATCCCAGCAACCCACAGCCTGGCTGATTCCGTACCTGCTGCTCCCTTAAATACATCTGTGCTACGGGTGAGAACCATGGGAGGCGTGCCCAGCGCCAAAGCCACATTCCTTCCAAGCTGCAGATATTTCAAGCAGAGGGGCCCTTCTCCCTCCCCTCACTTAACCTGGGCAGCTTCTTTAACCCCATTTAGGACCCAGGCCCACTTAGGAAGTTTACACTACCCGCACCTGGTCTGGCGCTAAATGTCTGTACCTTGTTTTCAGTGCACCCAACTCCGACTCCAGCTTGCTGGGGAGCCTTAGGGAAGTCTCGTCACTTCTGAGCCTTAGCTCTCATCTGCACACATAAAAAAGGAAGCCGGGTAACACCTCCCTACTTCAAGACTGTGACGACAGCTCAGTGAGTATGAGGTCCCCACCACTGCCACACTGAGTGCCCTTGGCTTTGTCGTACCTGTTTTCTCCCAATCCAGCCCCCCTGCCCCAAGCAACGAATGTTCAACAAGCATCACTTACAGAGGATCCTTGTGCCAGTTACCAACATCCAGTTGTGTGCAAGAGAACACTTTTCTACAAAGACGTCAAATATGCACCTGAACTTTGGAACGCTGAGTCCCTGGTTTGGCAACCTCCCCCTGACCTGGGCAATGAGAGGACAGATGGTTTATGGCTGTGCTTCTCCAGCTTAAATGCAAAGGTTGATTACCTGGGGGTGAGGCTTGGGGAAGCAGGTGTTATGTTAAAATGAGACTCAGTGTCTGGAGGTTCTGGTTACTCCCAGAAGCTCCTGGGTAATGCCGGTCCCTGGAGCGCAAGGTTCCAGAGAACCAGAATGGTTCTAGACACTTCAAAAGCCAAATGGTTCCAGATTAGCTTACTCCCCAAGTGTCTAGTTCTTGCTCCTTTTCTTCCTCCAACAAGCCGTGTTTTTCAACAAAGATGTTCCTTATGAAAAACTGAAGGACCCAGAAAAGGAACCTTCCTTGTATCTTAATTCCCCCATAGAATAACTCAGCAAAGATCTCACAGGTAAATACTAGGTTTAGAACACAGCTCACCACCAATGCTCAACACTGCCTCCCCAGAAAACCCTCCATCTGTGGAAGACAAGCTACATGATACATTCCAAGTGCAACCCTCTGTACCCCCAGCCTCCAGACAACATGCAGATCACAAGGATCTGCAGGGCCCTTCGAACTTATCTTAGTGCGACGCTGCTGCCTACAGTGGGGTAGACAGGGCCATGAGTGCACTCACCCAGGACGAAGAGGAAGCCGTCAGCAGTCACAGCCAGTGAAATGTACACACATAGCTTCAAACAGCACAAGCCTATTCACAGCTCAAATTCTCAGTTCTAGTCTCAACACAGCCAACTTTATGAGGGTAGTTAATGAGTGGCAGTTCCCAAGCTGCAGTGTTCTCTGAAAGGAATGAGGTTTCCTAGTGAATGCCCTTCAGTCATCTACTCCATGACTGGTTTCTGATTTAATCACATTGTGCTCAGAAATGCTTGGTATTCTACCTTATGAGTTACACGAAAGTAATGAATTTTGCTCTTAAGGAGACTTTTATCTTCATAATTGAGAAAAAACTAAAGATTGAAACCTCAGTTTAAAAGTCCTCTATGAATGAGCTAGCTCCTAAGAGACATCCTATATAAGCAAAATTCAAAAGATGCCATCAGAGGGGGAAGGGCAGCTCCTCAGTCACCCCACTGCCCCTGGCACTTCCTCGGCGATGCTTGGAGGTTTCCCGTGGACATGCAGAACATGCAGTGAGAACACCTCGGCCTCTCCCTTGGCTTTGTGCAAGTGCTTAGCAAGTCAAAGGCAGTTCAGATCAGGTCCTGTGCAGCCAGGCCAAACATACAGCCCTTCCACAGGGCCCCAAAGCTACCATTTACCTTCAGGTTACACTGGAGGAAGAGAAGTCTGAAGACATCTACACAACAGCCTCAACTGCCGAGCCTGTGCCTCAGAGACGTGGGCCACTGTCACCTACGCCCCAGGCAGGAATAGAGCACCAAGAAAGAGTCCACATGACACTGAAGCACAGACAAGACAAAGTGCAGTTTTTAAAAGGAAGATTTATTTGACAAGTTCCACTTAGCGCAATACACCTAAAAGGAAATCACAATACAATGAAGATTTAAATCAAGGCCTCAGAATTTCATACAAACACCAAGACCAAAATTCCTAAAGTATTGGTATTGCGTCTCAAAATTCCCCCATTAACTTAAAAAAAAAAAGCTTAAACTCACGTGCCTTAGGTTATTAAATGAAACTAGAATTAACAAACATGCCAAATGTTTCACTTTTAATTGTAGACACAGCTATGTTGAGTTTTACAAAAAGGCATGTCTTTCAACATGCATCCAAACAGTGTTCAATGTAATGTATAAGAGCAACGTTTAACATAATTCAACTGCTTTAACCTAAATACACTTACTGCTTAAGTACATCCTACAATATAACTAACTTGAGAAAAGCGGAAAATTATTTAACAGTTATAGTTTACTCAATTTAGTTGTTACACCCTAGATGAAAGTTGTGTTCAAAAATACTGAACCTTACTGAAGTCTTTAAAACAATCCTGATTTCCACTTAGAGTAAGCATAAATCACAAGCTCGTATTGCAAAACTGTTAAAACTTAAGTTTTGTTTTTCTTTTAAAAAAAGGTTGACCAAGAGTGAGTGATCAGGACCAATTACATTCCCCATCCACCACTCATACTGGACATGCCAGACAGCCCTCCCATTCCGTTCACTCCCACAGATGCTCGGCTTCCACTACTGTAGTAGCTGCTGTTCACTGCGCCTTGGCTGCCTGCAAAGAGATCAAGTTGACAAGTCAGGAGAAGCATCAGGTCAGCAGTCAACTAAAATACAGCATTCCAAGAAAAGTTTAAAAAGTATACGAGTACAAATGGCTGCTGTCCAAGTGGCGAGAAGCATGTTTGGGAAAAGGGACTCCCGACTCCAAACAAGTCTCAAGTAACCCCTTTTCTCTGCAGCACCAACTTGCCAGACTCGCGTGCTACCGTTTTAAGTGGATGCTTCAGGATCAACGTGGAAAATTTAAGTTTAAAGGAAAACTAGTGTTTTTCAAAAATTGCAAAATTACTTCATGTTGTTTTTAAAGCTAAACAAGGCATTTTAAAAAAAAATTTTACCATAAACATTCACAATGTGTCCATTGAATGGCATGTATGAATAGGGAGCATGGGGCAGTCTCTTGCTTTTCCTATTCATGGTGGGCAGGAAGTGAGACAACAGAGCTGGACTAAAGGCAACTCACTGTGCCCAAAATGGCAGCCTCCATGGAGTTAAGTCAGAGCCATTGACTGCTATAGAAATAGTGTTATTACAACATATCAGTATTTGCTATTGGGAATTTAAATTATATTTTTTGAGAAAATATTTACCTATGCAATGTTTGATTGAAAATCACTGGAGTTTTCCTGTAAAACTTGGTCTGCAAAAGGATTTTGTAGGGTAAGACTATAATACCAAAATCACCATTCTTTAGACCAATTGAAAAAAAAATTAATAAATAAAACCAATCTGACTAGTTAACTGACTAGTAAATACGGTCCTGAGCCCAACCACCATTCTACCATTTAAAATTCTCCCTCCATCTAAAATGGATTTAATGCAAACAAAAAGACAGAAAAAGTGAACTATTTTATTTAATGTTTTAACAAATGGAGGCAGATGTTTTCTGGCTCGACATTATTCCAAGTTGCAACAATGACTGAATGACTATTTTTAATTAATGAACACTTCCCCCTCCCAAAGATTCTGAAAATTAAGTTAATTAGATCAGTTACATTAGGATCAAAAGTATACATTTAATAACCCAATTTCACCAAAAAGAAGCCTACGTATTCCCCCAACTAAAGGAACCTGCCTAAACCTTTTCCTAAGAAATATAAAAAAAACACACTTACCATATCCACTCATGCTGCTCTGGCCACCATAGCCGCCTCCATAACCACCGCTCAGCTGCTGGCTGGCTGGACCCCCATAGCTGGACTGGTTCGCTGTTAAGTTAAGAGAACATTAGAACCCTGTTCCTTATGTAATGTGGTACCTGGTGGTACCGGGCTTGTAACTCTACATCTACTATTTTCCAGTCTTGATCTTACATTACTATAACCCTCTGCTTCCTTCTACATACTGACTATGATCAGACTACCTTTCTAACCATCATTTGAACTAGTCATTTATAATCCACAAGGCCAACAGTATACACATCAGCAGGACTGAATCCACATGGTTCCATAAGTAGAGGCATTTTGAGACCTTATGAAACTGCTTAAGTGGTTTTAGTGGGGTTTTCACCCCATAATTTGACATATTAAGGATAAGTACAAGTATCACTGAACATCTAATTATGCCCAACTAACTTATGCCCAAATTTTAAAGTTATTCTGACCCTGTGTTTTTTTGGTAATTATTACTTTTAGATTTATACTTCATATTTAAGACAATTCAACTACTTTCTTTCTGGTAGTCCCCTCCCCCAAAAGTACTTCCAAATAATTACTTATCTAAGCATTTTATGCAACTCACAAGGACTTAAGGCAGACACACAATTCAAATCAAAACTTTTCTTTGCCTAAATTATGCTAAACTCATTAAATATAAATTAACTTAACTTATATAATTGACTTATACAGATATAAATGTTTTGGTTTTTAAAAAAACTAACGATATTTACACAAGCCCATGCCTCCCATCATTTGGCTACCATAAGCACCACCGCTTGCTCCTGCTGTAGAATTCAAGAAGAGTTCTACATATCTGTGTTCTGAAATGAGAGAAAAGGCATACAAGGTTAGCTTAAAAAAAAAGACACTAAAGTGATATTTACACAAACCCATGCCTCCTAGCATTTGGCTACCGTAAGCACCACCGCTTGCTCCTGCTGTAGAATTCAAGAAGAGTTCTACATATCTGTGTTCTGAAATGAGAAAAAAAAAGTTTGAAAATGTTTGTTGGTGAAAGAAAACAGGACAAGCACTTAAGTTCTTAATTAGATCTGTGAACTTTACTTCTGGTAAAAAATTATAGCTGCTTTTCAGGTAATTTAGTTTATGTAGGTTTCAAAAACCCTTTTAAATGTTCATCTAAATTGCTTTAAGTTTGTCATTTAAAGATATACTTTAAAAGTCAGTGTTCGTATCACGAAGCCCTTTCAATCAAACTAACTTAAAACCCTCACATTTTTAAACATCCCACAGAATTAACCTCATCACTGGAGAACAAATATTACACCCCTCCTTACTATCTACTATCCTCCTTATCCTAATCATCTGTCACACAACTACCTGTACAGAGAAGATCCTTAAATCACACTTACGCATATTTGCTTTGTCTTTCGACATAGCTGCCACAGCATCTTCGTGAGTTGCAAACTCGACATCTGCTTCCCCAGTTACTCTGCCATCGGGACCAATTTCAATATGTACTCTCACAGGGTTGAGTGGTGAAAAAAACTAAATGTAAGGTATTTCAGAGAATCAAGTCAAATATTAATTGATATAAAAACCATAAAATTTTAACATGCTGTTTCACTTAAATAGCTTAAGAACCATGTTTTTACTGCTTTACTGAAATAGACAACTTGTGGACTTAACCTACACTTACATTATAAATGTCATTCTCAGTAGCTCTGTAAGGTAATCCCCGCATGTGTACACAGTGTCCTGTTGTGCTCTGGAAAGTAGAGCCACCATCCCCGTATCTGTGATCTGACATTCCTGAAAAACAATAATTTAGGTCTAGATGAACAAGAGTGTAAGTATCCTTCAGATGAGAAATTCAATTCTTACCTTACCTCTTCCAAATCTATCTGACCCAAATCCATAGCCATCATTATAGCCATTATAATCATCATAGCCTCCATAACCTGAAAGACAAAAAGTACAATCACTAAATAGAAACACTTAGCACAGACAGACCCGTGACACCTGCATATTCTCACCTACCTCCACCATAAGCACCACGCCTCATCCTTTCAAAGCCAGCTCCTCTGCCAATGCTGTTATACCCTCTGCCAGCCCCAGGTCTGTCATAGGGACCTGGCCGCTGCATGGCCATAAGTTTTCGTGGTGGATCATAGTGAGTTCTAACTTCAGCTCGACTGCTCTTAAAGATTTCGATATACCTAAAGCATTGTCCAAGAGGGAAGGGGGTGGGGAGGGGAAAGAGAACATTAGTTCACTTCATACAAGTATTTAGTTACACAAGAAAACAATGTAGTCATAGCCATGAAACTGACTAATATTTAAAGCCAGATTTCTTATATTTGTGTAGGCAATGACCAGAAATTCACTCAATTTTAAGATTATTTAATGTAAACTTAATAGAAAAAACTCACTCCTCTGAGGCAAAGCCCAACCTTAGGGGTAGAGAGGAGTACTGTAAATAAATGTTTTAGGAGGGAAAGATTTCCACTCAACTTTCAACATTTCATGTCTTAAATCCATTGGCAGCATGTATAGCAAGTGGGCTAAAAAGCCAGCCTCCACCAACAGTCTAGCCCACACTACACATTTCTTTTCGCCAATAAATACCCCAGCCTATGCTTTTAGTAGGAATCAGCATAGGTAAGCGCATGCTTCAATGAAAAATAGTCACAAGCAAAGAGAATAAAACCTTTTGTGACAATTTCTTGAAAGCTATGCTTATTAATACATATGCAGAATATTTATACAGCAAGAAAAGTTTGTTGCATTTCAACTTTAAAAACAAGATCAGAAAATATCACATTTTCTTATGGTAATATTAATTTACTAGGTGGGTGTTATTACAGCTAAAGCCAGGTTTGCATTAACATTTTTAAAGCCATAGTCTCTCAACTCCATTGACTGGGGTTAATTAGGACTCTTACAAAATTGGAAAATAGACCAAATTAACTGGGGACAATTTCAAAACCTAAAATTTAACCTGAAAGCATTATGAGACTTTGACATAGGAAAAGTTTAAAAATTGGGGCAAAACATCAATCAGTTGGGGCTAGGAATCAGATTTTCTTCCTAGATTCTAAGCAGAGAGAATATGGATTTAATTGTTTACCATAAGAAAAGTGACAAATCCAACCAACCATCCATCCCCACCTGTGCCCTATTCTTTCCTTGTGTTTCTTTAGAGCCTTTTCAGCTATTTCCTGTGAAGCAAACTGCACGAAGGCCTCCCCCGTACTCCTCCCCTGGAAGTCCACCGGCAATGTTATCCCATTTGGCACGATTTCCAACCCTTCAACCCAAGGACAAATAACCCCAGTAGGGGGGCAATATTAACATCACAAGCCCAGAAATGATTCTTCTTATAGCTTTAAATAAACCAGAATTTTAACTTTAGGTGAATGGTATGCTTTCAACAAGTACTCTTTAAATATGCATTGCAGATAATATGAAGTTCCATTATTACAAACTATAACTCAATTCTTAACACAGCCCATGGCATGATATGTAAGAAAAAACTTGCTGAACACAGGATGTATTAAGAATTCAACAATTATTAGAACACATATTTATCTATGCAACTTAATGTTGAGAATTACACAAAAATTTTAAAAAGTTTCAAGCATTAAATACAACAGTTTTACTAAATTCAAGACACACCTTTTACCTCATTTCATATTTCAATGTTTTAAGTTAGTGGAACTTCAAGTTTTTAAAAAAAGTACACATTTAAACATTTTACATACATATTGAAACATTGCTTAGTCATGTAATTGACAAACATACAATCTAAACTTTCAACAAACAACTGATCTACACAACACAATCATGCACTCTTATGCTCTAACAGTAGTATGATTCACTTCTGGAAATTCCGTCTATGAAAAATCCTTTCCGTGGATACATTCCCAAGCTTACAAAAAGGGCTTAAAGCACTTTCCTAGAAGATATGAAATTATGTTCATATTTAACGTTGACAAATAGCATTCAGTTCTCACCAATTTAGACAAAAACAATCAAAACAGACTTGATTTCAAAAATTCTGGCAAAATATTAGGACTTGATACATATCTAAGTCAAAATTTTCATACATACTACACTAAACCATGAAAGGATTTGTTCTTAATTCCAGTTTATCACATCATGAATATTAAGCAATAGTATTTAAAATATATGCTCTAACATTCTGCTAAACATGCAATTTTATCAGCTCTTCAGCATAAAAACATTCAAATACTTTAGGCCCAAAACAATTTCGAAACACTTCCTGTACTTCAGATACTGAGACTATGTTCAACCTACACTTAGATTGGCGTTCAGTAAGTTTATAATTCACTAGCTAAACCAATTGTTTCTGTAACAGTTTTCTTGCATAAAGAGAGCGTTAGACACATTTCTGGTCCCAAGACCCAGTGTCTTACAACACAGACACTTGCCATAAATTACAACCTAACTCATACTAATCTAATGTTAAGGGAGCTTACCTTTAACTTGAAGTACTTTGTTGAACAGCATTGTGAGGAAAGTAGTTAAGCTGTTGAGGACAATCCTCAAAGATCTACTCTGAACTACAATACTAAATATAAGCAAAGTTAGCATTTTGGAAGTACTTAATTTCCACCTTTAAGATGGGCTTAAATTATTTGAAGGTCTCCAGGAAGAAGAAAACATTAATTCATCTGCATATACTCAGCCTATTTAAATATCTAAGCTACTCAACTTTTTAAGGTCTATTAAATCATGTTGCCAGAAGCTAGCCAGAACTCACTGCTCAACAACAAACACGACTACATACCTGAGAAGAACTGAACAATTTCTTCCTTGCTACATCCAAAGGGGAGTCCTCTAAGCCGTACAAAGCCATCATTGGCCGTGTCAGGACTATTTGGACCAGTATGCTTCAACACCCAATCCATTTCAACGTTGTTTGACTTGAATACTGAAAAAGGTGCTTAGAATTAGTCAACTTTGGAAAATTAGGTAACAAAGTTCAGACTTCCTGGGTCTTTAGATAATCTAGGAAGAGCTGCAAAAACTCTCTTAGATGACCATTTCCATGCGGTCAAATACCTAAAATTCAGAAGGGGTAAGGTAGATCTCTATTTGTATAATGTTTTATTTACTGTTACTAGGGCAATGTAAATCAAACCTTCAACATATCTGTGTCCCATAGTTTCTCTGTCTTTTTTCAGGGCCAATTTGACTTCATCTTCTGATTCAAGTTCAACAAAAGCCTCGCCACTCGGTCTGCCTTCTCTGGTGTAGATGAAACGAATACCTTGAGCCCCATTTTGGATTTTGCAGTCTGGAAAGAAAACAACCGTTAATACAGAATTTAAAACTAAAAACCACCTCTGGGTGATATAGGTGAAATGCCCATTCGTGCCCCCACTACAAAGCAGATAATCTGCAAAGCCTAGAATGATCTAAGTATTACCAACTTCTCAAAATCAAACTTCTGTATTCCCTACATGACACTCCCAATGAAGAAAATCCAATACTCAAAGCAGTTTCTTAATGAAGTTATCCCCAAGTCCTCACTATACAAGTGTCTCCATTAAGCAACCTTTGTAACTCAGCAAACTGTTACTTCTGGACCTCGTGATTTTATGGCCATCTTCTGAACAAACTTAGCCTGGCGTTCTGCCTTGGGGTATTTGATGGTTTTACTCTACTGGCAACATTACAATTTCTTGCTTGAATCCGAATTGCAAGGCCAATACTCACCTGAAAGGGGATCAATGTTACCAAGCTAAAACGCTCCAAGTTGCACAGCTGAAGCCAAACCCAGTCTTGCCCACTGCAAGGTGGCTTCCAGTGTACTTGGTTCTTGTTTTACAGGTCGTTTTCCGTTACACCCACTAAATTCAGATAGCAAGTCAATACTACAAATAACCTTCCAAAACCTAAAAATTTCTTTCAAATGTATCTTTCAGTCTAAACGTACACTAATAATGAGAACAAGGACATTTGGGATAAATTATTCAGGAAACCTACATACTGAAAAAAAGCTACATTGGCAAGAAAACTTTCCTGGGCTTCAGTGTCCTCAACTGTAAAATGAGCCAGATCAAACTAGATGTGTAAGAACTCTTCAATTACCAAATCTTGATTAGGAAAATTGCCTGAAATTAAGAAGTGACATTTTAACTTTCCAAAGCAGAAAAAGAGTACCTCTTTTCAAGGAAACACCAAATTGGGAAGGATTTATACTTTAAGATTTCGCAAAATACTGCAATTATTTGCCCAGCTACTGAACAAATTTTTCCAAATTGAGGCAGAAATTCCATCTGTCCCCACCAATCCTTTCTAAAGCACATCCATAGAAGAACCAGTACTGAAAGGCAGATAAAGGGAAAGAAAATCCGCCAGAAACCGCATTCCCCTGGAGCCGGGAGGGCGGGCGGGGCTTTCGCAATTTCCATTGCGTAACAGCGGCCGGCAGGGAGCGAGCTGGCCCGCGGGAACGGTTGCCGCCCGCCCCCCGCCAGGGGGCGCCCCGGCCCGGCCCAGCACGGCCGCCGCCGCCGCCGCCTCGCCTCCCCGCCCGCCCGCCCCGCCGCCCGCCTGGGCAGCTCAACTCCCGCCTTCGCTTCAAACTCACCAGAAAAAAAACGCTGCACTTCGTCTGCCGAGCAAGACCAGGGCAAGCCCCGGACCTTCACCACGAACCCCTCGCCGCCCTCGGTGCCCAACATCATCGTCTCTCCGCGGATGCCGGCGTCGCAAGGACTGCAAGGCGGAGTGACAGACCTGAGACACGTTAGAATGGAGCGGCCCTCCGCTCCCGAGACGCCCCGCCGGCCCAGGGCGCCTCAGCGAGTCGAGCCCGTGCGGACGCCCCCACTGCGGCGACTCCAACCCCAGACACCCCCTCGGCCAGCGGCCGGGCCCCCGCAGCCGCTGTGTGCACCGGGCACTGGCGCCCCGAGCCGAGGGGGTCCGGCCTCGCGCCAGCGTGGAGGCCAGGAAATGGCGGCGGCCGCTTCCGCTCCGCCTCCTCCGACATCTCACACAATGGAGTCGGCGCGGCCTGCAGGCCTCGGCGGCCCCGCCCGACGCGGCGAACGACTCTTGGCTCCTGACGGCAGCCCGCACCCTGCTAAGGGCCCCCGAGCTCTACAGAGGTCCGCGGGCAGGCAATCCTCACGAAAACGGTACCCTCGGGGGCCGCTGGGCCGTACACACCGAGGAACAAACACTAACCTGCACACAAGACTACGGCGTGGCTGAGAAGAAATGGCTAGCGGGCGCCTGCGCAACCTAAATAAGGACCTTTGAGCAACATCTGCGCACGCGCAGTCAGGTGCCCGCACCGCCCCCTTGCGTCACACAGAGCTCGGGCGCATGCGTAATCTCAGGAGCCGGACTGCCTCCCGCCCTCAAGTTATTATACACAAGCCTTTTGGGCTCAGCCCCTCCCACCTCCTTAAAGCAGCCAGGCTTTTCTGCGCCTGCGCCTTCCCGCGATTATCCGAGCTTCAGCCGTTTTAGTTTCATGCGCATGCGTCTTCCTACAAACCGTTCTCTCTTTACCCGCCAAGAAGGGGGAGGGGAATGGCGGCAGGTCCCCGTAGGTCCCGGGGGATAGATAGTATGGGGTTCTGGGTTGTGGTGAGGGGTCCCTGGCCTATTCGCGCTCCTGGCCGACCTGAAGGTACCGGCGCTCCCCGCCCTCGCGCCGCCTACGCTCCTTTTCTCCCAGAGCCAGCCCGTCACCAACTGGGGGCTGCAGGTCTGCGTACTTCCCGCGACCGAAGCCAGCCCTTCGGCGCTGAGAGTACGTCCGAGGCCTTCTTGCCGCCACTGCCCCTTACCTGCCGCGGCTGGGCCTGGGGCCCGGGCCCACGCGGGCTTCCCAAGCCGGTACCTCCGTCCCGTACCGCGCTGTTGCCCTAACGAACTCGCACCCTGTGACCCCCGCTACCCTGCCCCAAGCTCGGTGGGCCTGAAAGCCGCGGGGCGCTCGCACGAGAGGGGGGCGCCGGGTGCCGCGCCTCGTGAGCGCTGGGGGAAGCCCCCGGTGCGTACCGGGCTCCGCTGTCGGGAGCGGATTCCCGCTTAATTCTCCCAAGTCTCAGTCGGGACCGTTACGTCCATTTCCCGGGTGGAGGCGCTCAGCTCGGCGAGACTCCAGGGTCACCCCTTGTGCGCATACGGCGCGACACTAGTGATGTTCGTGACTTCCAGCCTTACTGCCAAAACTGGAACCATGCCCAGAGCCTCCCGGTCCTCCCCTTGTCGGATCTCTGCTGTCCACCGCATCTCCGGCCCGGTAGACCCATGCGTTAACACAGAGGTAGCACAGTTAGGGAAGGCCTCTCTCAGTGCCACCGCGGGAAGATGCAGGCAAAGCATGTTTTCGCCCCTATAACGGTCTGGAGGCCAAATCCAGCTTTGACAAGTTTGAGAAAACTGTAAAAGACATCAGTGCAATAAAGGGAGAGGACGATCCAAGACAAGGTCCCTGAGGTCGGCAAGGCCGGATTCTGAAAGGCTATTTAAGCCTTGGCCAAGGGTGTTAGCTTCAAGCACAAGAGAAGGCATTGGCAGGGCTTCAGCGGAGCGCAATAGGAGCTGTTTGAAAAGGAGAACTCTTGCTGGATTCACTGAGGGGGACATAGATGGAACAGGCAGAGTGAATGACGCTGCCTGCCCTCAATTGCAAAAGGAGCTGCAAGAAATAGAGGGCATTTTGGCTGGAGTCTCCAAGATGTGGGATTCCCAAATCTTCCAGATCAAGAATCTATCTCTGGGTGATTCAAAAGCAAGGAGGAAAGAAAGCTTTTTGATTTTCGGTGCTCTTTCCCCAGGACATCACAAAGCTATCTCTAAAGGTTTCTTACTAGGTTATGCATTTGAGCTCCCTGGTCTTATTTAGATGACCTAAGAACACTGGTTTCTGATTAGGTGAAGGAAAAACCCTGACCCCCTCGGTAGTGTGTAAAAAAAAAAATGATGCTTTTGCCTTTTAACAACATGGCTACACGTCTAGGATATTTATTTTTCCTACGGTTTTCTGGAATTTTCTTCCATAATAAGTAAATGTAATGTGTAATCATCATAGATCATTTCCTCAGGATAATTTCTAGAAGTAAATTTATTAAATAAAAGGATCTGAATATTTTTCGGGCTCATAATAAAAGGTTATATAGCACTTGACAGCCCTCACAGTGGCAGATGAGGATTCCATATGCCTTAGTTGTGCTGGCATTGAAATTTTCCTTTCCACTAATCTTTGCTAACTTAATGCTGGAAAAAACCATGCCTCTAATTTGCATATTTGATTACTAGTAATGTAGAATAAATTATATACATTTATAGCCAATTGTCAGTTCCTTTCTCCGGTGATCTGGGGTTTGCCAGGGGAGGTAACTAGGTTTATGTATTTACTTATTTTTAGAGGAGGTACTGGAGATTGAACCCAGGACCTCGTGCACGCTAAACCTGCACTCTACCACCGAGCTATACCCACCCCTTTTTTAAGACTACTAACCCGTGGCCATAAATCCTCCAAACATTTTTCTGTTTGATTACCTCTTGTTATTATTTTTAATGTTTAGATATACAGAAGTGTTTCATTTTGATGAAGCCAAAGCCGTGTATACTTTTGAGTTTATCTTTAAGCTTAGAAAGCCCTTTCCCATACAGAGAAGAAGCACATATTTATTCATTACCTATCTTTTTCATCAATTCTAAAGGACATTTTTTTCAGTTTAACCTCTCTAAAAGAGGGATATGCCTTAAAAAACAGTGGCATATCCTAGTTTCATTGGCAACATTTTTTTCTTAGTGGTGAATAAAACGTGGTGTGTCTTAAAATTAATGACATCATTGACTTGATGGAAATTGTATATTCTACTTTTTTCTCTAATTTTTTGTGATCACACATTACAATGATTAAAATTATGTTTTTACAGTTTTTTAATATTGCGAAGATCTATCCATGATATAATAGTATTCAGGGGGAAAAAAAGCAGAATATAAAATTATCAAGTGGCATATAAACCATGTAAAACTATCTTAATGGTACATTAAAACACTGTGGCCAAAGAAATACAAATTAAACAATGTAACAAGCAATGCCTTTTGCTACTACTTTTCAAAGTGATGACCCTTAAAAAGAGCCATAATAGAGCTGGAAAGAACGCGAGAAGTTGCCATGCAAGCTGGAACGTGAATCAGCACACTCTTTCTGGAGGGCTGCTGATAATATGTATTGAGTCTTAAAAATATACAGTATTCTTTGGGGGGGGCTACTTATAGGTCAATAACAGTATAAATCCATTTCCTAGAATATGTAAAATTATGCACATGCACAGAAAAAAATTATATATATATGGAAAAGATATAATCCAGGATGTTTACAGGGACTTTAGGTGATAGGAACATGGGTGAATTCTTTTTCATTTCTCTGTATTTTCAGTTGTTTTAAAGCTGAATATAGATACAACTAATACATTCAGCATTAAAACAACTGAAAATTACAATTTTCTGAATTGTAAGGATTGAGATCGTTAGGATTCTTCGCATCCTCCCATCCTGCCATCCGCCAGCCTAGCACCGTGGATCAGCTGCCTCCGGAACGTGCTAGGGATCGGGGACCCCACTTTGAAGTTGGAGACCAGAAAGACAGCGACGGTGGCTGAATGGTTAGAGCTTGGGAACAGAGCCCAGGCCGGTGCATTCTGGCTGGGCCCTGCCAGCTGCAGCATCATGGCTGTGTTAAATAAGAGCCCTCCGATGCCTTATGAGGGCTCTGAAACCACTTAAACCGCCCAGTGTGAGTAGAGGTACGTTCTTTTTTTGTGTGATGGAGAAACAAAGGCGTCGCGACAGCCCGCCCAGCGCCAGGGGCGGAGCGCCGGGCCGAGGGGAGGGGCTCGCGCTGCAGCTGGAGCGGGCTCTGCCGCTGAGCGCGCGCGACCTGGAGAGCGGCTCCTAACACGCCCTCTTGGGTCCGTTCGGCGCATCTCCTCTCGGCAGAGCCTGACAACCGTGGGTTTTGAACCTTCATTGGTTCCCCAAGACTTCAGCCTGGTGGCTTGCTGTGGATGAATCCTTCAACCATGTGTTGAAAATATACTGGTGGCTAAATGTCATTACTCACGTTTTTAAATGTTTTATTGTGGTAAAACATACATAACATGAAAGTTACCATTTTAAAATTTTTAAGTGTACAATTAAGTTGTATTAAGGACATTTACCATGTTATGTAAATATGACTCCTCTCTGTCTCTAGAACTTTTTCATCTCCTCCAACTGAAACCATTTAAACGCTCACTCCCCAGTCCGGCTCCCCCAGACCCTGGAAACGTCTATTCTACTGTCTGTCTCTAGGAATTTGCCTCTTCTAGTACCCGATGTAAGTGGAATCGTACAATATTTTCCTTTTGTGTGTGGTTTATTTCACTTAACAGTGTTTTCAAGGTCTATCCATGTTGTAGCGTGTGTCAGAGTTTCCTTCCTTTTAAAGCTGAATAACATTCTGTTGTATGTATATACTATGTTTTGTTTATCCATTAATCCATTAATACACATTTGGGTTGGTTCCACCTTTTAGCTATTGTAAATAATGCTGCTTTGAAATTTCGTGTGCAAAGTATCTGTTTGATTTTCTGCTTTCAGTCTCTATGGAAAACAGTTCTTCAAAAAGTTAAACATAGAATTACCATATGATTCAACAATTCCACTCCTAGATCTATACTTTAACAGTTATTTTGCATTCCTCCCAGCAATTCACAAGGTTTCCCGTCTCTCCGTATCCTCACCAACACTTGTTATTGTCTGTTTTTGTTTTTGTTTTTTGACAGTAGCAGTCCTAAAGAGTGTGAAGTGGTATCTCACTGAGGTTTCGATTTGCATTTTCCTAATGATTAGTGACACTGAGCATTTTTTCATGTGCTTATTGGCCATTTGTATATCTCCTTTGGAGAAATGTCTGTCTATGTCCTATGTCTACTTTTGAATTGAGTTGTTTGGTTTTTTGTTGTTGAGTTATAAGTGTTCTTTTTACATTCTGGGTATTAATCCCCTATCAGATACATGATTTGCAAACATTTTCTCTCATTCTGAGAATTGTCCCTTACATTTTTGAGTCTTTGAAATTTCATTCTCCTTTTGGAAGTTTCCTTCACCCACTGCTTACTAGCTTTCTATATATGCATTCTATTCACGAATTCATTCACCTAACAAATGTTCCAGTGCATTTCCTGTGCCATGCTCTAGAGGCATGATCACAGAAGGGACTATCCCTGCCCTGGAGGAGATTCCAATCTAGAAGGGAGGTGAACCAAAAGTTAATAAATATGCAATTCAGTCCATGACTGTAGATTTTGGCAAGTGCTGTGCAGGAGAGCAAGAGCCTCTAATGTCATTTGGGGGATAAAAAAGTTGCTGAGAAGGTGGCAGTTAAACTGGGATTTGACAAGTGATAGGGCCTGGTTAGAAGAGAGTGATTTGGCAGAGAGAACACAGCTTTGAGGCCGGGAGACTCCAAAGGCAGGAGTGGCAGCTCCCAGACCAGATGGATGGATGGATGAAAACCACCAAAGGCTCAAAGTGCAGTGACCCGTGGTCCACTTGTACCTTTCAAAAAGTATTCTTGCTTCTGTGCTTGGAATAGTTTGATAAGGAGTATTCCTTCCTTCGCCGACCCCATCCAACATTCACCACATTCTGCCTTGTACTCACAGGCTCTGCTCTGGCCCAGGTTCCATTCCCTCTGTCATATGATGAATGCAGGTCATCTCCCTGGCTATATTCTTGTCCTTTACCTGGTCATTCTCACCACAGTCATAATGATCTTTTTTCCTGCTAACAGCTTTACTGAGATATAATTCACATACCATTCAATTTTTTTTTTAGTATATCCACAGTTGTGCAACCATCACCACATTGCAAGTTTAGAATATTTTCATCACCCCCAAAAAGAAACCCTTTACCCATTATCCAGAGTCATCTTTCAGAACTGCAAGTTGAGAGGGGAGGGAATAGCTCAGCGGTAGAGCACATGCTTAGCATGCATGAGGCCCTGGGTTCAATCCCCAGTACCTCCATTAAATAAACAAACAAATAAATAAACAAACAAACAAACCTAACTACCTCCCCCCCAAAAAAACAAAAAAATTATTTTTTTAAACTGCAAATCATATCACATAACTCCCCTGCTTTAAGTCTCCAGTGGCTCTCACTGCACTTCAAACTAAGTCATTTCTTTGCTGTGACCTTCAGGGTCCTGTGTGATGTGATACAGTGTCCCTCCTCATCACCTCATTACTTCTCCACCCCCTTCTCTACATTGCAGCCACACTGACCTCCTTTCTGCTCATTTCCTGGAGCACTGTCCTCCAATGTTCATCCTCACTAGCTCCTTCTTCAGGTCTTTCTCTATCAAATTCCTCTATTCATTTCCTTCACAGTGTTTCTACACTCTGTGATTATCTTGTTTGTTGATGTGATTACTTTTTACTGCCTGTTCCCACACTGTAATGTTGGTTACAGTGCTAACACTGGAGTGCCTGGCCTGTAGGAGGTAAAAACAAGTTAAGTGTTGAATGAAAAAAGGATTAAGGAAAGCAGGGAGAAGGACATTGGAAAGTCAGTGCGCTGGAGTGGATGAAGATGGGGAGAGCTGGAGGCAGGCAGAAAGGAAGGGGCGTATCAGTAGATCCATTTGGATCACGTTAAATTTGAAATGCCTCCAAGGTATCCAAGTGGAGGTGTCATAGAAGCACCTGGAGTTTTATGAGTTTAAAGCTGAAAAGAGTAGTCTAGGCTGGATATAAAATCTGGTGTCACTGAATACAGATGATATTTAAAGCCTTAGAGATGAATAAAGGGGCTCACCTTTAAGCAGAGGCTCTTAGGGAATCCTACACCAGTTACCATACACATTACAGATTAGGGGTTTGTGTTAATGAAAGAATGAGCAACTAAATGAATGGATGAATGAATGAACGAATGGGAGAAAAAAGCAAAGGAGGCTGAAAAGAAGTGGCCAGAGAGATGGGCAAAGCCTGGGAAGCACTGAGGTGACAAAGGAAATAAGAGGACAGGGTCTTAGGTGAAAGAGTATAGTGAACAGGATCAAATTATGGCGAGAGGGCTCAGAAGGTAGCCACCCGGAGGCCCTGGAATCTGGCAACATGGAGATGTCTGAGGCCTTTAACAAGAGCAGTTTAGGCTGAGCGAGAGGGGTGGCAGCCAGACTAGAAGCGCTGAGGAGATTAAGGGATGGCAAGTGCAGTCCCAGCACACCCGTCTTAGCATGTACTATAACAGACGGGTGTTGATTTAAGCCACTAAATTTGTGGTAATTTGCTATAGCAGTAACAGGAAACTAATAGGGGTTTATTCCAGGAAATTAAAAGGATTGTTTATTTTCTCCCAAATTAAGAAAAATCGTGTGATGACATAGATCCATAGACACTCAACAGGTAGAATTGATGGATAGGTCTCTATCCCTAATAAAATCGTAAGTTAAATAGGAATAGGAGGGAAATACTTAAATATGATAAGGACTTTTTACCAAACCCTAAAAGGATAAAGCAAACTACATGAAAATATCAAAGTAGTTTCCACTAAAACCTGGATCAAGACAAGGATGCCCATTAGTTTTTAAGGTTGTGTTAGAGTGGGTGGAGGGTATAGCTCAGTGGTTAGAGTACATGCTTAGCATGCAGGAGGTCCTGGGTTCAATCCCCAGTACCTCCGTTAAGATAACTAAATAAATAAACTTAATTACCTTCCCCTCCCTGCTACCCCACCATCCCACTGGGAAAAAAATTGTGTTGGAGCCTCTAGCTAGACAGTACAATCTGAATTGGTTTAAAGTCTTAACCAGAAGGAAAAACAAATGCCTGAGTAGATCTCAGAATACTGGGAATGAAAGACTGGTGGAGGAGTGAACTGGCCAAGAAATAGACAAGAAGAATTCAGAACTAGCTGAGTAGATAAATACTGGAAATTAACATATGGCTAAGACAGCATTTCTGTTGAGTAGGATAAGAGATGACTAATTTGATGAATGGTGCTGGTAGTATTGGCCATGCTTATGGGGAAAAGAAACAAAAGCTGGGCTCCAGCCCAGTGGTTCTCAACCAGGGAGTACTTTGCCCCCAAATGGACATTTGGCAATGTCTGGTGACGTTCTGGTTGTCACAGCTGGGAAGTGCTATTGCCATGTAGTGAGGGGAGGCCAGGCACGCTGCTAAACACCCTACAATGCACAGGACAGCCCCTACGACAAAAACGTATCTGACCCCAAGTGTCAACAGTGCCGTGGTTGGGACGTATTAAATATTTCATAATAAATAAATATAAAACAAGATAGCAGAAGAAAAAAAAAAGAATGTTTACATAACTTTGGGATGGGAAAAAAAACCTCCCTAAGTAAGTCGGGAAATCAAGAAGCCAAAAAGAATAGGAAATATTTACCTACAAACAAATTTTAAGTTTTCCTAGAAAAACACGTAAGATATATAAGCAAGTGACAGGCTATAATGGTAAAGAATCTGAAAAAAAAATATATATATATATGTATGTATATGTGTAACTGAATCACTTTGCTGTGCTCCTGAAACTAACATTGTAAATCGACTACATTTCAATTAAAAAAAAGGAAATAAAAATTTTTTCTAATATTTCATAATAAATAAATATAAAACAAGATAGCAGAAGAGAGGGGAGGGTATAGCTCAGTGGTAGAGCATGTGCTTAGTATACAGAAGGTCCTGGGTTCATCCCCAGTACCTCCATTAAGTAAATAAATAAATAAACATAATTAAGTCTCCCTCCAAAAAAAGTTAAAATAAAAATTTTTTAAAAGATAGCAGAAGAAAAAACCAAGAATATTTATATAACTTTGGGGTGGGAAAAAACCTCCCTAAATAAGTCTAGAAACCAAGAAGCCAAAAAGAATAGGATATAGTTAACTGCACGCAAATTGTAAGTTTTCCTAGAAAAACACATAATAAAATATATAAGCAAGTGATAGGCTGAGAAAATATCTATAAAATATGTGAAAGACAAAGAGTCGATAGCCATAATGTACAATTGTACCTCCAATTTTTAACAGAGCAGTAAGAAAACAGGATGTATAAATGGTAAAGCTTATGAATGAGAGTTCAACTTCACAAGCAGAGAAACGCAAATCACAGCAGCAGTAGAACTGGCTAAAATTAAAGAGCAGATCGTGTCCCAAATCCTTTATCCCCAGTCCAAAATTCGTAAAGTCCTGGAAACCAGAAAGATGTCTTGACTTTGAGGCCAGTTCTTTTAGCAGCAAGACTTAACCTGAGCTAATATGAGGCTCTTTGCAGTCTTGACTCATCTTGCTTGGTGAGATTATTTTTAATATCTGCAGCAGAACCATGAATTAATGTGTTTGATTAAGAGATGCTGCCTCAGAGCCTGCTGGGTTCTGAAAGTCCAGAGAAGTCTGCATTCAAAACAAGGATTTTTGAATCAGAACTTACAAATCTATAATCTCCAGGCTGGCAAGAATGCAGAGTAAGAGAAGCACGCATGGACCGATTGTCAAACATTAAAACAACCTTGCATCTCTGGGATAAATCCTACTTGGTCATGATGTATCATGTTTTTATATAATGCTGGATTTGATTTGTCGATATTTTATTAAGGATATGTAAGTCTGTATTCATGAGGACTATTGGTCTGCAATTTTCTGTTCATAATGACTTCACAGGTTTCGTCCCAGGTAATGCTTGCCTTAGAAAAGGAACTGAGACATCAGTGTACCTCCCTCCTCTATCTTCTGCAAGTGTTTGTGTGAGACTGGTGATTATCTCTGCTTGATACAATTGACCAGTGAAACCATCTGAGCCTGGATTTTTCTTTTGGGGAATGTTTGAATAACAAAATCAATTTCTTAACCTGTGTTTCTTTTTTAAAAATAAGCCTCACGGCAACTACCTTTCCCTCCCCTGGGCCTGTCCACAGACAGAGCTTGGTCACATTCTCAGCCCCAGCCAGCCTCGGGCAGGGTGCTGGCTTGGCCATAATTAATTCAGACGAGTCAGGATTTATCCCTGAACCTGGATAAGGGGCATCTTCTCCAAGAGAGGAAGGAACCCAGACAGTCAAAATTCTGTTGGCAAATAAGCAGGGAATGGAGATTATGCAGGCAATCCTGTCTGCTACAGAACGAGGAGGGGGAAAGGAAGAAAATTTGAAAGACCAGGGAATTACCCGAAAGACTAAATTAAATCCAGAGAGACTGTCACCATTAAAAAGCAAGTTTGCTCTGTTTTCCTTCAGTAGTTATGGGGCTCAGAAAAGGACATGCTGGCTACTTAAAATAGCCAAGACATGGAAACAGCCTAAATGTCCATCAACAGACGACTAGTTAAAGAAGATGTGGTATATTTATACAATGGAATACTACTCCGCCATAAAAACTGACAATATAACGCCATTTGCAGCAACATGGATGCTCCTGGAGAATGTCATTCTAAGTGAAGTAAGCCAGAAAGAGAAAGAAAAATACTATATGAGATCGCTCATATGTGGAATCTAAAAAACAAAAACAAAAGCAAAAACAAAAAAAAAGCATAAATACAAAAGAGAAATAGACTCATAGACATAGAATACAAACTTGTGGTTGCCAAGGGGGTGGAGGGTGGGAAGGGATAGACAGGATTTCAAAATTGTAGACTAGATAAACAAGATTTTACTGTATAGCACAGGGAAATATACACAAGATCTTATGGTAGCTCACAGAGAAAAAAATGTGACAATGAATATATATATGTTCATGTATAACTGAAAAATTGTGTTCTACACTGGAATTTGACACAACATTGTAAAATGATTATAAATCAATAAAAAATGTTAAAAAAAAAAAAAAAAAGAAAAGAAAAGGATGTGCTGGGATTTGAGGATATTTTGACCTACCATCTACTGTTCAAGAATGAATTCTGGATTCTCAGGGCTCACAGTCTCAAGGAAAATAATCTGCCTGCTTGCTACTTTGTACTGTTTTGCTTCAGAAAGGATTTAGGATGCATTAGTCAAGATGTGCGAGGTTATCCTGCAATAACAACCCCAAATCTCAGTGGCTTAACGGAAAAAAGTTCATTTCTCACTGCCCATACTACATGTCCGTCTTAGGTTAAGGGGGTTCTGCTCCATCTTGCCTTTCAAGGACTCAGGCTGCTGGAGCCTCCACCCTTCAGAATCACCACTCTGGCCCTTAGAGGCTTCTGCCCAGAAATAACACGTAGACTTCTGCCAGCAGTTCATTAACCAAATAAGTCACATGGCCAAACTTTTCCTCAGGAGACCAGTGTGACAGAGTCTTGCCCACCATCCAGTTATACAAAGGGTTAAGTTACAACCACTGTGGTCACCCACTGACAGTGAGCCCTGAGGAGAATTTAGAGGGAGAAAAACAGGATGAAGCAATCTGTGTTTTGGATATAGGGCCCCTAGACAGTTAAGATGCCTATCTAAGCAAGAATTTCAGTGACCCTGGTTTCTTGCACCTTCCCATACATAGAAAAGCACTAAAATCATTAACTTGAGATGTCCATTCTTTGTGATTAGCAGTAATCTTTTACCAAAATGTATGCGTGTCTATATTTCCCAGCCAGAAAAATTCATATGTACACTGGCTCCTCCTCCATCTCTTTAGAGCAGTTCCTTAGAGCTATCTGAGAAGCTGTCTGCCAGGCTGTAGTCCACTGGGTGTGTAGACCTTATTCACTAAGGTCCCTGAATAAAACTGAAACTCATTGCTCTCACATTTTGTGTGTGCGTGTGTGTGTGTTTCTTTCAGTTGACACCTGGAAATGAAATCTTATGGGTCTGGAAGGAGAAGAACCAAAAATACCAGTGAACAGTAGGGCTGACCACACTAGGTGGGGTGTCCATGCTTATATACACACATGGAAGACGAAACGCCTCTTGCAGTAAAAAACAGCACCTGCTTGGTGGCACTGCTGAGTTTCATTTAGCCTTTGAAGGAGTCACCTCAGTCAATTCCCGGCCCCAATCAATCAATGAGGCAGGAGACACGGCAGCACCCCCAGAGACCATGGCCTTGTCAGTAACACCCACACGATGCCAAAGTCCTCGTGTTTCTCACTTTCCAGACCACCCGCCTTGGTTCTCCCCATTCAGGGCTGAGTCTGCCAACTGATAAGACCTAGTGTTTTGGTCCCAGAATTTGACAAATAATTGTTTGAGAGTTGAGTTATTCCTGAGTCAAAGGAGTCTGAGAAACATGAGACTTCCCTAGGACCCTGGGCTAGTATAACAGAAAAAACAAGTCCACAGTCAGGCCCTGGGGCCAGGCAAAGTCACCTGGGAAGGCATGACCGGGAGTCGGCTGGGGGTTTCCAACGTTTGAGGCAGAGCCACCAGCTAGAGAGCCGGGCTTGAGGAGTGGAGGGAGGGGATGAAAATTCAGGCAGCTGGGTTCAATGACCGTGTCAGGGCCAGAATGCATTGCATTGCTGGGTGCTTGCTTCACCATCTCCGTCTCACCGGGGCCCCGCAGCAGTCCCAGATCTCCAAGAAACAGGCTCAGAGATGTGCATAGTCAGAGATCCAGCGAGTAGGTGGAGTGGAACTAGACTCCAGGCCATGTCCAAATCCAGTGCCCCTTCCACCACTCCAGCAAGTGGAGAGCCAAGGGCACCTGGCCACGAGGAACACTAGCTCCAGGGAAGGTCTGACTGCACCCCAGGACTGCAGTGGGCGAGAAGCCTCAGGCTTCTGGCAGATACCGGGGAGAGGAGTCGCCCAGAATCTCAAAGCAGTCTCAGGAGCAGGAATCTGCAAACCAATCCGGAGCCCTACCCAGCACCAGGAAGGTGCCGCCCCTCCAAGAGGCACAGCCCACTCCAGAGTCCGTGCGACCAGCAGGGGGTGCCCGCTCCCCATCCTCCCGCCGGAGCTCTGGGGAAGCCCGCAGGTGGGCTGGGCCAGGGAACAAGGTTCAGCCCAGGGAAGTCCTTTCCTTGCTAGCGCTTTGAAAGTGGCTGGACACTATTATCATCAGTTCTCACTGTGGGATTGCACTTGGGCAGGATAAGGACTTCTGCTTTTCATATTAAACCCTGCTCTTTAAATACTAAACGTACTGTTTGACACATTTATAAGCTGATACAATTTCAATAGAGTACATGTTCTGTATCTGACTTGGCCTGGGTTCCCCTGAAAGCAGAGCCTCTGGGGAGCTGATTTTGGAGGTGATTGTGGTAAGGAGCGGAGGAGAGAGGGCAAACATAACCCCTCGTTCCCGAACTCGCCCCCCACTCAGTCTTCCAGGACATTCTGAGGCACATATGAAATGTCTCCAAAGTATCCTTCTGGGAAGGAGAGAAGGAATTTATCCATTGGCTCCTGACCCCCTCCTCCAGCACATGCCTAAAGGGAGATTCTGCCCAGGGTGGTCTCCCCATGGGGGCCGGAATAAGTGGGAGTGAGAAAGAGAGTTTGAACTGGTGCACGACCTCAACCCCAGTCGAGAAAGGGACCAAAAGGAAACAAGAGGACTCTAAGGAAACCACCCACAATTACTAACAGGTTCTTCATCTCAGGGCTATTTATACAAGGGGAAGTTGATGTGTGTTTGGGAGGGATTCTGGGAAGACTGATTGCTTGGTTAAAGGACAAAGGCACATGCAGTTTCGCTATGTGTCAAATCTTCATACTCAGAAGGTTGTACCATTTTGCATTTCCCCCAAGAACTTGTGTGAGTACCTGCTTCTCCACAGACTTGCCAATGGAATATGTTGCAAAAACTTGGGGTTTTGCTGATCTGACAGGTGAGAAATGACTTAGTACACTTTCATTTTGCATTTATTTTATGAGCAAGATTGAGCACTCAGCTTATGCACAAGGGTTTTCACGGTGCTAGGCTTTTCCTTGCAATATTAATTCTGTTAGCTAATTAAAGGAAAGGCAAAACCACAGTGAGAGACCACGTCACAGCCATTAGGAGAGCTACTATTAAACAAAACAAAACAAAACAAAAACAAAAACACACAAAATAACTAGTATTGGCGAGGATGCAGAGAAACTGAAGCCCTCGTGCTGTGTTGGTGGGAATGTAAAATGATACAGCTGCTATGGAAAAACAGTACAGTGCTTCTTTAAAAAGGTTTAGCATAGGATTACCATACAATCCAGTAATTCCACTGGGGGCGTACATCAAAGAATTGGAAGCAGAGTCTCAGAGATATTTGCACACCCATGTTCACAGCAGCATTATTCACAATAGCCAAAAGGAAGAAGCAACCCACGCGTCCACTGACAGATGAATGGATAAATAAAACGTGGTGTAGCCATACAACAGAATACTATTCAATCTTAAAAAGCAAGGAAATTCTGGCACATGCTGAAACATAGAGATGACTCTTGAGGACATGATGCTACGCGAAATCAGCCAGTCACAAAAGGACAAACACTGTACGATTCCACTTACGTGAGGTACTTAGTCAAATTCATAGAAACAGAAAGCAGAGTGGTGATCACCCAGGGAGGCAGAGATGGAGAGTTGTTGTCTAATGGGGACAGAATTTCAGTTTTGCAAGAATGAAGAGAGGTTCTGGAAACGGATGGTGGCTATGGTTGCACAAGAAGGTGAATGTACTTCTTGCCACTAAATTGTACCCTTAAAAATGGTTAAGATGATAAATTGTATGTGTATTTCACCACAATTTTTAGAAAGACAAGAAGCAATCCAAACATTGAATATATGGTGGAATAGATCATGCTACACTCACCCAGTAGAATATATGGCAGCTAAAAAAAAAAAAAAAAAAAAAAAAAAGGAATGGAGTATCCCGCTGAGGTGTGACGTCCAGGATATGTCATTAAGTGAAGAAAGCAAGGGTGTTGGGCTGCAACCCACAGGTTTGCAAGCCTTGTAACTGCCCAGCTGTGAGACCAAAGAAAGAGCCTGGAGATGGAGCTGGAGACAGCAATGGAGACGTCAGCGGTTTATTGGATAGGGGAGCTTACGAGTCCTAAGCAAAGTCCTGGAGCGATAGCCTGCCGTGTAGGGCAGATGGCAAGCAGGACACAGCAGCAGTCCTTGCTCCTCTGGGGAGAAGGAGGGTACCACTTATACGGGGAACTGACATCAGGTTGGCTCCTCAGTTACCAGGGAAACCAGCAGGTGGGGAAGAGGGCAAGCGCGGAGGCAGTTACTGATGAAGCCCTATGGTTAAGAGGACTGGGTAGTCATGTGAGCAGGGCGTAGGTGAAGCAGCGACCAGTCGAGCAGGGAACATACGGAGAACAAGAGAACGGCCACCTTGAGTTGGCCTGAGCATACAAAGCAGTTGTACAGGTTTTATAACAGGCTGCAGTGTCTGAGAAAGGGAGGAAATTAAAATGCACGTGCTTCTATTTTCAAATAGAAACAATGGAAGGATATTCAAAAATTTAATATAAGCATTTACCTCGATGGGGAGGAAGGATCAGGATAAAAGGGACAGGGGTGCAGCTAGACACATCTGTACTTACCTTGCTTTCTAGTTTTGTCTTTGGAAACATGTAAATGCACACTTTTTTTAAAACAATTTTATCAATACAGAGTTAGTTGGATTGATGTCTCCTGTGGTCTTAGCAAGCACAGCCTGAGAGGACTATGGATGGTGATTTGGGGAGGGGGGACAATTCGATTTATTTATTTATTTTAATGGAGGTACTGGGGATTGAACCCAGGACCTTGTGCATGCTAAGCATGTGCTCTACCACTGAGCTCTACCCTCCCTGACTCAGACTCCTTCTTTAAACTCAGCCAGGGCAATTCTGGCATCTCCAGCTCACTGACCATAGGCCACCATCGTGTCCAAGCTTCCAGAGTCATCTGGTAGCACATTAGGACAAACTCTGGGTGTTCTTGGCAGGACCCTCAGTCTTGAGTCATGGGAAATATTCCCACAGCAATCAACTTCCTACCCAGTTTTCTATACCCCACCCCCATCAGTCCCCCCAGAGGTCCTGCGGTCAGACAGGTCCTGCATCCTTTTAGGTCCTCAAGCTCTTTCCTCCTAGACTAGGGACTGTGTTCACTGCTTAGGCTATGGGAGACTCATCCTAGTTACTGGTCTAGAGGCAGTGAGAGGTGGGTCTTCAGAGGGTTAGCATTATTCTATGACACCCATCTCAGGTGAGAGTCTTTGCATTGTCTCCAGGAAAAGTAACGCTATTCTTTTCTATCAAGGGAAGGAGGCAGCTGCTGCCGGTCTGAAGAATTCAGGGGCTCTGGGTGCTCAGGGTTCCTAGGTATATCCACCCAAACAGCCCCACGCCAAGCCCTATGGTCCCATTCCTTCCGTTTAAAAGCCCCAACTTCAGTTCAGGAAAATCGTCAAGGACGCACAGGTCTCCTCTGCAGCTCTGCTGCCTTCAGGATTAAATCCTGGGCCTTGTTTTCAGCACACTCTGTTTCCTGGCCACAGAAGTGAGCATTTCTTTATATGTTGTCTTCGAAGACTTCCTGGCTTATACATCATGCCATGAGTCAAGTGGGAGAAGAGCCTTTCATTCTTTCTTCAGGGCTTCTAAGGCAGTTCAGAAAAGTTAACCACCTCCATAAGCCTTGTAATTACAGCTGCCTTCTTATCTTTTGGCCAAAGGACTTGGCAACACTAGAGGTCAGGAGCATCCCTGACAAGAGCAAGCTGGGGGAACTGCAGGGGAGAAACCCAGAGCTGAGGGGAATTCAGAGTAAAGAAGGAGGGGAGGAATGAAGACAGTGAGTATAAGCAACTTTTTGGAGTTTAGTTATAAAGAGAAGCAGAGAATCTGGGAAGTGACTGGAAGGTAACGTAGGGTCAAGAAAGGACTTTTTTCCAAGATGGGAGACCTACCAGGAGCTCTACTTCCATTTCCCTTCATCTCCCTTCTTGCTGCAGACCCATCTACAGCCTTTTTGACCTCCGTCCTCAAGCCCCAAAAATATTTTTGCAAAGCTCTGTTCGCCAGAAGGTTCTGAGCTGTAGAAGGTGAAAGCCACAAAGAGTCTTTTGTTCCTGCTTTCCGCTCTGTCACATCCTCCCCGTGGGGCAACGAGCTTGCTGCCTCAGTCAGGAGGCAAAATTCCAGAGCTGAGAGAACAAAGACATACCTCAGAATATCATCCTGCCCCATTTAATTTGGGTCTTTTATCCACTTTGATGTCCCTCCCTAAACATGGGGCTCCCTGTCTGCTGCTGATCTGGCAGGGCAGTTACTTTTCTCTGTATCAGAACTATTTGTTTGCAAGTGCCCAGACCAAGACAACAGTCCCTAAACTTTAGGCACTCTTGAATCACCTTTATGATTTTTGCTATCTCCCCATACCATATAGTTTTTATGTTTTAATATAAAGGACTTTCTTCCTTAAAACAATTTTTTTACTGTGGTAAAATTCACATAACATAAAATTCACTACTTTGAAGCGTACACTTCAGTGGCTTTTGGAGCATTCACAGCATTCACATTATGCAACCATCACCACTAGAGTTGCAAGAGAGTTTTCATCAACCCCCAAGGAAACCCTGTTCCTGTTAATTAGTCTCTCCCTCTTCCCCACTCCCCCAGCTCCTGGTAACCACCAATCTGCTTTCTGGCTCTATGAATTTGCCTATTCTGGGTATTTCATATAAACAAAATCATACAATGTGTGGTCTTTTGCATCTGACTTCTTTCACTTAGCGTAATTTCTCCATCAGTGACTTCTGTGTTTTTTCCTAGTGTATTGTTTCCTTCTCATTTCCTTTTCTGTATATGATTTATTTTCTTAGTCATTCTAAACGGAAATTTTATTTCACTATTACCACTATTTAAACTATTTTAATCTATGTTAATATAAATACAGAACTATTAAGACACAAAAGAGCACTGCTCAAAAGAAAAGTTTTTAAGCTTCATGTTTAATGACATGTTTTGTGCTGTTTTGCTGATTTATGAATAAGGCCGCGTTTTTATACAAGGTAGTGGTTTAGTAATCCCTAGTCCCTCTCCTGAAAGCGAGGTAGGCTGAGGCAGGACACCCACTTCCGTCACAGGTTTCACAGGGCTCTAGGAAAATGGGTAATCCTATCGGACTCAAGTTTCACTGTATGCTGAAATGGCCTGTCCACATTCCAGGGAAAGGTTACAGACTGCAAGGATCAGTGGCATCACCTTTCCTGTGCAGCCACATCACTCATAGGCCCCCAAGGTATCTTATATAACACCTTGGGGGTGGGGAGCCGGTTCCCCATATCCCAGGAGAGAACACTGATCTAGGAGGGGTCTAGAAGGAGATCCAGATCAGACACCTGCAGGAGAAAAGGAGTGAAGCCGATCAGGAGGTGACAGCCAAAATTCAGGCAACTGCTGCTGGAAACAACAAAGGTCCAGAGCGGCTGACTTCTGGTTTTTCAAGAGAACACTGAAAACTTGGATTCTTAATGTTAAATCTCCAAATTCTTGAATGTTGGCAACTAAATGCAAAATTTCAAAATAACGTGGGTCAAGCAAATCCTATCTGTGCACAGGATTAGCCCTGGAGAGTGCTTGTTTTGCACCCCGGGTCGGACAGACCCTTGATTCTACACCGAGGAAAAGGAAGCCTGTGAAGAGAAGCGACTCGACAAAAGCCGCACAGCCAAGAGGGGGAGGCAGAGCCCAAAGTTTCGAGGAAGCTTTCGGGGAAGTTCCTAGGTCGTAAAACACACCTTATCCTGGACTCAGGCTGAAACCCCTCCCGCGAGCTCAAGGACGAGAGCGCCCAGTGCAAGGACCCGACCCCGCCCGCCTCACAGCGCCCTCCATTCCTGAGCGCCGGCTTCCTCGCCTCCGGACTTTGCCCTCCGTCCCGCGGGCCAAGGATGCCGCTGCTGCCACTGCCTGTCATCGCCGGCCATCCCCGTCCCCCCGGGCACTGGCTGCTGCAGCCTGGTTCCCACTCCGCGTTCCCAGCGGGCCGCAAACAGATCTTCCCCCACGGCCCCATCGCTCCCTCCCGGGATGGGCAGAGTCGCCCGCCCACCCCGGGCCGGGAGTGAGGGTCCCCGCAGGCGCGCAGCGCGCCGCACACCCGCCCCGAGCCCAGCGCGGGCGGGACCCGCGCGGGGCCGCACCACCGTGCCCGGCCCGCGGCGACGAGCGAGGTGCGCGTGCGCCCCCACGGTTTATTGCGTCACCGCGGCTCGGGGGCGCGCGGCGGGATCGTAAGCACGCCGCCCGCTCCTTCGCGCTTGCGCGCCTTCTTCGGCCAGGGGCGCGCCGCGGCCGCGGGGTCCAGCTTCTTCTCCAGCAGGTGCAGGTGCGCCGTGGTCTCCGTCAGCATGTCCATGAGCAGTTCCTGCTGCAGCTTTAGGTAGTTGTTCTCCTCCAGCAGCACCTGGCTCTTGGCCCGCTGCACCTGCGCCTTCCAGCCCGAGGTGGCCGGCGAGGGCAGCGGCGGCCGCGACCTCGCGGTCTGGCCCTCGGCGGCCCAGCGCCCGCCGAGGAACACGAAGGTTTCGTCGCCGAGGCGCGTGCGCGGCGCGCCGTAGCTGAGGCCCAGCTCCGCCTGGCGCGTCCGGTGGTCCAGCAGGTAGAAGGTGGACATGGAGGAGATGCGGCGCAGCGGCGGGCGCCGTGGCGAGAAGCGCCGCGAGAAGTGGTCGGCCCAGAACTGCTGCAGCTGCTCCCACAGGCGGCTGGCGTGGCCCGAGGCCAGGCACCGGAAAGCCTCCAGGGCGAGGGCTGGGTCGGCCTCGTCGGGCTCGTGGATGCCGGGAGCAGAGCCGTGACGAGGCGGGCCACCCGGGCTGCGCCCTTGCCTCGGGAGCCCGGCTGTCCGGGATGATGAAGGCGAGCGAGGGGCACTGCTGGGGAGCAAGAGTCCGGGTGAACATCCTGCTGGGACAGGCTGCCCTCTCAAACCGCGAGGCCCGGTGGGCAGGGCTCAGGACTGTGCGCACGAGGCTAACCAGTTGCTGGCCTCCGAGGAGCCAATCCCTGCACACTCGAATTAACAGGAGTCTCCCCTAAACCATGTCCCCCAAAGATCACTCTGTGTCAGGCCTTGGGGATAGATGTACAGATGAAGGACCAGAGCCCTGCTCTGAGTGCTGGGTGACTGCCGGAAGGAGTTAGGGGCCAGGGAGAAGGGAATGATAGCAGACAAGTAAGTACTTTAAAAACGCACAGGAATTTGACAGGTAGATTGGGGGTGGGATAAGGGAGAGCCTCTAGGCAGAGTGAAGAGCTAGGCAAGCCTCGCACGTGAAGAAGAGCTTGGTGTGGGGTTAGTATAAGGTATCCAGCTGGGAACAGCAGAAGAGGAAGCTGGAAAGGGGGACGAGGGCACTATGAGGGCCCCGTATAGCCAGGCTTAAAAGTTTAGCCCTCCTTCTGTGGGCAACAGGGCGATACTCAAGGCCTGCAAAGACAGGCTAGATCTGCATTCTGAAAGTGTATCTGGTGGGATGTCTGGACTATCCAGCAGCATTACTGCCCTCCTCATGAACTTATTTTACAACCTTGAACTGTCACCTGTTCTGTGCCAGGCCCTCGTCTGGGCAGAGGGTCTCAGCACAGCCTGTGCCTACCCTCAGGATGCTCCTGCTACAGCTGGGAAGCCAGACGTGTGTGTGTAGATCAGCCTAGGGGGCCTGTTACATAGGCTAGGACCTGTGCTTATGGCTTGTGCTGACGGGTGGTGCAGACTAGACACGGCTTTTGTCCCAGGTGGACTGCATGCTTAAAGAAACTAAAGTCCAAATAACAGATATGTCCCATTCTCTTTCTCCCCCCACTCCTGTAAGTGACTGGTGAGAAAGAGGATTGTATGCTTGCTTTCAAATTCCTCTTCTCATGGAGAGTAAAAACGGAAAGAACCCTGGGGCAGAGTCCCCTCTGTCTTGCCTCCGTTAATTCAACACACGCTTATTCCTCACACATAGCTGGGCAGTACTGCCCCTAGATCTGGCTCAGGGATATGTCTCTGGAAGACCACACAGAGTCCAAGAGGTGCAACCAAGCCCACCCTTGAGGTTGCATGTTTCCACAGGCCCCTTCCCCGATAATCCTCGCATATTGTGCCTCACCTGGAGGATGTATTGGAGATGCCAAGCTGCTGTCCCAGGCCTGGCCCCATCTCTGAACCACTCAGTTGCTGTTTACCAGCTATGACTCACAATGCCTCTAGGCCAGGTCAGCTAAGCTATAAAACAGACCTCTGGGCTCTCCCCGGTATTCATTCAGCATACTTCCTGAGAACCTACTGAGTTCTAGGCTCTGTTCTAGGGAGGTGGTGAAGACAGTCCCTCATCAAGCTACTGTTTTTGGCGGGAGAAGGTCATAAACAGAGCCTGAGACAGGAATTTGTTCTAGGAGAGTGAACAAAATAGTCCCTCATGAAGCTAACTGGGGTGTCATGGGTCAAGAAACCAGAAGCACAGGCTGAGATGAGAATTTTTGTAGGAGGGGTTTACTGGGGAAGTGTTTTTGGGAGAAGAGAGTCAGGGAAGCAGGACAAGGCAGGGAAAAAACCTAAAGCTAAACAAGAATGTGGCCTGGAGCTGGAGACCAGCCCCCGCAGGAGCTCACAGGGAGCTGCAGAAATCGCACCACAGAGCCCGCTCTTCTTACCGCAAGGGAGCCATTCTTTTGCACCCTTCCCTTCCCCCGCCCACCCCTCACTTCAGTCATTGGCAGGGGCAGCTATGAGTTGTCAGCCAACACTTAAGGCGCCTATGGGGTGAGTGCACCCCCGGTAAAAGGGAATCCGTGGAGTGCCAACAGCATAGAGGAGGGAGGACGAGAATAGATAACAAAAATGAAAGGAAATAGCTAATAAGAATTTCTGATTGTGATACATGTAATGAAGGAAATAGAGAAATATAAAAAGTGACTTCAGGACAAGGTGAAGGCTAGGAACCAATTTAGGCCTGGTGCTCAGGGAAAGCACTTGGTGTTCATACTAGGACCTGAATGATGAGACCCTGGCTACCTGCTAGAGGCAGGAAGATAGATAGGGGCTTGTCTGAAGGACAAGTGCCATGGGTTGAGGCCGTGGAAGGAGATGAAGACAGCCCTACCTGCCAGCCACACCCAGACAATTGCCATCACCTCTACTTGCCTTTCCTGACACCAAAGGCTTCTTACAGGGCCTTCCAGTTAATCCAGCCTCCTGATGGCTCTAGAAGGGGTTAGGAAAGCCACCTGGTAGTGCCACCTCCTGGGAAACTTTTTTCTTTAACAGTTTTATAGAGGCATAATTGACACACTAAACTACACATATTTACAATGTATAATTTTGCCATGTTTTGATAATTTGATGGACAAAATCATTGGTACCAAAGTCACGATAATGAAGATATCCATTACCTTCAGAAGGTTCCTCTGCTCCCATCACTGGATGCATTTTCTACAACCTTATACAGATTTCGTAAACATTTTTTACACTGGCTTCTTACAGCATAATTATTTTAAGTTGAAATTCATTCGTGTTGTTGCATTTATCAACAATTTGGTCCTTTTTTGGTGAGTAGTATTCCATATTGTATGGGAATACCACAATTTGTTTTTCCATCCACCTGTTGATGGAAATTTGGGTTATTTCCATTTGGGGGGCTGTTACACATCCAGCTGCTGTGAACATCTGCGTACAAGTCTTTGTGTGGCCACATGCTTTAGTTTCTCTTGAATAAATACCCAGGAGTGGAATGACTGGGTCACATGGTAGGTGTGTGTTTACCTTTTTATGAAGCTACTAAGCTTTTTCCAAAATGGTTGTACAGCATCCCCACCAGCAGTGAAGTTTCTGTTCCGGTTCCTCCACAAACTTGCCAACACGTAGTATCGTAAACCTTTTTACTTCTAGTCATTCTAGTGAGTGTGTCTAAATTGCAGTTTTGATTCTGTTCCTCTAAGGGCTAATGATGAGTGTCTTCTCACGCGCTTGTTACCCTCATTGTTGGGTTGTTCAGGTCTTTTGCCGCCCCTTCCCCACCTTTTCTTACTGGATTGTTTGTCTTGTTGAATAGAAGGAGTTCTTTACCATTAGATAAAAGTCCTTTATCAGATATGTTTTGCAAATATTTTTTCCCCAGTCTGTGGCTTGCCTATTAAAGCAAAAGTGTTTCATTTTAATAGCCAGTTTATCATTTTTTAGCTTTGAGGCTCATGCTTTTCATGTATATTTAAGAATGCAGGGGGAGGGTGTAGCTCAAGTGGTAGAGCACATACTTAGCATGCATGAGGTCCTGGGTTCAATCCCTAGTACCTCCTCTAAGAATAAATAAATAAACCTAATTACCTCCCCCCACCAAAAAAAAAGAATGCTTTGCCAAACTAGGAGTTTCACAGTTTTAACCTTACATTTTGTGTTCCATTTTGAGTTAATTTTGTTGATAGCTTTTTCTCATATAGATGTCAAGTTGACACAGCACCATTTATAGAAGACTTGCCTTTCCCTGCTATTTGCTGTTGTGTCTTTGTTGTTCATCATGTGACTGCATATGTGACTATTTCTGGGCTATCTATTCTCTTCCATTGGTCTTTTTATTCTCGAACCAATACCGTATTTTTAAAATTATTGTGGCTTACAGTGAGTCTTCATCTGGTAGTGTAAACCTTCCAACAATATTCTTTTGATGTTGTTTTGGTTTTCTAGGTCCTTGGAATTTTCATATTTCAATTCCATGTAATTGAATTTCTAACCTAATTTTAGAATTAGAATGTCAGTTTCCACAAATAAACCCTTATGCTCACTGTTAAAAACTCTCTTCTTATCATGAGGCTAAGCTTGAGTTAGCCCTCAGAAGGTTGTGAAACATGACCCAGCCAAGCACTCATTCACCCTGTCTCCCTCAGTCTCTTCCCCCTACCCCTAAATTGTGTCTCTGTTATTAAAGCTAATCATCAGTCACAACCATGAAATCTCCGGAAAGTCCTGGATGATTGTCAGGAATGATATACAACAAGTTTCAATTTCCCTTATTTCCACAGATGACAAAAAAGGAAAAGCTACACAACCCAAGGAAGTCTTTTTTTTTTTAATTGAAGTATAGTTGATTTACAATGTTGTTAATCTGGAGTACAGCATTTTTGATTTAGTTATGGATACACATATTCTTTTTCATATTCTTTATCATCATAGGTTATTACAAGATATTGACAACAGTTCCCTGTGCCCAGGGAAGTCTTTATTTGATGATTGGAACAGGAAAAGTTTAGAGGAGGAACAGTTCCCACTTAACATGTTAACTCCTTTCATAAGCAGGTCTTGATTTTGAGAAAATTTAATGAAAACTGTAGAATTTAAAGATTCACAATTAAAAAAAAATGGTTTCTGGCTCCTTTGAGGGACTCCTTCTCAAAGTCATTGTAAAGACCAGATTTGGACCTGCAGGTCCAAAACTCAAGTCTGAGTTTAAGGACATAAAGTTCATTCTGGTGGCACAGAGGAAAGGAGAGGAGGACCTCAAAAAGAATTTTCATCTCTTCACGCCCCAGACAGATGTCACGGTGGCTGTGAATGTCAGTGGAGCCCTCCTCTTGGCAACCATGAGGAATACTGCCAAAACCACGGAAGCAAAATCTTTTTTACCCTCATAACCATTTCAGTCTAGTCTCTAAGATATTCTGTCAGTGGTATTTCCCTTCCCTGAAACAATGAGGCATTCTCTGAACTAATATAGCTCTTTTTCAAAAAGAGCCAAAATTCTGCATATGTATAAAACCTGATAAAAACAGTAATTCAAATGGTACAGAACACAGAAAGAACACAGGGATAAAAAAAATCACATGAAGTCACTGTCTTGCCTTCCGAGATAGCCCAAGCTCCGTCTATGCAGTGTGTATCTACCTTTACTTTAACCTTTACTGTAACCACCACCACCCCTACCTCCATGCACATCTCTCTAAATAAATCTGCTTTTATATATATGCTGCATCTTCTGTATCCATTCATCTATTGATGTGCACTTAGGATGCTTCCGTATCTTGGCCATTGTAAATAATGTTGCTGTTAATAGTGGGGGAGGGGGGAGTATGTATCTTTTTGAATTAATTCTTACTTTGTGGTTGGCTTTATTCCTTTGATAACTCTGTAAGTTTAAAAAGCTAAAGCTCTAAACGTTCTTAGAAACAATGAGCAGTACAAATATGTACATTTTTAATGTGCAGTATATTGTGTATATGTATTTATATGCAATACATTGTATGCGTGCAGTCAAATTGTAATAATTCTACCTAATAAAACTGAAAAATGAAAAAAAACTTTACTTTTTCATGAAAAAAAATCCACTTTAACTAAAAAAAAAAGAAAATGCACACACTTCATCCAGCACGCCCATTTTCTTTGTTTTTAAATTTAATTAATTTAGGGGGCAGGGAGAGGTAATTAGGTTTTATTATTTATTTTTAGAGGAGGCACTGGGGATTGAACCCAGGACCTCCTGCATGCTGAGCATGTGCTCTGCCACTTGAGCTATGCCCTCCCCCTTGGCATGTCCATTTTCTGTAGGGCACCTTTTTTTGGAGAAACAACTTTAGCAGGAAGGGTTGCCCATCCCCTGGGTCAGCCTTCCCTTGGGCTTCTTCTTCTTTAGCTTCTCCTTCAGGCTTCATCCTGGGCTTGGTGGCAACCGCAGTCGGGTGGGATGTAGCAGAAGAGGTGACTGTGGTAACGATCTAGAGGTTGCTATCCCTCTCTCTCTTCCCCAAGCTGCTCCCAAGCCATTGTGCCTTAAAAGTAGTTACATGAATACAGACTTGTGGTTACCAGTGGGGAGGATGGGAAGGGATAAACTGGGAGTTTGAGATTTGCAGATACTGACTGGTATACACAAAATAGATAAATAAGTTTATACTGTATAGCACAGGGAACTATATTCAATATCTTGTAGTAGCTATGGTGAAAAAGAATATGAAAATGAATATATGTATATTCATGTATGACTGAAGAATTGTGCTGTACACCAGAAACTGATACAACATTGTAAACTGACTAACTCAATAAAAAATTTTTTTAAAAATTAGTTACATGCATGTTCTTTGGAATCTTCAATACTGTATGGAAAATGTTTGTATTTTCTGTTCTAATTTTTAAAACAACTGAAAAAAAAAGTGTTGGTGACGTTCTGTCTGCTCTGGATAACCAGCTCATAACCAGGAAGCACCACAGGACCTGAGAGTCTGCACCTGACTTTGAGTGGTGGCGGCCAACAGAGGGGAAGGCAAACAGGCGTGGGAGCACTGAGTTCTGCTGTGAATGGAAGATCTCAAAGTATCCAGAAGAGTGAAAAATGGACTGAGAACGTGCATCATGGCACAGCACAGAGGGTGCGCCAGCTGAACGCCAGAACATCTGCCTCAGGGCATTAGGAGCAGCTCACAGGTCAAATAGCACTTGTTTTCAGCAGAAAAACATTTTCCTGGTTGGCCTATTTAAATGTTAATTTAAATTTTTTGTTTTATGGGTAATTTATAAATATATTATGGTTTTATATTTTAAGACAGTTATAATCGAATGAATATGCGGTAGGTTTATGTTTATAGGCATTTAAACAAGAAGGTGTGGTGAGTTGATATTTTGATCAGCCCATGTGTGGTTTGTCCTGAATGATGCCTTTTTACACAGATTCTTGTTATCATTTAAATGAAATCTGAGGCTTTCTGCAGAAAACAACTATGTGGGGGGCTTTTAACTTTCAAAATAGACTCTGAACAATTGTCTTGAATAGGGAGAGCCTGGCTTTTGTTTTAAGTTGTAAGTTTAAAAATGGTGCAAGGAACACCTGTATACCCTTTATCCAGACTCCCCTACACTCAACATTTTACCCCGTTTCCTTTATCATTTCTGAACTATTTGCATACATCATAGTCCTTTGCCCCTAAATACTTCAGTATGTGTTCTCTTATCAGCCTTACGAATTTATGTCGATGTAATACTTTAATCAGCCATCCATATTTCAGTTTTGTCAGTTTACTAATAATGTCCTTTATAGCATTTTTTTTCCTCCCATAGAGGATTCCATCTAGGGACAGGTATTGTGCTTAAATATTGCAAAGGAAACTTCTCTACTGTGGGCAAATACTTTATAACTATTTAAATGTCCTGTTCCTCAAAATTCCCCCCTAAATTTAGCATCCATTGATGATTCTTGCTTAATCCAATCTTCACCATGATGGTTGCCAAATTACGCTTTTCCAACCCTAGCGCTCACGTCATACTTATCAGTCAGCCCTTGTGATTCTACCGTAAAAAGTAACCAAGAGGTCTTCCTTCTCCTCTATTGGTATTGTCAGATAATAGAGAATATGTACATTGGTCTCTGCCCCCGGTTCTGGGCACAGAGATCCTAAAACCCTTGTAATTTCCTGCATGTTAAGAGCACTAGGCACATCTCTTGTTCTAATTTTTGGTCTCTGACTCCTGTCCCTGACAGAGTTTCTAAATCCCTTGGAATTTCCTGAGTGATAGCAGTGTCTTTCAGTCTAATGTAGTGACTCATGGTGGGCTGCTGGACGGTGTCTGTTCACCAGAAAGACCAGACCATGACTGGACACTTGGAACTTTCACCCCGGCTCCCCCATTCTCCGGAGAGGGAGAGGGGCTGGAAATAGTGTTATTGATTGGTCGTGTTTCTGAGACAGGAGGGAAGGGGCAGGGCACAACCATTAAAAGAATGACACAGCACTAAGCACCAAGATGGCGGAAGAGTCAACTCCCAGTAGACCTTGAGCTTCATTATACGCTCACTGCAATACAACAGCATGCTAAATGGTCCTCCCCTAGGTGCCATCACAGCTCGAGGGCTGACCATAAAAGGTCAAAACGTGGGTGGAGGCCCAAGTCCTGGGAACCCCTTCCCTGAAGTAGCTGGAACAATCCTCCCCCTTGCTAGCATGTGAAATTACCAAGCGCATAAAAACTAACCCTGCACCGCATGGTCACTCTCTCTGACCTTCTAAGACAGGCCACACTCGGTCTACGGAGTGTGTATCTACTTTTACTTTAACCACCCCCATACCTCACGGCCTCTCTGGCCTTCCAAGACCGCCTACACTCTGTCTATGGAGTGTACACCTCTGAATAAATCTACCTCCACTCTACTATTGCTTGCTCTTAAGTTCTTTCCTGTGTGAAGCCAAGGACTCTTACTTGGCAGGGGATGTTCTAGGGACTCGACCGAGACCTGGGACACGACCATTCTCTTGCACTTCCATAAAAATCGCAAAAATATTGAGTACCAAAGGCTTCCAGGTTGATGAACACATCCATATACTGGGAGGGTGACGCATGGAACCCTCCCAGACTTGCCCTGTGTATCTCTTCATCTAGCTGTTCACCAGTATCCTTTGTCATACCCTCTAATAAACCGATACATATAAGTGTTCCCCTGTATTCTGTAAGCTGTTCTAGAACTAATAGAATCAAGGGGGAGGAGGTCATGGGAACCTCCAATTTATAGCTGTGGACAAAGAATGTCACCTGCCTTATCAGTGAACAAAGGATGTTTCGGCCATCAAAACGTCAGCCCTCTATGGTGAGCCCTGAGGGAACTCAGGATGGAGATAAACAGACTGCCCACCACCCGTCAGCCACTGCAGCCACCCCGAGTGGTGCACCCAGAGGAGACTCAGGATGGGAAAGAACAGAATACTGGCCCCAGACAGCTGAGGTGCATGCCAAAGGGATGACTTGAATGAGCCCAGACTCTTGCATCTTCACATACATAGAAAAGTGCTAAATTCATCAGCCTGAGGTGTCTGATTTTCTTTCAATAATAGTAGTCTTTTGATGTTCTAACTACCTGGTCTTTCTTGCAAAACTCCTGTATATCCTGGCTCCCCACTTACCTCTTCGAAGCAGTCCCTCAGAGCTATCTTCGAGGCTGTCGTCTAGGGTTAAGTCCTCAGCAAGTCCTGCAAAAAAATACATAATTCTCAACTTTCAGGCTGTGCATTTCTTTTCAGTTGACATAAGCAAGGTGGACAGAAGCTGTGGGTAACTGGGGATCCACCACTACAATTAGCATCTGAAGTTGGGGTCACTCTTATGGGGCTGGGCCTTTACCTGTGGGATCTGACACTAGCTATATCCAGGTAGCTAGTGTCAGAATTGAGTTACATTGCAGGACACCCAGCTGGTGTCACAGAATTGCTTGGTGTGGGGAAAACACCCACACATCTAGTGTAGGAAGTTGTGTGAACGCAATAGTAGTGTGATGGTAAAGAAGAAACACAGGAGGAATGTAGATTTTTTTCTTTACAGGTATAGACTTATTAATTTCTATTTTTCTTTTTCTTTTCCTCTTTTAAAGTTGTTGACAGTTCTCTTTTTTCAATGGTTTACAATTCATTTGATTATTTTGATTCTCAAATGGTTAGGCTCTCCCCCAGAGATTCTGCTGTGATGTTCTGAGGATCCAGCTTGGGCCCTGGGATTTTAAAAGCTTTCCAGGTGATTCCAACGTGCAGACAAGGCAAACAAACAAACAAACAAACAAACAAACAAAATCTTTGCAATGTAAAACATAGAGGCTAAGGCAAGCAAACAGAAAAGCTTAGAGAATACAGGGAAAAAAAGAGAAAAAACATTTTTTCAACTAAAAGCAGTCTGGTGCGGTGAGGAGATCAGCACATGTTCTCCCCAGAAAGCAACTGTCAAACTGAAAAAAAAAAAAAAAGTATTTAAAGCATTTAGGGCTCTGGAAATTGGCCAAAAGTAAATGAGAAATTGAGAAGCATTTATCCATGAAATACCTCTGAATTCTGGTTAGAACAGTGAGAGTCTGGCATTTTTGCCTGGGGATACTTAACATCCTTCCAGCTTGGTCAGCAAGGTAGCTGTAACAGAACTGGGGAGGCAGCACAAACCAACTACTTCACTGTCAGAGGGGCTCACGGAATTTGAAACAAACCACAATACGGTCTGCTTCGCACCCACTGGAATAGCTAGAGTCGAAAAGACAGACAATAGCAGGTGTTGGCCGTGATGTGGAGCAACTGAAACCCTCTCACGTGGGAATGTGAAATGAGCAGCCAACTTGGAAAACAATTTGGCAGTTTCTTAAACAGTTAAACACAAACTTAGCCTACAAGTCAGCAATTCTATTCCTAGGTATTACCCAAAAGAAATGGAAACATGTCCATACAAAGACTCGTATACAAATGTTCACAGCAGCATTACTCATTATAGCTGACAGTGGGAAACAGTCTATATGTCTGTCAGCTGTTCAACGGATAAGCAAAATGTTGTATATCTTTGCAATGGAGTGTTATCCAACAATAAAAAGGAATCAATTCTTTATACATGATACAATATGAATTAAGTGTGAAAACATTATACTAAGTGAAAGAAATCATATACAAAAGGCTATGTATTGTATGATTCCATTTATATGAAATATCTAGAAAAGGGAAATCAAGAGGGGAAGAAAGCAGTTCCATGGTTCTAGCATTGGCTGGAAGTTGACTACAAATGGGCACAAAGGAACTTTTTGGTGGTGGAGATATTCTAAAATTGGATTGTGGTAATGGTTGGAAAGTCTGTACATTTACCAAGGATCATCGAATCATTTACTTACAATGGGTAAACTTTGTGCTACATAAATTATATTTCAATAAAGTTAAAAAATTATGTGAGGATAGAATAAAGACACTTTTAGACATGAGAGATTTCAAAAAACATTACTACATAGTCTTCCTCAGGATGGATGTAACTAACAAGAAAAAAAGGAAGATGTCAGGTTTTAAGGGAAAAATAAAATATATGTCCATACAAAGAGTGGTACACAATGTCCATGGCAGTTTTATATCATACGGTCAAACACTGGGAACAGCCCAGGTGTCTATTACCTGGTGAATGGATAAACAAACTATGGCTTATTCATACAATAGACACTACTCAGCAATTAAAAGCAACCAGTTACTGATAAATACAGATGAGGATCTCGAAACAGTATTTTTTATTTTTCTTCTTTTTCAAAACAATATTTTGAAAGAACCAGATACAAAATACTACATACAATATGATTACATTTATATGATGCTCTAGAAAAGACCCATCTTTTCTAAAGTAGCAGAAAACTGATCAATTTTTGCTTCAGGCTGGTGGTGGGGAAGGAATGGAAATGCATATGAGGAGACTGTGGTACAATAAAAATACACTCGGTCTTTACTCTGGGTTCCTGGCACAGAGCTTCTAAACCCTTGGCATTTCCTGAGTGATGAGTGCCTTTTGTTATTCATAATGAGCCCCTACCAAGGAGACCTGAGTTTATGCTAATCAGGTGATTATTGCTGGGCCCCTTCATCACCTCAGGAAGGGGTCTGGCTGCTAGAGGAACTAAACCTAGTGACTAGAAGACTGGGCCTTCCACCTCCACTCCTGACCCCCGGCGGGGAGGGGCCGGAGGCTGAGTGCGATCACCCATGGTCAATAATTTATCAATCATGCCAACTAATGGAACCTCCATAAAAACCCCTAAACAATGGTGTTCAGAAAGCTTCCAGCTTGGTCGACACATTCAGGTGCTGGGAGGTTGGCACGCCAGAAAGGGCGCGGAAGTTCTGTGCACGACCCAGTCTACGGTATTCTGTTACTTATAGCAGCCTGAACAGACTAAGACAAATGTCCAAGTGTAAGGTTCCACAGGATAAAGCCTATTTTTGAGGGTGGGCAATGGGAGAGGGAAGCTTGTTATAGGTGGTCTGAGGGGCTGGGGCCACATAGGGCCGACTCTGGGCCGATGAGGGATTTAGGGGACAAGACTGAGGGCCAGTCCAGGAGATCTGTGGAGGAAGGATGCCCTTCCATTAGCCATCCTGCTGGAAGAGATCCAAGATGGGCCCTTTGAACCCACTCTGCTCTCTTCTCCAAGACTCTTGAGTGGTGCCCTATACACCATTAACCCTGTTACTGTTAAGGGTACCCAAGCACTCACTCCACTGTAATAGCTCTGTTCCCATGTGGAACCTTCATTCTTGGTCCATACCCAGGACTCCTCCCACCACCGCCTCTGCCAACTGAATCCAGTGTCTTATATTATTTCTGTCCATGGCTTTATACTCTATTAGATTTAAAATTCCTTTGAGGATAGAAACTGTATCTTACCCATTTTCACTCCCTTCTCCAGAATTTAGAACTGTAATTCACATGTAGCAGGTGCTCGATAAATGTTAAACTAAAAAAAGGAAAAACAAAAACAAAACAAAAAAGTTCTGTGCACACACGCGCACACACATGCACACCCATACGTTGCCCTAAGCATTTTTCCATTGTTCCTGAATTGTAGTTTTTTAAATAAACCTGCAATGGCAGGTAAAGCACTTTCCTGAGTTCTGTCAGTTGTTCTAGTGAATCACTGAATCTTAAGGGGGGTCATGGGAACCCCTGAATTTGTAGCTGGGCAGGCAGACTTGTGGGCAGGCTGGGCAACCCATTTGCAGCTGGTATCTGATATGGAGGCTGTTTCTAGGATTTTAGTACTACAAACAATGCTGCAATGCACATCACTGTGTATATTTTTAAACACAAGTACATCATGTGGCTGCATTCCATCTTTCCATCTCTCTACCTACTTACCTAGATATATAGATACAGAAGCATTCCCAGGGGTAGAATTGCTTGACCAAAGCATATGTGCATTTTTAAATGAATATAATTTATTTTGAAGACCATCTTGCAGATAACATCATAAGGTCAAAATACATTCAACCCAATCTCCCACATGTTCTACATCTAAGAATTATACAATGATTATTTCTTTTAATTAACTACTCTAATACCTCAAAGTACCTTTTGAATTATCAAGAAAAGATCTCATGCCTTTTCCCAACTGGAACCATGATGGGTATGGAAGAGAAGAAAAAGGCAAACCCTTACAAAAAAGTGGAGGAATTTCGCAGAGCCTGAGATCATGTGCCTGAAAAAGAAGTTTGCCCAAAAGATGCTTCAAAAGGCAAGGAGGAAGCTTATCTATGAAGAAGTTAATTGCTGTAACAGAATATAGGCAGATAGAACTAGATTCAGATGGCAAGGAGGACAAGAAAGTGGGCAAGTCTGATGTATCTACGGGACCCAAACTGACACTCCTCATCAGGATCACAGGCATCGATGGTGTGAGCCTAGAGATCTGAAAGCTTCTTCATCTTCACAGGATCTTCAAGACACCTTTGTTAAGCTCAACAAGGCTTCAGTTAACACTGGAGGATTGTGGAACCATGTATTGCATGGGGGTAACTGAATCTGACGTCAGAAGATGAATGGATCTACAATCACAGTTACGGCACAATCAACAAGAAGCCAGTTGTCTTGACAGGGAGCACTCTGCCTGCTCCATCTATCGGTAAATATGGCATTATCTGCACCGAGGAGCTTATTCATGACATCCATACTGCTGGCAAATGCTTCAAAGAAGCAAACAACACATCTTGTGACCCTTCCAATTATTTTCTCCAGGAGGGACCAGATTGACAAATCTGACGGGCTTATTAGATGGATGAACTGAGGTGTTGACCATGATTATTATCGTAATCTGGGCAGTTAATAAACAGTGACTGATTTCAAATTGGAAAAAACAATCTAAAAACTCATTCTTCAGGGGTTTGTCCTCAGCTTCCTCTTAAGAATATTATGCTTTAGTAGAAAAATCCCTAGCAGGACCCTTAGCAGGATGTCTAGTCCTGCTCTATCTTTGGCCCAGACCCAGCAGCCCAGGATCAGCTAAACTTGCATTCCCTCCTTTTTAGGGGCTCTAAGCTTCATCACCAGTCACCCAGGCTCACACTCTCAATGTTGCCTTTGGTTTCTCTCTTTCCCTAGTCTCCTGAGTCCAAAAGAGCATTCTTCAGCATTAACATTTAATGTTTTGTGTGTGTGTGTGTTTTGCTTTTTAAAAAAGTATAGTTGCTTTACAATGTTGTGTTAGTTTCAGGAGTACAGCCAAATGATTCAGTTACCTATCTATCCGTCTATCTATTCTTGTTCAGATTCTTTTCCAGTATCATGCTTTTGTTTCTATACACCCTGCCATTGCCTAATTCTGCCCATTAATCACCTCCAATTAGTGGCTTCCTAGTCAGCCTCATAGCTGCTAGTCTCTTTCTCTTTTAGACCTCCCTGTAATAATATTAAGATAAGGCTTCCCTAAATATCTAAATCATGACCGAAATCTAAAATTTAAATGATCCCCCTACAAATTCCTTGGCTAGGTCCTAACCCAACTCCAGAGCTGACCAATCTCCCGTTACTTTCACAAACACCTTTCTCCAGTTAAAACATTCTTGTACGTGTCTAATCTTAAAGAAACATCACAAGTTGAAAGTTGAAATAGCCTTGGATTATAGTATTCTGGACTGTATTTTAATGTTGGGTAGCAAGGCGGCCTCAGGCTGCTGGGCCCAGGGCGATGACTCTGCAGGAACGGCAGCGCCCAGTTTCACAGCAAGGTGCAGCTGACTCCAGGCCGGGCCGAGGGAACACTGAGGGTTCCGTCGGAGCCGCGCACTCGCTGCACTGGGATCTGGTCCTTCCTGATGGCTCACTGGACCTCCGACTCCTTCTGCCAGCTGCCATTTGCCCCCCCAAAAAAGGGAACGGGGTGCCCGACCCCGGGGCCCTGGGCCGGGTACACAAGCGGTGTGAAGCGCGGAGATGAGGATGTAACGCCGGGCAGCGAGCCCACTAAGGCACCAGAACAACGTGGTGCGAGAACGCCTGCCGCACTGGCCCCGCCCCAAGACGCGCGCGCGCGCGCCCGCGGTGCCGACTCCGTTGCAGCCCGCCCCCTTCCCTCCGGCCCAACCAACGGACACTTCCTGCCTCACTCCCAGCCAATCCCTACACTCCACGAAGAATAGCCCTAGGGGGCGTATGGGAAGGTGCATAGAGCGATGGCCACGCCGACCAACCGAATGCCGGAGCCTGCGCGGTGGGGCGGGACTTGGATCTGGCAGTAGCCACTCAGGAGCGAGGGGCGGCCTCAGGGCCGGACTTCGCGCGGTGGGGCTCGCTCGCGCGGCGGCAGCGGGAGCCAAGGCCTCTTGCTTCTGCGGCACGTGACGGTCGGGCCACCTCTGCCGCCGTCTCCACTGCAGCGAGGGGCCAGGTGTGCGGGCGGGAGGAGGCGAGGGCGCCGCCGGCGGTCCCCGGGAGGCTCGAGGTGAGGCGGGCGGCCTGCGCGTGTCCTCAGGCCTGTGAGGACCCCGGGGGGCCAGGGTGCGCGGCACCGCCGCCGAGGGCCAGAGGAGCCGGGCGTGGCCGGGGCCGAGGGGTTCGGCCGACTTTCGAGGGCTCGGGCCCAGGAGGACGCGCCAGCCGTCACGGGCGAGGCCCGAACCTGGGCCGCTGGAGCTGGGGAGCCAGGCCCAGGCCGCGCCGCCGGGGTCGGGAGGCGTGGCAGGTGCTCTGGAGCCTCCCTTGACCTCAGGGAAGCTGACTTCTGCCTTCGGCTTTGGTTCCAGGGCTCCCTGAAGCCCATTGCTGGCTGCCTGGGAGACTGCGAAGTGGGCTGGAACAGCCTCGTAAAGGTCTGGAGTGGGATCGGGCCTAGTCGGTTCCCCTGCTAGTGGGGAAAGGGGGTATCGGACCGAGAGTATTTGGGAAGAGCTTTACAGGTTCAGTATTTGAAAATTAAAACCGCAAAGTGAAGACTGGACCCCAGCAGCCTGAAGAGAATGGAGAATGTGCTAGAACACGCAGCGGTTGAAAAACTTCAGTCCTGACATTACACATATTCGGGGATGGGGAGTAAGTAATCTAGTCGTAAATTCACCAGACTTTTAAAGCAGGAAAGCACCTAAAGGCTCTTTGTAGGTGGGTGGTTTTATCGTGGGGGAAATTGAGGCCCAGAACTCTGAAATGATTGGCCCAAGGTCATGCGATGAATTTTATGATAACGTTAGAATTACAGTTGAGGGCTAGGCGGTTTTGGTGTACTGGTTAAGGCCAAGGCTCTGGTTCGAGCCCTCCGGCCATTTGTTGCCATGTGAACTTGGGCGATTTACTTCCCCTTTGTGCCCCAGTTCTCCCCCAATGGATGTAACACCTGATGGGGTGGTTGTTAGAATTAAGATGTGTATAAAAAAAGGACAGGGAAGTCTGATACACATAACTGCTTGATTAATGATTGCAGTGAATTATTATGGTCTGAATGCTCAATCCACTACACTAACATCCTACTTTTTGAGTTGGTTAAGTCCTGTTTCTCAGGACCTGAAGTCACAGTTCTGGAGATAGGAGGAAGAAATTGGATCTAGTGGATTAACTGCTAGGCATGACACGAGTGAATGCTGGTTGAAGGAAATTAAACTGAGCTGAATATTAAAAGCTTGGGAGGACAAAGGTGAACAACAGGTCTCGTCACCTCTAATTTAGGAAATGGGATAATTTGCTTAATTTTTCAGTAAGTAGAGTTGTGGGGTTTTTGTGTTTGTTTTTTTTTAAGGGAGTAACTGTATTGATTTTTAAAATAATTCTGTATCTCAGTCTTTTTCCAGGACTGTTTGAGGGTCACGAGTAGACTCAGCTGAGTTGTACATTTGCTATAGTTAGAGCAGAGGTAAAGAACTGGGAGTTCTCCCGTGCACCAGCCAGGGTGCACAAGCAAACATGCCGGGCAGCGGGATCATGCGATGGCTAGACTCAGTGTGTTGCACAACAAATTTTCTGACCTATCTGAAAATGGGTGTCAGCATCCCACCCTACCTTACTATCTTAACTCACCAGTTTCAACTAGCACATTATCTTCCAAGGACCTGGAGGGGTAAAGAGTTTTGACAGAGGTGGTTGCTGCAGTTTTGGCAATCATGTTATTGCATCCTTTCAGTTACAGAGTTCACTTTGCCCTGAGAGATAGCTTAAGGGGATGAAGTGACAGTTGGTTACTGTAAATGCAGGCTTGAGAGACTTGAATTCCAGGCCCAGCATGGTAACCAGCTTAGGAACTACCTTGATTCCCACATCTTTAGAATGGGAATGAGAAGTCTCCTGGTTACCTTACCATTAGGAGGCTTTTAGGAGGGACAAATAAGATGGAGGACATAAAACTTTGAATAGTGTAATGACCTGTGCAAATAGAAGAATTGGCAGCTCATGACAACTCCCAGGAGATAATAGAAGTCCCTGAACATAGCTGTCACCTATATAGCTTACTATAAATCTTTGTCAGGAAAATGCGGAACAAATGTTTTGTTAACTACAACAGATGCACTTTTAAATTAACCTTAACTGTGATCTGTGAAAACTATTTGGAGCATTTTATTTTTTAAAGAATTTACAATCTTCAGCAATGTTTTGAGTATCCACATCTTAAATCTACTTAGTTTACGGGAAAAAGGAAAGTGTTACGAAAAAATTGATTTTAACATTCCTGTCAATGAAAAGCAAAATTCAAAGCTAGGCAGTATATATCTATTTTTTAGTGGATGAGCATTTACAATAAAGACCACTTAGAATTTTATATGCTTTTTTCCCTGTTGAAGAGCTTTTTATGTTTTGACTAAGATACACCTCTAGTAAAACCAGAAGGTACAAAAAGTATAGTAAAATGGTTGTCTGTGGCTAGAATCAAATTCTTTTTAAGTGGGTCCTTTCCAGTCTAAGACTTCAAATTTCTTATTTGCCGTAAAACTCAAGAGATTTAGAACCATCAAAACTTAAACGGTGTCACTGGACAATACCTAGTAGGAGTAGAAATCACTGCTAGTGTTGAGCACATACCATAAGCCGGGCATTGACATAAATACTTCATGTGTATTTTGTTTATAGAACAATCCGAAGAAGTAGATAGTATTGTTATTCTCATTTTAGGGATGAAGAAACAGAGCCCCTGAAGTTAGTAATTCACCCAATATGCAGAGTTATTAAGTAGCCGACCAGGACTGTGACTTCTGAGTTCCTGCTCATAAACATTACCATATGCCTAACTGTGACCTTGAAAGGTTTATGTAACTTAGCCTTAGTTTTCTTGTGTGTCACAAGGGGGATGATAGAACCTCCTGGGGTTCTTTTGAGGGTTAAATTTGACAGCCTAAGGTAACTAAAACCTGTAAGACTTAACGTTTAAAAAGGGTATATTAATAGATGAATGGATAGCCTACAAGAAAGAAAGACTGCCTCATTTTTTTATTACACACTGCCTTTTTTTAAAAAAAATTACTTCTTTTTTAAACAACCAAGAACAGTAGCTAGGTCATTTCTTCTATTCCTCATGTTTTTTTTTTTTTTTGGTCAGGGGAGGTAATTAGGTTTATTTATTCTTAGAGGAGGTACTGGGGATTGAACCCAGGACCTTATGCATGCTAAGCATGCTCTCTGCCACTTACCCTCCCCCTCTCTGTTCTGCTCATGAATTAAAGGAATTCGAGGTGAAACTACTTTTAAGTCTCACGAAGAAAAGCCCAGAACCAAATGACTTCACTGGTGAATTCTACCAGATACTTAGGGAAGAATTAACACTAATCCTTCACAGACTCTTCCGAAATTAGAAGAGGGAGAGCACTTCCCAACTCATTCTGTGAGGCCAGTATTACCTTGGTACCAAAACCAGACGAACTGGACAAGAAAACCATAGACCAATACCTTTTGTGAAAACAGATGCAAAAATAGACTTGACTTGAAAATATAAAAATTTAAAAATAATTTGAGCCTCCATTTGTTTTAAAGATCTTTTTTCTAAATGGACCTTCATTGAGCATACAGATTCTGCCTTTGAGATGTGACAGATCTAGTTTTTCTTTATTGATTGCTCATTCCTAAGGCTGATCTAAGTCACCTATGGATTTGTTAAAATTCAATGCACAATGTGTCTGTTTCTGTTAAATACAATATTTTGTGTTTAGTTGAAGTCTCATGCACATTATTAATGTGTATAGTAAAATAATACAGCCTTTTTAAAAGAATATGTTGAGAAAAAATAGCATTAACCAATAATAAGTTAAATTTGGGAGAATTTATAAAGAAAATTGGTGACAGAGCAGGAAAAAAATAATCACAGATAGACTCAGACATTTCTATGTCCAAATGCTACAGTTGTATGTGCAGTATTGCAAGGAAGAGTTAAAGAAGAAATCATGTAATGTAATTAGAGGAATTGTGAGTTTTTCTGGTTACGTAAAATCATTCAGCCTTGTTGAAATACGTAGGTGGTGTAGAGAGGCATGTCAGACTTCTGGCCCATTCTGGAAATTAAAAATGTATTCACTATTGTTGTACTAATCGTGTGTCAAAGAGCAAACCGTTTGCATACTCCTGTGAAATACTGGACTCTGATAGACTTGTATTGTCTTCTTATATTTTCACAGCAAGCCTTTCAGCCAGTAGTGCTATTACCCACATCTGTAAAATAGGGAAAGAAGACCCATGGAAGTTCAGTAAGCTGACCACAGCCACAAAGAGGATCAGGACAGTCTGAAACCCAGGTTTCTCTGGCTTGACGGCTTACACCACCACATACACTGTACTGCCTTGCGTATAGGGAATTAATTTTCTGAATCATCAGTTTTAAAATAGGAAACTTCTATCTCTAGAATTCAAGATAAATTCACTCTTTTGAAAGGTAAAAGAGTGGATTGAAATATTAAAAGTGAGAAGATTCAGTGTTCTTGAAGAATCCTGACTGAGATTTTGAGAACTGCACTTTTGTCCTGTCCTTGGGAAACTGGGAAGCAAGTCAGAAATCACTTGCATTAGTTACACGTGTATGTTACAGACGTACTTTTCTTGGCTGTGCGTGCGTTTATCCATGTGATTGCAGAGGGTAGAGGTTCTCTGCCTTGGATATAGGGTGATAGTTGCATTTGATTACTGAAAGCAACACTCACTGAAAGGAAGGGAGAAAGACTTTCTCATCCAGCTCGCGTGTCTGAGTTTCCCCTTATAGTTCTGTGTGTTAGAGGACTAGGTCAGTTTGGTTTCTAGACAGCTTTGATCAAGTCTAAAGAACCATCTGTGCTGATCCAGTAATACATTTTTTAAAGGAGCTTTTAATTTTGACATAATTATAGACCTGCAAAAAGTTGCAAAAATAGTACAGAGAGGTCTCTTGTACCTGTCGCCCAGCTTCTCCTAATAGTAGCATCTTAGATAACTGTAGTGACACAGCAAAACTGGGAAGAAATTGCACTGGTACAATTTACAGACCATATTCAGATTCCTCCAGGTTTTATGAGCCCTGGTGTGTGCATAGTTGTATGCGATTTTATCATGATACTAATTCATTTTTGAAATTTTGACATTTTTTGGCATTGTTTTTTACAGAAGGAAAATACTGGCATGAGTATTAAATAGTACTTAACAAACTTGTGTGTGGTTTTTCTGCAAGTTAGATAAAAGGTTGTAAGTTTAATATTATTCCCCACCCCCCAAGACTCCCAAACCTTGACTTGTAGAGCAAATACTATGATATTCATCGACTCTGAAAACATGGTCAGATATGTTTTGTTTCCAGACTTTAAGGACACCCTGTATAGATTGAGCTGTGGAAGGTCAAAGACTTTTTTTGTTTTTTTAAATGCTTGAGTTGGCACTCATGGAATTGAACGCTATCAGCAAACATTCATTTAGTGTCTGTGCCAGGTTTTCTGGTGGGCATCAGGTGCATTTTCTTCTTTATCCCTCTTGTAGTGCAGCATTCAGGCTTGTGGCTGCCAGGAAACGGTCTTGAGCTCTGCCACCCAGCATTTATCAAAAGTCTAGTTGAAATATTTTCTGATGAGTATTTGAAGGCAGTGCAGTCTGTTCATGTCTCTAGAATCTAGAATATGTTTTGTTAGTGGATCAAGTTCTGGATCAGGAGAAATCAGAACTTGGACCAGATTAGTGTTGGCCCCCATAGTATTGATTTTATTGACCGAGTCTTTGCTCTAGTTAAAGGATATGATGAGATAAAGCCACACAACACTCACATTTACATACAACTTAAGGGTGTTTTTGGTTTTTGTTTGGTGTTTTAAGTTGTCCATTTCAGTAGACTCATAAATGTTAAAAGATTTTCATGTTTGAGGTTTTAATTTTTAATTGCTGGCTCTCCTGGAGGTCCATGACTGTAGTAATTTGTGATTTGGCCAAGACAGGAATTTAAATGGGCTCACCGTGAGACAGTTTGTGGCACTAAGTAGCTTAGTCATGAGTTAGACTCCACCTAGCATTTGCATCCTAGCTCAAAGGGGCACCGCTGTAGAGTTTTAGGTAACCATCTTGCAGTGATTAAAGCTGTGTGTGTGTGTGTGTGAGAGAGAGAGAGAGAGAAAGAGAGGGAGAGAGATTGTCTTCTAAAAGAAAACTAGGAAATGAAGTGCTCCAAGAAAATGATGGCTTTCAAGCAGGAAATAAAAGTATGGGGGAAACTGCTATAATTTCATCCAGGAATATGAGAAACCTTGTGCTAAAAGAGCTCATACATCCTAGTGAGCATGAACTGTGAAGTAGAAGAGAATTTTAGGAAATGTAAGTATTTCTTTGCTACAGAGGAGTGTTACTCGGCTTAAAGGTACATGATTTCTTTACTCCTGAGCATTCTGGATCCAGGAATCACTTGCTCTGCGGCTTTGGGGAGGTTGTGGGGCTGGGGGATGGGCAGGTGTGCTATTTGTTTTTTAAAAGCATTATTGCTTTGTTGCAAATAGTGGGTGGCGAGAGATCTGCACTCTGCTTAGGAGTCTGTAAATGATAAGCCAAATGAAGAGTTTAAAAGGGAGAAAAGAAACTTCTAAAATCTTCTTAGACTTTAAAATATGTGAAACATCATTTTGTGTCTCTAAGATAAAAGCAGTGTAGAATCACCGAAGGGCACACTGTACTGGGAGACAGGAGGCTTGGCTTCTGATCCTGATTCTGCCAGTATCTGGTTTTTAGCAAGTCAATCTCTTGTACCTCAGTTTCTTCTCAAAAAGGAGAGTTAGACTAGATTCCGATACCATATTTCAGCCCCATGATTTTTTTGGAGGGGTGGAGAGAGCAACACTTAATGCATAATAATGGGACATCCTTTTTAAAAAAAATCCTGTAATTTTTATGTAATAGTGTTAGGTCAACAGAAAAATGAAGCTAGTACAGAGTATTCCCGTATAACCCATACCTAGTTTCCGTGAATATTAACAACTTAACATTATATAGTATATTTATTATAATTAATGAACTGATATTCATAAGTAATTACCAGCTAAAGTCTGTATTTAGTTCAGATTTCCTTTGTTTTCACTTGCTGCCCTTCGTCTTTTCCAGGACACCACATTGCATTTAGTCATCATGTCTCCTTAAGCTCCTCTCGGCTGTGACAGTTGGTTAGATTAGCTCTGTTTTTGATGACCTTGACATATTTGAGGCCTACTGGTCAGGTTATTTTGTAGAATGTCTCTCTGTTGGAATTTCTTTGATGTTTTCCTCATGATTAGAGGGAATATGGATTTTGGGGAGGAAGACCACAGAGGTTAAAGTACTGTTTTCATAACATTGCATCGAGGGTGCACACTATAAACATGACCTATCAGTGTTAGTGTTGACCTTGACTGCCTGGCTGAAGTAGTGTTTGCGGGGTTTCTCCACTGTAAAGTTCCTGTTTTTACCCCTTCCCCTACTGTGCCCTGTGGAAGGACATTACTCTGTGCAGCCCACATGTAAGGAGTGGGGGGTTATTTTCCACCTCCTTGATGGTGGAGTATCTATTATCAATTACTTGGAATATTTCTGCATGGGAAATTTGTCTCGTCCCCATTTGTTTATTTACTCAGTCTTGTATTTGTGTTGTATAGATTCATGGGCATTTATTCTATACTTTGGGGTATAATCCAGCACCACTTGTTTTGTTGCTCATGTTCCATTTCCAGCTCTGGCCATTGTTCACTCTTGTGTTCCTTTGACATAGCCCTCATCATTGTGGGTGTTTTGGTTTTGCTTTTGTTTGGAACACTTATTTCCCTTCTGGTGCTACGAGATGCTCCTCCAGGCTTGCCTTGCATATTTCCTGCCATAATCCTAGAATCAGCCACGGAGCACTGTTTCCGTTTATTGGCGATAATACTGGAAACCAAGATTTCCTTACTTATCTATCAATTCCTGCACCCTACATTGAAAGTGGCTCCCACCATCCGCATACTTAATCGTTCATCTCCTATATACATGGATATCAGTATCTGAATTGTTAACCTGTATGCTTAGGTGAAACAACTTAACCAATGTGAACAATGCTTTTGTACAGTCTGGTGTCACAGATGCCACTCATTTCCAGAGTTACTTAGGTTAGCATCTTTTCCCTCCACCTCTTTGTTTCATATATTTGCAATACAGTTAGATTGTTTTGTCACATCCTGCATGCTCTCCTTGGATCACTCAGCCTCCTAAATGATTTAAAAATTTTTTCATACATCAAGATTCACTCTTTGTGCTGTAAAGTTTTATGGGTTTTGACAAATGCATAGTGTCACAGACCCATAGTAGTAGCATGCAGTTTCACTGCCTAGAAATTTCCGCACGCTTACCTAGTCAGCCTGACCACCTCCCCCAGGCTTCTGGCAACACTGATTTGTTGTTGTTTTTACTATATGTAGAGCTTTACCCTTTTCAGAATGTGATATAAGTGAAATTATACAGCATGTCACCTTTCCAGACTGGCTTCTTTCGCTTAGCACTATCCGCTAAGGATTCATCCAGGTCTTTTTTTAGTTTGATAGCTCATCTTTTAATTCCTGAACAGCATCCCATCATATGGGTGTACTACAGTTTGTTTATTCATTCACCTACTGAAAAACATTTTGGTTTCTTCAAGTTTGGGGTGATTATGTATAAAGCTGATAGGAACACTTGCGTGCAGGTTTCTGTGCCTTTGTAAGCTTTCAGCTCAGCTGGGTAGGTACCTGGGAGCACCGTCACTGAATCCTATGGTGAGACTATAGGTACCTTTGTAAGAAATGGCCAAACTGTTTTCCAAACTGGCTGTACTATTTTGGATTTTCACTAGCAATAAAATGAGGTTTCCTGTTACTTCACATCCTTTCCAGCTTTTAAAATCTTGGCCGTTCTAATAGGTGTCTGGTACTATCTCATTGTTGTCTTCATTTGCAGTTTCCTAATGGCAAATGATGTTTGAGCATCTTTTCATGTGCTGTCTGAGTATCTTCTTTGGTGAGAAATCTGTTAGATCTTTTGCCCATTTTTGTGATTGGGTGGTTTGTTTTCTTGTTGTTTGTGTTCTTTGTATGTGTTGGAAACTAGTTCATTATCAGATACAAATTTTGCAAATATTTTCTCCTAGTTTGATTTGTCTTTTAATTCTCTTAAGTTTCTCTTTCATAGAGTTGAAGTTTTTAATTTTAATGAAATCCAACTTAACCAATTTTTTCTTTCACGTATCTTGCTTTTGATGTATTAAAAACTCATCGTCAAACTCAAGATCACTTAAATTTTCTGTTTCTTCTAGAAAGTATCACAGTGCAACATCCTTTTTACTCACCTTTTGCACTCCATGAGGAGTATGGGTAGGAGGACTGAAACGAGGGAGGGATTTTGTTTCTTGGTAATGTTGGATTCTCATTAACAAAGAAGAGAGTTAAGATCACCTTAAAATGTGCTATCTTGAATTTTTTGTAAATATGGACAGGTCTTTAACAAAACTTGGAATGTTTAAGCTGGCTTAATAGTTGTTCTTGGAACTAGACCTGTTTACGGTGGCATTTTCTTAGGAGTATCGGCAGATTACAGTTGCTGCAATTGCATATGTAAAGCTAGCTGTGGGCTAAGGCTCCTGCGTGCATGGCTGTGGGAATAGATCTGTCATGGTTTGGCAGTAGTGGGTCCTCACAGCTTTAACCACCCTCTGGATGGTGTGAAAGTAACGGATGAGTGCCTAAGACTTCTACCTGAAAAACCAGGTTCTGCAACTCAGGGTGGAGGGTGAGTGGTGGTGGAGGGAAGTGCTTTCCTGAAGTTTGCTGGAGACCCCGGTCTATGTTCCTGACCGGGATGGTAGCCATCTGCTTCCTGAAAACTGGTTTCCTTTTCTTGGTGCCATTCTGCCTCCTGCATGTGGATGCCACCTTTCCCAGGTGCCAGGGTCCCCTGACCTGGGCTGTCTGCTCTGCAGTTGCGCCCTCCCTCACTAAACCCTGTCTGAATCCCCCAGCCCAGACCACTCGCCCCACTTGCCTGTCCTGACTAGTCTTCCTGCCCTGTCTCATCACACCTCAGTACTCAGCTGCGTTTTGTCCTGTGTATTAAATACGGAGTTTGGATTCTGTGACTCTCACTTACTGGTTGTGATAAGGAGTCAATGATTGGGTTATTTTCATTTCACAAAGTCTTTGTTCCTAATGTATAAAATAAAATGAGAGTACTACCTCAAGGGAGGTCTACATGAAACAACGTATGTATGTGAAAGTGCTTTATGAGCTGGAAAATGGAGCAAAAACGGATTATTCGCAAACCCTAATCAGTGGTTCTCAGAGTGTGGTTCCTGAGCCAGCGGCCTCGGCATCCCCTGGAACTTGCTGGAAATGTGCAAGCCCAGCCCACACCTGCTGAATCAGCAGTCTGTTCCAGCAAGCGCCCGGAGTGGTGCTGATGTGTGCTCCAGTCTGCAAAGCACCGTGGTGACATCACACTTAACCTGGGACAGCTGTGTGAGTTTGCGCCGCCTGCCACACAGCACCGCAGGCTGGGCGGCTTAAAACAACAGAGAGTAATTTCTCACAGTTCTGGAGGCTGGAAGTCCAAGATCAAGGCATTGGCAGAGTTGGTGTCTGGGGTGGACGTTCTCCTTTGCTTGCAGAGGGCTATGTACCCTGCCCCCTCACTGTGTCCTCACATAGACTCACCTCTTTGCACACACTCCTGGTTCTCTTCCTCTTAATGTAGACAGCAGGCCTGTTGGGCTAGGGCCCCACCGCTGGCCTCTTTTAACCTTGCTTACTTCCTTGAAGGTCCTGCCTCCAAATACAGTCACACTGGGAGTTAGAGCTTCCCTAATAACAATGTGTCAACAAAGTAAAAATTGAGGGGAAAAAAAATCACTTACCTTTCAAAAGAGACGAGCTCACCTCCCCGGCTGGCTTTCCCTTGAGCAGCAGTGCTCCAGCAGCCATGGTTTTGTGCTTTACTTACTACTAGGCTTACTGCATCTTGTCTTTCTTTTAAACAGTTAATAATTGTATGCGGATACTGTTTTAGCTAGGTTTGGAGCTAATTAGGTTTGGTAGCTTATCCCTGGGAATCCAGCTACCTTTTGTAGCATTGTTTCTATGAGAACTTTGGAGTTGTAGAGAGTTGATTTAGGTAAAAGTGTTGAATCAGCCTGTTTAGTTTTAGGGAGTCCTTTGCAGTTGTAAATCGAAGCAATATAGCTGTGGCATTGTGTATTATTTTGACGGTAGAGAATGGAGGCCTTTGAAATGAATGGATGAGAGGTTACTGATGTTTCTTAGTATATAAGAAGCCACAGCAGAATACTGACATTAAGAATTTCTTCTAAAAACTGATACCAGTTCCAGGAAGGGTTATGAATGATTTTATTTAGCACCTTTATTTTCTGCACTGCCTAAGTGCTAAACATTTAGGAATCCAGTGAACTTTACCTTCTTTCGTTTTGTGAATACAGTACCCAAGATGTGTAAATAAGATAAATACCACCACATGATATGTGAAAATCTGATTCTATATATTGTTACTCACTCGAAAGGATTATAGAGTGTGTAAGAAATTAGCCATTAAATTCAGCTTTGGAATAAGTTGATTTACAAGAGACCAAAAAAATTAAGCTCAGTTTTTTTTTTTAAATCTTTTTTATTGTAGTAAAAATGCTTATCGTGAGACTTACCATCCTATTAGTTAAGCGTAAGCTCAGTGGCATTAAGTACATTCACGTTGTTGTGCAGCCCTTACCTCCATCCATCTCCAGATCTCTTTTCATCTTGCAGATTTGAAAATTCACACTACTTACTACCAGATTATTTTGTGCATCCTTGTGGCTCAGTTTTTATATCTTTAGATCTATGGTCCTTGGAAAGAGGGCCAACTACCATCCAGGACAATCTAATACAATACACAAGGCATTTAAGTGCTTAGAAAATAAGAGAGAAAAGTAGCTGGTCCTTCGTTTAGTATTTTTTCTGTTGAGTCTTAAAACACTAATTTAAAACCATGTCTGCACTTCACAATCTTTGGACAACAGCAGCAGTATCTATATTAAGTCTTTAGTGTGAGGCTAGTTAGCACCTCTGTTATTTCATTGTAATGTTTTAATTAGTACTCATTTAAAGTGATCTGTGGAAGGGGCTTTGACCATTGTAAACCTCTTTACAGATGCAAGAGATTAATTTGGAATTTGAACACTCTATATGAGGACAGTTGTTTATATTTGAGTTTTATTCATTTGAGTTCTTGAACTTGAATCTTTTAACTGATGTTAGGAAAACCTCTTAATCTGTCTGAGCTCACTTTTTTATCTGTAAAATATTCACAATAAAATTCCTTTTAGCTCTGATTTGAAAGCTTTTAATTTTAAATAAGAGGGGTTAGTGATCTCTATAAAATTTTTAAAAGATGATACATTTAACTTTACTCTTTCTATATTTAGGTCATGGAAGGCAAGTGGCTGCTGTGTGTGTTACTGGTCCTTGGGACCGCTGTCATCCAGGCTCACGATGGCCATGACGATGATGTGATTGACATTGAAGATGACCTCGATGATGTCATTGAAGAGGTGGAAGACTCAAAACCGAAACCAGATGCCAGTACTCCTCCATCTCCAAAGGTTTGAAGTGGTCTTTGAATCTATTCATTTTACCTCTTGAGATAATCAAAGAATAAAGGTAAATTTGGATCCTTGTCACAGAGAAAGCAAAGTTTGCTCAGTTTTTGATCTCTCCATCAGCCTTTGTTACATTATACCAAAGATTAGTTACATGGGTTGAATTCAAGGGCCAGCCATGAAAGTTTGAAAGCAGACTAAGAGAATAGATCCTATTAAGAAAGACACGTTGCTGAAAATTTCAGTTCTTAATTCATTTTTATACTTAACACAGGTCACCTACAAAGCTCCAGTTCCAACAGGGGAAGTGTATTTTGCTGATTCCTTTGACAGAGGAACTCTGTCAGGGTAAGTGTTTCTTAGGGGAAAACAGCTTAAGAGGCAAATATCGTGTAACTGAGATGGAATAGTGGATTCCTCTTTGGGTAGTAGTTTATATAGTGAAATGTCCAACTGTTTTATATCTTCATTGTTCATGCCCATTTAGGAAAACAGTCTTCTAAAACACGTGGTTCTTGATTCCATTTCTCTCTCCCTTCACTCTGTATTTTGCTCTTTGATTGGAAAAAAATTTTTTTCCTTGAGTCTTAAAAAGTGGGGTTATTGCATGGGTTTGGTACTTTTTCTTACAGGTTTATAATCACTACTTGTATGACAGTTTTAAAAGTTGAAAGTAGTGTGGCTAAGTAGGCTGAGAAAAGCTGGCTATTTCCCTGTTTTTATTAGTATTTACATTGTTTCTTTTTACAGGCCAACTATAATTTGAATCTTAATTTTGGGGTATGTCTTAATTATAGGTGGATTTTATCCAAAGCCAAGAAAGATGACACTGATGATGAAATTGCCAAATACGATGGTGAGAGTTCCATTTAATTTAGATATAGTAGCAAACAGAGGTTTGACATGTTTCCATAGTACCTCTTAAGACTAGTTTAAAAGGAGTTTGTGTATACTTTAAGATTTTTTCCTTGGAGGTTTGCTATCTTTGTGTGTTCCTTTATATTTTATAGGCTTAGACCTGTTTAATGTTTGTTTTACACCATAAAGACGGGAAGATAATTTATTATCTGTGGTGCTGTATGTTGGAAATGGCAGGTCTTTCTAGGCAGTGGTAAAATGAATATGCTATAGGCTTTTAAAAACCGGATCCTAGTATTTGTCAATTATGTATGTTTAATATTAGTAGGCCAGCTCTCAGAGGTAAATGGAACATGCTAAACATTTGTCAGTATGATCGATTTGCACAACTTGGAGTTTTGTTTGTTACCATTTAAAGGATCTCCAGAGGTACAGTTAGGGAGTAGAACTTTTTTTTTGTTTTCTTGCAGGGAAATGGGAGGTAGATGAAATGAAGGAAACAAAACTTCCCGGCGATAAAGGACTCGTGTTGATGACTCGGGCCAAGCATCACGCTATCTCCACTAAACTGAGCAAGCCCTTCCTCTTTGACACCAAGCCTCTCATTGTTCAGTGAGCGAAACGCTTGTTTGATAGAAGCTTTCTAGGGAGGGAGAAGAAATTACATTATTAAACTACTACTCCGTGTAAAAGAATTATGAGAATAACTATATGCTACCAGAGGGATTTGGGGGTGTATTTAAGCATCCTATGATCTAATATTTTTTTTCCTGCCAGTAAATTATTTGGAAGTAAATCGGCTTTTTCCTCCTGATAGCTAATGAGCTTCTGGATTTTGTGGAATATATTTACTGGGAATCTGCGTTAACATTTTTTTTTTCTTTTACTTATTTATTTTTGGGGGATTGGGTAGTCATAATAATAGAAGATGGACTCTTCCCATATGACCTGTGATAAAACATGTGACCAAGGTGGGGGAAAAGGGAAATAAATTAAGAAATTTGATCTTTCAAAATGCCATATAGTTTTCTGCGTTTTTCTCTGAAATTAGGTATGAGGTTAATTTCCAAAACGGAATAGAGTGTGGAGGTGCCTATGTGAAACTACTTTCCAAAACCCCGGAACTCAACCTGGTAGGTACTTCCTATTTCTTTACATGGCCACCCACAGCTATAAGAATCTAAGAGAAAACCAAAGACAATTTTCTAAGGCCTGTGAAAATAAAGTCCTTCTCTACTGCTGTTGAAATATTTTGAAAGTTGAGAATGTCCACTTGGACATTTCTGTGCTTTTCATTTGAAATGTAAATTTCAAAGCTGTTCTGTCTTATCCCTGTTTTCTGCCCTGTATAAATTTTAATGTTAGCAAACTTACTTCTTTGTTTTATGAGAGAAGCAGTGACCATCTAGATGTATGCATTATTTTGTGTTTTTAAGCACTTCCATATATTCTCACGTAAAGTTCCCTGGTAATTTCTGATTATTCTTCTTCACTGGTACCTGTACAACCCTCATAAGTGAATAAGCTTTTCCTTTAATAGGACACTTTGGGATTTTATAAGAGGACATACAACACTTTTTTGAAAGGTTGATTTTAAACACTGATTGATTTACTTCATTTTTTGTTTCTGAAGGATCAGTTCCACGACAAGACCCCTTATACGATTATGTTTGGTCCAGATAAATGTGGAGAGGACTATAAATTGCACTTCATCTTCCGCCACAAAAACCCCAAAACGGGTGTATATGAAGAAAAGCATGCTAAGAGGCCAGACGCAGATCTGAAGACCTATTTTACTGATAAGAAAACACATCTTTATACGTTAAGTAAGAAAAACTATTAATTTGTGGGTTTATGGCACTACATATGTATTATCCATTTAATTTAAAGATTGTACACTTGCAGAAGACCCAGACCTGTAAATAAGTCTCTGTTGACATAGTACCTTAGAGGTGAGATGAACTTAATTTCTCAGCACTAAGAGAAGCTTCTCTTCATAGGTTGAATTAAGAACTAGGGTTTGAAACAATTTTAAGAATAAGCTTGTATGTCCCATCAAAGAGCTTCTTTGCTTGATCCTCCCTCATTTCCTCCCTTTGTTTATTTTCTTGTTGATAATACATTAAGTAATAGGACATACAATAGAAATATATACACAGTAACTTTCAATTGAACTTGTTTGGATGCTCTCACACCTAGATAGTTGAGTTTAATGATTTAAAACATTGGAATAGTTTTTCTGCTTTAAGTTTTTCCTGCTGGTTTAAAATCATACATAGACATAACCTCTTTTCCTAAAGAATGAAATAACCTTTTTCTTTATAACAAAAGTAATACATATTCAGTAGAGAATTTAAAAGATAGAAATAAGCAAAAAGAAGAAATTTAAAATTATTTGAAATATCAAATTGTGATATGTATTTGGCCATATGTGAATAAACATGTACACATGTAATTTTTTTACTAAAAGTGAGAAAAGTTTCGCTTTTTTGCCAACAGTGTGAGGATCTTTCTGTGAGAGCACATATCACTGATAACACGGATAATCACCATTACCACCGAGGGTAGCAGCACGGGGCTCTGCCGCCTTCCGTACGTTCCGGGTGTGCTGTGACCTAGTCAGTTGTCTCTCAGACACTTAGATGTAGGAGCCAGACTTTAGCATTACTTATACTTAAGATACCTTTATGAATTTACAGTTTTATGTTCTCCACTGGACTCAGTATAACGTGAGTAGACTTGTGGCGTGTGTAATTAGGAATTTTGGTAACATTAGGTAGTGTAATACATACTCAAAAAATGAGGAAGTGGACCTTTCCTACTGGGAGGTGGTTATAATAAATAAACTTATTTGCCTGTTGACTGGTGTGTAACCATTTGTGCAGTGTATAAACAACATTGCATTAGTTTATGTACTTTTGTTTTTTTGATGTTTTTAATGCCCATACATGGAATCTTTTGGTGTTTTAAAATTTTACCCATCATTTGTTTTTATTCCTAAAAACCAGAGAACCAACATTTAAAATTTACAGCTAAGGAAAGGAGTGCTAACTTGCCTAGGGCTCCAAGGCCATGTCCTGACTCTAACACCCAAGATCTCTACTCCATGCTTCCACTTCCTGTTAGAAATGTGATCTTTTATGGTAAAGAGCTTGAAAAAGAGTGGCTAATTAACTTTTTAAAAATTACATCTAATTTTTTTTCAGTCCTGAATCCAGATAATAGTTTTGAAATATTAGTGGACCAGTCTGTGGTGAACAGTGGAAACCTATTAAATGACATGACTCCTCCTGTAAATCCTTCACGTGAAATTGAGGACCCAGAAGACCGGAAGCCTGAAGATTGGGATGAAAGACCAAAAATACCAGATCCCGATGCTGTCAAACCAGATGACTGGTGAGTCTTCGGGACCTGTCTGAGCGCAGTGGAGCATTTTGTATATTCTACATGGCTTGAACAATTGAATGTTGGTTGAGATCTGATAATTTCAGTAATCTGATGCAGTCTAAATGTTAGGAGCAACGTAGACTACTATCGCTGAACAGTATCGAGCACCAAGTGATCTAGCATCACTGTGATCGTCTGGGTTGCCTCAGTCCATTTACAAGCCATAAAGTGCTGAAATTGATGATGGAGTTTGCCTGTGGTAACATGGTTGATTTGTGGCAGAACCTTGGGTCTAGCCTTTCCATTGAATTCACATTTAAAGCTGGAGTCCTAAAATTTTTAATTTTAATTTGAAAAACAACCTTTTTCCTATTTGAACAGTACTCAAGAGAGCTCTGCTCTGTGTTGAGCAGTGGAATACAAAGCCACAAGAACACCAGCTGCCTACACAACTCCCAGCCCAGGTGTGAGGCAGGCAGATGCGGCTGGCACCTATGTGGGGAGTGGTCTGATAGGTGTTCCTTGGTGACCAGAACACCAGGTATACCTCACTTAGCTAGCTTCTTGGAGCAGGGCAAGTCAGATTGAGGCTCGAAAGTAGGGCAAGAATTAAGTAACTGGTGAAGATCGGACATGTGCTCCCTGGTTGAAGAAGAACATGATGTGCAAAAGCGGAGGAACGGGGCGGGGGGAGGGTGTAGCTTGGATAGAGCGCAGGCTTGGCACGCACAGGGTCCTGGGTTCAATCCCCGGTACCTCCACTAAAAATAATAACCAAGGAAACCCAGTTACCCCCCCCCAAATAAAAATAAATAAATAATTTTTTAAAAGTAGAGGAATAGGAGTGAACATGTATGAGGGAAGTTGAGTATGTTTAGCTTTTTACGGGTACAGATTGGAGAGTAGTGAGAAATGTCAATAGGCAGGTTGTACTCTTGTATACGGCCACGTTTGAACTCATACGGTGGCTTTTGGAAGTGTCCGAAAGTGGACAGGACAAATGATGGAAACTGGTCTTCCATTTGTAGACGTCTCCTTTTAGGCTTAGAAGTTTGATATTTTTATGTGGCAGTGGTATAAAGGCTGCGTTTTTTTGTATATTTGGTGAACATTAGATTTGGACTCGGCCTCGTTCAGAATTGTATTCCTTAACTAGCTATTTTATTTTGGAGGTCAAGGAGTGATTGTTAGCTTAAAAGATCAGCTGAATAATAAACAAGTTTAATTCTCACACAATTGATTTAAAATTAGCATAGTTCAAAAACGAGCATAATCATGACCAAGATCAGCAGGTGTCTTTGCTTACCAGTTGAAGTGGTGCTGTCTTGCAGTGACTGCGTAAAGCTTTGAAATTAGGTACTTCTTGATGAACTTTAAAGAGTAATTATTTGAGTTATAATTCACATACTAAAATCTACCCTTTTGAAGTGTGCAATTCAGTGGTTTAGTATAGTCACAGTGTTGGTCAACCATCACTGCTGTCTAATTCCAGAACATTTTTATCATCCAAAAAGAAGCTCATACCCATTAAGCAGTCACTCCCTATCTCCCACTCCTGCCAGTCCCTGGCGACCACTAATCTACCTTCTGTCTCTGTGGATTTGCCTGCTCTAGACGTGGAATAATAATGTGGTCTTTTGTGTCTAGCCCCTTTCACTTAGAATGTTTTCAGAGTCCTTCCATGCTGAAGCCTGTATCGCTACTTCATCCTTTTTATGACTGAATAATAATTCCATCGTGGGGATGATACATTTTATTTATCCAATCCTCATGTGACTGACGGGTTGTTTCCCCTTTTTGGCTACTGTTATGAATAATGCTTCTGTGAACATTCATGTATAGGTTTTTGGGTGAATATACATTTTCATTTCTCTTGGATATAATTGTAAGCGTGGAGTTGTTGGGTCATATGGTAACTATGTTTAACTTCTTGAGGAACTGCCAAACTGTTTTCCAAAGCAGCTGCACCATTTTGCTTTCTCACAAGCAATGTATGAGAGCTTCATTTTCTCCACATTCTTGCCAACACTTGTTTTTATCAGCCTTTTTTATTATAGCCATCCTACTGGTATGAAGTGGTATCTTATTTTGGTTTTGATTTGCATTTCCCTGATGGGTAATAATGTGGAACACATTTTCATGTGCCTGTTGGGCATCGGTTTATCTTTGGAGAAATGTTTGTTCAAATCCTTTGCTGGTTTTTAAATTGGGTTGTCTTTTATTATTGAGTTGTAAGTTCTTTATATAGTCTGTGTACTAGGCCTTTATCAGATATATGATTTATAGATACTTTCTAGGAGGAATTTTAAGTTTTTTGATCAGGTAAGACCTAAATATTTTTAGATTGCTCTGTTTAAGATTCACAGAGTGGGATGACATTGTGAATGTCTGGCCGGTGTTGTCAGTAATTGGCTTTTTCTGTTGTATTTAAGGGATGAAGACGCCCCTGCCAAGATTCCAGATGAAGAAGCCACAAAGCCTGAAGGCTGGTTAGACGATGAGCCTGAATATGTACCTGATCCAGACGCAGAGAAGCCAGAGGATTGGTACGAGCTTTAGTTCATGTTTAAAATCACCTGCTTTTTTAATTGAAGTAAAAATCAGTACTTAAATACAGCCAAGTGCTCAAACTTATGTGTAGAGCTCAACAAACTAATTACATTTTCATCTCTTTTTTTTGATGCATCTCCCATGAAAAACCCTTTTTACTGAAAATGCAGAAATAAGATGATGCTCTATAGTGAAAGTTTCCCTGCAGGAGTTTTTCAGGGAAGTCCTCAGGCAGCTTTTCACCGTCTTGCATCACAGAACCCATTTGTAACTTGTTTATATCTCCACAGGGACGAAGATATGGATGGGGAATGGGAGGCTCCTCAGATTGCCAACCCCAAGTGTGAGTCGGCCCCTGGGTGTGGTGTCTGGCAGCGACCTATGATTGACAACCCTAGTTACAAGGGCAAATGGAAGCCTCCCATGATTGACAATCCTAACTACCAGGTTTGTGCCTCTCGGTGGTTGCGTTGCTTCACTGATCTCTTTGTGTTCAGGTAGAAGTTTGTTCTGCAGTGAGGCTGCCAGGTTGATCATTATATTTAAACTATTGAATTAAAAACAAAGTAAACTTCAAAATTGAGAGAGAACTTAATGTGTTAAGCATTGAAAGATGAAACTAGAAAGAAGAGCTTTCATAATTGCTTTGTAATTTATGTTTTAAAATAAAGAAATAAAAAATGGAAAACTTGTGATTTGGGTACCCTGCTACCATTGGGCAGGGATGCAACAGCCACAGGGTCCAAATTGGCCATCTCTGTGATGGGGTGGATAGAGGACTGTGATGGGAGTTGACTCCCTGACCACAGGTCATCTCATTGCTTGACCTCAGTATCAACTGTAAAAAGACTGACTGAGGCTCAAATGAGATGGTAAGTATGCTGGTGGGGATGTTGTAAAGTTTCACGTTTACTGCGGACATGTGACCACTTAGATTCTGGTCTCACTTCTGTTTCTATCCTGGTCAAATGATTTAAAATCATTAATTTCCACTTTGTCACACTTTAAAATGTAAGGTGTAGGGCTGTATCTCTTTGTATACATTACGTGTATATTTTTCTGTTTTTAAATGTATTTTTAATTTTGCAGTCAATAGGATAAATTAAAAATTGCAGCATAGCTGTTTTGTTGATGAGCATTTGGGTGAATTGCCGTTGTAGAATCCTTGCCGCAGTGATGATCCCTGTACGTGTCTGAGTACGCTGGTAGCTATTTCTCTAGGTAGTCATCTGAAGTGGAATGTCTGGGTGAAGATGACGTACGTTTTCAGTCACCGCTGACTTACAGCCCCACTCCCACTAGCAGTTGATAAGAGTAGAGGCTGTTGGAATGTGCCAGGCGGAGCAAAGTGTTGGTTTGGATCAAGGTCATGGATGATACTAGAAGCTGAAAGCAGTGGGGAGTCCAGACACCTTAAAGGCATCAGCAGTGTCTGTTGTTGTCCTCCTGTTACTCAGTTAAGTTTCACAAAGTCAGCACTTCCCTTGCAGATCATGCAGAATCCATCTTAATCCTTATTTAGGTTTACCATAAATGTGTGTTGATCATTATCTGAAATGATTTTTTAAAATATTTTCTCTAGGGAATCTGGAAACCCCGGAAAATACCAAATCCAGATTTCTTTGAAGATCTGGAACCTTTCAAAATGACTCCTTTCACTGCTATTGGTTTAGAGCTGTGGTCTATGACCTCGGACATTTTTTTTGACAACTTTATCATAAGTAGCGATCGAAGAGTAGTTGATGACTGGGCCAGTGATGGATGGGGTCTGAAGAAAGCTGCTGACGGGGCTGCTGAGGTTTGTGCTGGCTTCTTATGCATTTGTATCTTTTATTACAGGTAACTAATTGCTGCTTTTGTGAAAAACTATCCTCTAATATTTGTCTTTTCCCTAATTTGGGAATGTTGGCATAAAGAGTGTGACCTGTGTCTGCTAAGGGCAAGATACTAGGGTGTGGGACCTGATCTCATTAGGCATATGTAATGGCTTGAGAGTCTGTATTTGTGTTATGTGTATAGGATTTTTTTTTAATTGTGTTAAGATGTATTTAACAAAATTTGCCATTTAGGGTATATTTTAGTGCAGTCTTAAATATTGAATCTTGGTTTATGCAATAACTGGAGTTTTCAAATAATTGGGTGTATGGGCCAGGCTGGGAATTGGAGAGACAGGGACATCGATACGAAGAAATTCTTCATTCCCTGGTCCCTGAGGTCCTGGGAGCCATTGCAGGTGATTAAGGAGCCAGCTTTCACACCTAAGACAGGGAAATCACCTTGAAGATAAGGAGAGGAGGAGAATTGAGGCTTTTCTTTCACATCCTTTTTACACTATGTGAACATCTCATCTTGAATCCTTTGAAAAAGGCACCTGAGCAGTGCCATGCGGTAACTCCGCAGTAGAGCAGCTTGGGCTTTGTTTGGGGTCAGAAGCCGGAACTTGATATCAGCCGTCTTGTTTCTCAGCCAGGTGTAGTGGGGCAGATGCTCGAGGCAGCCGAGGAGCGGCCGTGGCTCTGGGTGGTCTACATTCTGACAGTGGCTCTGCCTGTGTTCCTTGTCATCCTCTTCTGCTGCTCTGGAAAGGTATGAGTTGTTGGTTTCGCTTTGTTTTTGTTTTTGATTCACTAATTCTTATGTTATTAAAAATAACTAAAGATATATTGCCTGAGGTTTTCTTTGTAGCGACTCAGTGGTGACTGGGCCACACGTGGTGCTGACTTCTGACACCTTGTTCGCTACTCTCCGTGGCCAGTTACTGTGCCCAGATGGGAGTGGGGTTTGTTAGCCCCTCAGTTTCTTGCAGTATTAGCCACTGTCTTACTTCCCTTTACATTTGGCAGCAGCTTTCTGGAAGAAAAAAAAGACGACTTAGGTATCTACCTAGCCATCTGGGCACAAACCAGCTTTTCTTCCTGGCATGGCTGTTTCTATTTTATATACATTGGAATACAGCCTTTGATTTCTCATGGTGTGTTCCTTTCTCAGCATCCCTATCCCCACTGTCAGAAAACACATGTAGTGGTAATATACACTTACTTCAGTTTTTCTTGTTTAGCCTTTGTTATATGCAGTTTAAAAAAAAAAAAAGAAAAAGAAAATTTTGCTTGGGCTCTCTGCTTCTATTAAGTGAGGATCATGCTTCGCCTTGCGTTCGAGATGTTTTGTAACCTGATCCAGTCTTCCTTTCCCAGCCTTATCCCCATCCCTGTTCTGTGTGTCTGTGCCTCGGTCACCTGACTGGTTAGACCTGCACATTCCTGCCCGACCCCTTGCTTGTACTGTTCCTTCTCCCTTGAGCCACACACGTGCTCACGGGGGAGGACGCTCTCAGGCAGGAATTCCGTCTTACTCATTTCTATTTACCTCCCTCAGCGTTTGCCTGGTACAGAACTTTGCTCATAGGCATTTGATAATTATATGGTAACGTCATACATAAAAATGTGAACAAAACTGTTGTGCTTTGGGGGAATGTTTCAGAAACAGGCCAGTCCTATGGAGTACAAGAAGACTGATGCTCCTCAACCAGATGTGAAGGAGGAAGAAGAAGAAAAGGAAGAGGAAAAGGAAAAGGGAGATGAAGAGGAGGAAGGTGAAGAGAAACTTGGTAAGAAGGAGACCCCAGGATACCTGCTTCAGTCCAGCACCCTAAGATATTTCAAACCCTTAGAAGCAAGTTACTGTCGAGATTGTTTTAGACTTGAGGTGTCTGCTAATACTTGCTAACTACCAAAAACAAGTGTAAGGTTTTGCTCAGTCATCTTACTTTGACTTCTGTCTTAGAAGAGAAGCAGAAGAGTGATGCTGAAGGAGATGGTGGCACTGTCAGTCAAGAGGAGGAAGACAGGACACCTAAAGCAGAGGTAACAGAAAGGGGGAGAGTATATTTTGTATTTCAAGCAACTCAGGTGAAGGTACATTTAAGTCGAGAGTATTTTTCATAGGGTAATTTTCGATGGCAGTGGCAGTCAAAATTCTGTTACAGTTTTGTAAAAGTGGACTTCTTAGCGATGCAGGCCGACATTTTATAGCCCCAGATTACATCTGAATCTCAAAAGTATTTTCTGTGCTGAAAATGGCTTTCTGTAATGAGCAGAGGTTGTAGGGGAAACTAGTAAAATGCTTTCTGAGATGGCAGCTTCAGGTTATTGTTTTACAGTTCTGTCTCCTCATCTGCCTCTCCTCACTGTGCCCTTAAAAAATATTTCTTGCACCAGTCACTGCATTCTAAAATTTTTGTCCCTCTTGCCGATGGATTCATTCATTCATTCACTCAGTAAATATTTGTGAAGTACCCATTATGTGCCAGGCATTGTTAGTGAACAAGACAAAGAGACCCTACCTTTGGGGAAGTTAAATTCTAGTGGAAGGAAGACAGTGAGCAGTAGACATTATAAGGAAGTAAATGAACGGTAATGTTAAAAAGCAGTGGGCTTTGAAAAATAAAAGCAGGACAGGAAAAGGTATTGGCATGCTGGAGGTGGGCTGGGTTGCAGTGTTAAAGATGGTGGGTAGAGCTCAGTGGAGAGGTGACATTTCAACAGAGGCTTGAAAGAGATAAAGAACCTTGCCAGGGAGACGTCCCCGGAAAGAGCATCCCTGGCAGAGAGAACGCCGGCCCAGGGCCTGCGGTGCTCATCTGGAAGGCCATTGTGGCCAGCAGGTTGAAAAGAGGGGGAAGAGGCACGTGGGGAAGGTGCCAGATTATGTGGGGCCTCCTAGGCTGTTACATGCACTTGGCTTTTCCTCCTAGTGAAATGGACGGTCATTGCAGGCTTTGGGGCAAAGGAGTGGCCAGCCAGATTTGGTTACTCTGGCTGCTGTGTTTCCTACAGACTAGAGAGAATCAAGGAGCCTGGTTAGGAGGCTGCTGTAATAACCCAGGCGAGGGCTGGTGGCTCTGAGCAGGGTGATAGGAGAGAGCGATGTGAGCTTCTGCTCTGGTGGGTTGGGTATGAGGCATGAGGAAAAGAAGACTCCACACCTTTCTTCCCAGGGTTCCTTTTCCAAGCACTACTCTGTTTCATTCTGATCCTTCCTGGAAAAGTCTACTGAGTTTCCACTTCCAGCTATGATAGCTCTGCCCTTCTATTGGTAAAGCTCAGTGCTGTTTCTATTTCAATGGATATATTCTGTCTCAATGAGAATGCAGAGTTCTTTCAGGTAGGGACCAGTCTCACATATGTTTTTATATTCTCCAATCTTCTTTGCACAATAAGAAATCTCTACACTGTTGGCTTGTGGTCTTGAATGTTTTATGGGACTTGGCTTGGATAGCCTTTTGCCCTCATGAATCTTTCTCAGCCTTAAAATGGGGCTAATGTGTTCATAGGCCAGTATTCAGGATTAATCAAGATAACACGTGAAAGCCTGGTGTCTGGTCCTTTTTAAAAAAAAATGTTTATGGGTTAGATTGAGAAAAGTGCATGTTTATGGGAAACAGACAAAATAAGAACACACACAGTCCCACCACCTCTGAGACAGTCACTGTCTTTGGTGCATTCATTTTCTTCTAATCATTTTTCTTGTTTTTTCCTCAGATGGGTTATACTTAGCTTGGCTGATGAAAACTTGGTGAATTTTAACTTTTTTTTAATACTAATTATATTGAATTTTTTGTTTTTTCAACCAACAGGAGGATGAAATTTTGAACAGATCACCAAGAAACAGAAAGCCTCGAAGAGAGTGAAACAATCTTAAGAACTTGATCTGTGACTTCCTCTCCCTCCCCTTCCCCTGCAAGTGTGGGTCCTAGGAGAGGACCTGACACAACTTAGATTGAAACTCAGAAAACCTCCAGGCGTCACCATCAGCAGGTTCCGGTTGAACACTAGCCCGTGTAATTTTAAACATCTAGCAGTAAATAATTGCAGTTGTGACATAAAGGACCCTGTTTCTGTAGAAAGAAAGCATTTAACATAATGGTTGTGAAATGTAACATGAAGCAACTAACTTGTATTTTTTTGTTTTTAAATATCTTTGTTTTTTAAAATAGAGTGATAGAACTTTACCAGTCTTTAAAAATCTTGGCTTAATTTAATGTGTTAATTTGTCCATGCAGAAGTAACACCAACCTTTAAAAATGCGAGAGGGATGAATTTGCAGTTTTTATAACTGATTTTGTTCTTTAAGTTTGGTATTACAAAACATTCAAGTGTCTCTGTCCCTTAAAATTGATAATCATGTTTAAAGTACAGTCATTTGTGGTTATAATCTTGTTTTCCTTCCGTTACTCAATTCCTCCTAAGGAAATTGAAGCGAGGAATTGGGTGGAAGCCCAAATTTATATAAAGGTTCTGTTTAAGTTGTATTAAAAATAGACATACAAAAAGAAAAAAAACTTTTCACTTGATGTTGGTTAGACCATAAAGTGTGTTCTGTTGCCCTTGGAACAGCTCAGTTCCCAGACAGCTATGCAGTTCGTGGAGGAGGTGGCATAATGCGGCACTCGGGCATTCAGGCTTCACACACCAGGAGTGTCTGGGCTCCAGCCTTCTCAAGCAGGTGGCTTTTTAAGGAACGCTACCAGGGCACGTGAGCTCCAGAGTAGATGGAGGTGTTTTCATCACATCAGCCACTGTGTTGACACTGTTTCCCCTCCCTGTGTCCCCAGACCCCCAGCTTTCCCCTCTGCTATGCATTGTCTTCACAGCGCAGCCTGCAAGTCCGTTGCTGAAAATTATTAATAAGCCTTGCATAATGTTAAGCTTTATTGTGATTACGTGTATGTTTCTTCTTCCTTCATTAAGCAGACCCACACCTTTCCAGGGTCAAAGTACAAGACACAATACTATCTTGCATTTTTATGCATTTCTTTTACTCTGTGTAAAGACTGCAGAAGTCTAACCCAGAGGTAAGCCAATTCAGAATTGACTATGATTGAGCGCAGGCTAAAAGTATTTATGGGAGGAGCATGAGTTTTCTAATTTTTGTAGCTGCTAATCCTTTTAAGTCATCATTTGCAGTTCATGTAACAGTTGTGTCTTAAATTACATGATAAAGCAGTCCTTTTTTTTTTTTTAAACTATGTGGCTTGTAAAATTTTTAACAAAAGATCTTAGGTTTGTTTTTTTTTCCATGTGGAATGCAGATGGGTGCTATCAGAGCCTCTCCCCATCATTCTAATGTAATAATATCATTATTACACCACACTGAAATGTATTCAGAATTAGATGTTGTTTTAGCTTTATTCTTCAGAGGTGTTTCAAATGTACCGATGATACTGTTTCTTGCACTGAATATATAAACACTCCAGAGTGTTTATATTGGGGAGATATTGGGGAGGAAGTATATTTGTAAAAGATGAAGGCTGTGTCTGTTTATTTTGTTTATCTTCAACTTTTTACTGGTTCACTTAAATTCATATGAGGGTGGGATGCATTTTTCTTGCTGTTCAGTGCTTTAATCCTTTTCATCTGTCGTTCTGTGGTCACAGTCACCTTAGCTATGTAGCTGACTTTCCCAAATGTATTGAGTGCAAATAAACAGTTACTTAGCAAGACCTGAAAATACGTCTGCAGGTTTCTCCTTGAAGCAAGTGTGTGGGATCATTGCATTTCCAGAAATCTGCCTTTTTCACTCTCCTTTGACGTTAGATTTCATGCCTCCCTTACAGTTTCTTCCAGCTGAGCTGTGGAATGACAGGTGTATATCAACAGACTGTTCATTTGCCTTTCCAGGGTAATTCAGCAACGTTTGTCCAGAAAAAAGGAAAGTCTTTTTTGGTTCTTTTTTTCACTCTGTTGAAGGTGCAGCCTCCTGATTAGAAGTCTGACACAATGAATGATCAGCAGCAGTGTTCAGCTCTTTAAAAGGCACTTGCATTATGATTTTACATGCTGGTTATCTGTCCCATTGTTGTAAAATGCCCACTCCATCAGATGTGTTCCTCAATTTCTCTTATCCATAAAATACTCTACACTTTTTCTCAAATTGTCGTGTTACAAAATGGTATTACATTAAAGCCCTGTGTTAAGCGTCTGCTTTTGACTGAACTTCTTCATAGTAACCTTCCGTTCGCGCGTTGTACTGTTTCAGTTGTGCATTAATAATCTTTGCTACTACATGAGTTTCCTAACGCAGAAACTATTAAGGACGGTGAAATAATTACATCATCTCACCACGTGGATTTGATCCAGTCTAATTCAGTGTAGGCTTTGCCTCCTTTTCCTGCTGGAATGGGGTTCAGTAGTTTCAGTTGTATAACAGGGATAGCGGCTCAGAAAAGGGCGGGGTAATTTGTAGATAATATTATTTGAGGTTTGGGGGAACCATTGAACTTTTAAATTTTTATTAGAAAATCTTTGTTCAAAATCAGACTCCATCTTTTGCATATTCTTACATATTTCAGGGATATTTTTGAAAGTTGGACCAGAACTTTTTTTACGCAGGATTAGGCTTTTGAATTGCTTACTGAAGAGAAGTACACAAAGCGTACCGCCCCTAGTTACTGTTACCTTTTCTATTAGAAAAGAAATAATTTAATTCTGGTGTAAAATTTGACTTCGAAGAATGGTAACAGCCAGGACCGTGTTTACCGCACTCATGGGATAAGCACTTCCTTCCCTTAGCGGGCCACTTGAATTTTTTGTTTTGACTACCTTTGTATAAAAACAAATACTATTTGAATGAGGACTCAGTTTGTTTTCTTCTGATTTTAAAATAAAACATCTTCATTGACCTAGTAAACAGTTACTGTCACAAATACCGGCGCTCTTGTTGGCGATGGCTGTCACTGTGCAGCTATTGGCACCTGTTTAACTTCCCAGCAGTCAGGGTGCCAGCACCCGTTCCTAAAACCTCTTGGCCCAGCACAGGCTCCGTAACTCAGTAGCGCCAGAGGAAAGCACTCCAGCTCGGCCCTGCACGACTCCGGCCGGCTGTGCCACCAAAAGTGAGCAATGAGGTCGGAGAACAGCTGACGCCGGAACAGCGGGGCGCCTCCGGAGCTCGTCAGGGCCGAGTTAAAGGCGCTGTAGAAGACGACGGGGAGGCGCCGCCGGGCCCGGCGGCCGCCCGGGGCTGCGCACTGCCACCGCCCGCTTCCCTCCGCGGACCCGGAAGGGCCGGCCCGCGTGAGGCGGCGGCGCCGAGAGCCGGCTCCCGTCGGTCACGCTGGGATCGGGGCCCAGGCCTGAAGCCCGCCCAGCCGCTCCCCCCGCCTCTCGCTTGAGTTCCTTTTAAACTCCGCACGGGAGCCCCAGCGCGCCCTCTGCGTGTTCGCCCCCGCCCCTCGGGCGGCCCGCTCCTACTCCTCCGATTGGCTGCAGTCCCTGTTCGTCAGCCGTGACGCCGGGGTCGCCTGCCGGGGCCCCGCCCTCTTCCGAGAGCCCTGAAAACAATTTTAAGATGGCGGCGGCGGCGGCGCGGAAAACAATGGGGCCGGGGCGGCGGGGCCAGGCCGAGGCCTGAGGTGGGCAGCGAGCGCCTGCCCAGGCTGGGCCGAGCAGGGCCAGAGGAAGACCCGCCGCCGCGCGCGAGCCCGCTCCGCAGCTCGCGGGGCCATGGCGTGGCCGTGAGGCGGCCGGGCCGCCGGCGGGGAGCGGAGTCCGCAGTGCCGGCCGGCCCCGAGAGGCCCGCCTCGGGCCCGGCCCGTGCAGCCCGCGGCCCATGGTGCTGCCCACCTGCCCGATGGCGGAGTTCGCGCTGCCGCGGCACAGCGCCGTCATGGAGCGCCTCCGCCGGCGCATCGAGCTGTGCCGGCGCCACCACAGCACCTGCGAGGCCCGCTACGAGGCCGTCTCGCCCGAGCGCCTGGAGCTCGAGCGCCAGCACACCTTCGCCCTGCACCAGCGCTGCATCCAGGCCAAGGCCAAGCGCGCCGGCAAGCACCGGCAGCCGCCCGCGCCGGCCCCGGCGCCCGCCCCGGCCCCGCGCCTCGACGCCGCCGACGGCCCCGAGCACGGCCGCCCCGTCGCGGTGAGTAGGGCTCGGGGAGAAGCCCCGTCCCCGGAGACGCTGCCCCGACGCCGCCCGGGGTCCCCTGAGCCGTCCTCCTCGGGTCTGGCTAACTTGTCAGGGACGGAGCGCTTGTCATCTGCGGGGGATGGCTCGGCGGCGTTACTTTGGGAAAACATGACCTAAGGACCTTACATGAAGGGCTGGGAAGGCTGGCGGACCGTCGTGAAAGGTTTTCCTTCCAGACTCGATTCCGAAATTTTGAGAGCTTTATTTTTAGAACAGGCAGGCGTTAAAATTGCCTGTGATGGTGGCCTCATTTATTCCGCAAACGTCCATTGGGTCCTTGCACTTTGCAGAGTCAGAGCTGTAAATATGGAAGTAAGACGGGCTCCAGTTGACCAAATCCAACTGTTCTGAATGGAAAATCCTAGAATTTTTGGAAATCTTAGTGAAGGCATGGTACTGCTCATTGAGTGGTACGAAGGTATTCTTTGTTAAGGCAACCCTGAAATTTGTGAACTTGTGATTCCAGCAGTATTTTTGACAATTCCAGTTTTAATTATAAGCTTGTTTAAAGTCTCTGATGATGTCCGAGTGTGTTTTGGGTAGATATCCGGGAAACTTGTTGGTTAGAGATTTTCCTCCCTGAAACTGATGGGGTTTTTTTTGTTGTTGTTTTCTTGGTAGTTTAAAGTTTAGAACACATGTTATCGACTTAATTGGTTTTGTGTGTTGTTTAATTCATGCTTTCATTACCTCTCACCTGGGCTATTGGAGTATCTTCCCTAACTAGTCTAGGCATTTAGTCTTTTTCTCCCTCTAAATGCTATGTCCCTCACAGGTCCTATGCACCGGTTGAATTATTTTCCTTATTCACTCTGACACTAGCATGGGCTGCTGGACATTTCATTGTTTATTGTTATCAAGTCTCATATAGTCAAGTCTTCTTGTCCTCACAGTTTTCATCTGTAAACTGAGGGTGTGTTTGGCTTCTTATCCTCTAGGATTCTTATAAGACTCAAAAGAAATGAATGTGGATGTGAAAATATTTCATAAATGAAAAGGCTGCCTGCAGGACCCTCTCCCCATTCACCTTTCAGAACCCTGCTACCCTTCAGGTCCAGCTCATCTTTCTCTTTGACGCTAGTTTCTGACCACCCTACCCCCCAGCAGTTAGAATCTCCTTTGTCAAAACCTTTAGGAAATGTATTGTCTGTGATATTTATTTTAAGAACATAGTCACATACTACTTAAGGTCATGTCTTGCCAACTAGATTGTAACCCCTGGGAGACAGGGAGGGGTTTGACTCAGTCAAAGGAAAGACTGAGTTGTGGGTGTCATTCCAATTAACTAATGAAAGCCCATGAAAAATCTTAGTTTTACACACAAATAGTTGCCTTGAACACTCCCTAGAAAGTATATTAGTAGTGATTCAAATTGTTTATAGAGAGCAAGAATTTAGACTCTCTGTAATATTTTTATCCTAAACTATTCAAGAGAAATTGGGCATGCTGTTTGAAGAAAAATTAATTGTGTGTGTGTCAGAACTCGAGTCTGGCCTGTCAGTCATTCCTTTGGGTGTCGGAGCCTGATCAGGTGTGCCATGTTATGTTGATGTCTTATCAAGTTAGACCTTGACCCTTGGATTTCATGAGTTTAAACTTTAGAATGGAAGTGCTCTTCCCCCTCCCTACTAGGAAGAGGGACCCTTTTCACTTCAGTCTCCAAGTGATTCTAGGTGAGCCCTTTGGCCTTTGGAGTGGGGTCTTAAGAACGGGAGATCAGTGTCACTAAGAACACAGCGGCATTTTCTGTTTTGGTGGTTCCTTCAGTTCCAAGGGGGAGAGAGTCCTTGCCTTCCTAGATAGGATTTTGACTTGGAGAGAGGGCACAGCTTTGCCCAGAGAGATGAAGGGGAGAAACTGCTTCTTGGTCATTGTTATTTTGGACAGTTCTATGTATGTATTTGAGTTAATTAATATTCCTTACATAAGGAATACTATTATTTTTTCCCAAATGTTCTATAAAACTCATAGACAGCTGTTTTATAGACAAAGTTACCATGAGCAAACCATTGGTACAACTGAAAAGGGATCAAATCAAATTTACTAACAGAGTTCACCTTCTGGTTATTTTTTTCCCTTAGGATATTCCACCGCAGCTAAGTCTACTTTGCTAGAGTTGAATCAGAAACAGGGCATCAGACTTTTTTTCTACCCTAGTTGTCAGGGAATGACCCTATTAGGGTTTCTTCATACTATGTGTACTCATAAGCCAAATAGTAGTTTTCTAATGATAGTTGTAATTGACTTCTTTTTATTAGGGATGCCAGATTGTAGAGAATTATACAAACATTCATTCTGTCATTGAAATAGTCTTCTACAATAGCTTGAACATTTTCTTTCAGTAAAATGCTATAAAGGTTTATGCCACGTCCCCTTATCACACTTTGGCTGCTTACTCCTTAAGTAGTTGTGATAGTCTCTGAAGAAATTTGACAGTTGCTTGCCACCCATTCATGGACGTTACCTTCCCTGCTTAGTTCAGGCAAGCAGAAGTTCTCTTGCTCTCTTTCTAACTTTTATCTGTACATAATTTAAAATTTAGAGAAAAGCCACACAAACAGTACAAAGATCATCTGCATACCCTCCACTTAGATTCCACCCATTGTCATCATCATGACCCATTTACTTTATCATTTGCACACATGCTCTCTTTCTCTCCTCACTAGCTCTCTCTCCCTGAAACCTTTGTTCTCTAAACCACCTGTGGGGGCACTGCACACATGGCTCTGGGTACCTATTTGCAGTAGGTACCCCCGACACCCTAGTGTGTACCTCCTAAGAGTTAAGAAAGTTGTGCAAAATTTTAATAATGATTAATGACCAAACTTACATAAGAATCATGCAAATAACATTATTTTCTGGGAATAAATATTGCTGGACATAGAACAGATGATGTAGTATAATCATGTGGGGTCATTTTAGAGAAAAGGTCACTGATGTGGTTTTAGGATCCCTTTATTCCGTATAACATTTGGGACCTGTTCCTAGCACCCTCTTTCTTTTTTTGTCTTCAGTTATCTCCTTTCCCACTGGGTCCTTCCCTTCAGCTTGAAAACATAAGCAAATATTCTCCTTCCTTTTGTCTTTTCTCACCCTCAGAATAGTATTCCATCTTCTTCCTTCCCTTTGCCCTTTCCACTGCACTTCCCATTTGCTCATTAGCCCATTGTAATCTGCCTTCTACCTCTTCTACTTTTCTGAAGCTGCCCCCTTAAAGAACACCAAAGATGGAATTGCCAAATTCATTGGCTTCTTAGTCATCATTCTTCTTGACTTCCTCCTTAAGACTGTTCTCTTAGGTTCTACTCTCTCCTGATTTTCTTTCCAGCTTTAAATATTTGAGTGCCTACTGTGGGCCAGAGCATATTTGGTCACTAGGGATGCAGAAGTGAACAAGACAAATTAAAACTCTGCTCTCATGGAGAGAGAGCAATAATTTTTAAAATTAATGTTTCATAATGCTAAGAAATAATTTAAAGAGTTATGTGATACTGAGTGATTTACAGTAGCAACTTTAGGTAGGACACTCTGTCTTAATTTGACCTGAATGACAGAAGGTTATCATTTAGCTGAAAATTTCAGAAAAGAACGTTCCAGTTAGACAGCACCCCAGGGTCTGAGGTGAGAGCCTTCCGAGCTTGCATGAAGGACGGAAAGGAGGTCAGTGTGGCCAGAGCAGCCTGGCAGGTAGACAGCTGGTATGAGAGGTGGGTAAGCAAAGATCAGATCAGGTGCAGCAGGAAGCAGTAGCAGGGCTTTAAGCAGCAACACGACATGACCTAACTTATTTTTTAAAGGCCATTCTGGTGGTAGATGAAGGATGCCTGGGATTGGTCTGGGTAAGAGTGGATGCAGTTAGGTCTTTTGCTGAGGTCTAGGCTGGGGCTGGTGATCGTAGTACAGATGGAGAGGAAGAGATGGTCCTGGACAGTTTCTGAAGGCAGAAGTGACAGCTTGGTGATGAGTTAGATGGGATGGTTGGGGGAAGTATGGGAGGAGTTGAGGGGAATTCTGAGTTTTTTGGCTTGAGAAACTTTCTTTACACACTTTTTAAATATTAATATTCCCCAGCCAACTATATCCTCTGCTTTATTTTTACTCAATTTTCTTTTCCTGGGTTGATGTCATTGATTCTTTCATGGCTTTGTCTGTCACCCATAGTAATAAGGTGCTGTATCTCCAGATCAGTCTTCCAAGGTTCAAATCCAACTGTCTACTGGACATTTCCACTTTGATTTCCCACATGGCCAAAAGGGACTCTCCCTTTTTCCTGCTAATCTTGTATTTGGAGTATTTTCCCTAGTCCAGTCATCCAGAGTAGAAACTTGAGACTTACCCACTCCTTTCCTTCACTTCCAGCTTTAAGTTGGTCATTTGTCCAGCCAACATTGAGCTTCTGCTGGGAACTGGGAACTGTGGTGCCAGACCTATGTCACACAGCCTAATGGAGTGTGGATGGTAAACAGGTCATTGCAAAGCCCTGCTGAGGGCTGCAAAGCCTGTGGGAACATTGGGAAAGGGGTGCCCCTTGGGTGAAGTTTGGAAGACTTTAAAGACTTGGCTTTTAAAATGGGTCTTAATATTTTGCCAGGTGTTTCCCCAAAGGGTGTTCCATGAAACTAATTTCATGGGCTACTAAAACAGTTCTGGAGTTGAAGAAATTTGAGTGACACTGGGATAAATAAATTTTTTAAGTTTCCTTTATTTAGGACATTTTCAAGCATTTAATGTGCTAATATGCATGTGGATTTGCGCTCTTATCAGGGAGCATCTAATAGGACTTTGATTCCTTTGGGAAATAAAGCAAAAGCATAAAATTATGACAGTAATTCTTTTAATTTGGGACTTAAAGTGCTAGAGGCTGGAAGATAAAGCTGGAAAGGTAGGAGTCATATCATGAAAAGCTTTATGTCTGATACTTGGACTAAATAATTTTGAGACATTGTGAACCCTCTTACACATTTTTATGTCTGCATCTAAAACTTTTCATGCTAAATTTTTAAGCTTATCAAAAATTATAATGCATTCATTCTGTTGATCAATTGTATACTGTTACCATAAGTCAATTTATTAAGTGAAATATGTGAGATACGAAACTTATTAATACAGAGCTTTACAAGTGCTACAAATGTTTAATATGAATCAGCTATTTTAAACAGAGACAAGAAAAAGGGCAAAAAATGCTATTTATAGTTGTGGAGGTTGTAACTTCCAGAAAATTATAAATATTAACTTTTAAAAATAAAATGGTTGGATCAATTTTTAAAATGTACCCAGTGCAATCTGAATACCTTAGTGACAAGCTTGCATCAACCATTTAAAGAATGCTTTTCTTTAACAGAAATTTTAAGTGTTTCCTTTTTCTCCTGGAACTTGCATTTCTTTTACATTTGCCTTATGTAATTTTATTCCAACATAATGAGTGCTTGAAAATCTTTATTTGATCACTCTGGCATGTTTCTCTGCAACAAAAACAGGTATAAAAATTGAAATTAAAAGCTTTTCAATTTACTGTGGTCATAAAGCTCTCTGCATATTTTAGCTCTTTTTAAAGTTGATTTATACAGAAGAATATGTGTAGCATTTATAAGTTTATGTATGTTACATATATTTTTTATTTCAATAAGTTGAGTTATAGTAAATTAGTATGCAGCAAATCAACAAATGCATTATACATTTTTATAAATGTTGAACAAAAAGTATAAGTTTATTAGAAATGCCTCCCTTATTGAGGTGGCTGAGGCTTTTTCCTCCTCAGTTTGTTCGTGTAACCGTGGATGAATATTGTTGACAAAAGGGCAGCTCTTCATTCTGTTCCTGTTGTTTTGTTTTTATAAATTTAAATTTCAAATCCTTGTTCACATAAATAAGTATAAAGGAAAGGAATAAGTTTAATTATAACAATGTTACTCAATTTTTTGAAATTTGAGTTGTATGCCTAAAATCACAGTGATATGTATCATCAAAAATTAGGAAACTATATTCAATATCTTGTAGTAACCTATAATGAAAAAGAATATGAAAAGGAATATATGTATGTATATATATGACCGAAACATTTTGCTGTACACCAGAAATTGACACAACACTGTAAACTGATTATACGTCAGTAAACTGCATGATCAAAAAAAATTACTAATTAGCTGACAACTTGGTTAGGTACATTTTCAAGTTTATTAAAAGAGAATTAGAAACCTGACTTACAAAAGGATAACCTAGTCTAGTCATTAGTCATTCATTTTCTCAATTACCAAGAAATGTAACACAAAATCTTTACCAAATCTTATCAGTTGATTATTGATTATACCTGTTATTCCTTCACTTAGAAGGACTTTGTTTAACCTAATATACTCAAAATTGGTTGGGAAAATCAAAACACTATTCATTTCAATATACCTATGCCAATACAGTATTTTTTGATAAAATACTTCTATCTTCTTTAGATATATTTTCATCAAAATCTTAGAGCTGTGACTGTAGGTTGTTTAATGTATAGCAAATGTCTGCCAGGTAAAAGCATTTTAGCAATTGGCAAAATCAGTTTTCATTGTCAAATTAATCAGCTTTCTGTCAGAAAAAATTTGACTTCAGTTTTCAAATACCCGCAGTAATGTACATCCCCATGACTAACATCTCACTTTTGAATTCTAACGGAGAGTGTTCAAGAGTATGGAGCCTTCTCATGAGTTCTGTTGCCTGCATCAAGGACACTGCATTGCCTTCATGTATCTGACCCATATTCTCTGCTCTCTCAGGGAGCACTCTTTTCAAAGAGCTATACGTTGTTTATTTCGTTGAGGATGGTAGAATGATGTCTTTATTTATTTTTCTTTACATTTTTTTATTGAGTTATAGTCACTTTACAATGTTGTCAAATTCCAGTGTAGAGCACAATTTTTCAGTTATACATGAACATACATATATTCATTGTCACATTTTTTTTCGCTGTGAGTTACCACAAGATCTTGTATATATTTCCCTGTGATACACAGTATAGTCTTGTTTATCTAGTCTACATTTTGAAATCCCAGTCTGCCCCTCCCCCCCCACCCCCTTGGCAACCACAAGTTTGTATTCTATGTCTATGAGTCTGTTTCTGTTTTGTACTTATGGGTTTTTTTGTTTTTGTTTTAAGATTCCACATATGAGCGATCTCATATGGTATTTTTCTTTCTCTTTCTGGCTTACTTCACTTAGAATGACATTCTCCAGGAACATCCATGTTGCTGCAAACGGTGTTATGTTGTCGGTTTTTTATAGCTGAGTAGTATTCCATTGTATAAATGTACCACATCTTCTTTATCCAGTCATCTGCTGATGGACATTTAGGCTGTTTCCATGTCTTGGCTATTGTAAATAGTGCTGCTATGAACACTGGGGTGTAGGTGTCTTTTTGAAGTAGGGTTCCTTCTGGATATATGCCCAGGAGCGGGACTCCTGGGTCATATGGTAAGTCTATTCCTAGTCTCTTGAGGAATCTCCATACTGTTTTCCACAGCGGCTGCACCAAACTGCATTCCCACCAGCAGTATAGGAGGGCTCCCTTTTCTCCACAGCCTCTCCAGCATTTGTCATTTGTGGACTTTTGAACGATGGCCATTCTGACTGGTGTGAGGTGATACCTCATTGTAGTTTTGATTTGCATTTCTCTGATAATTAGTGATACTGAGCATTTTTTCATGTGCCTATTGATCATTTGTATTTCTTCCTTGGAGAATTGCTAGAATGACGTCTTTAAATGAAGAATATTACCACTCCTGCTACCCACTCTGTGCTATATCTGAATTCAGAGCATCCCAACTTGCAGGCCAAACTTTGGCAATTGAGGTGCCCGAGTCCCCTAAGTCAATAAAGAACTACTGCCCAGCAGAGCAGCAGACGAGACCGTGGTACACGGTGAACACATGGAGCAGCATGTCATTGGGATGGCGTCCAGCACCTTGGGAATGAAGCCCATGTGCAGCACTCCAAGACCCCGCAAATACTGTGAATGTGGTTCTTTGAAAATGGCCTAATGTGTCTTGGTGTCTTAATGTGTACGCCTTTCCCTGGTCTCATAGTGTCTGATGCTTGCTCACCATTCAGAACTCTGCTCATGTGTCATCTCCTTTAAGACCTCTTCCCTAAGTCCCTCCTAGCCAGACGAGGTGCTTAACCTCTGTCAGAACAACCGGACTGAGCTTTAATTGGTGTGTTTGCTGCTCTCCATTAGACTGAGAGCAACCTAAGAGCAAGACCAATAGTCTAGCGCCATACATGCCACATATTTGGCACTCAGCAAGCATCTGTGGAATGAGTATTAATGATATTGTGCAAGGAGTTCTGAATTGGGAGTCAGAAGTTGTGTGTTTTTCAGCTGGGATCGTTTCAGAGGTGGAGTTGGCAGAGATAAGAGAGTAGGCCCTGTTCTATACTGCCATGTTCATTGCAACTTTGCTCACAATAGCCAAGAGGTGGAAGCACTCTAAGTTTCCATCAGCAGATGAATGAAGAAAATATGCTGTATACATACATAGGACTATTGCTCAGCCTTAAACAGGAAAGAAATTGTGTCACATGTTAAAACATGGATGAACCTTGAGGACATTATGCTAAGTGAAATAAGCCAATTGCAAAAAGACAAATACTGTGTGATGCCACTTACCTGAGGTATCTAAAATCATCAAACTTCTTAGAAACACAAGGTAGAATGGTAATTGCCAGGGGCTGGAGGGAAAGGGAGAGGGGGACTCATTCAATGGATCACTTTTTCACTTTTGCAGGATGAAAAGTCCTAGAGATTTGTTGCACAACAGTGTGCATATAGTTAACGCTACTATACTGTACACATAAACATAGTTAAGGCAGTACATTTTATGGTATGGGTTTTTTACCGCAAATTTTTAAAAATTAGAAGATCAAAACTATGATTTTTCCAAACCACATGCCCCCCAAATTTTCTAGCAATTATAAAGGCTTCTTAATAGAGACATATCAATGATATTAGAAAGACTAATTTTAAAGTCAGTCAAAAAAAGATGTGATAGATGCTATGATTTTCTGCCTAAATATAAAACAAGGAAAAATTTTATATTTATGTATCTCCCTTCTTGTATAGTATCTTTATTACTGTACAGGTATGAATAAAGTATGCTAATGTAAGCAGAAAGGAGAAGAGACAGTAGGCCTTGTGTCTCAGGGAAGGAGGATGCTGCTGATAAGCAGAAGGAAGATAGTTCAATATTTGCATGCAGGTGAGATAAAGCTAGTTATGGGCCAGGTCAAAAATCTGAACGCAGTGACGATTTTGGCCTAAAGTAGTTGTATGGTTTAAGGCATGACACTCTCTGCTCCAACTTCCTCATTGTTAAAAGGTGTTAAGAGGAAAAAATATTTAAGAGACCAAAGATTGTAAACTGTGTAGAAAAATTTTACCTCCACTCAGGGACCCAGTCCAGCACAGCCTAGGTTCTGGGGGATGGGTGTGGTTCAGGGGGAGAAAACTAGAAAAACCACCAGCTGTCTCTTCCCTTGCTGAGAAAGCAAAGTCTCTGAGTGTTGCTGATTGGCTAGTGATATCAGGACCTTTCCATTAAGGAGGCCGTGGGCTGGCTGGAGGGGGTCTACTGTGTATTGGGGCGGCTGTCTTGGGATTGGACCTTCAGCTGCCTCTGCGACTTGAATGTAATGTACCTGTTTGGGGATCATGGCATCCGGCCTGGTCTGCTTTGGTGTAAGTAGCCTAGCTGGTCAGGTCAAAAGAAAATTTTACAAGGATCAGACTCTCTAAATATAGTCATTTAGTCCTTGTAGCAGTTTCATATGGTGGATATTATGTCCAATTTTACATGTAAGGAAACTGAGACTCATAGGTTAACTTGCGAAGATTGCCAACTCAGTGATACGACCAGAATTCAAACCAAAGTCCAATTCAGAGCTCTTTGTCTTTCCAATGCCATTTAGCTTCTGCAGAGGAGATCATACATAATAAAGAACTTTATAAAAACTAGAAGTTTTTTAGAAACAGATTACTAGTTAATATATTATTTAGTGTAGAACAGAGATTTTCAGTCAAAGACGCTCTCTGGCAGAGGGGCATGTATATCAGAATTAACATGGTCCCCCCTTATCTCTGGTTTTGCTTTCTAATGTTTCAGTTACCTACTATCAAACCCTCGTCTGAAAAGATTAAATGGAAAATTCTAGAAATAATTCATTAAATTTTAGACTGTGGGCCATTCTGAGTAGAGTGATGAAATTTTGTGCTCTCCTGCTCTGTTCCCCAGGGGACATGATTCACCCCTTTGTCCAGCATATCTGTGCTGTATACTCTGCACATCCTTTAGTCACTTAGTAGCCCTTTAGGTTATCAGGTCGGCTGTCTCAGAGTTTAAGTGCATGTTTTCATCTAACCCTTATTTTACTTAATAACAATCCCAAAGCGCAAGACTAGTGATGCTAGAAATTTGGAGATGCCTAAGAGAAGCTGTGAAGTGCTTTAAGTGAAAAGGGTGTACAGAGCTCAGGACGCCTGTGGTTTCAGGCTTTCCCTGTGGGTGGAGCCTCGTGGGGAAGGGCGGACTGCTGTACTTGGGGCACTTTGCAAGTGCACATCCTCTTGTCTGCTGATGCCCTTTCTCTTCCACCTATTGCCTGACTTTTATCCCTTATCCCTGCTAAAAATGAGTTGCTGTTGTTTGTTTGCTTTGTCTTTTTTTTTTTTTTTTTTGAAGGTGGGTAGGGTAATTAGGTTTTATTTATTTGTTTTTAATGGAGGTGCTAGGAATTGAACCCAGGACCTCATGAATGCTAAGGATGCCCTCTACCACTGAGCTCTACCCTCTACTCTACCTTCCCCCCAGCTGCTGTTATTGATGGGGATATGTCATATCCCTTAGTTATGTGGGGGTAAGTGAAATATTTGGTCTCAATTCTTCACTCTCTGGATCATATCACAAACCTACACACCCTTGCCATAGCTTCAAAGCAGGCAGAGTATACTTGCCCATTACTTGATTTGGAGCTTGGACATACGGCTTGCTTTGGCCAAAGAGATGTTAACGAGATAGATAAGAGGAAGTATGTATGTATGTATTTATGAGACAATAGTTTTAATTCAGAAAACAAAATCTTAGATAAAAATATGAAATATATGTGAACTACACATATATATGAGTAATTTTCCCAAAAAGTAAAGGGGGAAAAAAGAGCAGATGGAAAATAGAAAAGAAAATTGGAGGACCAGTGTGGGAGAATGAACATCTGAATAATAGAAGTTACTGGTAGAAGTGGGGAGGGTAATAGCTCAGTTGTAGAGTGCATGCTTAGCTGGGTTCAATCCCCAGTCCTTACATTAAAAAAAAAAAAAGGAAAAAAAAGTTCATTGGAAGAGAGAAATGATTTAAAAAATAATTTGAGGACTTAAGGGCATGAGTTGCCAGATTAAAAATGCACTGTTTGCCCAGCGCTGGGGAAGAAAATAGACCCAGGCCAGCCTTAAACTTTCTGAACATTGGGTTTAAAGAAAAGATTCTGCAAGCTTCCGGCGTGGAAAGGGTACTAGATCACAGGTACACAGTCAGAGTATCTTTGAACTTCATAGCAGCAAATAGGAATCAAGAAGACAGTGGTACAGTGCCTTCAGAATTCTGAAGGAAAATGATTGCCAACCTAGAATTCTGTACCTAGCCAAAGTATGCAGCAAGAATGAGTGTAGAATAAAGTCATTTTCAGAGATCAGAGATTTAAAAAAAAATTAACTGTCAGATATCCTTTCTCAAGAAGCTACTGCAAGAAATACTCCACCAAAATTGAAAGAATAAGTCAAGAAAAACTAAGCCATAAGATACAGAAAACAGGAGCTCCAACAGACAAAAAAGAAAAAAGGCAAGGGGTCACTTGAAGGAGAATGAAAAGTGCTCCCAGGACGACAGCTCTGCACCAGCACATACACTGTCATCACTGAGACCCCCAGTTCCATCAGGTCATCTTTTTAGCTGAGGACAGAACGCCCAGGAGGACTTGGTCCAGGTTCTCATCAGTACTTGGCTTGTGTTAATCATGTCTCTCCCTTCATGCTTTGCCGAGGACGCTCATGGAAGTTTTCAGCTTTTCCCTGAGGGCTGGAGGTAGGCCACGCTGGGCCCAAAAGCGAGAAGTACAGAGCAGTGCACTCCCGCTGACTGGACTTCTGGTGCCTGGTCTATGTGTGGCACGCCTTACTAGGTGCCCAACTGTGGAAAGTCCAGTGTTTCCTAAGACTCACTCGTGACCTTGCTTGCAACTTCCTCAGAAGGGGCCTTGTCAGTTTCCAGAGAAGCGGAAGTCAGACTGTGACCCGAGCCTGCTCCACTCACCTCCTCCTGGAGCCTCTGTCCAGCGAGGTCAGAGCTACTCTCTGTGCCCGGCTGGTGTTGGCTCGCCCTCCATTTTCACTGGTTTGTTGTTTGGGGATAGATGACGTGAGGGTGGTAGAATAATTAAGAGCAATTAACACAAAGTTAGGATATTAGTTATCTCTGGGGGTGTTGACGAGAAGAGGGGATGCAGGGGCCTCTGAGGAGAGCTTCTCAGACGTCATGTGCGTGTGACCCAAGTGCAGATTCTAATGCAGAGGGGGAGATGGAGATGCAGCATTTTTAACCCTCAGCCTTGGTGATGCTGGTTCTGTCCTGGGACCCTGTTTTGAGTGTCAAGGTTCTAAAGTGCTGGTGCTGTTGTTTCTTCCTTTGAGCAGTTGGTACACAGTGTTCATTTTAGTGTTACTCTCTGCACTGTTATCTGTGCATGTATGTGTGATACCTTCACAATGGAAGGAAATTAATTGCAAAGGAAAATATAAGAAGGAAGTATTGAGCAATAATTCTGGAGATGTAAACATGTCAAATCATAAAAGCCTTACGTACTGGGTTAGTCAGGGTTCTCTAGAGAAATAGAACCATTAGGAAACATGTATACATGGGAGGGGGAAGGGAGAGACTGATTTATTTATTGTAATGAATTGGCTCACGCGGTGATGGAGGCTGACAAGTCCCAAGATCTGTAGTTGGCAAACTGGAGGCCCAGGAGCCCCAGTGCTGCAGTGCCACAGTCCAAATGTCGGCACTCTGGAAACCCCACGAAGAGCCGATGTTGCGGTGTGAGTCCAAAGGCAGGAAAAAAATGACGTCTCAGCTCAAGCAATCAGTCCCCTGTTACTTAGACTTTTTGTTCTCTTCAGGGCCCCAGCTGATGGGATCCATCCAGATCCAAAGGGCTGTCTTCTTTACTCAGTCTGCTGATGCAAGTATTAACCTCATCCAGAAGCACCTTCACAGACACACCCAGAATAATGTTTGACGAAATATATGGGCCCCTGATGGCCCTGTCAAGTTGATGCACAGAATCAGCCATTGTCCATATCATGGCAAGAGGCCTGTACTTGATTCTCTCTGTGTACCATGGGGGACCAACTAAAGGATTTACATAATGGTAGACCATGAGTAAATGTATGCCTTAGAAAATCCTTGCAGTGGTATGGAGAGCAGATTGAGGGTGGGCTTGGACGTCAGAGAAACGACTGGCAGCAGGGAGACTAGCTAGGCAAGAAATGACAAGGAGGAGCTAGAAAGTGGCAGTGTGGGGACAGAGGCCAGATTCCAGAGATGCTGAGGTGGTAAAATGAACAGGATATATGGTGATTGAGCTGGACTTCAAGGTGGAGTAGGAGTTAGGGATGAATCAAGAGTTTCTGATATTCGAGATTCCATTTCCTGAGCCCAGATCAGGAGAGCCCCTGCCAGGCCAGGGGTTGCTAAAAAGTCGCATTTAGCCACATGGCCTCATTGGTGACCTTTGCCAGGGCAGCTACAGAGGAATGGCCGAGGGTGTCAGGTGTGGAGCTAAGCCGCAGCTCCAAATCTGCAGAGGTCTTGAGCTTTGGAGCCTAAGATGCACTCTTCGCGCTGCGCTGATACGTGTATAGTCTCTACCTCCGGTGGTCCGTTTCACCTTAAGGGAGGATAACCTTCTTACACTTTTTAAACATTTTTATTAGAAAGTTTAGAGTCTATGTCATAAGTTGGATTCTGTGGCACAGTTTGAGCACGTGTGTGCAGCCTGTATAAGTCATCATGTGGAGAGTTAATTTACGTGTGTTCTGTGTACACTACCAGCCTCTGGTATGGCAGCATTGAGCCACCCCTGGGAGCCATGAAGCTGCAGCTGGATGTTTGCAGCTCACACTCCGCAGTGTCCTCTACTGTGCCTTCGAGGATTAAGATGTGAGCAGCTGTCCCTCCCACGTTCACTCCGCACACGTGCATAGTCTGGCACTGCTTCTGAGCCACGGTTACTGCTGATCCCCTTCCTCTTTGCTCTCCTTACTCGCTTCAAGCTTTGGTTTCCTTCCCCCTGAAATGGTGATAACAACACCTGCTTTGCAGACTTGCTCTCCTAGCACAGAGTAGGTGCTTAATAAATGGGAGCTTTTACCTGTTTAGATTTCTTTTTTTATTGAAGTACGTTCAGTTTACGGAGTTGTGTCAGATTCTGGTGTACAGCATGTTTTAGTTCATACATATATTCATTTTCATATTGGAGATTTCTTTTTAAATGTTTGTTTTTGTTTGTTGTTTTTGATCTCCTTATTAACCCCTGTTAATCAGGTATGAGTTGGTTTGACAAACTAGCCAGTCCCAACCAACAGGCGGAATTTAGGGATCTGTTTCCTGAGCAGTGATGTCAAGTCCCATTCTGGTACTGGAAAGACAGAGGTGAATGAGGGAGTGACCCTGCCTTTGGAGCTGATAGAGACAGACAGGAAGACTGGCTGTCACTGTGCTATGGTGTTTGTGCTGCACCAGGGGATGACACGAAAAGCCAAGTCCACGGGCTGTCTATGGGAATTGAGGAAGACTTGAAGGTGGGCACTGTGTGCCCTCTGCTGTCAGGTGCAGGAGGGTGGCCTCGGAGCTCCCTGTGCTCGTGCCAGAACTGCTTTTCTCCTGCCCACCTCCATCCTGAACCCCACATGCCCACAGCCTCTCCCCGCCAGCAGCCTCAGAGTCCATCAGAACAGCGTCAGTGAACCCAGCCCCTCTGCTGCCACTTGTCACCACTCACTGTGCTTTAGCCACACGTGAGCCTGCCAGGGACATTCTTCTCTCAGAGGCCAAACCCCAGAAGCAGACCTCAGCAGCGCCACCTTCAGCATGCATCCAGAACTGGCCACCTCTGCTGCTGCCACCCCCATGTAAGCCATTGTTTTTACCTGGATTATTGCCTCCTGATTGGTCTCCGTGTTTGCCCTCGCCCTACTCTGCCCTGCTCTGATCGGCTCTCCGCCCGCCCAGCAGCCAGGACGATCTTGTTCCCCTGCTCAGGCCCCGCCACAGGTGTCTGTCTCGTGTGAGGTAAAACCAGCCCTTAGTCAGGGCCCACAGACCCTAGGCAGCCTGGCATTTCTGTCCCTCCCGCCCTCTCTTGCCCTCTTCCTTCCACCTGGATCCTCTGGCACCATCTCTTCAAGGACCACACCCCCCACCCCACCCCGGAACCAGCACCACTTGGGCACCCTCCCACTCAGCCTCTGCATACCGCTCTGCCCTAGACCTGGACCCGCCAGAGATGCTGGCATGGCTCACTCTCTCATCTTCTGCAGACTTTGGCTTAAACTTGTCACACTCAATGAGGCCTTTTCTGAGCACCTTTCTACAAATCATAAGCCCCACAAACTCCCTTTCTGTGCTTCATTTTCTTGGGAGCACAAGTCAGTAAGCATGTAGGCAGCAGGAGAGCAAGAGGTTTGTCTTGTTTGTCTGTTCCGTGCTGTGTCCCCGGGGCCCAGACAGTGGCTGGCTTGGTGAGCTCTCAGCAGATTCTGGTTGAATATACTGAATGAGATAATGAGAAGGAGTTTGGAGAAAGAGAAGGGGCAAGGTTGAGACTTAAGGGGCTTGTTGTGTTGAAGTTCAGCTTTCCTGCCGCCGCAGAGCAGGCTGTGAGGAGCCTCCTGCCAGAAGCAGGCAGCAGGTGTGGGCACTCCCTTTTGTCTTCGTGCTGTCCTGAAAACTTAGGTTAAAGGCTCATTTCTAGGGCTGTGCTGTCCAGCACTGTAGCCACCAGCTGCAGAAGGCTGTTAGGTGCTTGAGGTGTGTCTAGTCCAAATTGAATTGTGCCAAACGTGTGAAATACATACTGGACTTTGAAAACTGAGTACCAAAAAAGAATGCAAAATCTCTTTTTTAAAATAGTGATTACATTTGAAAAAGCAGTATTTTGTGTTAAATTATTAAAATTAGCTTCACCTGCTTTTTTTCCTACCTGTTGTTTTTTTTTCCACCTGCTTATTTTTAATGGAAGTACCTCTGGGGGATTTGTTAAAACTTTCCTGGGGCTAACCCTGAGTTTCTGACTCAGTGGGTCTCATTAACCCCAAATTAATGCCTGAGAATTTGCATTTCTAATAGGTTCCCAGGTGGTGCTGATGCTACTGGTCTGGGACTATGCTTTGAGAACCTCTGTTCTAAGGCAAAACAGACTGAAGTTATTTTTGAGGTGGGGAAGGGAAGAATTTGAAGGGGAAAAGTCTCAGATGAGGCAGGTCCAGAGGGAATAAGAAGGTGCAGCTGAAGGGAGTTAATCTTTGCAAGGAGAGATGTCTCCCTCTCAGAGAAGAGGGAGAAGGAAAAAGAGTTGGTAAATAAAGCCGCTGAGACGTTGTGAGGTGAAAAGAGGCACGTTTGAAGCAGTCACCCAGGTTGGACTCTGGGAAATGACTTGAGTCAGACAGACTTGTGTCCACAGCCTGGTTCAGCGCTCACTTTCTACTCTCTCTGAGCCTCAGTGTCTTGATCTTAAAACTGGGAATAATAGTTCAGCGCCGACCTCGTAGGTGGTCATGAAGATTACGTGAACTAGCACTGCCTTCATCACTGGGCAGAGAGCCCCTGAAACTGAAGGACAAATACTCCTGAGGCTAACGAGCAGTAGAATGACTGTGAAAGGGAGCGAGGGGGAAGGTGGGAGGGTGAAATCTGGAAATGTTCACTGGGGGCTTGTAACTTGCTGAGCATTGGGCCTGGCACTGAGGACGAAAAGGACAGGGCTCTTGCCCTCCACGGATGGAGGGAGATGCAGGGAAACAGATCAGTGAGTATTTACAATGTGACTGGCCCTGGAATACAAGTACTACGTACAAAGTTCTGTTAAAGATTATTCCCCCACTAGGGATGGAGTAAGGAACTTGACCGGGTGTGGGCTAAGTGGTCAGGGAAAAAATACTATAGAGGAGTTGATGTTTGAGCTAAAATCTTAAAGGTTAGTAGGAGGACGCCAGGCTAGAGGTATATTCTCAGTCCTGAAAGGAGTTCAGGGTTAAGGCCTCAAGGGAACAACAGCAGGGGGTTAAATGGAAAAATTTATTGAGATCAGACCAAACTGGTCTGTACATGGCCAGGTTAAGGAATTGGAACTTGATGTGTGAGTGAAGGGGAAATAAGGAATTTTAAATGGTTCAGATATGTGTTTTAGAGAGATCACATAGAAAACATCACACAGGGTGGGTTAGAACGAAGAGAGAGTAGAAGCCCATCAGCATAAAGTTACTTCAGTAATTTCGGTAAAAACAATAATAATGAGGAGTTGAACTAAGATGGATGTGGCATGGAGGGATCTCCCTGGAGAGAGATTTACAAAAAGGTACAGTCAGCAGAAATCAATGCCTGGTCATCTGAGAGGTCAAGGACTAAGCCGTGTACCAAGTCGGGGAGCAAGAGGGGAAGGGACAGATTTGGGGAGGAAGGCAAATAGCTGAGTTTGGAGGATCTCCTGTCTGACATCCTTGTGGAGATTACCAGTTTCCAGTTGTCTAGAGCACAGGGCAGAAGGCTGGGCACAAAGAGGATGATCCAGGAAATGTTCACTCAGTAAATATTTGAGTGCCTACTCTGTGCCAGGGTGTCAGGCTGTGGCTGAGGCCTTGCATGTGGATGGGGTTGCCTGAGGAGGTGACAGCAGTGAAAGGGACGAAGGCCCTGCAGGTGTCATCACTGAAGGAGGGACCTGCAAAGAATGGCCTTGGAAGCAGGAGCAGGTCCAGAGTGCTTGCATGGACCCTAAGGGAGGAAGACGTTGAGAGAAGGGGGAGTGGTCATCAGAGGTCAGTGCCTTAAAAAGGTCAAGTAGATACAGTTGAAAAAGCGTTCCTTGGATTTAAGAACTAGGAGGTCACCTTGGTGAGTATTACAGAGTAGAGGCTGGTCTTTGAAGCTCTGAAGGGAAGAGGATTAGCTGAACAGTAAGGACATTATCAGCTACTTAATAAGCAGCAGTGATGTGCCTCTCAGCCCCCCAGGAAGTGGCTCTCCTCCCCAGCCCCGCCCCTTCTTTTTTAGATGAGGAACCAGAGCTTCTCTGGATGTTTAGTAATTTGCCTGTGAACATACAAGTAGTTAAGCAACTAAAGCAGGATTCAAACCCAGCCTAGCCATGCTCTTAACACTGTGCTAAAAATAGTATGTAGAGCAGGACGAAGGTCAGAAGACGGGAGGTACTGAGCGTTTGTCAGGGGTGGGAGGAGCTGCTGAAGAGGGAGATGAGTGGCAAATAGAGAAAAATGTGGTAACTGAATGAGCAAGGACCTTGAAGAGGCTGGATGGAGTAGGGAACCCGGGGAAGGGCGTGGTTTTGGAAGGGCATGGCATCCCTTTTATATACACAGCCCCTAATTAAGTCAGAATTTCCCCATGAATGGGAAGGTCATGGTGGTCATGCTTTCAGTAGTTGTCATGATACATCTTTTTCATGTTCATATATTCCTGTGGTTGATTGCATTCATAGAATAGCAGATTTCCAGAGGATTTCAGAGAGATCTAGTCTAATCAACAATTAATTATCTGCTGTTCTTCAAGTGAGCTCAAGTATTATTCCAAAATAACCCATCTTTGACCCTTTCTGGCTACCAACCAGTCTCTCCCCCCCACTTTTTAAAAACAAATTTATTGAAATTTACATATCGTACAGTTCACTCATTTAAAGTGTACGGTTTGATGGGTTTTAGTATGCTTACGGAGTTGTGTAACCATCAGCACAATCAGTTTTAGAACATTTTATTACCCAAAAAAGATACCTCCTTCCCTTACCCCACTGACCCCCCTACTCCCTCCCTTCTGACCCTAGGCAACCACTAATCTACTTTGTCTCTGTATCTCCCTTTTTAAACTAAACTTGGAAAAGAACAATCCATCTTCTCTCTACTTACTCGCCTCCCGGTTACTTCTCAGAAGTCAAGGGTTTTTACTCCAGTCACTTCTGGAACTGCTCTGGGCAACAATATGGGTGATCCTTTAGTGCCCAGACACAATGGGCATGTTCACCTTTTATCTTTCTGGGCTTTTCTGACGCATTTACCTGGTCACTCGCCGTTGTGCTCCGTCTTCAGTATGGGCTCTTCCCCTGCCCTTAGCTGACTTCTCACTTATCCGGGTGGGTGGACCCGCTCACGGTTTCAGCTGCTGTTGACTGCCTTTCCATGGAACTCATAGTCAGTGCTGTTCACTGCCTCTTGGACATTGCCTGGCTGGTCCAGTCATCTCTTCATATCTAGAACTGAACGACCCCTTCCCCTGCCTCAGACCCTGCTTTTCCTTTGTTCTCTGTTGTACCCATGTGTGCAAATCAGGTAGAAACTCCTTTCTCCCTCACCCCCAATATAAAATCGGTCTCCAATATCTGCTGACCTTTCTTCCACCCTGAATCTGAAATCATCTCTTCTTCCCCACACCCATGGTCAGGTCCTCGTCTCTTTCATGGACTATCTCTGCAGTTTCCTGCTTGTGCACTCTGCCTGTAGCTTCCCACCCTGAAATCCATCTGCCACACAGTCATTATAGAGAGCTTATAAAAACACGAATCTGACCTCATCTGCTAAGGTCCTATTAAAATGACACTCAACACAACATCACCTATATTCACACCTCCTTCTGCCAAATTTGAATCTGATCAAGCCTCTAACTGCCAGTTTATGGGAAATACCAAGGATAGAAGAACTTATAAAGGACCCCATGGGGGCCTACAGTCAGCCAGCTAAGGAGGTGGGAAATTCTACAGGACAGTGACTAAGCATCCTGGACAAATAAATGGCAAAGGGAAAAAGGGAGAGAGGACTGTTACATATTGAAGGAGCCTTAAGAACATGTCACCCATGTATGTTTAATCCTGATTTGAATAGTCAGCTGTAACCACCGTTTGATTTTTTTTTATTAGTTTTTTTGGGGGGGTGGACAATTAGGTATATTTAGTCAGTTTTAGAGTGGTCCTGCGGTTGAACCCAGGACCTCGTGCATGCTAAGCATGTGCTCTACATATAGCTCTTGAGCTATACCTTCCCCCCTGATTTTTTTTTTAACATTCAGTAATGGTGTTACAGGGTTTTTTTTGTCTCTAACCTTCCATTGGGGAGTTTAATTCATTTACATTTACATAATGACTGATATATTTGAAGCTATTTCTGTTCTTTTGTGTTTAGTATTTGTTGGTTTATTATCCCCTTGCTTCTTCCTTTCTCTCCAGCTTTTGGGTAGATTGATGTTTTCTATGATCCTTTTGTTCTGACGCTGGTTCTAAAGCTAAAAACCACATTCTGTTATTTTGATAGTTAGCCATAAATTTTAAGATAAGCCCTTAACCTTAATTTTGTCTAACATGCTTTATTTAATTTTCACAAGTCTGTGGAATAGGTATTATTAGTCCCATCATATAAATGAAAGAAGTAAGTTTTAGAAAGCAAAGCATATTGCCCAAGATCTTGGGATTGACTAAGGTGGATTTTAAATAAGCTTTGTATTATTTGAAAGCCTGTATTAAAAAAAAAAAATTAACACCATGATGCTGCTTAAAAGCGATGAAGGTTCAGTTAACTAGACTCATCCTTTTGTGGACCATCTTTTTTGTAATGTTATCACATAGTTCATATCTGCCATCAGTTTGCTGTGCAACCTTCAGTGACACACATTCTGTCTCCAACCCTCAGTTTCCCCATCTATAAAGTGGCTTAATTATCCTTAATAACATTTTTAGGTCACATTTTTAAAGTTCTTGGAGGGTTCTTTTGTGATTCTTTTAAAGGGCTTTTTCTGTTTTAGCGATGCATGATGATTCCTAGGTTAGCCCAGGGAGCGTGGGTTGTGTGTGAATAAGAAGATGGGCTGTGTGTTGTTTCAGTTGGGCAGTGGGTACATGGGGGTCCTTACACTTTCTCTCCACTGTAATGTATGTTTGAAATTTCCTATAATTTATTATGTTTAGTTTTGTTTGAGAAAGATATTAATAACACTGATGGGATATAGGGCAATAATAAATAATCAAAAAAATTTTTAATTGTGGTAAAATAAATATCACATAAAAATTTACAGTCTTACCCACTATTAAGTGTACAGTTCAGTAGTATAAGGTACAGTCACATTGTGTGCCACCACATCACCATCCATCTCCAGAATTCTTTCATCTTGCAAAACTGAAGCACTATACCCACTAAACAGTCATTCCCCGTTTCCTCCTCTCCCCGTCCTCTGGTGTACTGTATTTTAAGTAACGTCTGCAGGTGCAGCTTTGATTCTAAACAGAATTCCAAATAATTTGCTGTTGTACCCACCAGATTACGGAAAATGTGAATAAAAATGTTTCTGCAAGACAAAAATTTCTGCTTTCTCTTTAGTGAGTTCGACTGCTTCAGGTACCTTATGAGTAGAATCATGCAGTGTTCGTCCTTTTATGACTGGTTTATTTCACTTAACAATGTCCTCAAGATTCACCCATGTTGTAGCATGTGTCCAAATTTCTTTCCTTTTTAATGCTGAGCAATATTCCACTGTGTGTGCATACCACATTTTGTTCATCCATTTATCTGTTGATGGACCCCTGGATTGCTTCTGCCTTTTGGCTGTTGTGTAGAATGCTACTGTGAGCATAGGTGTACAAATATCTATTCAAGTCCTTGCTTTCAGTTCTTTTGGAAATGGAATTCTTTTAGAAACAAAGTTGCTGGCTAATGTGGTAAATCTTTTAAAAAAAATTTTTTTTGAGGAACCACCATAGTGTTTCCATGGTGGCTGCACCACTTTGCATTCCTGCCAGTAGTGCACAAGGGTTCCAGTTTCTCTCTGTCCTTGTCAACACTTGTTCTTTTCTAGTTTTCTTTTATAGTAGCCATCCAATGAGTTTGAGGTGGTGACCATAAAGAATAATGTTTTAGGTGTGATAATGGCATTGTGATGTTGTACACATGCATGTATTTTTAAGAGTTCTTTAAAGAAAAGGATTTCTTACTTTTAGAGATACATACTGAATTTGTGGATTAAATGATATTATGCCTCAAGTTTATTTTTTAAATTATCCAGGTTTGGGGTGGAGGAGGGATAAATTAGGAGTTTGGGATTAACAAATACACATTACTATATGTAAAATAAACAACAAGGACCTACTGTACAGCACAGGGAAATACTCAATTTCTTATAACATAATGGAAAAGAATCTGAAAAGAAAAGATATTATATGTATGTATATGTATAACTGAATTACTTTGCTGTACATCTGAAACTAACATTGTAAATCAAATACACTTCAATAAAAAGTCAAATTAAAAAAAAATTATCCAGGTTTGGGAGGATGTGGGGGGTGGGGGAAGATAAGGATATAATCAAACCGAATGGCCAAACACTAATATTTGTATAAGTTGGATGTTGGGCATATTGGTCTTCATTATACCTTTCTCTCTAGTTTGTGTACTTTTTGAAATTTTCCACTAAATCACATTTTGGGACCATCAGAGTCCATTCCAGCCTCTCCCTTTTCAGCACTCCATTGTGCCCTTTGCACTTATGCAGCATTAAACTACTCATTGTTTTCTGCTTGCCTCCCTTTGTCCGCTGCCTCCCTCCATGACCGCTTCAGTGCTCTTTTGTATATCCCTGCCTTTGCCTCTCAGCCAGAGTGCTTCCCCCCTCACCCCCGCACCTTTTCCTGGATGACTTCTCTGCCCATTTAATACCTAACTCAGGTGTCCCCTTCTAGGAAGTCTGGCATGCCATCCCCACACTTTTCTGCCATCTCTTCTCTTAATACCTTCCGCAATATCTGGCCTGCCTTCATTGCTTCTCTGTTACATCCAGGTGTGAGGCAGAAACTGTGTCTTGTTTATCTTTTTATCCCCAGTGCTTAGTGCTCTGCCTATAATATAGTTAAAAACCTAGTGAATATCTGAACTTACCATTATTTTGCGCACAGCCTGTGTAGGGCAGTGTCTGACACATAGGATCTCGGTGAATGAGCATGACATGAACCCATGAGGGCACCTCCCTGTACAGGGCAATGATCAGTAGTAACAGGAGAGCAGTCTGGACCTTTAAAGCTGAGTGGAACTGTAGGTCATCTTACCCAGGATCTTCATTTTATAGGACATGAAAGCAGATCCTAGAAGGATTGCATCTTAACTGAGATCACACAGCCAGTTAGCAGGATTTGCTTTGTTTTCATGTGGGCCATTCAACATTCTGAGCCTAACGTGGCTTCTGAAATAGGTTTTTCTGTAGCAAAGAGAGTGTATGGACTGCCTGCCAAGCACAAGAACCAATCTGTTTTGCAGTTTTGATTCTCAATATATACAGTGTGAATTTTAACTTTCTGCTTTATAATCATGCAGGAAGAGATTACATTACTTTTTAAAAAGTTTTCTCTCAAAAGGATGATAGTAATATGCTAAAATGACATAGAACTGTACACACACATTCTGCCCATATCTTCTACCTGGCTAATACTTTGCTATAATATATAAAGTAGAGCTGCTGGGGGAAACTGGGTGAAGGGTACACAGGTCCTTCTTACTCACTTTGCAACTTCCTATGATGTAATTCTTTCAGAATAAGAAGGTGGTTGTTTTTTTTTTAAGGTAATGGTAAAAATGTCTAGGCACGAAACCATAAAGTTTTCTGGAAAGTAAACTTGTCAGAACTTGCCGCTTTCAGCACGTCCTTGTCGGTGGCTTCAGTGGCAGGGGTGGTGCTCACAGAGCTGCTAGTGCTCCCGGTGCTTCTAAGTCCGTGACAATGCCAGACTGTTCAGACAGGTATTGTCTTAAGAGTGGGAATTTTAATGGCAGATTACGGAAGGCTCTGTGACACTTTCTCTTTAAATATTTTACGAAGAATTGCTCGTGGCTTTGATGTGTGAGACCCCTCATAGCACAGCCCGTTTTTCTGGTAGCATCTTCATGGACGGGGCTCTTGGTGCTTGGTCTCAGGGAGGTTCTCCTTAGAGTGTGAAACTCTGACTCACTCCCTGCTGCTTGTATTTCACATCAGACTGCTCTTCAGCTTCACAGGTGCAGGTGGGACTAACTTGGGCTCTGTCTCATCTGCCCTGGAGAAGGGCAGGGCTGTGGGGGTCTGGACTTTCATCTGCTGTGGAAACAGGAATGACGATACTCATCTTCCGGGTACCTCTGATGGTCAAGTGAGATTTTAAAGCAGTGGGGATTTAGTAAGTATAGGTGCTGAGTGGTCCAAGAGGCGCCCTAAGGAAGTAATGACTTGTCCTTGTAGCATTTGGCTCGAATTTGTGTCTTATCAAAGTTGCAACTTTGGACTTCACAGATTTTTTCCTCAAATCATTGAAATCTTGAATATTGCATGAAAATAGATCCACTTTACCTGGAGAAGGTCTTTTCTAATAGCAGCCAGCATTCCTGAGGGGCCTCTCTGTACATATAGGTTGTTGGAAGAGCTCATGGAAAGAAGTGAGCATGGTATGAGGTTGAAATTACCAGTATTTAACTCCTGTCACCTTAAAAAGCTAGGTGACTTTATTTGTTTCAACCTGCACTTCTGAGATGTTCCAATGAGCCATACCACTGGAGTGCAACGTGGATGTGGCTGGAGCTGGTGGGGAGTTAAGCTGGTGCTAGAGCCTGAAGGACAGCTCAGGATTATGGAGACTGAGGGCAGTGAGGTACAGAATCAGACTTGCCCTTCAGCACAGTCATTCTGATCAAAGTACAGAGTATCAGTGAGGGTGGGGCTGCAACAAGACTAGCTTTAGACATGATGAAAGTAATTCAGGCAAGAGGAATGGGTGTTAGTGAATGCAGAGCATTGTGGATTCAGGGAATGGTAGGGAGGGGGACTCAGCAGGCCCGGGGTACTGACGGGGATGCAGGGAGTAGAGGAGGAGGGGCAAGAGCGGCCTGCTGGTTTCTGATAGGACGGATAGCAGTGACGGTCTCTTAGGCACGGAGGCAAGGAGAGCAAGACTGGGGGGAGGCTGCTTCAGGTTTGGACAGACTTCGTCTGAGTGATGTGTAGTGTGCCCCAGTAGAGCACACCAGCTAGGTAGTTGGAGAGACTGGAGTCTGATGCTCTGTGGACATGGGTGGGTTAGAGGTAGCACTCCATAAATATCTGTGAACGAACGTGCTAGGCATTGTTCTAGGTGTGGGGTCTCTGCTTCTCATTCTAATGGGGAGAGCTGGGCCCACTCAAATTAGTGCCTGAATGTGGGAATTAAGGAGATAGGATCAAGAGTGACTGTGCGGAAGGAGCAGGTGAGCTGATGATGACTGAGGAGATCAGGGGCCTGAATTAGGAGACGAGCTACCCCTGACGTCAAGAGGGAGAAGTGTTCTGGGCAAAGGCTCTGAGGCAGGAGGGAGCGGGCACATTTGAGAAACTATCAAAAGGCCATGTGACTTGGACATGGTGCGCAGTAGGGATGGCCTGTGAAAGGAGGCAGGCACTTGCCCCTGGGCAGTGGGATTTATTCTGAATGTGATGTTCTATAATAAGAATTTGAAGACATGGGAACGTATGTAGAATGAAAAAGGGAGAAGACTCATGTTTATTTGAAGGGGAAACCTATCTCAAGGAGACTGAGAAGAAACAATTAGAAAAGAAGAGAAAGCAAGATGATATGGTAAAGAACTATGAGGAAAAAGAACTTTAAAGGTGGAGGGAGTTGTTAGTGGCAGGTGATAGAGGAGGGAGAGAGGGGAAGGGGAAGACTGAGAACGTAGCCGGCTTCGGAGAAAGCAGTCCCCCTAAGTCGTCCCTGTCCCTTACCTTCCTCACGTCCAACATCCAGTCGGTTCCTGGAAGGTGGACCAGAATGCTGACTGTCAGGGCTAGGGGTGGGTGTTTGGAGAGCAGGGGGAGCCGCACGTGCCCAGTGAGGAGGGCAGGAAGCGCCGGTGCATAAGGAGCATTGACGAGAGAGCTCCCTGTGTTCAACAGCCACACCTGTGTGCTAACTCAGAGTGGAAGGACTCTGATTTGGGGGATTCTGACCACAAAGCACATTGGAATTTCATTGGTGGTTGGTGGGAGAGGGAGGAAGTAGAGACGTGGTGAGGGACTGTCCCATAAGGCTAGTGGGTGGGTAGGGACAGGATGCTGCTTTGGTACCCATAGGGTGTGGCAACTCCAGCTTGACTCGGCCCCCTCTCCCAGAACTGAAGATGGTGTGCGGCCCAGGCTGGAGGAGGAGTCAGGCCTGTGGGGTGCATTGGTGGAAGACTGCCTGCGTGAGCATGCAGGGCCTCCAGTTCACCATCAGGCATGCAGTGTTCTTCAGCAAAACCCTCTTGTGAAGGAATGAGCACCAGATCACGTTATCCCAGAACTGGATCCTCCTCGTGCACCAGCAGACTGCTCCTGTAGTTACAACAGGAACCTCTGAACTGGGTAGCCAGGAGTACCAGCCCTCTGAGGGCAAGCACGTGTAACTATACATGGCAGCCAGGCTTGTATGCTTTATAGCTCTCACTGCATTCGTTCTTAAATAACTTATAATCTGTTCAGACCATTTTCCCATCTCTGTTACACATTTCTGGAGGGAAAGGTCCATGGTTTACTCATCTTTGCCCTCTACAGTGCCCTACATCAGGCATTCTTGCAAATAACTCAAGGCTTAAAAATGCCAGGGCCACCGCATTCCACACTCCCCAACCCCGCCTACTTCATTCCAGTTAAATTTTGTTGAGAAAATGACCTGGTGTTTCCTTTGGCTAAAAGCAATTGGTATTGCAAAATTAAGTTGTTACTTTGGAACTTGTCTGCAGCTGTTTGCGTGTGAACATTGAAAGAGGGAGTGGTAGCTTTTATAATCGTCAGGGCAGAGAAGGACTCGGCTTCTAATGTGGGACAACCAGCTGACTCACTGAGTGCCTTGACCTCTTAGCTTTCCATCTTCCCTGAGGACAGTAGGAAAGTGAGCTCTCAGGTTTGCAGAGAGCCCAAACCTAACACTGGGGAACACATGATTTTTCCAAAAAGAAAATATAAAAGAATACAAATCCAAGAAAAATTAGCAACTTACTTTGATTTTCTTCTGACCAGTTAAATGGATATGAATTTACCTTCCCCAAAGGAAACTCAAACAATAGATCTTGTAAAAGGTCCGTTTTAGGATTATTTGTCCTTCCCCCTCTCACCCCTAGGTGGCGTCAGGAAGCAGAAGAACCTACAGGAGCGTAAGCTCCGGTCCTCTTGAAGGGGCTGTGTTCTTGAGGGTCTGGATTTGGGATCGTGGTTCGCTTATTCCTCTGCCCTACAGTTCCATATATCCAGCATTCCTAAGTTTTTCTGAGCTAACTTGGGTACCCAGATATGGATTTAAAGAAATACTTCCTCAGCCAGGATTTACAGACTGCTGTGCAGTCAGCTTTAACGGATAAGAATTAAGAAAGTCTTGAAGGAAGAGGGAGATGAATGCATTAAAGCTGAAACTCAGAGGTTGATGAAACTGCCCTCCTGGTTTTCTTGCACTTTGTTCCCAGCAAGCAGTTTGCTGCTGACAGTTGGTGCCTCCTGCGCCCCCTGCCTCCCCATCAGGTACTCCTGTAGTCAGGCTCCCAGGGTGGGTGTGATGGGTCGTTGTGGCCCTTCTCTGCAGCAGAGTGCTGCGTGCTGCTCCCCGACTCCTCTGAAACTTATTTAAATCTGGTAAGTAAAGCTGTTGTTTGGAGCTGTGTAAATAGCACAGTATAGATGCTTAGGGCTAGTGGGAGAGGGGAGGAGAGGGTGGAACTGGGAGTGAGGAGTGAAGGACGGAAATGTAACAGAACTAAACATAGGAAAGGAGCACCCATGTTTAGAGGCTGAGTGTAGGTGCCTCTGTTAGTGGAGGAGTTGTGTCCTGACAGCCGAAAACAAGGCTAGGGAAACTGGAAAGATACCACCTTCTCCCTTCCCACTCCCAGTGTCATGTTCTCCCCATGAAACCCCCGCCCTAAACTCTCCAGGTGCTCATTGCTCTACTGCTTGCATAGGGCACTTGTCTTATTCTGTAAACATGTCCGTGTATGTCTCGTGTCCTAGAAGACTGGAAACCCATGATGAGCAGGGACCCCCTCATTTGTCTTGATGTTCCCATAGCACTTGCCCCTGACACACAGTAGACTGTTAATAAGGTTAGTTGAATGAACATGGGGAGGTGAGTATCGGTGCCAGACAGACCTGACTGTGTTCAAATAAATGGTCTTCTAAGAAGTGGTAGGGTTTGTCAGGGCCGGTGCTTGGGTGCAGGGGATGAGGAGATGCTCAGGGTTGGTGAGGAGGAGAATGAGACAAAAGACAGAGGCCGGTAAGGCATGTGAGGAAGCAGCCCAGCCTGGAGAGAAGGGGTGGAGCCGGGTAAGGGCGCCTGGAAAGGCTGGAAAATGCCTGTGCACCAAGATGGAGGCCTGGGGCTTGCGGTCAGCCCCCAACAAGGCCTGAGAAAGAGCCTGTACTGGCCAGGTCTCCTTCAGCTGAGGGCAGCAGAAATCCACGTTAAACAGGTTTAAACACAAGGAAGGGTTCCCAAAAGTGGAAAGTCCAGAGGAACAGGCTGGTCTCGGGTATAACCTAGATCCGGGGTTCTAATGATGTCCTCAAGAATGTATGTGCATCCTCTGCTCTTCCTCGTCGCCTCCTTCCTCTGGCACCCTCAGATTAGATGACGCTGGGCAGCTGCAGAAGTCCAGGGACTGATGCGCTGACTGCAGGGAGGCTGCTTTCCCACAGCTGAGGTAATCCCGACTCAGGCAGGGACACGGGCCCCAGGGGAGGGAGAGCCCTGGAGAGAAGATGGGGGTGTGTTCCCGGAAATGGGGTGTGTAAACTGGGCAAGCAAAACTGACAGGAGGGCACTTCAGGAATACAGGCCCCTGGCTCATGTCACCGTTGGAAGCAGGGGGACCTGATACATAGTGTTGTGCACGTCAGTCACTCTTTTTCCTGTTTCTCAGCATCTCCATGACACGGTGAAGAGGAATCTCGATAGCGCCACCTCCCCTCAGAATGGTGAGCAGCAGAATGGCTATGGGGACCTCTTTCCTGGACACAAGAAGACGCGCCGCGAGGCCCCTCTTGGAGTAGCTGTCTCTTCCAATGGCCTGCCTCCAGCTTCCCCTCTTGGTCAGCCGGACAAGCCTGGCGCAGAGGCCCTGCAGGCCGGTGGGAAGCACTCACTAGGGCTGGACTCCATCAGCAAGAAGTGTGTGGCAGACTCGAGCCTCCACCTGAATGGAGGCGGTAACCCCGGTGAGTCCCTTCCCCTGAGCCTGAGCAGAGAGCTGAAGCAGGAGCCTGTGGACGACCTGCCCTGCATGATCTCGGGGGCCGGAGGCTCCATATCTCAGAGCAACCTCATGCCTGACCTCAACCTCAACGAGCAGGAGTGGAAGGAGCTCATCGAGGAGCTGAACAGGTCAGTGCCCGACGAAGACATGAAGGATCTGTTTACTGAGGACTTTGAGGAGAAGAAGGACCCAGAGTCTTCTGGCTCTGCTACACAGACCCCCTTGGCACAGGACATTAACATTAAGACGGAATTCTCTCCAGCAGCCTTTGAACAAGAACAGTTAGGCTCTCCTCAAGTGAGGGCTGGGTCTGCAGGACAGACCTTCCTGGGGCCGTCATCTGGCCCTGTGAGCACAGATTCACCCAGCCTAGGGGGCTCCCAGCCCCTGTTCCACACCTCTGGTCAGCCTGGGGTGGACAGTCCCAGTCCCAGCCTGATGCCGGCGTCAGCCCAGGCCCAGAGCGCACAGAGAGCCCTCTCTGGTGTGGTATTGCCGAGCCAGGGCCCAGGAGGGGGCTCAGAGCTGTCCTCTGCCCATCAGCTCCAGCAGATCGCTGCCAAGCAGAAACGCGAGCAGATGCTCCAGAACCCACAGCAGGCTGCCCCAGCACCAGCCCCAGGCCAGATGTCCACGTGGCAGCAGACAAGCTCCTCCCACAGTCCCTTACATGTCCCTTATCCCATGGAGAAGCCTGCCAGCCCTCAGGGCTACAAGCAGGACTTCACCAGCTCCAAACTGCTCATGATGCCAAGTGTGAACAAGAGCTCCCCTCGGCCCGGAGGCCCCTACCTCCAGCCCAGCCGTGCGAGCCTGCTGAGTCACCAGCCACCAAGCAGCTTGAGTCAGAGTGCCGTGGCTAGCCCAGGCTCAGTGCTGGACTACGGCAACACCAAACCCCTCTCTCACTACAAAGCGGACTGTGGGCAAGGTGGCCCGGGGGCCGGCCAGAGCAAGCCAGCCCTGATGGCTTATCTTCCCCAGCAGCTGCCTCATCTGAACAACGAGCAAAACTCCTTATTTCTGATGAAACCAAAGCCGGGAAATATGCCCTTCCGATCGCTGGTTCCACCTACCCAGGTGAGCAGGGCTTTGCTCTGTGTACTATGCTTCCACGTCCATCACGTGGGTACCAGGTCCCCGGTAGCTGGAGAGCAAAGGGAGGGAGGGGGCAGCTACTCTTGTCCTTTGACTCCCTTGGGAGTGAAAATTAGTGAAGCAAACCAGGTAAAGATCACATGGAATGTGCTTCTCAGAGGCTCTGTTTGTTTTTTGTTTTTTGTTTTAATTTAAACCACCTGTCAAATCTGTATGTTCAAAATACCGTAAGCTTCAGTAAACTTACAACATTCGGGTGAGTGCTGCTCCCTAACACATTTGAACTCCATGGTATTTAGTCCAGATGCTCCAGCTCAGCAGAGTTACGTGGCTCTGTAGGGTGGAGAATGATTGTCATTTTTTATCATGATCATTATGTGCATTTCTGCTCATGTTCCAATGTGTTCTGAAATGTCTGCTCCCTGGCTGGAAGCGTTCTTATGTAAGGCCAAGGCTTGTAGAGCAGACAGACGCAGAGTGTTCTCCAACTTCCTCACAGTTAGAGGGGAGTGCGCTTGCTTTTCTCACTGCGCAGTGTGTCCTGGACTGCCTTCACGCCCGCACTGCAGACCCCCGATGCCTAACAGCTGTGCCACGTGCAGCTGGGTGGGTGTCCTGCATTACTGTCCCCTTTGAGTACCTTTATGTGTGCCCTTGTGTATTTGTAGCACTCTGCAAGTTTAAAAATTAAACATTAAAAAACTCAGTGCTAATAATACTGTGAGGAAATTGACATGCTCAGACAGTAGTGAGGGTGTGTAAATGGACAGAATGCGTTTGGAGAGTAAACTGACAATTTTTCATAAGCCATAAAAATGTTTATAAGCATAAACACATTATATCCCTGCAAGAAGTAATTTGAAGAAAGAAAGCTATGTGCACGATAGTCATTGCATGATTATTTCTAATAGCTGAAAGCTGGAAGCAGTGTGGTCACCTCCCAGCCAGAGAATGCACGTGTGAATGTTCACACTTGCACCTGCTTCAGCCACCGAGCTGCTGCACAGCCACCAAGAGCAAGCCAGCGTGGGGAGCGTACGGCCCAGGGGTAGAGCGCATGCCTAGCGTGCACAAGGTCCTGGGTTCAGTCCCCAGTACTTCCATTAAAAGATAAATAAAACCTAATTACCTCCCGACCAGAAGGAAGAAACATTAAAAAAAAAAAAAAAGAAAAAAGCAACCCAGGAAAGAGCGCGTGGTGGTGACTGCCGTTTCAGCGGCACTGGCACCTCACAGGGCACTCGTGAGTCTTCACCTCAAGATCAGTCTGCTCTAAGATTAGAACCTTGTAAGGACTAAATATACAGATGCATAAGGATTGGAAAGGAGCTCAAAAATTTGAATTTGCATAAATGGTAGCTACTCTTTGCCTTTTTCCTGTCTTGAGTTAAAATTTCCCCTTTTCTTTTAAATGTAGGTAGTGATATTGGGATAATACTGTGCTAACCTTTAACATGACTCTTACTTTAGGCCCAGGTAATGATAGCGAATATCCTATAAAGTTCTCACTGATACTCAGTATTTTTTGAGCATAAATGTTTGACAAAGGCCAGGAACCTCTTCCCAGGAGAATGCTGTCCACAGGTGGACAAACCATACAATTTCAGGTGGTTCAGGGACAGCCTTTCCATCAGGGACCTAAGGTTTGCACACTCAGAATGCAGCGTCTCCGTCAACCAGGGCCCCTCAGGACATTCCTCCCTTAGGGGCTCGTTTGCACCATGCATTCCAGCAAGGGGGCATTTCTGAGCTGCAGCTGCCAGTGGAAGCATGGGATGTAGATGCACGAGCTTAAATGTAAAAGCACACCTTTGCCCCTGGTGAACTGTAAGAAACAAAGTGAAGACGCAGCTGGTAACTGTCCACTGCTGTGCCTGGATACTCGGGTGCTAGTGCCTTCAGTCCCCGGCCTCACAGTGGAGGGTGGTTGCCGTGGAGTCACCTGCAGGGAAGCAGAGGCTTCAGGAGAAGGCCTTGAGCCGGGCTTCTGCCGGCCAGAGCTCATCCGCCGTGGTCAGGGCTCACGGACTTAAGCGTGTCCCACCTGACTTGAGACCCCCTTCTCTCCGTTGACAGGAGCAGAACCCTCCCAGCGTCCCTGTTCCAACTCAGGCCACAAGCGTGGGGACCCAGCCACCTGCCGTGTCTGTGGCCAGCACTCACAGCAGCACCCCGTATCTCAGCAACCAGCAGCAGGCAGCTGTCATGAAGCAGCATCAGTTGCTGTTGGACCAGCAGAAGCAGAGGGAGCAGCAGCAGAAGCATTTGCAGCAGCAGCAGTTCTTGCAAAGGCAGCAGCACCTTCTGGCAGAACAGGTAAAAAAAAAAAGGTGGATGAAAACCCCGCAGCCCCTTCCCACGCTTGCCTGCCTCCCAAGCCGCTGCGGTGGCTGCAGGCTCCGCTTGTGCGTATGTGGGTTTGTGAGCGTGTGCATGTCCGGTGTTAGACTACTTTGCCCTTTTAAGCCACTTGCCAGGAGTGTGGCATTCATTCCTCACACAGGGTAGCCTGTGTGAGAGCAGCTTTATGTCACTTAGTGGGGATTAATGGAGACCAAATCTGTGGCTAAAACTGTATGTGTTTGGAACATTTTTCCATGTTCCTTGTCGGCAGCTACTGAAGCACTGAACTCACAGTCTGCCAGTTTGCACAGGACCCAGCCTGGTTGTAAATGTAGAGCTTGCTAAGCCAGGACATGAAGCAGGGAAATGGAGACATTTTTGAGGTCCGGGGGTTCTAGAATCAGGACTGACAAGCCCCCTCCCAGGCCTATAGTTCCCCTGCTTGGTCACCAAGTAAGCATGCAGGTACCAACTTTACAGCAGTTCTCAGGATTTAGAACTATATCCTTAAGACATAAGAGCAGACCTAGCTACCCAGAGGGTAAAGTTGATTGAAATGACTTTACAGCCCACATTACTGCCACAGTTCTGCCATTTTTTAAATAACAGCTTTATTGGGGTATAGTTCACATGACACACAATTCACCCATTTAAAGTGTACAGTTCACATGGCTTTTAGTTTATTCACAGTTGACAGCCATCACCATAGTCAATTTTAGAACATTTCATCACCTAAAAAGAACCCTATACCCATTAAAAGTTACTCCTCTGTCTCCCTAAGCCTAGGCAACCACTAATCTACTTTTTGTCTCTATCGATTTGCCTGTTCTGGACATTTCATATAAATGCATTTAAGGTTCAAGCATGCTGTAGCATGTACCAGTACTGCATTCCTTTTTATGGCTAAGTAATATTCTGTTGTATGAATATTATTTATCTGTTCATCTATTCATAGACATTTGGGTTGTTTCCCCTTTTCCTGGACACAGGTTTTCAGTTCTCCTGAGTGTATACCTAGGGATGGAATTGCTGGGTCGAATGGTAACTCTTCAGTTTTATCTTTTGAGGAACGGCCAGGCTGTTTTCCAAAGCAGTTGCACCATTTTTCATTCCCACAGTAGTGTGTGAGGGGCCATTTTCTCCACATCCTCACCACACTTATCTGTCTTTTTGATTCTAGCCATCCTAGTAGGTGTGAAATGGCACCTCACTGTGGCTCTGATCTGCATTTCCCTGGTCTGCCCTCTACTTTTTAAAACTGATACACCACCTTTTTTTTTTTTTTTAAATCATTGCTCCTTAGATCCACCCCATCCTTCTGTTCCATACTGTTTATTAAGAATCCCCCAGAAAACAGTATGGAGATTCCTCAAAAGACTAGGAATAGACTTACCGTATGACCCAGTAATCCTGCTTCTGGGCATATATTCAGACGGAACCCTCCTTCAGAAAGACACCTACACCCCAGTGTTCATAGCAGCACTGTTTACAATAGCCAAGAAATGGAAACAGCCTAAATGTCCATCAACAGATGACTGAATAAAGAAGCAGTGGTATATTTATACAATGGAATACTATTCAGCCATAAAAACGATAACATAACACCGTTTGCAGCAACATGGATGTTCCTGGAGAATGTCATTCTAAGTGAAGTAAGCCAGAAAGAGAAAGAAAAATACCATATGAGATCTCTCATATGTGGAATCTTTAAAAAAAAAAAAAAAAGAACATAAATACAAAACAGAAACAGACTCATAAACGTAGAATACAAATTTGTGGTTGCCAAGGCGGAGAGGGGAGGGATAGACTGGGAGTTCAAAATTTGTCGATACTGAGAGGCACATGCAGAATAGATAAAGATTATACTGTATAGCACAGGAAATATACAAGATCTTGTGGTAGCTCACAGCGAAAAAAAATGTGACAATGTATGTACATATGTTCATGTATAACTGAAAAATTGTGCTCTACACTGGAATTTGACACAACATTGTAAAATGACTATAACTCAATAAAAAAAGTTTAAAAAAAAAAGAATCCCCGAGATGAGATTATACAAGCATTATTCCACAGGAGTCCTTCTGAGTAACAAACTTGGACAGTTTTAACTCTTTCTGTTTTGTGTGGTTCTTACTGTTTTGTTCTGTTGTTCTTGGCATTTTCTAGGAGAAGCAGCAGTTTCAGCGCCATCTGACTCGCCCGCCACCCCAGTACCAAGACCCAACCCAGAGCACCTTCCCACCACAGGTTGGCCAGTTCACAGGTGAGGAGAATCTGAGGTGATGGAGGAGGGCAGAGGGAGGCAGGCACCGGACAGAGTGGTTCTCCTCCTGCCGAGTTCCTGCTGTCCGCCCAGCTTTATGCTGTAGATACTGAATGGATTTACTTGCTCGTGTAACCTCAGTCTGCACGAGGAGCCTAGCTTTCTGGCTACCCTACAGGTCAGGGCAGGTTCATAGAGGCAGACCACTTCAGCTGAGTGCCATGGCTGTGTCCCTGGCTGTACAATGTTTTGAAGCAAAATCATTTCCAGATGGAGGATATCTTTTCCTTTTTCTTTTTTTTTTTCTTTTTTTGCAGGGAGAGGTAATTAGGTTTATTTGTTTGTTTTCGACTGAGGTGCTGGATATTGCACCCAGGACCTCATGCACGCTAAGCACGTGCTCTGCCGCTTGGGCCAGACCCTCCCCCACGATGGGGGATATCTTATCAACAGGAAATGGCTTCTGCAATTCTTAAGAAAGTCCTCTGCTTCTGCTGTTATATGTTTCTTTGAAAAATGACCCTCTCCAATTTTACAGATAAAGAGAGACTTAATGCACTTGTGTGTCTTTTTGCTTTTTTTCCTTTCTTCCTGTTTGCTCATATCAGCGTGGTGGATAGCGGTATCAGCAGCAGACAGCTGGCCAGAAAGGGGCAGGAGGTGTCCTGAGATGTCAGCTGCCACATCTCAGACATGCCAGGGAGCCCGACTGCCTCTGTTCAGGCTGTCGCTCCAGAAACAGATTTCATTTGACATGTGCAGTAAAATGTAGGCCACACCTGTCTTCCTAGTTCTGAGAATATCTTTGAAATCTGTGCTTTTCTTGGTCAGTGATTCTCACTATACCATTAGATTTATTTTATTTCTTTGGGGGGGGCAATTAGGTTTATTTTTATTTATTTATTTTAATGTAAGTACTGGGGATTGAACCCAGGACCTCAGGCATGCTAAGCACGCACTCTACCGCTGAGCCACACCCTCCCCAGTGATTCTCACTATAGAGTGTCCCAGAGAAACTGACTGCAGCCGTGCCTTCCGGAGGAGACAGCTGGAGTTTTGTGTGTGTGCTGACCGGGACCAGGGAGCTGAAGCCTGCAGGCCTCTCGGGAGCCTGGGTCTCGCCAGCCTTCCTGCCTCCGTCCCATCTCGTGTTGTTGTGGGCTGTCAGTGGGAGAGAAGTGGACTCCTTCAGCTCTTCTGTTTTCCTCAACAAAGCTTTTAGTTAGGTTCTAGTGGAGAGAGGGAGAGGAGAAAAAGGTGCTCAGTTACGGCCAGCCCCTGCACAGCCGCTCTCCTACCCACAAGAAAGCTTCTCAGGTGAGTGCTGTCACTGTGCATCCACTGCTGAAGACAGAGTCCCAGGCAGCAAGTTCTCTGAGGACGGGACCGCTCTGTCCCATTCCGTGCTGTCTCCCCAGCACAGCACCCCCCACAGAGCAGGTGCTCGGTAAATGTCTTCTAGACTCTTCCCCAGCCACCACCATGTAGTGCCACATTGCACGGGCCCCTCATCTAAGTGATTTTAACAGTCCCTGCCCGGCAAGGTCTAAAACAGAGTCGCAATCCAGTTCCCCTTTGGCTTTGCGACCCTGTCCCTCACGTGGTGGCTGCAGCTCTTCTGAGTCTGCCCAGAACCGTACCTGCAGCTTATCTCTGGATGCTGTCCCCACACCCTAGCCACACCGCTCGCCTCTCCTGTCTCAGTCTCCTCATTGGTCCAGCCCCCGAGCTCTCCCCGACATGAGATGTATGATGTTCTGATTGTGCCTTCATGTCTCTAGGATAACGGCTGCAGCCTGGGCTCCGGTGTGTCTCTGCAGTGGTGGCCGAGAAGTGCCCACTTGCTGACAGAGTTTTCTGTCTTCCAGGGTCCTCCACTGCCATGCCTGGCATGAGCAGCTTGGGTCCGTCTAACGCCAGCTGCCCTCGAGTGTTCTCTCAGGCCGGGAGTCTGATGCCAATGGGCCCTGCACACACTTCGGTTTCTTCCCTCCCGTCAAACTCAGGCCAGCAGGACCGCGGCATGGCTCAGTTCACTGGCTCCCAGAGCATGCCGCAGAGCAGCCTCTATGGCATGGCTTCTGGTATAACCCAGATAGTGGCCCAGCCTCCGCCACAGGCCACCAACGGACATGCCCACATTCCCCGGCAGACCAGCATGGGCCAGAACACCTCGGTTTCAGCTGCCTATGGGCAGAACTCTCTGGGGAACTCTGGTCTCTCCCAACAGCACAGTAAGGGGCCCCTGAACTCTGGTTTAACTAAGCCGCAGGTCCCAAGGGTGTCGGCGACCATGGGAGGCCAGAATCCCTCATGGCAGCATCAGGGAATGCCAAACCTGAGTGGCCAAACCCCAGGGAACAACACCGTAAGCCCCTTCAGTGCAGCTTCCAGTTTCCACATGCAGCAGGCCCACCTGAAAATGTCCAGCGCACAGTTCTCCCAGGCGATGCCCAGCAGGCCCATGGCCCCCCTGAGCTCGGCAGCTGCAGCAGGGCCCATGCTGCCCCCTGTGAGCGCACAGCAGAGGACCAGTGCCCCTGCCCCAGCACCTCCCCAGGGAGCCCCACCGCAAGGCTTGCCGGGCCTGAGCCCGGCCGGGCCTGAGCTGGGGGCCTTCAGCCAGAGCCCCGCCCCAGCGATGGGCGGGCGGGCAGGGCTGCACTGCGCCCAGGCCTACCCTGTGCGGACCGCAGGCCAGGAGCTGCCCTTTGCCTACAGCGGGCAGCCGGGTGGCAGTGGGCTGGCCGGCATGGCTGGAGACACTGACTTGATCGACTCCCTGCTGAAGAACAGGACTTCGGAGGAGTGGATGAATGATTTGGACGACCTCTTAGGGCCTCAGTAACGGGAGAATTTGTGGTGGTGTCAGTGTTCATACACCCTATATTTTTGCTCTCAGATGCAAGAAGGAGCAACTGCTTTGGACCAAAAGCCCAGGGCCCGGGGAGCTGGGCGGGCGGGTGGAGCTGGAGCCCCAGGGCCAAGGCCGGCCCTCCCAGAGTCAGGGGGGCCCACGGCTCCCTGCCAGCAGCTGTGGGCTATCGGGCTGGCCCCACCCCATCTGCTGGCATCGCTGCCTGGTGTTGGGACAGCAGGACAGGGTTCTGCAGATGGTTTTCTATCCAAATGACCAAAAAACCAACAATGAAACCCCTTGATGTCAGGCTTCTAAAAATCTGTGCCATTGTGTTGACTTAATCCAAGATTTCTCCACTTGCCCCAATGTTGGGGACAAATTTTTGTTGAAACTTTATAGCAGAACTATTCGCAATTTGTAGCGTAGAAAAGATTTTTTAAATTTTTTAAGGTTTTAAAACAGATTAGGATAGGTGATGGTTTAAAGTGATTAAGTGGCATTGGAAACCTAGTGTTTCCTTTTGATTAAGAGCCTTTTTTATTCCTGCTCTTTGTCAGCTTTCAGGGGAAAGGGAGGCTCAGTGGAAAATCATTTCCGTAAGTGCAGGCTGTGACTGCAAGTGCCAAAAAGGAACAAGATGCAGAGCTAGTGACACAGGTGGGTCTTCCCAGCAGCTCCTCCTCCTTCCAGAACGCGGGTTGGCAGTCAGGAGGACCTGGGCGGAAGAAGCTCCCATGTGTGTTGGTGGCCGCCCCCCGGCTGACTGCTAAGATGGAGTCACTGGGTTACTCTGTCCTCTTTTGTTGTAACTTTCCACCTGTTGCCGTGTCTCTGAAAACTGTATAACGTGTTGGGAAGGGGATCATTGTTGAGTTGTGCGCAGATGTCTTGTCTTCACCCCGTCTTCAGTTCACCTGACCTTTCTCTCTGCCTCCCCTTCCTCTCTCCAGCCCAGATGGAAAACCTCGTAAGCACAGATTTACTAGATTGGAGGGGAAAGAGTCATTAAAACTCCTTAGAGGGAACCGTGGCATTGCAAGGAGGAGGGTTTCCCCTCCCCAGAAGGCAAAGGTTTGGGAAAAGGAGAAAAAGGTGGGCCCTGTTTGGCCGAGGGGGCGCAGGCGAGGCCAGAGGAAAGAATTCCACTTTATTTTACTGCTTCTGCCACTCCCTCGTCAAACGACTTGCACTTTTTAAAGAGAATTGCTTTATAACACTAATACATCCTTTCTAAAGATTCAAGTGGATTTCTCTTCAAGGTCTGTGAACGAATGGACTTGACTAAGCTAAGAGTCCACAAAACAGATTATTACCTGTGGGCTGTGTGTGGAGAAGGAAGACAGAGCACTTCGGTATAACGAAAGCTGAATGGCGAGCGCAGGGCGGACCCTTTTACACAGAGTGTTGGAGAGAAGGTAGTACACTGAAAAGGGTGGCTTGACATACAGGGTGGTCTCAGGAGAAACCACAACCCCATTTGTATTTCCTGGGAGTCTCAAAATGGGTAATTCAAGGAGTATCATAAGTAAAGAATTGAGCCAAGGAAAATATTCACACGACCAGCTTGAGTGGCTTTGAGGGGGTGGAGGATCGTACACACATTGGTCATTGTTTTGCGCCAGCAGTGCCTTTCATGGGGGTACTTGGACCCTCAGAGCCTCTTCTCTAATAGCCATTTGCCACCGTGAGCGTGGTGTTCGGGCCATTCCCCTTTAAATGCCCTCCCCACTCTCCCCAGACGCTGAATTTAGCTCTCAAAGAAGGGAATGAATCATTAAGCCAGTGAAGACCCCGCCCTCCGCGTGAGTTCCCCAATCTGAAGGAGAAGAGGGCGACTTCAGCGGATTTTCTACCAAAAATAGTGGGCTGAAGGCTGGTGGCGGGTCCTTGTTCCTCTCCCGGTGCCCCTCTGGCTGCTGCTCACCTCTGTCCCCAGGCGCTCGCACCTCCGCCTCCGCCTTCTGGGGAGGGCTGCCCCTGCCTTAGTCCTGGGGCCGCCAAACGGACAGCAGGCTTCTCACTTGCCACAGTGTCAGAGCAATAAAATGTGATGCTTGGGGTCCCCCCAGGGAGCTGCCCGTGGCTTTATTTATGAATCTGGTTTTTGGGTAGTCAGGGAAGGAGACAACTCCACTTCAGTGCAAATCCCCATCTTCCAGGAGCCATGACTCAAAAGAAAAGGGTGCTCGGACTTTTGTTATACACATTTGCTTTGTGTAAATAAATGTTTACAATTTTATATTAAAGGTGGAATAAGCGTTAGAGCTTCTGACTGTATATTTTTTACTTTTATAGATTCTAAAACAATGATCCTTTATATATGTGTTTTGGGGGAGCTATGATGTTTTATGGCGAACAATTGGTATTGTTAACTTTTTACTGTCATCAAAGTACATGAAAATCCTATTAATACCCTTATTCTTCTACTTCTCTTAACTGGTATACACCAAAAAGAAATCTTTACTTTCCTTGTTTTATCATTTTAAAATAATAAAAGTATTTTGCTAGTATGGAAACTGCCCGTGTATGTCACTTCGCACGGCCGTGCCAGCAGGGTAGGAGGCGGGCCGGCGCACAGCTGCTGTGTTCGGTAGCTGCTTTCCTCTTGTGATGTAGCTACTTTCTTAACACGTATTGGTGGTGGGCACGTTTGGTTTGGTTTCCCTTGAAGTAACTTCTGTGTTTTGATGGTCACTATGAGATTAGCAAGGACATCACCCAGGACCGCTGGCCTCTTGCCTCTCTGGGGCTCGTCCATGTCCTTGTGTCTAACATGAGGGAGTTGGACCCAATAACTCAAGGTTACTCCAGCTCCTCAGCCATTCAGATACTTGACTTAAACGCTTAGGCTCACCCTCGGCACCGTTCTCTAGGTCTTACTTAGTTTTCGTTTTCTATTGTGAGAACATGTGCTCTGGCAGATTCATCCACCCGCTCCTGTCAGTGTCACACTGTGAAGGGGCTTCACCCGCTCCTGTCAGTGTCACACCGGGAGCCTGGAAAGCAAGTCTTCTGGGTGGCCTCTCATCTCCGCCATAGGCTAGAAGTGGGTCAGACCTGGACAAGCGGGAGCTCCCAGGGAGTCCGGGTAAGGAAGCCTGTCATGTGATAGAATAAAACGATTTGATTACTGAAACCCAAGTAGAGCCTGTCTGTAAGGCGGGTAAAGGAAAAACTCAGGACCCAGGAAGCCTTGGCTGAGAGCGCACAGGACGTGCGTGTGTGGGGTGGGGGTGCAGGCGAGGACGGGGGAGGTGGCTCTGCTCGCAGGTCCGGGAGCTGAGCAGCAGCACTCGCCGGCTGCGGCGTGCTGGGGCCGGCCGCACTGCAACCTCTTGTGGGAAGAAATTTTGGAAAAGGTAGCAAGCTCCTTAAAATGTCCATGCCATCTGTCCAACCCAACCATTCCAGTTCTGAGAAGCCACCCTTGAAAATAATCCTGGGCGCAGAGCAGCGGCATGTGCGACTGCGGAAAGCCAGGAGGGCAGAGGCTGCCAGAGGGGCTTGGCTAAGGAAGTGCGGCGCTGCTTGTTTAACCAGATGCAATGCAGTTATTTTAAATATTTACAAAGGTTTTGAACGTAGTAACTTGGAGTACTGGTTTAGTTGGGCTGCTTCTGTTGGGAGCCAATAGAAAAAAATCTGGCTAATAAAACCCCGAGAATTCCCTGCCGCCCGGCCTGTTTTTAAGGCTACCAGGTAACTTCCAGAATCAAAGAAGGTCTTGAACAAGCCAGGCCTCAGGAGTGGCCAGATGGTTCCTATCTCTGCAGCTCCTATGTCTGTCAGTCACCAGCCAGGCCCGTGCAGTGGGGAGGCAGGCGGGGTGGGGGGGACAGCTGACTCGGCTCGTGTTTACGGCACGTGCTGTGGACAGGTGTCGTGTTAGAAGCAGGGAGTGTAGCAGCGGTGTAGGAGAGCCCGGCCCTGCTCCGTGGAGCTTCAGTCTCGTGTGAAGGGGACGTCATAAACGACAGGTGATTCCGGAATGCTAAGTGTCAGGAAGAAGCTGACAAGTGTCAGGATGAGATAGAGGGCACTGGGGCTGCCAAGGGGAGGTAAGGCCTGAGAGACTTCACCTGTGATGGGCAGGACAGGCCCCTCGAAGGAGATGCTTCATGGAGGCCACGTGCTGGCAGGGAGCCAGCTGGAGCTCTGGGGGAGACCAGTTCATGGCCACGTGGGACGGGAGCGGGGGCTCCCCAAAGGAAGGAGGTGCTGTTAAAAGGAGGGAAGGCATGCTGAGAAAGCACAGTCAGCACACGCCCAACATGTGTTCAATGAAAAGCACAAAGGATATATGTTGCATATGGTGCGGGGTGGGTCTTGCCCTCCACCAGGTGCCCTCCATGCCACGGCATGAGCTCCTCAGGGGCCTCTGCCAGCCCAGCCCAAGGAGATGCTCAAGGTAAGATAGGGCCCCCCATTCATCTCTGGGGTGGGACTGCCCCACCATCAGCAGCGGCATTACCGGTTAGTCAGCCTTAAGGCCAGTAAGCCGATCGGGGCATGGAAATGCCAGTGTGGCTGTAAAGCTGTTGAAAGATCCAAAATGGTGGTTACCTATGAGTTTGGTCCAAGGCTGGTGGCTGAAGTCAGCAAAAAGTTCCAGGCCCTCCCAGATAAGCACGAGGAATGGTGGGCGATGTCTTGGAAAGCAATCCACTCTTCTGCACGTGGGACCAGTTTGCCTTACTGGACCTTTCCCCTTTGGTCTTCAAGCTGGTGGTGGTGGTGCACCTGCCACTTTTCAGATGGCTGTGCTCACGTGTCAAGAATAATTGGCTCTGAACGGTTGCTGTAAGCTGGGCTGCAGACTTCAGTGCATGCAGACTATTTCAGGGAAGTTGGAAGAAATAACTTCAGGCCCTCACCCAAAGTGGAGATCAGCGTGGCAAGAACAGAACACATGGAGGCACCTTGATAACAGTGTCCTGGAGTGAAAATGCTCAGAGAGGGGGCCCGTACAAGGAAGAGGAGGTGCTGTCTGCTACAAAAAACAGGACAACAAATACAGCAGCTGCCCCGGGGTGGTTGAGGGGGTTCAAAATTCCCTGTTCTGTCCAGAGTTGCTGGTTTGGAAGATTCCCCACTGCAGGCCGCATGGCTGGTCCTGGTCAGACAAGTGCGCTGCGCATGGGGCTCCATTTGTCTTTGTATCTAGAAAGCAGAACTTTGCAAGGTTATGGAAAGAAAAGCTGGAATTACATATTCTTTTATTATGATTATGATTATGATTGAACTCTAGTTGATTTACAATATTGTGTTAGTTTCTGGTGTATAGCATAGTGGTTCAGTTACATTCATAAACATATTCTTTTTCACATTCTTTCCCATTATGGTTTATTACAGGATATTGAACATAGTTCCCTGGGTGCTACAGCAGGACCTTGTTGTTTATTTTATGTGCAGCAGTTTGTATCTGCTAATCCCAAACTCCTCGTTTGCCCCTCCCCTGCCTCCTTTCCCCGTGGGTCCCCATCGGTCTGTTTTCTGTGAACGCATGTCCTTCATCTGTGGATGCGCGTCCTTCATCCGTGGAGGCGCGTCCTTCATCTGTGGAGGCGAGTCCTTCATCTGTGGATGCGCGTCCTTCATCTGTGGAATCACGTGTCCTTTATCAGTCTTGAAGGACCCCGCTCCACTAGATGCAGCTGAGGCGGGTGGCCTCCTGCCCCCTTAGGTTTGTCACTGCTGGCTCGAGTGCCGTCTCTCATCCAAGGCTCTCGGTTGGCTGGTTGGCTGTACACCTTCTTAAGTACCCGTTTCTGTAATGCAGGGAAAAGCCCAACCACACAGTCATCTTCGGAGCCGAGAGCTACAGACGCAGCCGACCTTCCCTCCTGCTGTGCCATGTTACCCTCGGCGCTGCAGGCCCAAGGGTCGTTCTTGCCTCCAGGCAATGAAAACATCCAAATGTGCATTGTTAGTCACACACCTCACAACGCCATTTCTTCTTGTTGACACTTGCTGTGCAATAGAAGAGGCTTTTCTTAAACTCTGCAGCTGCCTCTCATTCCTTCTGTATCTGACCTACTCTGTTGGCTCCCCTCACCATCCACCCTGCTTTTTAGCCCCACAATGGCTTACAGGAAGACCAGAACAAGAGAGCAGGGCTTGTCTGAGCCCAATCCTGCCCCTACAGATGGGATGTGAGACAAGTCGTCCCTTCAGGACCCAGGGGCTCTTCCTCCCAAATGCTGAGAATGTTGGCTGCTGCCAGCGCACAGCTGAGTGTTTCTGGGAACTGTCTCCAGTGGAAGGGTACTGCCTTGCCTGTGGCTGTGCCCCCTTCCCAGGGGCAGCCCACATCTGGAGCTTGGCCAATTGGGGGGTTCAAAGACCTAGTCCCTTTCCTCAATTTGGGGCCTCTCCAAAGGGCCACCCCAGCTCCACAGTTCCTGTGGGATCATCTGAGGCCTCTGTTGCAACTGCATCTCGGTTCAGCATCCCTCTGGCCAGTCCAGCTGCGCTTGCACACTCATGGGTGGTGTTCCCAGGGGCTGACCCCCACCAAAATCTGCTTCTGGGGAAGCCAGCCTGAGGCAGTTGAAGTGGGTAGTGCTTTCAGAGCCGGCTCAGCACTGGAAGCTTGGAGCTTGCCAGCTGCCCGACAACAAGAGCCCATCACTGCTGACCACAGGGTAGGGAGAGCCGCTGGCACACTGAAGTTAAAAGACTTGCGCCAGAAAGAGAAAGAAAAACACCATGATATCACTCATCTGTGGAATCTAAAAAAAAAAGAAGAACTTATTTACAAAACAGAAACAGACCCACAGACATAGAAACCAAACTTATGGTTACCAGGGGGGAAGAGGGTGGGAAGGGATAAATTGGGAGTGCGAGATTTGCAGATACTGACTGGTATATATAAAATAGATAAACAAGTTCATACTGTACAGCACAGGGAACTATATTCGATATCTTGTAGTAGCTCACTGTAAAAAAGAGTATGAAAAAGAATGTATGTAGGTTCATGTGTGACTGAAGCACTGTGCTGCACACCAGAAACTGACACAACATTGTAAACTGACTATACCTCAATAAAAAAAATTTTTTTAAGTAGAGTAAATAAAAGACTTGCAGCGTGGTGATACCAGGACAGGGTGCTGGAGCAGGGAATGCGATATCCTAGACCTCGGAGAAGTTTAAGGGGAGGAGTGATGATAACTGTGGAGCAGAAGTCAAAGAAATGTTGGCAAGGCTGTGGAGAAGGGACCCCTTGTGCACTGTTGGTGGGAATACAAGAGTGCAGCAGCTGTGGGAAACAGCATGAGTGTCCCCCCCAAAATTCAGTACCACATGATTAAGCAACCCCACTTCTGGGCCTTTATTTATCCAAAGTATTGAAATCAGGAGATATTAGCACTGCCCTGTTTGTTACAGCACTATTTACAATAGCCAAGATGTGGAAACAATCTACATAGTCCATCTACAGATGAATGGATAAAGAAAATTTGGTGTATACATACAATGGCATATTCTTCAGTCTTAAAAAAAAGGAAATTCTTGTATAGCACAGAGAACCATATTCAATATCCTGTAAGTAGCTCATGGTGAAAAAGAAAATGAAAACAAATATATGTACATTCACGTACGACTGAAGCACCGTGCTGTACGCCAGAAATTGACACAACATTGTAAACTGACTATACCTCAATAAAAAAAGTAAAATTAAAAAATAATAAAATTTTTTTAAAAAGGAAATCCTGCAGTATGCAACAACATAGATGAATTTTGAGACCATTTTGCTAAGTGGAAGAAGCCAGCCACAAAAGACAAGTACTATGATTCCACTTCTCTGAAGTGTAATAGTCGGATTCATAGAGTCAAAGGGTGGAGTGGCGGCTGCGGGGCTGGGGGAGGGGAGACGGGGGCAGCTGATCCCCGGGGGGGGGGGGGGTTGTTCCAGTGAAGCAACATGAGGAAACTCTGCAGACGCGCTGTGCAGCAGCGAGAGTCCAGGTACCGCGTGGTGCACTGAGAGATGTAAGAGGGCACGTTTCATGTTAAGTCTTCTTTCCACGGTAAAATTTTTAGAAGATCCGTGGTGTCAGAGGGCTGTTCCCAGGGGGTCTGTCCCCTATGCTCCCCTCGCCTCTTTGACAGCCAGTGTTTCCAGTCCCAAGAAAGCCCCAGCACCCAAATCCTGTTTCTGAGGAACGCGTCCCATACAAGCGGCAGGTTTTGCGTTTACGTACGTACGCTTTTGTTGGGGATAAGTTTATGGGCGTTTCAAAAGCTTCGGGGGCCCAGAACAGGTCAGCTGGAAGCCCACCCTCCTTCAGCCTCTAGAAGAGCCCGCGGGAACGAGACCCGCTCTCTCCCACCACTGCGGCCTCCCAGCGCGTGCATGGGGCCTCCGGGAAGTGAGCATTTTCAGCGTCGTGGGCATCTCCCTTCAAACTGATTTCAAGATCTTTAAAACTTCCAGGTAGAGGATTTTGGTGAATGTCATCAAAGGGTCTGATTGCCTGTGATGTTTAAATCAATATTGATATAATATCATTTTATAATGTTATAAATGGGTTTTATATATTTATATTTTGATCAAGTGACTGTATTAGCTATTCATAAAAGTTAAATTTTATAAAAATCATTATATTAAAAAAATACAACCTAAGTATTCAGGGAAGCTTCATCCTGTAATTGCAAAATACTGGAATCACCCAAACTGCCCAACGCAACAGGATCATCGAATAAACTCCAGCACCTCCCCACAGCGGGGTCGCCTGCGGCGGTGAGAAAGAACAAGGAAGACTTCTGTGAACTGGTCCAGTGCACTGTCCAGGATATTTCGTTAGGAAAGAAAGCAAAGCGCAGAAGAACATATCCACGATGGGGCCGGAGAATGCCTCCGACACCCAGCTGACCCCCCGGGAGCCTTTTGTGTGTCCTACATTTTGTGTAAGAAAATGTACGCATGTCTGCTCATTTGTGCAAAAAGAAACAAAGGGAAGAGTCCATCCCTCCTGCACATATTATGTGGCATTCATCTACAAAGGAACCGTTTTCCTCTTTTATTTACCTACCCCCGATATTCAGTTTGAACAAAACGAAGCAGGATAAATGCTGTAATGTGTGTGTATATATTTACGTTTTTAAATTTTTTTTTTATCATAATGTCTTGACGTCTTGAAAACCTTTCCTGGCTGGTGACAGACTACTCCTCCAGGCTAACCGGTTCTTAGGGATAGCAAATTCAGCAGGGTGCCTGCCTGCCTTTTTTTTTTTTTTTTTTTTTTCCAATGTCTGTCTTGGTTGAGTCTCTATTTTTTGTTTTCCGTGATGGGGCAATTTGATTGATTGATTGATTTAACCAGAGGCACTGGGGATTGAACCCAGCACCTCGTGCATGCTAAGCACACGCTCTATCACTGAGCTACACCCTCCCCCCACCTGCCTTTGATGTGCAAATTAACCAGTCCTGAGCTGTCGCACCTCTGTGGGGCCCCCCACCCCAGGGGCACCGCTGCTCCACCTTGATCATCCCAAGGCCAGGCACCAGGCCATTAGAGACCACCCCTATGGTTTAGGGCCTTTCACAGTGTCCCACCTAGCCAGTCCTAAGCGGTTCACCCGCTCTGCCTTCCCTTCCCTGTAGGAACCCCAGTAAAGGCTGTGGCCATGACGTTCCTCCCTCACCTGACCACCCTGCTGCTTTCCCACGTGGCTCTGTGTGGGGTGGCCCCCTGCGGCCACACTGGACTGACCATCACAGAAGAGAACACAAGACAAATGCTTACTTTTTTCTTTTTATTTGTCAATTATCAGAAGACTAAGTTAGTCCTTTAGCAGCCACCGAAAGTGTCCAGTGAGGTTTTTAAGTATCAATATAAATTCATGAATGTTTAAATATTCACATATTTGATATCTCAGTACATTGCAGCCATTATTGACTCGTGCCTTTTCCCTTCTGGTCTCTATTTTAAACAACAGTGATGACAGAGCATAGGCCTTAAGCCCATGGCAAATAAGAGTATCTAGCCAGAACTTAATGGCGTCTTGTTTTCCAGTTATGAAAAATAATATTGATTTTAGTTTAATGATGATGATATAAAGTTTATTTTTAAAATTTAAAGAAAAATATTTGTCATCCTCAACAAATACCAACAAACCAAATCCAGCAGCCTATAAACAGGATTATACACCATGACCAAGTGGAGATTACATCAGGAATGAAAGGTTGGTTCAACATTCAACACTCAAGTGACATAATATGTCATTTTAACAGAATAAAGGGGGGAAAAAAGATCATCCCAACAGATGTTAAATAAGCGTTCAACAAAATCCAACATCATTTTATAAAAATAGTCCCAATGAACTAGGACCACCTGATACAAGACATCTACAAAAACCCACAGCTAACCTCATACCTAATGGCACAAACATGAGTGTGTTCCCCAAAGACTGAGAACAAGATAACGCGTCTGCCCCTTCAGGATGTGCTAGTTAGAGCAGTTGGGCAAGAAAATGAGAGGGTGCAAAAGGAAGAAGTAAAACTATCTCCATTTGCAGATGACATGATCTTCTGTATAGAAAATACTAAAACTTCATTAAAAAACTAATAGAACTAAATAAGTTCAGTGAGCTTGAAGGATACAAGATCAGCTCAGAAAAATTAACTGTATTTCTATACGTTTTGATAAATAATCTAAGGTTAAAGTTAATAAAATCATTTCATTTACAATAACATCAAAAAGAACAAACTATTTGGAAATAAGTGTAACAAAAGAAATGCAAACTTACACTGTGAAAACTACAAACCATTGTTGAAAGATATGAAAGATGACCTAAATAAATGGAAAGACATAGCATGTACACAGATCAGAATATTTAATATTGTTAAGATGGCAATACTCTCCAAATTAATATACAGATTTAACACAATCCCAGTTAAAATCCCAGCTGACTTCTTTGTAGAAATTGATAAGGTGATCCTAACATTCATATAGAAATTCAAGGAATCCAGAATGGCCCCATCTTGATAACGAAGAACAAATTTAGAGGACTCACACTTTCTGGTTTCAAATCTTATTAAAAAGCTACACTCAAAACTCTGATGAAAGAAATCCAAGAAGAATTAAATAAACAAAGAGATATTCCATGTTCATAGATAGATAGGAAGATTCAATATCATCAAGATGTCGGTTCTTCCCAACTTGATCAATGCAATTCCAGTAAAAGTTGCTGCAAATTATTTTGTGGCCATCAATAAAATGACTCTAAAGTTTACATGGAGAAGTAGAAGACCCAGGATCGCCAACTCAGTAATGAAGGAGAGCAAACGTGGAGGGCTGACACCATCTGACTTCAAGAACCACTATAAAGCTACTGTGATCAAGACAGTGTGGTACTGGTGAAAGAAGAAAATAGACTATTTGTATACCAATGGGACAGAATAAAGAGCCCAGAAATAGACTAACATAAATATAGTCAACTGATCTCTGACAAAAGAGCAAAGGCAATACAATAGAGAAAAAAAATAATTTAAAAAAAAGTGTTGGAACAACTGGACATACACATGTGAAAAAAAAAGAGTCTATACACAGACTTTATTTACATTCTCCACAAAAATTAACTCAAAATGAATCATAGGTCTAAAATGTAAAACAAAAACTATAAAATTCTTAGAAGATACCTTGGGTATGGTGAGGACTTTTTAGATACAACACCAAAGGCACAATCCATGGAGAAATAATTGATGATGTAGACTTTATTAAAATTTAAAATTTCTGCTCTGGCAAAGATACTGTCAAGATGATGGGAAGTCAAGCCATAGACTGGGAGGAAATATTTGTGAAAGACAAATCTGACAAAGGACTCTTAAAATTCAACAATAAGAAAACAAACAACTCAATTTTTAAAAAATGGTCCAAAAAAAAAAAGGTCAAAAAACCTTAACACACACCTCATCAAAGAAAATATACAGATGGTAAATAAGCATATGAAAAGATGTTTCACATCATACGTCATTAGGGAAATGCGAATTAAAATGAGATACCACTGTACACTTACTAGAATGGCCAAAATCCAGAATGCTGCCACCACCAAATACTGGCAAAGATTAGGAGCAACAGGAACTCTCATTCATTGCTGATGAGTATGTGAAATACAGTCACTTTGGAAAACGGCTTGATAGTTACTTACAAAACTAAACATACTCTTCCCATATAATCCAGCAATTGCAATCCTTGGTGTTTACCCAAATGAGTTGAAAACTTACATCCATGTAAAAACCTGTGCACAGTTGTTTATAGCAGCCTTATTCATAACTGCCAAAACTTGGAAGCAACCAAAATGTCCTTCAGCAGGTGAATGGATAAATTGTGGTACATCCAGACAATGGAATATTATTCAGCACTGAAAAGACATGAGCTATTAAGTCATGAAAAGACATGGAGGGGAATAAAAAGAAAAGGAAAGTCATGGAGGAGCTTTAAATGCATATTACTAAGTGAAAGAAGCCAACGTGAGGAGGCTACCTGCTGCACGATTCCAACCATATTACATTCTGGAAAAGATAAGATGGTGGCGGCGGGGCAAAGTTCAGTGATTTCCAGGGGGAACGTAGAGGGAGGGCAGCCAGGGCAGCTGGATAGTTACTCGTTGCTCATCCATAGGCATGTTTCATTGAGCACCAACACACGGAGCTTGGGGACCAGGCAGAGGTCTGGTTCATCTTCTCCTGGAAGGGTGGGGGATAAGATCCAACACAGAAAACAGAGAGGCACAAAGGCTGCCAGGGAAGGGTGCTCAGGGGTCCTGGGGGAGTGTAAGGGACCCCAGGTGCCCAAAAAGCATCAGGTTAAGGAGGGCCAAGGTCAGAGCCGTGCATTCACAAGGTGACTTTGCAGGGTGAGCATGAGCTGGGTCAAGTCAAGAGCAAGATGGGTCACCATCATGGATGCTAGTTCCTTGGGCAGAAAGCTTAGGGTTGTGATAAGTGTGGACACTCACTACTTCTGTGGCACTCTCGCCCAAAATGAATAACCTCTGTCTAATCACATAGAGACATCAGACAATCCAAACCACTGATCTGTTTTCTGTCTCTATGGATTTACCTTTTCTGGACATTTCATATAAAAGGAATCAAACGATACATGTTTGGTGTTTGCCACAACTTCCTGTAATGTTTCTGAGGTCTTTGTGCCATTTTAGTGGGACAGTTGGTGAAACTTGAATGTGTAAAATGGCTGATAGAATTGTATCAATATTAATTTCTTAGTTTCCAAAAATTTAATTCTGATTATATACAATTTTAACATTAGAGGAAGCTGGGTGATGTTGGATTTATGGAAACTATGTGCCATTTTTGCAACTTTTTGGTAGATACAATAATTTCAAAAAAAATTTTTTTTAGTTTAAGTTTAGGGTCTGAGTTGCACACTGCTTATGACAGTCTATGGCACTGAAATTGTGGTTTCTTTTCAACATAATGGTTGGCTGACCTTTCCACTCCCCAGAGGCCCTTGATGAGCCCAGGTTCCAGGGTGTTCTCTGAGCCATGCAGGGGCTGCGGCACAGATGGCAAAGGTCACAGAGGCCTGTCCTGCAGGGGTTCAGGGAGGGGCTTTTTCACTTCCCTTGTGATGCCGGTGCCTCCAGGGCTGCCCAGGAGGGTGGGTGGGTGGCCTCTGCCTGGAGGGCCTTAGGCTGGACCTCTGTCAGTCTGAGCAGGCCCACCCCAGGCAGGGACCTGAGAGGCTGGGCAAGCTCAGAGGGAGGGAAGTACAGACCGAGGGACCTGGGGAGGGTTTCAGGGGCCGAGACCCCGGCCCCTGCTGCCTGGACATCTGCCCAGGGACTTCCTCAGAACCTGCTGATGTTAGGGCTCAGCTTCCTGTTGCCAGGGCAGAAGGGGATGAGCTCAGAAGGGAGTATGTCTAGGCCTCAGAGGAAATGGCAGCCTGGCAGAGAGGAGAGCCTGCAGACGTGCGGAGACCCACAGACACACGGCTGGCCCACGAATGAGCACCAGTATGCTCACAAACACGCTGACCGGTGTGATCAGGGCACACAGACACACGAGGCCCGCCTAGCATATGTCCCACATTTCAGGAGGGCCTGGCTGGGGCTGGAGGGGGAACCAGAGCAGGGGGCTTAGTCAGGAGGCTGAGTGGCCGAGAGAGGGCTGGAGAATGCTCCTGGTATCTGCTCCCTGGCACTCCCATCTTGTTCCCGAGTGTCTATCAGTCATCCCCACATCACTGAGCACCTACTACTGCTGTGGTGAGACCTGGTCCACAGCAGGGCACAGACTTGGAGACCCAGCTCTGCAGCGCCCCCAGCCAGGGGGACAGCTGGTTCCCTGGGGGTGGTGACAGACAAAGGGCATTCACTGGGCTTTGGCTAGGTGATGAGAGGGTAAAAGTGGTTCCTGGAGAGTCTAGAAGGTAACAAAGCCCTCAGGTTGGAACCCAGGCTTGTGCGCAGCAGGGAAGGAGGCTGGGTAGATGGCAAGGGCCAACCTCCCAAGGGCACATGACCCTGATGTGCAGAGACTCCCCAGAGTGACCAGGCAGAGGGGCACCAGGACATCACAGTGGACCATGATGGGGGCAGCAGCGGTTGCCCCCAGGGTCCAGCTGCTCCATCCCTCCCACAGCATGGCCTGTGCTTGCCTGTGGCCTCACTGGCTCCTGCCTGTGCTGTGTACCAGTCTGGACTCTGTTACCGCTGACTAAAACCCACTTCAAACCAGTTTGAGCAAAAAGGAGAAGTGGCCATCTTACAAAATGGGAAGGCTGAACCCAAGAGGGTTGTTCCAGGCAAGCTGGCCCCAGGGCTTCAGGACATAAACCATCTCTCTTCTCAAATCCTAGCCCTGTTGGCTCCATCCTTCTCAGGGTGGCAAGTGGCCGTAAGTGGCCTCGGTAATCTCCCTCCCCATTTTGAGTTCCCTTCCCAAAATTCTAAGAAAGTTTCCAGAACTGAGACTCATCATCTTTAGTCAGCCTTGACTCAGTCACTTTTGGTCCAAGTGTCTATCCATCAGGCCTGGAAGGGGTGGGAGGCAGCTCTGTCCAAGCCACAGGACCTGAGTGTGGGTAGGGCTGGGGCCTCAGGAAGGAGGGAGGCCGGGCAGGCAGAAATGGCAGGTGCCTGTTCTGGGGTCTGAGGGCCTGGAGACGATGGGTTCAGCCGTCCTGAGTGGGCTGATCCGCCCTGCCAGGCCAGCCAGGCAGCCTATGGGATGGACCATGTGCACGATGTAGCTGTGAGGCTGGCGGGCATCAGGTTTCCTGGAAGGCAGCAAGGACTTGGCTGTGCCTGGTGTAGGCCAGGTGCTTGTGTTGCCAGCGAGTAGGTTCTTGTCTTGTTGCAGAAAGAATTCAGAGAAAAGACACAGAGGTTAAGAAAATAAAGTGAGGATGAAGGGATAGTACACTGCCAAGGGGAGAGCAGGCAGGCTCAGTGCAGCTTCTCTGGCAAGTTGGTAACATAGGGTGTAAAAATGAATGGGCAGAACATTCACTGGGGTGGAAAGGGTTTGGGATCGTATTCCTTGAATTTTCATTCCGCCTCCACCTTCCAGAAGAGGGAGGGAGTTTTGTCCTTATTTAGTCTGGATAGGAAGTGTCATGGCTTCGGTGCAGGATGGGTACTTCTAATCTGCAAGGCTAATTTTATTAAAATGAGAGCAAAAAGTTACGTTCAGACACTGGAAATTCCTGCCTTTTCCCACCTTCCTTTGTTGGCCTCCAGGCCTCTTATCACCCCAAAATGTGTGACCACTTATCAGCCCAGAGGTTCCTGCTTTTCTTTGTCTGCCCAGGAACCCCTGTTGTTTGCATGATGTATGTTTTCCTGCGTTTGGCCTGTGCCCCTCCCTTTTTACTCAATTCCTGCCATTTGGCCTGCATCCCCCTTTCTCTGCTCATATCTAGCTATCTGCCTGCTCTAACACTTGGACTGCCCTGCAGTCAGAGTTGGATGTTCAAAACAGTTCTGTTTGGGGAGGAGGAAACAGATCAATGCGTGTGTACCGAGCCACAGGGAGGGTCAGGGCTGGGAACCTGTGAGGAGCCCATGGACCTGTGGCCAGGCAAGAGATGACTGAGGAGGGCAGGGCTTGGAAGGTGGCACTGGGGTGGATTTGAGAATGCATGGGACTTGGTGATAGATGGGAAGCGGTGGCAGTGCGTGGTTCAGGTTGGAGCTTCTCCCTTAGCCCAGACCCAGGACAAGGGGAGGTCTGTTGGGCCAACTGGGACCTGCTGAGAGTGCAGGGTCTAGGGGACAGTAAGATGACATGGCAGCTGGACATACCGCAGGCTGGAGCAAGCCTGGGTGGACAGCTTGGGCTCTGCCAGCACGAGGCTGGGCACAGAAGGGACAAAAGGACTGGGAGGAGGTGGCCGGGCTGTGCCCAGTCGGCTGCTCTCTCCTGCCCAGGCTCCATCTGGCCCTGGTTTCCACCGCCTAGGCCTGCCCCAGCTCCTGGCTCTCTCAGGCCATGTCCACACCCCTCCCCCACCCGCTCCACTGAAAAGAGGCGGGGAGAGCAGGCCACTCTTCCTCTTTGGGGCCAGCCTCTGAGCAGCAGACTGGGCTGATCAGAGCTCCGCAGACAGCCCTCTCACATGCCAGCCTGGCCTGACAGAGCCACCAGCACCATGAAGGATGAGGTGGCTCTTCTGGCCACTGTCACCCTCCTGGGAGTCCTGCTGCAAGGTGGGCTGGCCCCTGCTCGGGAGGTGGGTGGGCCTCAGACCCCTGCAGTCTGCCTTCTGCCCTCCAGGCCCAGATGAGGGCAGAGGCAGGGCCCCAGCCCAGATTCCTAGTGCCCAAGCTCTTCTGGTCCCCTAGAGGGTGGGATGCCCCAGGGCTGAGGGGCTTGCACTTTCCCGAGGTGGGGAGGGGGGAAGCCCTGGAGGGATGTCTGCAGGGCAAACTGTGAAACCCTGGACAGGAGCCAAGGTTGTGCAAGGTGCCTGACCTAGGGGATGGCAGGCCCCTGAGGGACAAGAGAGGTAGGCATGCTAGCTACCTGGCTTGGGGTTGAGGGGGTGGCCCCTGGACCAGCATAAAAAAAACCCTGGAAGAGGGCAAGGGCTTTCAGGGAGCAGGTGGGGTGCCGGCTATGTTGGGCTGAGCAGTGGCGCATGGTGCCGGGGTGCCGGGATGTTCTGGGTATTCTGACAGCGGGGACAGAAGTGGAACAGCCATGGGCATGGGACAGCCCTACTCCAGCTGACTCTCCTCTGGGTGTCCCAATAGAAGGGCTCTATCCCCTGGCCCTGCCCTCGAAAGCACCCTCTCTATGCTGGGACAGTGTGGAGCTAGACAGGGTTGGAACCTGTTTCCCGGCCCCCAGAGGTGTCTGCTGGGTGCCCTTCTCAGACTGGCCCTAGACCACACATTCCTGGGATAGATACTCTGACTTGGGACACCGCTCCCTCACACTGCATAAGCTTGGACAAGACACAGCCTGGGGAAGAGCTGAGCAGACAGACTGACCTGATGTCCAGCCACCCTAGCGCACCTGGCCCACAGCCCCTCCTCATGCAGATCCCACATCGTGCTGGCACGGCCACCCTTGGCACCCACAGTGCACTCAGGATGGTAGAGGTCTGCAGAGGGCCTGGCACCAAAAGCAGCAGGGCCACAGGACTTGCAGGAAAGTAGCTGGGGACGCCCAGAGCTGGGACTGTGTGTGTAGTGGGTATCTGGACTGAGGCCAAGAAAAGGGCTCCTGTGCATTCGGACCACCAAGGGCCAGTCTACTCTCTGTGCGCATCCATGTTGGAATGGAGAGGGGCAGAGCCTTGGTGGCCTGGGGTTGGACTAGAAGTGTCCCAGCTCCAACCACCTGGGGATAGAGGAGAGAGTGTCAGATTAAGGCAGGGTCCAGAGAGCTTGAACAGAGAAACTGAAGCAGGAACCCACACCACCCTTTGGAGGCACAGAGACACTGGCGTGGCTGACCCTGGCCTGAGGAAGGGTCGGGAGGTCCCTCTTGGTGGGCTCTGTGGGTTGGGGAGCAAGGACTGCTGGCCACAAGGTGTGTGCTCCCTGGCACCTGGAAGGATGCAGCCAGCTGTGCCCTCAGGTTAACAGTCCCTGTCCAGGGACCTGGGCCAAAGTTCACGTCTAGAGAGTGAGAAGTGGACATTTGCCTGTGTTTTGCAAGTCAATGATTCAGGAGCAAAGTCCTCCAGGGGACAGCTGCCCTGAGACGTGTCAGCCCCTCTTCCTCCACACACTGGGTGGGGCAGGGACTCTCGGAGTGTCGGACACAGGGCAATCCCGGAGACGACCGGGGACCGGGGGTCCCTTCGGCCGGACTTTAAAGGGGAGTCGGGACGAGCGGGGCGTGGGTAAGAGAGAAGAGAAGACGCGCGGCCAGACCGGAGGCGGGGGCCCGGGGGAGGCTGCGGGGGTCGGGGTGCCAGGTCTCACTCCTGCACTCCCCCTCCCCCAGCCTACTTCTCCCTGCAGGTGATCTCGGCGCGTAGGGCCTTCCGCGTGTCGCCGCCGCTCACCACCGGCCCGCCGGAGTTCGAGCGAGTCTACCGAGCCCAGTGAGGCGCGGAGGGAGGGCGCGGGGCGGGGAGCGAGGCAGCCCCGGGCGGGCGCTCCGAGGCCCTCATGCCGCCCCGTCCCCGCCGCAGAGTGAACTGCAGCGAGTACTTCCCGCTGTTCCTCGCCACGCTCTGGGTCGCCGGCATCTTCTTCCACGAAGGTCTGGGTGCGGGGCAGGGGCGCGCACTACGGCTCCGGGAGCCCCCAGGTCCGCGGGCTCACCCCCTGCGCCCCGCCCGGCCCTCTCCCAGGTGCGGCGGCGCTGTGCGGCCTAGTCTACCTGTTCGCGCGCCTCCGCTACTTCCAGGGTTACGCGCGTTCCGCGCAGCAAAGGTGAGAACCGGGGCGGGGCTCCAGGGAGGTCAAGCGGGACGGGGAAAGGGGGCTTGCGGGCGGGGCCTCGGCGGCCGAGGCCGCGAGCGAGTGGCGGGCGGGACCAAGCGACAGTTGGGCGGTGGGTCCCCCTGGGAGGGCAGGGGGGCGAGTCCTGGCGGAGGCGGGCCGTGGGGTCGGGGAGGCCCCGTCCCCGCCCCGCCCCGCCCGGCCCCCGCTGAGCGCCGCCCGCAGGCTGGCTCCGCTGTACGCGAGCGCGCGCGCGCTCTGGCTTCTCGTGGCGCTGGCGGCGCTGGGTCTGCTCGCCCACTTCCTCCCCGCGGCCCTGCGCGCCGCGCTCCTCGGAACGCTCCAGAAGATGCTGCAGACAGCCTGAGACTGAGGACGCCGGGTGGGCAGAGCTGGAGTAGAGCCGGAGCCTCCTGGAGGACGGGGAGGGTGCTCGTTCCCATCGCAGTCTCTCATTAAAGTGCCGTGACCGGACCCCGAGTGCACTCTCTGAGTCAGAGGGCTATAGAGCCTGGAGGGGCCTAGCTCCGGGCCACAGCCGTCGGGCGCGGCTACTTCCCCGGGAAAGGCGCTCCGTCGGGTCCTGGATCCGCCCCTCTCCCGCCCTGCTCCGAGACGGTGGATTAACACAGCCGACCCGCGGGTGCCCTTTCCCAGCAGGGCTCACCCCACGGCTCCTCCTTCCTGCGGTCAGCTCTGCCCTGGCCTGGCCCCCTCCATTAACCCTCAGCCGCCCTAGTCCTCATACCCTGGCCTTCACAGCCAACACGAGGGAGCATTTTTTGTCGGTACTCGGTTACCGACATCTAGAACAGTGTAGGTACTCAGGGCAAGCCGTGGCCCGTGGAGCAGTGGGAACGACCATGAATGTAGTCAATGTAGTTGTGACAGGCGCTCTCAAGAAAACGCCCGGGTTCCTTGGGGGACCAGACCCGGAGAAGGCCTGCTGGCCGGGCAGAGCGTCCCGAAAGAGGTGACCTTTAGCCCAGCCTGCAGAGAAGAGCTTTCCAAGCAGGGCGACGGCGTGTGCAAAGACCCCGAGGTGGATGGGAGACACTAAAATGAGTCAGAGAGTAGGGACAGGAGCAGGGCCTTGGGGACAGTGGACGAGGGTGGGGCTGAGACCCACCAGGGAGGGGGATGAGGATGTGGGGGCTGCCTCGGGTGAGAGGCGGCTCCAGCTGGTTGAAGCGGGATGATGGGCGCCAGGGGGCTTGGTTTGGAGGCCTGGACCTAGATTCAGCACCAGCGGAATTACTTCCAGTGAGTTACCGACCCAGCGGTCGGCCGGCCATGACCCTCCCAGGAAATGGGGGCGAGGTGGTGCGGAGCTGCGCGGAGGGCAAGTCCCACTCTGTGGCATAGGGGCGCCGGGTGACATCGCTTGGCGCCTCGCCCCACACCCGCCCCACCCCGCTTCCATCTCCCTAAGTCCGCAATCCCTCTCCCCATGCCCGTCCAACGATGTCTGGAGATGTCTGGAGTTCGGAGGCACAAACTTCATTAACCCTTTATTACAAGTAACGCTCTTATAGAAGTATATGTGGACTTACGTGAAAAAATCAAATGTATCCAAGAATAAAAAACACAGCACATAAAGTAGTATATGCATTCCAGTGTTCGCGCCGGAGACAGCGGGCGCCCAGGAAAAAGCTCTTCTAAAACGGCCTGGCTCAAGCTGGCCAGGGTGTGAACCGTTCTGGGCGGCGCGGGCCGGCCTCAGGCACAGTGTGGGGGCTGCCTGCCTCTTCCCGCAGCCCGGCGGGTGGGGCAGCACCAGCTCCTGGGGCCTCCGGGCCAGCGGCCACCCCAGGCCGGCAGAGCTGGGGCTGGCTGGAACCCCTCGGGCCGGGGTGGCTATGCCTGGCTCTCTTGGGGCAGCAGCGACAATATCCCAGGTCTCATGGGCTTCAGGGCCAGCGGAAGTGCACCCTCGGAAGCCTCCAGCTTAGTCAGCCTTTTTCAGGAAGATCTAGAAGAGCAGGGCTCATAGTCAGCAGGGGCCTCAGAACGTAGCCCTGGTCTGGCTGCTGGGTCCAGCTCCCTGTTCCCTGCACCCGGCCCTGCCCTGCATCACCTCGCTTAGAATGACCCACACTGGCGAGTCTGTCTGGATGGAGAGGCGCAGTGCTTCCAGGGGGCCGAAGGCAGGGTCCACTTCGCCCTGTGCCACACCCTTGTAGAAGGAGCCTGGGGGAAGGCAGCAATGAGAGGTTGCCCAAAGACCCTTGGTCAGTCCAGCCTCTCCCCCCACCTCCACCTGACTGCCCCTTACTCACCAATCTGGAGGTAGCCGTCAGGGCTCCGTGGGTACCGGAGAGTGACTGAGCGGCCCTCCTGCAGGGCCTCCTTGTCTGACTGGGGGTTCTGAGGGCAAAACCAAGGGGCTGAAGCCAGTGGCTGTGGGAGGAGCAGGCCTCAGTGCACACCACCCCCTACCACACTCACGTCAAAGGGCAGCACCTCTACAGATGTGTTGAAGAGCTTGTCCTCTGGGTGCTCAATGTTCCCGCTGCGGAAGAAGAACCTGTGGCCAGACAGGCCTGTGAGTTGCTGCAGGGGTGTGGCACTGCCCCGAAACACTACCCAGCAGCGAAAAGGCCAGGCCTGGCCGGGGAGTGCAGTGCTGGGCCCTGGGGCTCTGGATGAGGCTGGGCATCTCCAGGGGAAGATGCTGGACTGTGCTAGGCAACCAGGGCCTTACGTGTAAGGACGATGTCACTGAGCTCCTGTGGGCACTGCCCGACTTAGTCCTTAAAGGTAGCTAATGTTCTGAGTCCCACTTTTCAGGTAAGAAAACTGAGGCATGGTGAAGTTAAATAGTTTGCTGGGGGTCACAGAGGGGCATCTGCAGGTCCACACACTTGTGGGTGAGGCCTGCAGCCCGGCAGCCACCCTGCCCCACCCCCGGGGCGGACGTGTGGGCACTGACCGCTCCAGTCGCAGGGGCTGGAAGAAGCGGAAGCGGATGAAGTCTCCTGCAGCAGGCGTGAAGGCCCAGAAGAAATCCTCGCGCAGGTAGGCCTTCTCCAGGGTGAAGTGCTGGTATGTCTTGAGGCTTGTGCTCACTTCGGCCGGCGGGTTCACGTGCTCCTTCCGCAGGGCCTGCTTCCCAAAGTCCTTGTCCTACAGCCGAGGAGGGACAGTGGTGCTAGCTGGGCCCCAAGACTTGCCCTGCCACCCCCTTGCCCAACCTCAGCCCAGGCTCTGCCCACACTCGACCAGGCTCGAGCATGGCACAGCCCACCTTCAGCTTCTGGATCTTGCCCGCCAGCGAGGAGTGAGTGCCCACGTGCTGGAAGAGGGATGGCTTGAAACGGATCCGCAAGTTGGCCTTCTGCCGGTCACAGTGCTTCTGTGGTGGGAGGGTGACACGCTAGGCTTAGCTCTGCTCCACCTCCGAGACAGAAACTCCCCCGCAGCACCGTCTCTTTGCGTGGGGTGCCGACACAGCCCACGCTGGAGGCCGCGTGCCCCACTGCCCTGCCTGCCTCAGTGCTGGCCCTGCTTACCGCATCCTTCTCAGGGTTGCAGACCTTCACCCACAGAATATGGTCCAGGAGCCAGTCGATGGGCTTGTCCCGGTAGAACATGAGGATGAACTCCACAATGAGGCTCAGGTCCAGCGACTTGAACATCTTCCCTGGGGGTGGGAGTAGGGGGAAAGGGTGCTGAATTAATCCCCGTGGGGGACACTGTCTGCAGGCAGGCATAGGTACAAGAGGGCAGAACATCCTGATGCAGAGGATGGGCAGGAACAGGCCATGTGGGGCTGCAGCAGGGACTCCAGGCAAAGGCTCACAGCAGGACGCTGCGTGGCACTGGGGCTCAAAGCAGGGCAGGGGCTGAGAGATGATGACAGAGGCAGAGGTGGGCTGGATGGAGGCATCCTGGTCAGGTCAGAGGGCGGGGTGGGGGGGGGGTGACACACCAATGAAGCCCAGCTGGGAGAACTCCAGGATCATCCAGTCCTCCGAGGGCTGCTGGAGTGCGAAGTTCTTCATGGTGCTCAGGTAGTTGGGCTTGGCTACGATGTCATCCTCCAGCTGCACAGCAGTGGGCAGAAGGGGCTGGGACTCAGCATGGGCACAGGAGCAGGGCAGGGCTCACCACCCAGGCCCAGCCAGGATCCAGGGGAAAGGGGGGCAGAGCAGGGTCTCAGTGCTCACCTGCACATAGTAGATGCCTTTGGACTGTGCATACATCATGAGGAAGCAGTAATCGAGGTTCTGTTTGGTCCTCCACCTGTGGGGCAGGGGCCTCAGGAGCTCAAACCCCTCCACCTCCAGTGAGGCTACCACAGAGGCCACTGAGTGGGTAGGTGCCCCCTCATGCAGGGGTCCCCCAGTGGAAAAATGGAGGCACTGCAGGGAAGTGCCCGGGACTCAGACGCCAACAGACTAGGTTCTTAGTGCGGGTGAGCAGGTTGTTGGGGGCACAGGGAGGAGGGTAGTGATAGTACCTGACTCTCTCCTTGGGGTCCCCAAAGGACTCTCGGAGGCGGGAGAAGTCAGGGTAGAAGTGGGGAGAGGGGGAGATGACCTCCAGGAGCCCGGAATGGATCTCTGTATGGAACCTGGGGGACAGGAAGGCCCAGTGGGTGTGCAGCTGCCACGGACTGGAGCAGGGGCAGAGCTGAGCTGGCCAGACCCCGTCCCTTTCTTAAAACCCACCACGCAGACATCCCCCAATACACACTCATCCTACTGAGGCAGTGAGACTCCAGAGGGGCTGGGCAACCTCTGCATATTCACCCCCTTTTAGCCAAGAGGGGAAGTACCCTTTTCCACAGAGGGCAGGCACATCTTGCAGGGGAGGCCAGCACCCACCTGCCCAACACCCCGCAAAGGCCCCTCCCCCCACCAGCCTCGTCTGGCCCCCAGTACTCACAAGGCCTTGATATTCTCTGTCACCAGCGAGGTATACTGTGGGTCAGTCTGTGGGGAGACCAAGTGCCCTCCCTAAGCCAGGCTGACACCCCAAATGGCCTGAAAGGGATGGGTGGAAGGGCACAGGCTACCATCCTACACACGAAAAGAGTGAGCCCACCATCCTGAAGGCTAAGTAAGGCTGGGCCTGCGGGCCACAGGTGCCTTCAGAAAAAGCCCTTTTAGATACTCCAGCCAAGGGGTGGTGCGGGCAGTAACTGGCATTTCCACGAGGGGGCACTAGCATGTTTCCTTCAACTTTATCATGGTGTTTGTGGATGAAACTGACGACTGACCTTCTGATAGGTTTTCCCTCTTAAATGTTGCTCTGTTTTCATTTCTCCTTGTTATTTTGTGCCCTGTGTCCTCCTCTGAACGTCCCCCCAACCATTACCCCAGCCCACTCGCCTCGGCAATCAGCACCACGATGACCGAGTCCTCCTTCTCCTGTGGGCTCAGCTCTGAGATGAGTGAGTGCAGCGTGTCTGTCAGGTACGAGTGCACCTCGCGCCGCACGCTGGGGATGCCCATCACCACCGACACTGTGGGGGTGCGGAGGGTTGGTCCCGGGCACTCCGCCGGCCGCCCCACCCCCCGCCCCATCCAGGCTCGTCCCTACCTCCTGTGCGGCCCTGGCCCACACGCACCGCCGGCTGCAGGCTGCTTTCCTTGGCCAGCAGGTGCGGCAGGTGATGGAAGACAGTGGGCAGGTGCAGCACGTGCTTGTGGGAGACGTTCCACGGCTTTAGGCGTGGATCCTCTGGGTGGGTCGGGAAGGGACAGGTCAGACAAGGCTGGCTGCCCGCCATCCGCCCCATGTGCCCTGCTGCTTCTCGCGCTGGCCGAGGCTCACCGGTTAGGCGGGCCCAGGTGTGATTGCTGTCTCCGTCTCGCAGCGCCTGCCGCTCCGACACGGCCCTCTTGATCTCGTCCAGCACCAGGTTGAGCTCCTTGGAGCGCTTGAGGCTCTCCTGCTCAGCCGCATGCAAGCGGTCACGCAACGCCAGGAACTCCCGCTGGTACACGTCCACCACATCGCCTGTGGGTGTGCGCACCGTCACCAGTATACCCACACACAGAGAGCCCATCTATGTGTTCTCACGCCTGCCACATGCAAGCCACATGGGGTTACATAAGGGTCACTCTGAAGTCACACTGACACACTTGGGGAAGAAAAGCCTCCACTAAGGGAATTCGCCCTCTCCAGTGCTCTCCATCTGCCCCTCTATTTTCTCCACTGAGGAGACATCTGAAGTGGGAGGGCTGCAGGATCACTTCCAGCCCCAGGTGGGACAAATCCTCTCTATCCAGTGGCTCCAAAGCCCCTCTTGCTTCTCCTTGCAGCATCTGCTCCTTCCAGGAGGTAGGACACCCAAGGTCCCATCCAGGGCACAAGGACCCAACCCTCCCTCAAGGAACTCAGCCCCCCAGCCTCCCCCTGTCCCGCCCCTCAGCCTCTGCACTTCGCTCCCTGCCCCTCTTCACTGAGAGCACAGGCAGCCCCATCCCCAAGGCCCCCGGGGCACAGAAAACCTCCCTCGATTCCCCCACCCATCCTCCAAGTACGACTGAGCCCCAGGGGCCCCCTTGTCACTGTCTTCACATCACGCTTGTCATTCTACACCAGGCACCAGCTCACGATTCATAGTCTCAGCCAGCCCCAGGGGGTGACTGCTGCAGTTACAGTCCCCGGTGCTTAGCTGAACAAATGAAGTTGAGAAACTAGTCCAGGGTCCCTCAATAAGTCAGCGGCAGAGAGGGGACGCGAGCTCTCAGTGCCCCAAGGCCTGGTTCTCTGGAGATCTGTTTCAGGCCTGCACCATGCCATCCCAGGGGGACCTGTGTCAGAACCTCCAGCTGGGTCCCAGCTGCAGGCATTAGGGGTGCACATGGGCCAGAAGCAGCAGCACAGAGGAGGGGCTCCCTGACAGTGAAGAGGGATCCCCAGGGTGCCAAGTACCTGGCTCCACTGGTCTGGCAGGGCCTAGCGAGCAAAAATAAGTCAAAGACATCACTGCCTGCAGCTGAGGCAGCCAGGCCCTGCCAGGCTGTGCACTCAAGGCCATTTCCAATTCGGCTTTGCCCTCTTCATTTCCCATCACACACATCTCCTTTTCCTTGTCTGATCCATGCTTTCACACATGCTGTCTCTTCTGGGCCTAATGAAAACTCTTCTAGCCTTCAAGGCCTAGCAGCAAAGTCCCCAAGTCTAAGAAGCTCTCCAGATCTCCCCTCTCACCCCCAGACAGCTCTTATGTTCCTTATCCCTTGTGGGGTCACAGTCCCTAGAATGCCCTGGGATGGTGTCACCTCCCCACAGCTGGGTACACCAAAGGTCATGACCAAGGCAAAGCTCACCTCAAGACATCCCCCTTCTGCAGGAGGACTTAGTCTGAGAGCTAAGTCCCAGGGGAAGAGGGAGCCATAGCCCAAAGGCAGGAGGGAGGGGTTTGGGGGGGGAGCCAGGAGCCAAGTGGATCCTCCACGAGGCACTCCAGACTCTGTAGCTTGCTCCCATCTCCTTCCCCACACCCTGCCTACCTGGGGCCAAAGGTCAAGGCCACTCCAAGCTTCTGTGCTCAGGGACATCCCCACTGGGGAGGGAGTCAGGAGTCGGGTTACAGGATCTTAGAGCTTCCAGCTGGGTTCTGAGGCCAGGTTACCCTGGAAACCTGACCCCTTCAACAGGCAGTCAGCCACCCCCAACACTCACCTGCCCAGCCGCTGACAGGGAGTGGGGACTGGAGGTGCTCAGGCCCAGCAGGAGGGAGTTCAGAGCTGCCTAAAAGGGCAGGTAGCTTCCCTTCTGCGTAGCTGAGTCCCCACCCACCCACCTTTTGTCCCTGATGCCCACCCCAATGCCACCCCAGTGCTGGGGAGCCACTGAGTCCCATAGGGGCAGCCCCTGTGCCACTGGCAACACCCAAGGCGCCCCCTGCAGTGGGGCCCTGTAAAGCTGCAGGAAGGGTAAGGACGCCTGTCCCCCTCTAACTGCTGCCCGTGCTCCCGCTCTGGGGCCTTCTCTGATCTTTACGCAGGTGAGCTCCGTCCAGCCTTAGCCTGCCCCAGGTGGACAGGCCAGGGAGGCAGTGGGGGGTTCTGCTGACCTGAACCACCCCGACCACCGAGGCTTGGGCACAGCCTGCTCCCTACCCAGGGGTCTTCCCTGCCCAAGTCCTGAGCTTCTGTTTACCAGGAAGTGATGGGCCCTGGGTGTTCCTGGGCCTGGCACCTGCTCAGACTGACTCGTCTGTCATTTCACTGAACGCTGCAGGCCCTGGCCCTCCACAGCCTGCCCCTCTTCCTGCCCTGCCTGCTGCCTGCAAGGTCCCCAGCTTGACCCTCATCCCTGGTGTCTCTGGTCGTGGCTCCACTCTGTCCTTGCTTGTCAAAGGCAGAAACCCAAGCTCTCTGATTGCCTCTGCATGGGTTGAGCCTTATGCCAGAGCTCTGCCAGGCCATCCTGGCTTCCCACAACCTTTGTGGGTGGAGTGGCTGGACTGAAGTGGTGAGTGGGCTGGGGAGGCAGCTCAAGTGCTGGCAGGAGCAAAGGCCTGGGGAGTCCCTGGCCTCTGAGGAGTAGGGCAGAAGTTCCTGGGTGCTAAGGCTGAGGGACTTTGGCTTCTCCTTCCATCCATACCTCCCTATCCCAGGAAGGTGGGGCAGAGGGCCTGGCCCCGATGCAGCCGGCTCGATAGAATGCAGTCCTTCTGGGATCTTTAAGTAGGCCAAGGTCTGTCCAACCTTAGCCTGCCCCAGGTGGACAGGCCACGTGGGCAGCTGGGGGGGGCCTGCTGTCCTGAATCGCCCTGACCACCGAGGCCTGGGCACAGCCTGCTCCCTACCCTGGCCTCCCTTCCCAGGAGCCTTCCTCTGCCCAAGTCCTGTGGGCAGCTGTGACCATACTTTTGGGGATGTTCCCACCCCTCCCTCCACCAGAAGGCAGAGTAATCAGGACATCTGAGGCCCATGGACCACAGTATTCCCTTTGGTGTCCTCTTGATTAAAGAAACAGATTCAAGAGCCAAGCTGGGGCACAGGCCTTGTGCCCTGTACTTAGGGAAGAGGAAGCAGGCTCAGAGGGGCACAGGCAGGTGCCAGGCCCAGCGAAGGTCTGCTGTTAACCTGCTGGTGGGGCAGGGGCATGGAGAGGGGGCAGGTGTTCACCTCCTCTCCAGGACTAGCACCTACCCTCCCAGTGGTCAAGAGGGCATCCATCATTGCTGAGATCCAGGCTGCTTGGGGGTGAACCTGGCCCAGGACCAGGAGAGGGGGTACCCTAGACACTGGGGAGGGTTGTGCAGCTGAGGCCAGCCCTCTGGAGGGTCTGATGTCTTCCCTGGGGGCCTTCAGCAGGTACTTGGCCGCGGGCTGCAGTCTGAGTGCTAGTGAAGCTGTTGCACAAACTTGGTCAAGGCTGGATGTGAAACTGGGCCCGAAACCTGAATCCACGGAATGTCTTGCCAGACCCACATGTCCTTCCTGGACGTTGGCTTCCAGGATGCCACCTGCTCCTGCATTTGCTTCCTGCTCCTGCCCATCTCCTCCCTTCCCTTCAGATCTGGGTCCCTCTGGCCTTCCTCTAAGCATCAGTGACTGGGCCAGCCCTATCTTGAGTCTCCTACTCAAGGTAATTGGAAGCCAGGGTCCAGCCTGGCCTTAAAATCTAGTCTGCCTTTTCCATGGGCTTAATACAGTTGTCTCCCTGTAAGAATGAGAAAGGTTTCTCGTGGGCCTGCAAAGACCTGACCCTACTGGGCCTCCAGAAACAGTAACAGCTCTCTACAGGGAAGGCCCAGGTGACCTGGCTGTCACGTCTCACAGGCTTCTGAGCCCCACACTTCTTTGGCTGGGAGTGCCCTCCTTCCTGCTCTCCAGACCCTTGGAGTCCCAGCCTCCTGGATGCTCCCCTGAAGGAGAGTGGGCCCTCAGTGGAGCCATGGGTACCCCGTCATTCTGATGCTCCTGGACACCGGCTGCCTGTGGCCAGGCTTGCAGAGGAGGTGTCCTGGTGGAGGCTTGGTGTTGCAGTTCCTGACATCTGGCTGAGGGCATGTGGCTGCTGCAGGAGGCCTGGCCCAGGACAGTGTGCAAGGGCTCATCATACACAACTGAACAAATGTGGCCCAGCTGGTCGGACATGGCCCCACCTTGGCCTCCCTGCCAGTCTGCTTACGTGGCCATTCTCTCAAGGAGCCAAAATGCCATTCCCCAGATGACACAACCTACCTATAGACCTGCAAAGAACTCTGCCCGAGCCATGCCCTTCGCTGGGTGACACATCCTGCCTACAGACCTACAGGGAGAACTTTGCCCCAGCCATGTCCTCCCTGTTCCAAGTCCTGAGGGTCTCCCTTTCAGGCCCTCTGGAGCCCTGGGGGCCCCATCCAGACAGGAAGACTGCAGCAGCCTGGGCTGCACTGAGCTGTGCAGGTAGAGCAAGGAGAGGACCCGCGGGACGCGGACGGTCAGAAGGTCTCCAGGCCCTCCTGCAGCCTCATGCAGTGTGGTGTTGGGGAGCAGGGAAGCAGGAGGTGGGGGGAAGGCAGAGGGTCAGCTGGCCCTCAGCCAGGTGCTGCTTAGGCCTCCTGCAGGAAGGCCAGAAGGCAGGAAGGAAGCAGCTTTTCCTGATTCCTCCTGTGCTGCAGGCTGGGTGGACAAGAGTCTGCAAGGGCCTTCAGCTCTCAGCCAAGGCCCCACTAGGCCCCAGCCATCCCAACCAACACCGAGCAACTCCAGCCAGTGCTGGGGCCCGCCCCTCACCCCTGTATGCTGGCCAGACTCGGAGCACTCCCACCACCATGGCAGTGGACTGGTCAACCTAAGCAAACTTCAGGTGATAGCGCACAAAGTAACTCAGCCAGTAGCCAGGGGTGGGCTGGCTGCTCGGGAGGCCCTCCACGCCCCCCACCCCCACCCCAGGCCAGTAGACACAGGAAGGCTTCCGCAGCACTCACAACCCTGTGGAGGAGTCCTAGGGCCAGATGTCATGCAGGAGCAACGCGGAGGCCCCAGGGAGTCGCACCCACAGGGGGCCGGGGTGGAGAGGTGGTGTGAAGTGAGGGCACTGCCCGGATGTCTGGCTGCCTCCTCACACCTGTCTCAGGAACAGCGTACCCAGGTGCCTGGAGCCGGTACCTTGGGGACCCTCTGGAGCCGCCACCTCTGTGACCTTGTGTTTCCGTCCCTCTCTGAGAACTCTGAGGTCCCCAGCTCGCCGGAGGGGGCGGCCCGCCCTAGCACGGGCAGGACTGTACTCACGGCGGCCGGTCCGAGCGCGGCACGGGACACCGGCCACCCAGCCCCCAGCCCAGGCCGGAGGATTCCGGCGTTCCGGCAGCAAACAAGTGGGGGCGAGGGTGGGAGGGGCGTCCTCCCGCGCCGCCCGGGCGGGGAAGGGGCGCCCGCGCGGGCTTCCGGCCCCCTCCCGCGGCCGTCGCCCGGACCCCGCGCGGGCCGCCGGCGCCCAGGTGCGGGCCGGGGGAGGGGCTCACCTTTCTGGCCGCTGAGCGCCGCGTACCAGGAGAGCGAGAGGAAGGCGCACAGGCAGAAGAGCAGCAGCGTCAGGAAGGTGCCATTGCGGAGCCTCATCTCCTCGGGTGCGCGGTGGGCGCCGGCGGGGCCGAGGCCGCATGGCCCGGGGGACCGGGGCCGGGGCGCGGGGACCGGGAGGCGGCAGGGGCCCCGGCCCCGGGGCGGGGAGGGGCTGGGAGCCCGGGGCCGGGCGGGAATGAGGGCGGGCCTCGCGGGCTGGGGGCCGGGGCGCGGGGAGCGGACGGCCTCGGCTCGGCGGCTGGGCCGGGCCGGGCCGGGCTGGGCTAGGCTGGGCGGCGAGAGCCGCGGCCCGGCCTGGATCCGGGGCCGCCGCGGAGTCGGCTGCGAAGGGCGGGGCGGCCGGGACTTAAAGGGGCCGCATCACCCACTGCCGCCGCCAGCACCGCGAGGGGGCGGGGTGGGGGACCAACGCCCAGAACCCGCTCGCCCTGCTCGGGACAGCGGCCCGCGCGTGGGCTCGCGCGCTCGGGCCTTCGGGTCGCCCTGGGCTCCCGCCTCTGGGAGGTCGGGGCTGGGGCCTTCGCGAGGGCGGGTCCGCTGCGGTGAAGGCGGCGTGCCGGGTCCTCCGAACCCCTCGTCAGTAGCGTTTCCATTACTCGCCCAGCCCGGATCCGGACCCCACTCGCGCGCGTTAACTCGGGGACCCTCAGGCTCCTCCGCCAGGGCTGAGGGGTCCAGGCAGTGGGAGGGGGAGAGGTGTGGCCGCTCCGGAGCTGGCGGTGCCTCCAGCTGGAGGATGCCGGAGTGGCGCTGCCTGCCGCGACGCCCACGGGCACTTCACTCCCCCTCCCTCGGGGGCTGCTGTCTCGAGTCTGCAGGATAAAGGCGCCCTGCTCCATCAAATAGGGCACTTGGCTGCTTTCAGGAGTCAAAGGGCCGAAGTGTGGGGGTGTTGGGCACGATGAGCTGCCCAGAGCGGGGCTGGCCTCCCGGTGCCACGAGCCGGTAGGCGGGAGGCAGGTGGAACCGCGAAGTGATGGGGGCCGAGCCCCTAACGGTCCAGCGTCTCCTCTCCCTTGACCACAGGGCGCTTACACCTTTATTCTGTACTAATTGCAAGCTTTCCCAGTCCTCTGTGGAACGAAGATGGGTACAAACAAGAAAGGGATTCCTCCAACTAAGTATCTGGGTGGGCACTGGGGGGTGCCCTGGCCACGTCCCTGCTTGGGCGCCATTCCTAAGAGTCCTGGTCCCCAGAATTGGCTGCAGGGACTCCGAAGGGACCCTGGCGAGAGACCTCTTGTGATTGGGTTCAGACTGGGAGCCGGTGGGTTTTGCCTTCCTCTTCCAGCCCAGGCCTGCAGGATGGAAGCCAGAGAGTGTGGTAGGTTCTTGGGCATTCCCCTCTGCAGAGGTATTTATGCCAGTAGCAGGTGAGGCAGGGCCAGAGACTGAGACACGGCTCTATCCTGGGCCTGATTAAATGACTGGCTTCAAGTTTTCCTGCAGAACAGATTCCCAACACTGACACAGTGGTACTGTGCTCTACTTGCTAATGAACTCTGTTAACTGAGACTGGGCTTGTCTGAGCTTTCTGGAGTAAACTTGTTTTGTGTTCCAATGTTTTCCCAGGCATCTTTTATTTGTGGCAGGGATAATGGTTTTTCATTTGGATTATGATAAAGAGGGTTTAAAATTTTCTCTAAATGTGTATTTAAGCTTAACAGTGAGTTGATTTAAGGAAAATTATTCAACCGGTAAAAATTAAGGAGATGGTCTGACAATGACTAAAACTTTGGGAAGTTCATCTGTGTCCCGTCCCCCTCCACACTCTGGCTTTCGGGAGGAAGAGCAGGGACCAGGAGACCCAGGAAGGGAACAGAATTCTGCTCTGACATCTGGTGAATGCAGGACCTCTGTTAGAAATGGGACTGTCCAGCGCTAGGGTTGTGGAAAAAGGTGGTGATTGACTTTGGGAAGAGGTCTGGAGTGATGAAGAGTGGGGGAGGGGCTAGGGTAAGCAAGCTGGTAGGGGCCACACACCAAAACTGATGGCTGGGGTTGGGCAGCCGTAGGGATGCAGGCAGCCAAGACTGACAGTAGTCTTTCTAGATGCCCCCAGCCAGGCTACCTACCTCTACCTCCTCCCCGGTGCCCCTTCAGAATTCCAGGAGGGGGTCCTCTTAGCCACACATCCGCTCAGGGACACACACCCACCACCTGGCTGAGAATGGGTCAGCACCATGCCTGACTGTCCTGCCAGGATTGTACATTGGGGAAGAGAAGGGACATCCCAAAGGAAAGTTGATGCTATCACCGAAAGGGGACTGGAGGTGGGGCAGTCATGGAAAGAGAGCAGAAGTCTAAGGGAATGATGTCACCCCGGGCCTGCAGAAGTGATATCACAGTGAGGAAAGGCCCACTGTTTCTTGATTCATTAGTTCCTTCATGCATGCATGCATTCATTCTGCCCACTGCTGGGGGCGGGGGCGCCTAGGTCCTGCTGTTCCAGCACTGGCAAGCCTGTAGCCTGACCCTCACTGTAGCCTCTGGACTCTCAACTCTTCCCTTTGAAATGGGCAGTTGCCTGGCTCCGGGCCAGTTTTCCACTGCTCTCTGTGCCCCTGTAGTTATAAATCCCTCAGGACCTGCCTGCAACCCAAACTCCCTCAAGGCACTTCCCAGTGGGTGAGCTCTGCCTGTCTCCCTGCCAGGGGTTGGGCTTCCTGTACCAGGGGACAGTGACTCTGGCCCCCACTAGGAAGGAGGGTGGAGCCCAATGGGCACAGGAAAGTCCTGCTTTCTTTCCAGACCCCAGGCTGTGAGCCCTTCCTCCTAGGTCCTTGCTTCCCACCGAGTGAAAACGTGCTTTCCTATTGGGATTGCATGCCAGCCCTCAGCTTTTTTTTTGCCTTCCTGGAGATTCTCTGGGACAGCCTTCAGCTGTGGCAGGTCCTTCCATCCTTCTTCTTGGAGCTTCTTAACTTGTGGTCCAGGGATCCAGAATTGAGGAGGTCCAAGAGCTGAGACAGAAAAAAAAAAAAAGCATTCATTTTCACTAACCTCTAACTGAAACTTGGAATTTCCTTCAATTATGAATGGGGGCAGCAAAGTCCAGCAGAATTAGCAGAGCTTAGGACTGTCACACAGAAATCACAGGGGCTTTCATACTGCAGGTGTTGCAGACCCTTCAACACAGCAGTGAGGCACTCACTGCTGCTTCGTGATTCTGGTACTGAGTAGTCCTTCCTCTCTATCCTACAATTTAATGAGTTAATAAAGAATCACAGGTATTCCTATATCACAAATTTGTATGTTTTTATATTTTGATATTTGCATTTCAACATTAGTAGTCTTTTTGTAATGCGATATCCTTTATTTTCTGCATTGCAAAACATGGTTCCAAGCAGGGGTCCTTCATTTTCTCCAGATGCTTAAGAGTGTCTCTGGTACAGTGAGAGCTTGGTAGTCGTGCCCTAAAGACTCACCTCACCCCTCCACTGGTCCTTTCCTTAGACACCTCTTTTCCTTATTCATTCATAACAAATGTCCTGAGTGTCCACCCTGTGCCCTTGAGTTGCTGGTGACATAGATACACTGTGTACTGACATCGACCTGGTCCCTGTCCTCCCAGAGTCCCGTCTGCAGCCACCGTGCCCAGCACTGGGAAGGAAAGGTCCCTGGGGCTCAGAAAGCTTCTAATGTGGGGAATTACCACGATGAGAAGAGAGGGCCTCCTTGGGAAAGTGAGGTTAGCTGCATGACCCAGGGAGAGGAGGAGTTGCCTCAGTAAAGGATTGATCAGAACATGCGGTCAGTGCCAGCCTGGGCAGAGCTCAGTGAGAGAGGAGGCCTGGGACAACGGCGGCAGGCCAGAGCACCAGGACATCTTGTCAGAGATTTGGGTTTTTACCCCTGGGGCAATGGGATAGGTCCAAAGCAGGGAGAGATGTGGGAGCTGTGATGGGATTGACACAGTCCTATTTGCATTTTGAAGTGATCACTTTGGCAGGGATGGAGAAGGAACTAGAGAGAGGGAGAGAGGAAGCAGGAAGACCAGCCAGGGGCTGTTGTAGGGGAAGGAGTCCAGAATATGCCACTGTAACATAAAGATTATTCTGAGCTGAAGGCATTTGAGAATAAGCTGTTTTTCCCCCTTATCTGCCTAAAAGCAGAGCCTCTCTAAAGAATTCCAGATTGTCCTAAATCCCCTCCCTGGGAGCAACTAAGGAAAGATTGACTCTTTTCACATGATAACCCAAACAGACGTTGTCACAAAACTCCTTATCATTCTCCTAAGGACCCATTTATCTTTCCTAAAAGTCATATTTTTTCCATGTAAACATGTTTCTCCTTCTTTTCCTTCTCTGCTGCCCCCATTAAATTGGTAAATTTAGCCCCAAATTCTAACTGCCTAGTTTGTAAATAAAAATATTTTCTTGCTAATCTATCTTGTTTGTTTAATTCACAGGTCCTAAGCACTGAGTCTAAGAAGGTAGAGGAAAAGGTTTTCTGCCCTGATATAGGCAGCTAGGAGAGAGACACGGTCTGGAATGGGGGACAGGGGTTAGAGGTGAAAAGTAAATGGGTTCAGGACAGTCTTTGGGAGACTATACATCACTGAGGTCAAGAGTGTGAACAGACACGCTCTTGAGGCAAGCTGTTGGGCGTGGAGAGCCAGCCTGCCTGGCTTCATAATCCTGGCTCCAGTAGGGTGTGGCACAAGCCGTGTGACCTTGGGCGAGTTACTTTATCCCTTCTGTGCCCATTTCCTCAGGGTGTCAAATGGGGATAATAATCCGGATAGGCTTGATTATGCTGCTGTAATAATCCCAAAGGTCTATGATTTAATAAAGGTGTATTTCTCAAAGCCTGGGGGGGTTCAGCTCGTGGTAGTTCCTGTCCAGGTTTTCCAGGAATAACCACCTGAACACTGCAGGCTTCCCTGGCAAAGGGGAAGAGAGCTTTAGAAGCTCTGGCATTGGCAGATAAATAAATGCCCTGGCCTCTGAGTGATACACGGCTCTTCTGTCTCAGGTCCTTGGCCAGAGCTGATCACATGGTCTCACCTCAATATAAAATATTCAGAATGCTTCCCGGCATAAGAGAAGCACTGTGAGAGTGTCATTACTTTTATTATTGGGAAGCTCAATCAACAGGAACTGCTGGGGATTTGAGGGCTCAGCCTGGCCACAACTGACCCCCACATTTCTGGCTTACACTGCGGTGACCCTCACTGCCATTGGGAACCCTGTGGCAGGCATGGGGTGGGGAGGCGGTGAGTCAGTACTCCAGGATATGACCCTGATCCAGAGGGCTACTAGTGCTCTGTTTGGCCAAGCTTGAGGTCACGTGCACACCCCACCCTCCCCACCAGGGTAGAAGGGAAATGAATCCCTAGAGGAAAGTGCCTGCCAAAGAGGGATGTAAATTGAGCAGGGTGAGGGTGGGATAGGCTGCGACCTGGGACCCTTTACTGAAGTGCTTGCACCTGGCAAAGTCTCCTGGAGCAACTGCATACAAAGACACTATAAGAAACTAAAAATAACTGCACGTGTGTACAGTTAGGGCAAACTATGAACAGTAAGGTACAGCAGGGCCAAAACCCAGCTGCCACTTCTGAGGTGCCGGGTGCAAAAAGCAGAGTCTCACACACGACCCCTGCACACAGCACCACCAAGGGCTCCAACCCCTCCCGCCCACCCCTGATCTGGCCCTACCCTCACCGCATTTAAGGGACCGACAGCCCCTGCTCCGACCCCCAGTGAGGGAGCAAGGAAGCCTGTTACTTGTTTTCACTCCCCTTTTGCTGCTGTCCAATACAGCTTTGCCTGGAATTTCTCAATTGGCCTTTTATCAATAGAAACTCGTTAAAGAGTCCGAGAACTCAGGTCGATAAAAAGGGGACTGGGGAATGCATATAAAATCTGGGGTGCGGGGGGCTTTAGCCCTCTTCTGTCTCCAGAACTCTTGTCTAAGGGAACACCAGCTCCTCAGGGATCGCAGTCTGAGAGCGGAAGTGTGGGTCCCTACAGCGCAGGGGCGGGGGCTGTGCCCTTCTCAGCAGCTGTGACCCAGGCCCTGCTGCCTTCTCCCCACCAGACATGTTTTTAGTCAGGTCATAATGTCTACGTAGCATCCTGCCAAATCCAGCATGGCCTGCGGGAAGCTCAGGCTCTGTGGGCCCTCCGGTCCTCTCAACTCAGGGCCTGCCAGACTAACTCCCGGCTCAGCCGCCAGGGCCCCGGCAGGCCCTCCCGGTATCCTGGTCACTTGCGCAAAGCCCGCATCCGGCACCGCAGTCCCGCAGAGCCCGCCTTCCTGTGCGGCGCCGCGGTCAGGGACCCGAGGGGGGCGCCCGGGACGCGGCTTTACAGCGAGGAGCGCTTATCCAAGGAAGATCGCGCGCAGAAACCTGCTCCAGAGCGTCAGGGTCACACGATGAGGGGCACATTCTACGTCCAACACTCGCACGGCCCCCACGCACCCCGCAAACGCTACCTGAGCTCCCCCAGGTGCCAGGCGCGGGAGCCCAGGCGGAGCCAAGGGAGTGACCTGAGCCCGCGCCGGCAGCAGAGGGCGCGCGGGGCCCGGCCCGGCCCGGCCCGGCCCGGAGGCGGAGACGCAGCAGAGCAGCGCGTGCTCAGGGCGTGCGGGGCCGGCCGTGAGTGCCCCGCACCAAGGGGGGCGGCCCGGGCGCGCAGCAGGACTTCGGAACACGAGGAAGACGCCAGATAACTTTTCTAGAAGGTTTTCGACGGGAGGTGGGGGGAAGCGGGGGGTAGGGGGAGGAGAGGGCCGGGATCCTAAGCCTGACCCGCAGAGGCCGTCCGTTCCACGTGACCCAAACTCCCGACTCGCTCCAGAAAGCGCGCCCCGCCCCGGCACCCTCTCACTTATCGGCCTGGGACTGGCGCTCCCCGGAGACTGCCGCCCCGAGCCGAGCCGGGAGCCCCTGGACCTTCCCCCCCCCCGCCCCCGCCCTGGGCTGCTGTGCACCGGTCCCGCAGGCCCAGGCGCCTCCGCGGGTCTCTGGCCTGGGGATGCCTGGACCCGTCAGGGGTCTCCGCGCGGTTTCCTCACAGCCCCCCTCCCCCACACCTCATGGCTCCTCCTTTGCTCTTTCCAGAACCTTCCGTAGTTAAACTGGGTCTCTGCTTTGGAGGCCCCAGCCTTGTCCACCCTTAGGTCGGTCTCCACCGAGGACTGGAGAGGCCGACGAGGGGCAGGACCATTGGATTCGAGTCGTGACACCTGTCTGAGCCCCTCTACATCCCCACCCCAACCCTAGGCAGGCGTAGGCTCCACTTAGGAGACCTGCGGCCGTGCCTGACCATTTCTGATCAGCGGATCTGACGCAGGAAGCGAGGTGTGCGCTCCCTGTCGCTGCGGGGAAACCGAAGTCCCTGCCGGTTTCTCAGGCAAGGACCCCGCCCGGTGCCACGCCGGGAGCCCAGGGACACACGCTGGAGGGGAAGGGGCTGGCTGGCTGATGCCGCTCCCCAGGCGGTCCGCGGCCCCCTTCTAGGGTCGTCTCTCTACCCACCCAAGACCCAGCCCGGGTTCTTCCACCCCGGGCCGCACGTTCCTTCTGGGCCAGGCATGCAGGGCTGGAGTGTCAGCCACAGAGGTCCAGGTGCCGCCCGTCGGGCTTAGTCCTTCCGCTAATCTTAGGCCTCGGGCTTTCAGATACGTATTTACAGACATGGCCCCGCATTAGGCCTCACTCCTCCTCCCTTTCCGAGAGCCGGCTCCACGGCCCTTGGGAACGGCGCGGCCACGTCCAGCTCAAGGTCCCCCGGTACGACCAGATTTTCTGCCTGCCCCCGGATCTAGTGCACGCAGCCCAGCAAGAAGGGCTGCTTCCTCCCGCCAGCAGCCGTGTAGGAGGGCCCCAGGCTACCGAGAACCACAATCTGGCATTACCTAACTCTCCAACCATGCCTCCTCAGGGGCTTTATTTCATTTCCTGGATGACACTGACTTCAGTTCCTTTCCTTTCAGAAGCCCGCCTGCAGCCCCCAAGGCCCCCTCGGCCCCCTCTTGCCTGGGCTGTGGGCTTTTGCAGGAAGGGCTAAAGCGAGGTGATATCCAGTGCCTGGGTATTTTCCCAAGGGAGTGGTCAGGGGAGGCCCTACTGAGAAGGTGACATTTAGGGTGGGAGGCTGCCACGGGAGGTGAGGCGTTCTAGGCAGGGGAAGGAGCCAGGAAAAAGTCACCAGGTAGATTGGTTTGGCATGGTTAGGAACCCAAGCCAGGGGTGAGTACCTCCTGTGTGAGGGAAGAGAATGGCAGACAGGTCCCAGGGCAGTGTGGCCTGGAGGCACCCTACCCATGACTCTATTCCCCCATGGCGAGACGGACTCATCCCTTAGGCCCAGCGTTGGGGTGGGGGAGAGGCTTGATCCCCTCTGATCCACAGTCTGAAAAGTGGCCCAGAGCAGCTCAGCCTGAGTCCTGCAGTGGCCTTGTCTCTGTCTGGCCCACCACCTAACCTCCAAGCCTGGCTCCACACCCCAAAGAAAATAAACTAAAGGGAACTTAAGGAAACCATTGTCAAGGATTATTTTTGGAAGAGAGGAAGGGATAAATGAGGGAGTGGTTACAACACACGAGACAGCAATAAAACCAGAAGACCTTCTGGCCACCCCTGCTTGTCTCATCTCCCAGAACCTCTTGACGCAAGGTCTGCTCTGCGCTCCCAACTCTTTCATCTCAACCCTGGATGCAGTCTCCTCCGTGACACCCCGCTCCCAGCCGACACCTCCCCAAAGCAGCCAAACAACAAATAGCACACCTAAGGGCCATCACCTGGGAGGGGTGACTCAGGTTGTCCCACTCCAGTCCCATTTCAAACATGAGGAAACCGAGAGGCTGGTCATTTCCCCAGTGGGGGCAGTGCTGGTGGATAGTGGGTCTCCTGACTCAGGCACCAAGCTTTCCCACTGGCGGAGTGTGCATGTTTTATCCTGGAGGGTGGGGAGGTGGGCAGTGGGCACCAGGGAGGTTGGGGAGCTCCCTGCAGCCCTAGGAAGGGAAGGAAAACAAATGTCATAAGGAGGCCTTGGATCATGGGGACAGGGTCTAGTTGCCAGCTCCCTGCTACCCTGGCCTCTACTTGCTCTTTTGGTTCCTGGGTCCTGACAAGACCTATGCTCCCCAGCCTGGCTGCCTGGCTGCTTGATAAGATGTCATTGGTGGCTGCAAGGGGGCCGGGGATCCCCTTGTTATGACGCTGGTCATGGGACGCTGACTCACTGTTGGCCACACCACCTGACTGTAAGGCAGAGAGGGCCCTGCCAGGGGGTTCCCCGGCTGCCGCCTTGTTTACCTCTAGCAGGCCTGGCTGGAGGGCAGGGCTCAGCAGTGGGGCATGCTGGGAAGGCCAGAACCCGGGCTCCCCAGGGCAGGGGGCTCCCTGTTTCCCAGAGCCCCATTTCCTGTCACGCCCTTTCTCCCTGAGCTTTTCATTCCTCTCTCTAAACCCACCACTGTTCCAAACGGAGCCAAAAGGCAAAAAAGCAAAAGTGTTCCTGGTGGCAGCCTCTGTCTCAGCTGCTTGTTTAGACACAGGCTGTGCCTGGAATCCTTGAAACTCAAGTTTCCCCAGAACCACAGGGCTTTCCTTGTGCACCCCCATGCTCTCAGATGGAGATGATGAAGCGCCACAGTCCCAGGGGGCAGAGAGCCGGGCTCTTGGCCTGGCCTGCCCTGGGCTTAGTGGCTCCCGGGCTGCTGAGTCACGCAGGGGCACCTGTGGGCTGCTGCAGCCTCTGCCCAGCACTGGCCCCTCTTTGACCCCGACCCTGTCTGTAGGGCAGAGGGCAGAGAGGGCCACTTCCCCAGGCTCATAGCAGGGAAGTGGGGAGAAGCCTGAGAGGGGCCTGCCCTCTCCACGGGGCTGCTTTGGGCAGGGGTTCAAAGCCTTGCCTGCTCTGGAGCTCTCTGGGAAGGACAAGTTACACCTGTGGACAAGTCCCTGCTGTGATTCCACAAGCAAGTCACTCTCACACCTGACTAGCCAAATCCAACTGCCCCTTGAAGTTTTACCTGCTCCCACAAACCCCACCGTGAAAAACTCGAGTTTGACTCAGCAGGTCTGACTTTCTACTCACAGAATTCTACCTGGGAGGATTCATAGGGCGACATACTCTTCTAGCCTACCTTCTTCTAAGACACCACCCCCTAAAAACCCCCTTCCCCCAGGCCATTTAAACGTATCACTTTTGTCACAAAGCAGTTTTTCTTGGTTCCTAGCTTGGGGGCTGTTGGTCTGACCCCTGCACTGCTCATGAGGCCAACAGACCTGAGACCCTCAGGCCCTTGGGCACCACCTGCTGAGCTGAATCCTGAGCTGACAAGTGGGTGTCCAGGCACCCATGGGGACTCTCTCGGGCTGCAGTGACCACTTTGTGGCCACTGAAGCTCCAGGAAGCCTTAGCAGGACCTCCGGCTGGGTGGGGATGGGGAAGATTCTGTGCTCTTCTGGCACCTCTCAACCCAACCCCCTATTAAACTGGGAGCTCCTCTGGCACTCAGGCTTGATTTAGGGGCTCTGTCCCTCAATCCAGTAAGGGCCGTCATGGAGGATGCTGGGGGCGGTGTAGTGGGCTGCCACCTGAGAAGCTGATCTCTTTGAACGGATGGGGGCCAACATGAGTGGCAAGATCAGGACAGCACCTTGGGAGCCAATTTGTTCTAGCCGGTGGTGCCCGCTGAGCGCCTGGGAGCTTCGTGGCTTTGGGCCTCTATCCCCCGCCACCCTTCTGCACTGGGCATTCCCGGGCGGCCTGGGTTCTGCTATGCTGAGTCATGGCCAGGACCAGGCCTGGGAGGGGTCTGGGGCGGGACCCTCCCTGGACGGTTCCTTCCCTCAGGTGCAGAGGCGGACGCCCGATCTAGATGTCAGAGTGCGGGGCCGGTCTCTTGGGGTCCCTGGTGCCGTAGGGGCAGTGAGAAAGGGGTCGGCACCGAGGGGGCCCAGCAGCGGGGAGGGGGGAGCGACCGTGGGGCTCCTGCAGGGCGGCTCGCGCGCGACGGCTCGGACGGGGCCAGGGCAGGACGCGGCGCGCTCAAGCCACGCCCCCAGGAGGCGTGGAGGGGGCGGGTTTTCCGGCGTCCCCTACAAAAGCCGCGCGCTGGCACCCAACGCTGCCCCGCTACGCGCCTGCTCCCCAACCGTCGGCGATGGCGTCGTTCACCGTGAAGGCCTACCTTCTGGGCAAGGAGGACGCGGCGCGCGAGATCCGCCGCTTCAGCTTCTGTTTCAGCCCGGAGCCCGAGGCGGAAGCCGAGGCCGCGGCGGGCCCGGGGCCCTGCGAGCGGCTGCTGAGCCGGGTGGCCGCGCTGTTCCCCGTGCTCCGGCCCGGCGGCTTCCTGGCGCACTACCGCGGTGAGCCGGCCGTGCCTCAGCCCTGCCCCGCCTTCTCGTCGGGCCTGGGGGCGCCGGCGGGCTTTGCTCTGGCCGCTCACCGGGTGGGCGGCGGCCCCCGGTTAGGTCGGCCCTTGTGGGGTCACGCGCTGCCGGGCGCTCCTGGCGGGTCTCCGGCCTGGCGGCGTGAGCGGCCTCCCCTCCCCCCGCCGTGATGCTGCAGATCTTGGCTGGGGCGCGCCGGGGCGGACACGGGGTGGTCAGAGGGGAACTCGGGTTACACTGGCACCTCGTCGCTGCCGAGTGTGGGTCAGCTGGCGCCAGGTGGGCTTCAGATAGTAACCCGGAAGAGCCTGGGCCAGCAGGCGCGGAGGAAGGGCGGGCCGCGGACAGGGTGACGCGGCTGGCAGGCCTGGGTGCGGAGGGCTCGGCACTGCGCGGCCTGGCCCGGGAGCCCGGGGCCCGCGGCGGGGAGGGGAGGCCGGGGGCTGACCACAGGACGCCCAAGGCCGGGCGGAGTCCGGAGCTTATCCCACTGGCAGTGGATAGAGGGGCAAGATGAAAGCGTTCTTGAGAAGCGTTGGTGCAGGGACAGAGTGGCGCTGGCCTGACTGGTGGCTGCTGGGGGTGGGGTTGGGGGAGGTTGTTGTGACTGGGAAGGAGGCGGGCAGTGGGTGGGGCCGTGCTGGGACCTCCCTCAGGACTGCTGCCGGCTTGCCAGGCCCCCAGCTTTCCTTTTTTTTTTTTTTTTTTTTTTAATAACAACTTTATTCAGCTACAATTCCGGTACCATAGAATCCAGCCATTTGAAGTGTCCAATTTTTGGCGTATCGACAGATTTGCAACCATTACCACAATCATTTTGGAACCTTTTCACCTCCTTATTAAAAAAACTCCGTACCCTTTAGGTATTCTCTCATCCTCGTCATCCCTTCTACCCAGCCCTAAGCTAGCACTAATCTACCTTCTCTATGGATTTCCCTATTCTGGACATTTTATGTAAAAATATATAGTCTTTTGTAACTGGCTTCTTTATCATAATGCTTTCAAGATTCACCCATGTTGTAGTATGCCATTTTTGTGGCTGAATCATATTCAGTTTTATGGATACACTACATTTTGTTTAGCCATTCATTAGTTGATGGATGTTTGGGTTGTTTCCATATTTCAAAGCAGCCTCTTTTTATGGTAGGTGCTGCGTCTGGTGGCCCACAGACCTGATTCAGCCTGTAGATGTATGGTTTGTGCTTATGGTGGTGCTTTAAACCATTGGAGGCAACATCTAAAAACGAGACTACATACAAATACATGGTTTTAGCTTCGTTGGGGGAGGAAGCGGGCGGAAGTATTCTACTTTACTCTCCAAAGCCAGAAGAGGTCCAGACTGCCCCAGAGCAGGTCACAGACGGAGATCTCCCACTGTTGACAGTGGGCCTGGGTCTGGTAGGATGTGGGTGGAGACAGCACCTTTCTGACAGGGCAGCTGGTAGTTTGTGTCCAGCTGAGACACCCTGGGTACTCACATGCTGTTCTTTCATCTAGATGAGGACGGGGACTTGGTTGCCTTTTCCAGCGACGAGGAACTGACAATGGCAATGTCATATGTGAAGGATGACATCTTCCGTATTTACATTAAAGGTAAGGGGGCTTCTCCGGGGTGCTGCCTGAAGCCAGGTGCTCCCTGCTAAGTAAAACAAGCTTGTGGTTTTGGAAAAATTCCCCCAAAGAAGGGGTGAGGAAACTGCAGGCTGTTTGAGACAGGGCCATAATCATCGCTATGCTTGGCCTGAGAAAGGAGTCTGTGTCCTTCACCTGGGAGAGGTTGGAGGGTCTGTGGGCACACTCTTGATTGGGCCCAGGGGCTAGGGGCAGCTATGGAGTTGGTCTGAGCACGGGCAAGGCCAAAGCTGTGCAGACCTAGCTTTGTCCCTATGGCTTCTCTTCTGCCTGGGCCACACGTGCCCAGATAACAGGCACAGGGACTGGGAACCTCCTAGCAGTTATTGTCCCTTGAGCAACTGAATTCCAAGTGGGTTCAGTGTCTGAAGAGTGGGGTTAGGGGCCTCCTCTGATGGCCCCACAGAGGAGTCTTCGTGGCTCCTGAAGGGAGCCTCATGGCTCATTGCCCTCTCTGCAGAGAAGAAGGAGTGCCGGCGGGACCACCGCCCTCCATGTGCTCAGGAGGTGCCCCGCAACATGGTGCACCCCAACGTGATCTGTGATGGTTGCAACGGGCCAGTGGTGGGGACCCGCTACAAGTGCAGCGTCTGCCCAGACTACGACCTGTGTGCCGTCTGCGAGGGGAAGGGCCTGCACAGGGAGCACAGCAAGCTGGCCTTCCCCAGCCCCTTCGGGCACCTTTCTGAGGTCAGCAGGGCCTCCCCATGGGCCCGGGGTGGGCACTGGGTGGCCGGAGCCCCCCTGACCTGGCACTGCCCTGCCCCTCTGCTTGCCCCTCTGCAGGGCTTCTCTCACAGCCGCTGGCTCCGGAAGCTGAAACACGGCCACTTCGGGTGGCCTGGCTGGGAGATGGGCCCACCTGGGAACTGGAGCCCACGTCCGCCTCGAGCAGGGGATGCCCGACCTGGCCCCGCTGCGGAATCAGGTGAGGTTGGTCTGCTGACCTGTGAAGGGTGAGATGTGAGGGCCGGCAGACCTGGAGGACCTTCCCCAGGTCCTGAATTCCTGCATGCCTGTGGCTGGGCAGTTCAGGGCCACTCACAGCATTTAATCGTCGCAAAACCCTGCAAGGTGTGGAGCACTGTCTCCATTGCACATGTGGAAAAACTGAGGTGCCCAAGTGCCCGAGGCCGCAGCTGCACCTGCTGCTGCCTGCCACGCTGCGCTGCATTCTGAGACGGCCCTCACCGCAGACAGGGAGGCCCTTCCAGCCCCTGCATCTCTACCACGCGCTCCCTTCTCTTCTGTGTCGGCTGTCAGGAAAGTCAGGGCCAAATTTGCTCAAGTCTTTAAAACACAGTCCCCAAGTTAAAAACTTACACACAGCTTGTATTCTGAAGTTTTGGTTTTATTCTGATTTTATTAATCTTACTACATCCTTTGATTCACCTCATCTTTAAGAACAAGGATGGGGATACTTGTTCGATTTTGAGTAAATAGTATTTGATGCTGTGTGTACTGAGCTCCCTGTGGGGTTCCTGAGCACTAGGCTGACAGATGAAGGAGGAGCAGTTTGAGGGACAAAGGAGCCCAGGAGGTGGCTTGGGGAGGGAGGGAGGGCAGTGCTGGGAGTGCAGGCTGCCGGGAGGAAGGTGACAGGACCGTGGCAGGTGTCAGTTATTGAGAAATGTGCTTTGAATTAAACTTATCTGTATTTTTGTTTTTTAAAATCAAAGCTTCTGGCCCATCAGAGGATCCCAGTGTGAATTTCCTCAAGAATGTAGGGGAGAGTGTGGCAGCTGCCCTCAGCCCTCTGGGTAAGTGGCTCCCTTGTCCATCCTTTGACATCAGAGGAGCATTTTGGTAGCCAGTGGGTGGGTAGCTGTTCTGTGGCTTTCACCTGGGAGATGGCAGAGGAATGGCAGCTGAAGTGTCGAGACTGGTAAGGATTTGTTGCCTCAGATCAACCTTTGCCAAGTGCTGCTCCGTAGGCCACTTAAGGTTGAATTCCCTGACAAATTCTTGAGCTTTTCACATGGAGTGAAGTGGACAGCCAGTGTTTAGTTGGGGTAATCCACTAGGGAAGGTTGCAAGTTGCAAGACTGGCCCGTCATCTTCTGCTTGTCTGTCTTTTGGGAGAAGACCAGTCTGCATTTCTCTAACGTGAGACTTGGGGTTTACCCAAGGACTTGGAGAGTAATTAGTTGAGGCGCCATTTTGCTTTTCCTCCCGTTTTTGCAACCCGCAAGCTCCCCTGGTGCTTCCCGAATGCCAGGCTTGGGCACTGGGGAGAAGGGAGCGAGGGAGGCAGTGCTGAGTGTGCTGCCGGGTTCCCAGTGTGCAGGCCCAGGGTAGGTCTCAGGGTGGGTGTGCGGTGCACCTTCGCAGGTGGCCAGCCTGAGGCCAGAGTGCCGAGACGTTAGAAGGCACCTGCCGTGTCACGGCAGCGGGGGTCAGCTGACGCAGGTGCCTTGTGGTGCACCCGTGATCTCAGACTAGAGGAGAGCTCATCTTTGTGACTGCAGTGGCAGGGAGCGTCCACCTGGTCTGTCCAAAAGCCATGTCCAGTGTCTGAAAGAATGCGATAGGAGGGTGCCCAACCCGCAGGACGTGACCACCATCACTTCCAACTTGCGGCCATTTCTGCTCACGCTCGTTGAAGCAGCTTTGAAGCAGCAATGACATCCTGGCACTGCTGATACATGACGCAGCTCAGATCATACATGGTTTCTGTACTGGAGCTAAAGGCTCTTGAGAGAATGAGGAAGAATTCCTGCATCTCATGCTTTCCAAGAACAGTGGGCACTGATGAGGTTATAACCGAGAGAGGCTCTCCCTGAACCCTGCCACTCACTCAAGACATAGTGACATAGTGAAGACACAATGAGTAGAATTTTAAGAAATTCCAACTAATGGGCTGTTACTTAGGGACCTTGGGAAGTTTCTCTTTGGAAGACAGTAAATGGACAGTGGTTCTCAAGTCTGGCTGAGCGTCGGAATCCCCGACAAAGAATTTTTTTTTTTTTGGTATACATTTTGGTTTATGGAAACTTAAAACTACCCTGAAGAACCAAGTCCTTTACTAAAAGAATGAACAGGACAACCTGGGGAGTCACAAAAACAAGTCTAGGCTCAGGCAGGGAGCTCCAGGCCCCTTGGTTTGGTGCGCAGGGCCCGGGCGGCGCCTGGGCGCCGTGTGTCCCGAAGGCTCCCCGGGAGACCCGCCTCACCCTTGCTCCCCATCCTGAGACCCAGCTGAGCTTGTTCAGTGTTTCAGAACTTGACCTGGGTTCCCCGCGCAGGACACGTGGGAATAATCTTGGGAGTGCTCAGGGGTCTTTTGGGATAAGAAATAAGGCCTTTTTGGGTCTTTCAAAGTGGATGGAGTTGTTTTCTGCTAACTATGGAGGAGCCTGGAACCCTGCAAAAAAAGGAACGTTTCAGTAAAACATGCCGTTGAGTAGCTTCCATTTCGGAGAGCCGTGCGAGGGGGGACTAAACTCTGTTGTTGGAGTTCCAGGTATTTTCCTTTCTTATGAGAAACTGACAGGATGACAGTCTGCTAACTGCCTAGAAGGGACAGTTCCCAGAGCAGGGCCCAGCGTGGACACAGCCAGTGACACCTCGCGGGGGTGGTCTGTGCAGTGAGTCAGTGGCTTTAAAAACCCAAGGCCTTTTTTAGGTAGGTGCCAGCTGAATGGCACCATGAAGCCCCGGGCTGCACCTGGCTGGAGGTCACAGTCAGCGATACCGGGGACGTGCAGCAGCGGGCCTCTTCCTTGTCATGGGGTTTTCGATAAATGTCCACCCCCCAACACACAAGAGCTTCGGGGCAGCAGGGCACGGACTGGAACAGCCTTGCGAGCCCTGTAGTCTCAGGTTATCAATTTGGAGAAACCCTCGTTCAGTAATCTCTCTGCTCCATTTACACAAGAGTCACTTCGTTCACTCCTTTAAAAAGCGAGAGAACATGTGGGTGCTCACTGTACTGTCCGTCCAGCTCTTCTGTTTGCTTGAGTCTGTCAGGGGAAAATGGCTAATAGGGAAGGGATTAAACAAAGAAATATAAAGCAACATGGATAAAGAAAAAGGGAACAGAGTAACAGCGGACAAGATAAAACGATGTCACCAAACTTTGGAAGATGGGAAGTGGGTGGAGGGCAGTAACCGACAGCGGAGGCACCAGAAAGCTGTGCACCTGCACGGGGATGCTGCTGAGAAGCAGGGACCAGGGAGGGCCTGGGAACACGGGGTTCCTGTTAAGGATCATGGAGAGACTCCAGGGTCCCACTCAGCCAGATGCCGGCCTTGCCAACCTTGGCAGGATACCCAGTGTTTCATTGCTGGAGCCCTTGACCCAGGCGAGCTTCAGGGTGAGGACACTTGGGACACAGGGCAGGGTGAGGCACCAGCCTGAAACTGGGCATCAGGCGTGAGAGCGAGCCCAGCAGGAGCTGGGGAGGCCCTGTGCCGGAGAGGCCAGCTGCACCAGGGACGCGTCCGACGGCTCTGCCCCCTGGGGTCCTGGTGCCTGGCCAGACACCCCGCCACCTGCACGGGGAAGCTAATGACGGCCCTGGCCCCATGGGGAGTGCTTCCTGTCAGCTTTTTCTTAGTGCGTTAGGCTCAGACAGCCACGGGTCACCAGCCATTTGGGAAAACCTCTATGCACGAGAAAGAAGGGAGTTGAGGGAGGACTTGACAGGGAAGAGAATGTTAGCACATCCTCAGTGAGGCATGGAAAAGTAGCTGCATCCGTGAAAAACAGGATACCATGAAAGTGGTAACAGAAGGGGACAGAATAAGAATATAGTTTGGAATTTAAAGAAATAGCAGAAAAAAGAAAACCTCAAAAGAAGGCTTAGGGGGTAAGTCATCAGATAAATAAGGCATGAACATTTCCCAAAAAAGTAGATTTTAAGATCATTTCAAGGAGATTTTCTAGAAGCAAAACAAATAGGCTGGAGGAGAGAAAAGATGGGATTTGAGGATTAAGCCTGGAGGCCCAGTATAGGATGAAGGAATTCCAGAAAGAGCACAGGGTTAAACTGAAGGGAGGAAGTTGTTAGCAGAGTGTAAGAGTTTCTTAGCACTAGGCGTTAACCTCTGGGTGGAAGGGGACCCCCAGATGCCTTGAACCAAGAATGACTGAGGAAGACCCCACACCTAAGCTTAATGTTGTCAAGTGGCAGCACTTTATCTTGGGATAAAGAGAAGCTCCTGAAACTGTAGGTTGCTATAAAAGCTTGGGAATTCAAAGAGCACAGCATTGGGAGCTGAAGACTGGCTTCGAAAGTCTCTTCTAAAATGGTTTTTCAACCTTGAGTTCTGTACCCAACTAAAACGATCAAGGGTGAGAGCAGGACAGAGCTGTTGAGGGTTGCAAGGTCCGAGCCCTCGTACCTGGGCTGGAACCCTCTCTCTGGCCAAATGAAGACGTAAGGCCTGACTGAAAGAAGGGGTGCTTAAAGATGGGCCCCAACCCACGAGAGTGACAGGGGAGCTGCCAGGATGGAAGGAGAGGCCTCGGAGCTGCGCCTCTGGCCCAGAGTGCCGCCCGTCCAGGCCACGGCTGGAGGCTCAGCCCGAGGGAGGGCCTCCAGGGGAAGCCAGAACTCACGGGCTCGCCTATGCTTTTTTTTTTTTTTCTGTTTTTTTATTTTATTTTATTTTATTTTAGTTATAGTCAGTTTACAATATTGTCAGTTTCCAGAGTAGAGCACGATTTTTCAGCCATATGTGAACACACTTATATTCACTGTCACATTCTTTTCCACCGTGAGCTCCCACAAGCTCGTGTATACGTTTCCCTGTGCTGTGCAGTATGATCTTGTTCATCTGTTCTGCATATGCCTGTCAGTATCTACAGATTTCAAACTCCCAGTCTGTCCCTTCCCATCCCCTCCCCCCCCATACTCTTAACTCAAGTAGAAAATTCTAGAGAAGCTGCTGGAGCTGTTGGGGAAAGTTAGCAAATGAAAGAGGGGGCGTCGTTAACGCCACACAAACAGAGCAGCTGTGCACGGGACAGGCCCGCTGCTGGGAGCAGTGTTTGTGTAGCTGCACGAACATGAACACTGAATGTTGTTTTCACCAAAATTTGAGTTTTTCAAAGGATTGGGGAAGGAGGAGGTGAGAGAGGAAAATTTAAACAGTAAACTCAGTCAAAGAAAGTGTGTCCTGGGTTGAAAGTCGTCCCTGGGGAGTGGGCAGGGGTGGGTGCTGTGGGGCAGGGGGTCTTCTCTAAGCCTTTGGGAATTGTTTGACTCTAAGCTGTGGGCATGTAGTCCTTTGAGAAAGTAAAATTGATTAGAAACACAGCTGGGGTGATTGTGGCCTCCCTTCCCATCAGTGAGCGTGAGTCCCAGAGCGTGAGACGAGGTGGACACGCCGGCCCTGTGCTGCCAGGCTCGTGGGCCTTGCACGAGCAGAACAGGAGTGTTCAGTGTGCGTGTCTTCCACATCGCCAGGCCCCTGCACACGAGGGCCGTGCTTCATGTGGGCCTCAGCACGGTCGGGGGTGGGGGGTTCTGGCCACACGCAGTCTTTGGCGCTCACCCCCATTCTGCAGGCCTGGCCCCGTCTGCACCGTTGGGGAGAACAAGGTCTCTTTCTGGACTTTCTGGCTCTGAAGCTGGTCTGGGGTGTTAGCTGAGATTAATCAAGGTTTTGTTTGCTCCTCGGGTTCTAGGCATTGAGGTCGACATTGATGTGGAACACGGCGGGAAGCGGAGCCGTCTGACATCCGCCTCCCCCGGCGGCTCCAGCACAGAGGAGAAATGCGGCTCTCGGCCAAGCAGCTGCTCTTCTGACCCCAGCAAACCACATGGGGATGCGGAGGGCACGGCCCAGTCGCTGGTGGAGCAAATGAACAAGATTGCCCTGGAGTCAGGGGGGCAGCCTGAGGCAAGCGCCCTCCAGCCCTGTCCCCCAACGCTGCGCTGCCCCGCGCCCCCCAGCACTGCAGCCGCAGCCGCTGCCTGTCATCTGCGTGGCCCACGGGCCCCCTGTCTGGCACGTGGTCACTCTGTGAACCCTCTGCTAGATCTCTGTGAAGAAAAGCACTCCTACAGCCTCTTGCCAGTGCTCTACGGCCCAGTGCCCGCAGGGACCGAGGCTGTGGGCGGGGGGGCCTGCTGTCCATGTCTTTGTGCTCATGGGGCTTTTGTTCCAGGAGCAGATGGAGTCTGATAACTGCTCAGGAGGAGATGACGACTGGACTCATTTGTCTTCGAAAGAGGTGGACCCATCTACAGGTGAACTCCAGTCTCTCCAGATGCCCGAATCCGAGGGGCCAAGCTCTCTGGACCCTACCCAGGAAGGACCCACAGGGCTGAAGGAAGCCGCATTGTACCCACATCTGCCACCAGGCAAGTCATTTCGAGCACTTTTGTATTTCTCCCTCTGTCGTTCAGAGCATCCTGTCATTTGCTTCTAGCAACACAGAAGGATGTTATGTTCTCTACTGCAGAGCTTGCCTGTTGACATGAGGGAAAATAATGAGTTGGTTTTGTCCTCTGTATCTACACAGAGCCCTAGTAAGCTCAGCTAATTTTAGAAATGACTAAAACAACATCCAGACGCAGAGTCACAAAGGCAGGTGTGCCGTGGAGGCGGCGCCGGCTTTGGCACTGCCTCACACTGGAACTTGGGGGTCTTCCCGCTGTCCTCAGGGAGGGGGCCGACCTAGAGCCGGGGTCACAGCTAAGCTCCCAAGTAGGAGCCAGGCAGGAAGCCACCGTGTAAAGCAGGTGGTGTGGAAGGCAGTAGGGCCGGGTGGAGAGTGTGGCAGCCTGGAGAACACACACTGAGTAACAGCAGCAGCTGACGTGCTGCTTCGGTTCATTACCATGACATGGCAATGATGTTTAAGACAATATTCAAGTGGAAAAGAGACTGCCAGCAGCCTAAAGTGTTTATCCTCTGACCTTTCTGCCAAAAGCTTGCCAGTCCCTGCTGTGGAGGGTCCTTGTGAAGGTTAAGACCTTGTGGAAGGGTCAGGCCCTGCGGGCACTGGGTCCTTGCTGGCTGGATAGGATGCTGCCCTGTGCAGGTAGCACTGGGGGCCCAGGCCTCCTCCTCACGGCTCTCATTGCTCTCTGGCAGAAGCTGACCCCCGGCTGATAGAGTCCCTCTCCCAGATGCTGTCCATGGGGTTCTCCGATGAAGGCGGCTGGCTCACCAGGCTCCTGCAGACCAAGAACTACGACATCGGGGCTGCGCTGGACACCATCCAGTATTCAAAACACCCACCGCCATTGTGACAATTTGTGCTCGCCTGTTCTGTGTCCCCTTTCTTGTCTCACAGTTGTGTTGAGCTAGTGTAGAACCCCAGTGCCTCTGTAAGGGTGAGTTTCTCTGCATTCTTCTTCCAGCATCTGGGGGGTGGGGACGCATGAAGCCATTTCGGGCAGTAGAGCAAGTAACACAAGGAGGTTAATTCCAAGCGCGTGTGCTGACGTCTGAGAAGCGTTTACCAGCTTCCCGTGGGCGCCCTGGCTCCTCACGGCCCGGGGAGGACGCGGGGGCCACACTGCATCGTGCTCCTGCACCCCCCGGCCAGGATGACACCAGCAGTCCCGAGTGCACCTTGCCTAGGGGCCTTCTGCTTTTTCTTTTTTTCCAGGGACTAACAGTACACTGACATGTAATTGATGCTCTGCTAGAAACCTGATACGCTCTGAATTTAGCAAGAGTATAGCCCACATTCTGTGGGGGCGGAGGCTGCCTGCAGTGAGTACCCGAGGGCGGGCCAGCCCGGGCCTTCCGCTGCGTGTCTGGGAGGAAGGGCTGAGGGGAGCTGACGTTAGTGTTCACTGAGTACTGCCTGTTTCGTAACCACTAGCTTTCTCTTGTTTTTCCAATGTGTCAACTGCTTTTAAAGAAAATCACTTTGTAGCCATCCTGTTATCCTATTTGTAAACAATCTAATTAAATGGTATAAGCACTTTAATCAAAGATACTGCAGCAAGAGGTGATCTGTTTAATAGCTGCGTTTATTGTCGGTCTTTGGGAGTGCCTGTAGATCACCCTCAGTTCTGCTACTGAAAAGCAACATGGGGGCCCTGTTTCCAGTGGCAGAGGTCAAGTGAAGAAGGGCTCACCTAACAAATGACATTAGTTTCAGTTCACAGATCGTCATCAAAGTCCTCACCGGTTTTAAAGAGGTCACACAGTCGCATGAGAGAAGGCTCCTGCGCCCCTCTGCCCAAGGGCTCACCCCCTGCCCAAGGGCCTGTGCCCCATGACTGCTCTGGGGTCTTCCCACAGAGCCCCTTGGGCCCAGGCACGGGCGTGTGTGTGGCCTGAGGAGGGGGCTGTACCCCAGGGGTCGTGCTGAAGCCTCCTTCCCTTGGGGTCTGGGCCCCGGGGGGCCCCTGCTCAGCCTGTGCTGCCCGGGCTGGCTTGGGGCCCCTCTGCAGGAGTGTCAGGGGCTCCACGTCCACATGTGGCAGAAGAAATGGTTCCCACTTGGAAGATGTGGCCCTGACCTGCTGGGCAGGACGTGGTGGCTCCCCCCAAGGAACGACGAGCTCCCTGATGCCCCTGTCCTCATGGCTGCGTCCTCCTTCGACCTTCCCTGCCAGGCCAGTGCAGTCCTGTGGTGGAAATACGATGGCCCCGTTCTCCACTCAGAACATGTGCCCAGAGGCCTGAGGGGCAGGGGAGGGGCCTGCACTAGTGGTTGTCACCACGTCTGGGCTCGACGCTTTCTGCTCTGCTCTGCTAGTCTGGGCTGGCAGGCTAGGGACATGCTTTTTGAGGTTTAGCAAAGCAGAGCAAATAAACGCCCTCTACCTCCAAACCTCTGCCAAATTCCATGATAGGCTTTCCAAAAAGGGGAGGTGTCCTCATGTGATTAGATCTCAAGGGGACCACAGAGTCCAGTGAGGGAGCCCCTGAAGTGCGAGCAGGGGCGGCCCAGAGACCGCCTGGGAAGACCGCGTGCTCATCTCCAGGTGGGTGGGACGGTCTCTAGAAGCATGTTGAAGGTTTTGGGCTGTGAAGTGGCTGCACAGGGTCCCGTGGGATATGACAGTGGCGCTTGGGCCTGGCTTCCTTCTACCTCAGGAACCAAAGATGTGCTGAAAATTGGGTTTCATTGCCTACGAAAGAGTCTAAAAGCAAGGACGAGCGGGATCCTGCATCACCACCGCAGGCACACAGAAGAGGCTCTGTGGCCAGCAGTTAGTGGCAGGACTGCCAGCTCTGCCCCTGACCTGCTGTGACCTCACAGAACCTTCGCCAGCCTTAGTCCCTCACCTTCAAAACGGGACAGGCCTGAGGCGAGCATTAGACAGGATGCAGGTAGAAGGTTCAGCCCAGGGACTGCGCATCGGGAACTGTCACTCTCGCCCTTCCACACTTGGGAGATTCAGGGCCACGACCTTACCCGGGGTCACGCCGCTAGCTGGCAGCAACACCAAGGTCTGGCCTCAGCCGCCTGGCTCTGAGCTGGAGCCCTGCGCTCGTGTCTGAAGCTGGCCAGGCTGGCCCTGGCCTGTGCAGGGGGTGGCGGGCTTCCTCTGCTGGGTGCTCGTGGCTCCCATGACTGTAAAGCAAGGCCAGCATTCTTCGGTCTTGAAGGTGTGGTGGGGTCTGGAGCAGGCCTGGGGCAAAGGGGGTGCCCCAGGTGCACAGGAGCCCACCTGGGTAAGTGAAGGTGAGGGAGGAAACAGGTGCCCAGAAATCCGGGGCACTTCCCATGCTGAACAGTCTGACACAGACTCTCCATGCGGAGTGAAGAGAAGAGAAAAGCTCCGCTGGTCAACCCCAGCCGCCCTCAAGGCGCCAAGCTGCCCTCCTGCCCGGGGTCAGCGGCGCTGGCAGAAGTGCGGCGGGGGCAGCGCAAGCCAGAGAGGAGACGGCTCAAGACAGAAGACACGACACCTGGGTGGGAAGTCGGGCTCTGGGGGCACGTGAGTCTCCCATTCCAGTTGTCCACAAAACAATGAAAAACTCCTGCATGTTTCAGTGGCCACTGGGACTAAAGAGAAACACTGTCCTCAGTCACTGACCTTCAGGGGCTCCAAGGTGACGCCACGGTTTCTGAAGTCCTGCACATCAGGGCTGCACGGAGGCTGGACCGCGCTCTGGCTCCACTTCCTGGCAGAGGGAAAGTGCTGTCAAGAACCCAGTCCTACCGCTCAACAGTGGCCGTGACCCTGACTTGGTGGTCGGACCCCAGCCCAGGTAGGGACCTTGTCACCCCTTGTAGCTCCCCAGGTGCCCCGCTGCCAACAACAGGCTGCCTGGTGGCATCCAGGGCAGTCCACTTCTCTGCTCCACAGCTGGCGGTTGCTAGAAAGATCTTATTTTGAACTGGCATCTGCCCCAGAGGAGACACCCTAGATGTAGGCGAGACAGTCTCTTGAAAACTCACTGAAGCGCAGAGAAGACGAGAACAGACCCCTGAGGGTCAGGTCTTTCCTGCTCTTGGCTAAAAGCTGCCAGGCTTGTCGGCTCTCTGGCCACACTTCGTCAGCCTTGCCCTCAGGATCTTCCCTGACGTCACTGCAGTCTAGATGTCCAGAATTAAGCAAGCCTCGTGAATGGCGCCCGTGCTGGCATCCGCCCAGCCCTCACCTTGCACGGGCAGCACCCGGTGCCTGGCCAGGCCAGACAGCCTGCAGTGACGGCGCTGCCGGCTCACAGCCCTTAGGTTTCTCCCACGATGCCGACCACAGGAAGCCGCTCACCAGTCCCCCCAAATGTGGGTGGGCGAGGCGGGCGGGGGAGGGGCTGGGTTAGTGACCACTTGGCACCTTTTCCTAGGCAGGCCTGTGCGGCGGGGAGGCTCTGGCTTCTCTGTCTCGGGTGAGGGCTGTCTGTTGGAACACGCTCCTCCTCCTGGCCCCGGCTCTTCGGAGTCCCTTTCCAGATACTTCAGCCAGCGGTTCTTTGAGGGCTGGGGTTTTTCCTACAGGATTGGGAAGTTAGTTTATCCTCAGAGTTGGAAAGCAGGCACCTTTACTCAAATTCCCCAGCCCAACTCGGAAGCCTGAGGGCCTCAGGACCCACGGCTACCCTGTGACCAGGAAAGGAATTTGGTTGGAAGGTAATGGGAGATGGGTGTCTTGGACGGAGCACCCTGGCATACCCCTTGGGGAAGCTGCAGGGCACAACTTATCAAGAAGTTTGCAAGTGTGCACACTCCCTGGCCCAGCAGTTCCAAATGAAGACAAAGGCACAAAGATGCTCATCAAAGTCTTACAAAGCAGTCATAGCAGCAAAAGTTTGGGAACAATCTAAATGCCCAATAAGAAGGGAATAAATATTGGCACATCCATTCCATTCTGTATGTACTTTTTAAAAATGAAAATCATTGAAAACTGCATAGGAACATAGAAGAATGACACAGGTAAAAATTCCAGGATGTGAACGAGTATGTCTTACAGTGGAGGTGATGAAAGGTTAAGCTTGTAATTAAAGAAACTGGGTAATCCAACCATACGAGAGCTGGTGTGTTCAACTGGTGCTCTAACTGTGAGTTTAAGAAGCTAAAGCTCTAACCTGTTCTTAGAAACAATGATCAGTACACATGTGTAAACTAAAACAGGTGCGGTGCGCCCTCTGCATGCACTCACGTGCGGCACGTGTGTGTGCTGTCAGACCGTGATGATTGTACCTAATAGAACTGAAAAGGGAAATCAAGCAAACAAACAAACAAATAAAATGGTGTGCTTATGAGCATTTCCCATTTATAATAAAGGTTCAAAGAGCAACTGGAGAGAGGATGCTGCCAGGGCAGCTCTGTGAGCAGAGGCGGGGCCCTGCCCTCAGGCGGGCAGGGAGCCTGTGGACAACTGTCCGCACTTCCCTGTTGCTGGCAGGACAGTGTTCCGCATACCCACGGAGTCCTGGATGTACTGAGGGCATCACCTACTCACTTGAACTCTTGCGCGTGCTGCCCATCCAATACCGTTTGGGCACCTAACTTACCAGGCCCCGGGGCAGAGCAACTGAACGCGAGCCCCCTGTGGGGCTCGGTGCGGAGAGAGGGAACGTGGAAATGCAGGCACTGTACAGCAGCATCCTTCCCTGACCAGGGGTGTGCCCAGTGCTGAGGGACAGAGGAGAAGCACGAGGAGGCGAAGTTCAAGCCAAGTTCAGAATTCTCCAAGCAGCCAGAAGAAAAAGCCCTTTCCACGAGTACTGTAATTACTTGTTCACGCGGCTGGCTGTCTCCACACTTACGGAAGGGGGAGGTTTATTTTTGAGTTCCCTGAAGCTTTTACCCCACGTGCTTGTCATTCGGTGACATCAACAAGTGTTTGCTGAACAAACGACGAATGAATGAATAAAATGAGTGAATACACGGGAGCCCCTCCGTGATGGAGTGGCTCCGGGAGCTGGTGGAGACGGCGCTGCTGGCTTACCTGCAGACCCGCGTGCACAGCCCACCCAGGACCTGTGCTTTCCTCCTCGTTGGCACTTACGGATTCCTCCAGAGACCTGAGGGAAAAATTGTACATGTGTCCTTTGCGAAATGACCAGGAAGAAGGACAAGGAAGATGGAGGCAGCAGAATGCAAGGACTTGACAATGGCCATCAGAGCCTCTTCAGGGGAACTTAGAACTTGTCTCCGGTGTTGGGATGTGATTTGGTAATTTTCTAGTTTAGAAGGCAGAGGGACCATCTGTTCTGATCAACAGGAAAAGCTGACACAGGGCAGAAGGAACAGACTTTTAACCCAGAGAGACCAGAGTCTGCATCCTGGCTTTGCCAGCGCCTGGCTGTCACTGACGTGTGACCCTGGGCACATCACTGTATCCCAGTTTCCTTATCCACAAATGGGGATAATAGTGCTGGGGTGACTATGAAGATAAATGAGACAGTAAGTGTGCACATGCCCTGCTCAGGGCCTGGACCACAGACTAAAGTTAGCTGAACTCCTGCAGCACAGAGAGGCCCTCCCATCAGCAATGGACATGTCCCCATCACACAGGGTCAGATGAGTGTCTTTCCAGTTGGGCTGTGTCTCCACACTACAAAAGAGAAGGCAGCTTCATGAGTCTGACGTCCCAGAGTGACTTCATCCAGCCTCCCAGGGACAGCAGGGCCCTACCACACAGAGCGGAGTGAGGAGCCAGTCTCCGCAGCCTCAAGTGGGGTTGGAGGGTCAGTGAAAACATTTATTCTGCAAGGAATCAAGGTTAGCCCCAAAGCCACGTCTACCCACGTCAGACAGGGCTGCTACATCACATGATCAATTGGAACTCTCTCTAGTGAACTAGGGTGAGAACCCCACCTCCACTTCGGTTTCTTCATCTATGAAAAGAAGTCAGTGATGCTCAGAGCGATCCAGGACATGAGATGAGCTCATGCATGGGAAACACCCACCCCGTCGCATGGCGGATACGCCCAACGTTCAGGTGAGCAGTGTCCCACCAGCAACTGGCCAGAGCCCCGCTCACCTTCCCCTGGTGCAGGCACTCAGCTCTGTCAGCCACGGGCCATCTCTCAGCAGCCGGAAGATACTGTCTGCCTTCTTGCTTTTAGCGTTACCCGGAGAAGCTGCTGTCTACAGTTCCTGTAGCTACCTTTCAGCCCTTCCCTTTGTCTTCCATGTTCCACAATTTCATTATGTTCTTGTGTCTAAGGGCAGACTTTTTTTTAACTTTTACAGTTAACTTATTGGGAGTGAGGTATAGCTCAGTGGTACAGCGCATGCTTAGCATGCACGAGGTCCTGATTCAGTCCCCAGTACCTCCATTAAAAAATAAAACAACAACAAAAAACCCCAAATAAAAAAATGGGGAGGGTATAACTCAGTGGTAGAGGTCATGCCTAGCACGTACGAGGTCCTGGGTTCAGTCCCCAGTACCTCCATCAAAATAAATAAATAAACAAACATAACTACTCCCCCTCAAAAAACCAAAAAACTTACTGAGGTATAATTAACATACACTAACACATACCCATTTAAATGTAGTTAGATGAGGGTTCTTTTTAAGAATTTTTGCTACAATTGCACATTTTTATTTTTATTTTGAGGGAGGAGGTCATTAAGCTTTTATTTATTGATTTATTTTTAATGGAGGTACTGGGGGTTGAACTCAGGACCTTGTGCATGCTAGGCACACACTCTACCACTGAGCTGTGCCCACCCCTGTAGTTAGATGAGCTTTAATAAATTATATCTTTGAAACTATCATCTCAATTGAGATACTGAAAACTTTTTTTTGAGATATAATTAGCAAGATACAGAAAATGTTTCCGAGGTTTGCCCATCTTTTTGTTGCTGAGTACAAGGCCACTGTAGTGAGTTTTCTAATCCATGAATGTGTTAAATTTCTTCATTTAGATCTTTTTAAATTTTTCTCAGCAATGTTTTGTAGTTTTTACTGAAAAGATCTTGCACATTTTTGGGTTAGATTTATCCCTAAGTACTGTATTTTTTGATGGTATTATAAATGGTATTTGATTAAAAAAATCATTTTTCCTATTGTTTGCTGCACTTATATAGAAGTAAAATTTAGTTTTCTATGCCAACTATGTAAGTTCTAGAAGGTTTTGTGTAGATTCTTTAGGATTATTCTGTGTACACCATGTCTTTATCCAGTTTGGGATTTGCTGTTTCCTGAATCTACGAACGTAAGCCCTTTGATTCTGGGAAGTGCTCTGTTCATTTCTCTGCAGAAGCATCCTTTATTATCTCTTGCTGGAACTCCTCTCTGTGTCCTTCCTGTCTCTCAACTCATATTTTCCACCTTTTTATCCTTCTGTGCTGCACTGTGAACCATCTTCAGATTTATCTTTCATTTCACTAATTCTCTCTTCAGCTACACATAATCTGTTTAACGGTTCACTTCATTTTTTTAATTGATTTTTTTTGATGGCCCACTAAATTTTTAATTTCAATGACTACACTTTTCATTTCTACAAACTCTTTTTGATTCTTTCTTCAAAACTGTTTGGTTATCTCTGGCTCATATTATCAACCCCGCTCTTCTGATTCCATTAAACATGTTACACATACAAATCATGTATCCTGAAGTCTGTGTGGGTCAGATTTTCTGTCATTTCTGCTGTCTTTCGCTCATGGTGATGTGCTTCTTTAAGTAAGTATACTGATTTTTTTTTACCTCTGGGCACATGCCCCTTGGAACTTTATCTGTGAGAATTCTTTGACACCTGGGTTGAAGACGTACTGCTCCAAAACAGAGCTGCATTTACCTCTGCTTCCTGGGACAAAAAAAAAAAAAAAAATCTCAGCTTGAGACTTTCCACACAGCATGTGTAAAAGGCTGAAAGGCCATGTGACAGCTTCCCTGTGCTGATAAACTCCTGGAGCCATATTTCCCCTCTTCAGCCAGTGCCAAGGTCAGCCCCGGCGGGCTCCCTGCGGTGAGGGGTGCATGGCTAGTTTACTTGTATGCCGCGGGTGTGGTCCGCTGGGGACTGGGCTTCATGTGGCGGTCTCCTATTGGCCTTCCCACACTGAGCGGGCTCCGGGCCCTGTCTTGTCTCCTGCCTCCTCCCAGCCGAAGTGGGAGCTGCGGGGCACCAGGTGTCAATGCCCAGCAGCCCGGCTGCTCCCCCCTCCGGATTTGGGCTTTTGATGGCTACTTATTTTCTTGTCATTACATCAGTGCATTTAAAATATCGTGGCCTGCGTTTTTATTTTCAGTGGGAAGATTGTTCCATATCTAATCGCCATATTGTAAGACACAGACATGTCAGGGATGTCTCCATTGTATGCCGTTGCCGTCTGCTCCAGATGGAAACAGGGCAGGATAACGGAGCCCCTCTCGAACTGCTGTACCTGAGTGACGTCTCTGAAATCTGTCCCTGAAGCAGATTTAACTTTTGGACATGGCGTCTACAGTCTGCACCAGAGCCCTCGCTGTAAGCCTGAGAAACAAACAAACAAAAATATTAAGTTTAAAAAGTGCTGACAGAATGCTAAAGAAACAGATCCATCAGAAATTCACCTCGGGGCAGGTAAGCCCCACAGCACCACGAAAGGGGCCCTAATGACTGCCTGCCACGTCTGCAGTGGTTTATAAACTGACAGTTCCACAAACCGAGAGTTTCAGCCCGTCTGGCTGCCCACAGTTACCCTGACTCCTCACGCCAAAGCCAAACTCAACCCCTAAACACCCACACAAACTGGTTAATGGTCATATGAAATTCAGAAGAAAAATAATGCAAATTGCCAATAAACATATGAAGTGATACTTACCCCTCACCCACAAGCCAAAGACTACAAAATAAATGAGACACTGTCTTTTACTGAGCGGACACTCATTTACTTAGTATTATTTATTAAGCACTTGTTATGTGTCATCGCGGAGCTAGGTAAGGACAACACAGCACAGCAGTGGACACACATCACTGTCAGCGTGGAGCTCACACTGTAGTGACAGGGGACAGACAGTGTGTACCTAAGTCGCCCACGTGGCCATCAGGTGGTGAGAAGGGCTGTGGAGGAAAGTTAGGCAATGAAGGGCGGGGCGGAGTGGGGCCAGAGTAGACAATTTCTATGGGGTGTTCGAGGGGTCAAGGACTGGACCACTGAGAAGGTGCCATCTCAACACAGAATAGGAACGCAGGAGGGAGCAAGTCACGCGGACACCTGGGGAGGAGCATTCAGCAGAAGCAATGACACGGGAAGGAGTGCGAAGCCCCCGAGCCTGGCGTTCTGGAGGAATAGTGAGGAGGCCAGGTGGCCGGAGCGGAGCGGTCTGGGGGCAGGTGGCAGGAGATGAGGTTTGGGAGTGTAGGCCCTGCTACAGGCAGGTCAGCCCTACAGGGGCTGTGAGACCTGCTCTGCTGTCCCCATCCCGAAATTCTTAATCATCTTACACGAACTTGTGTAAGTGAAGTCTGATGAGATAAGGAAGCATGTCTGAGTCGAGGACACCCAGGGTGCCCACTGTTCCTTGCCCGTTTTCACACAGCATGCCTGACGCCCCAGGAACAGGAATTCCAGTGAACTCACGCTTACTTCACTTCTTGGTACACAGACACTCTATCCGTGTTCTCAGCCTTCAGCTCACTGAGGAGTAAGGGAAGACTCAGAGGAAAAGGAACTGTCTTTCCCTCTTTCTGTGCCGTATTTTCAGAAGTGATTGGCTGTTCCAGGGAGGTAACAGGAGTAAGAGAAGACAAGACAGATATCCTTGGCTGTTCAGGATTTTTAGAACAGCCTTGCCTTCTTTCTGCAACTGAAGCAAGTTCTGGTTCCAAGGGAAAGCCTGGCCTCTCGGGTTATGGGTGACCCCGGTACCTGGGCATAGACGGCACACACCGCCTAGACGTGGAAGAAGTGACAAACGGACAGATGCCACCAGTAAGTCAAGTCACTTGAGGGCTGAGAGCCGACCATCGTTTTTAGCAACACAGAGATCACTGCTGGCTTGGACAGGAGCAACGTTAGTGGACTGATGGGGAGTGAGATCCTGTTTGGGGCAAGTTCAAGTGCAGGTAGAAGAAGAGGAACGGGAGGGGGAAGGGCATGGTTCAAAAGGAATGACGACCTGCGTCTGGCGTAACTGGTAGGCAGAGTGCAGAGCAGACACTGCAATGCGTTCTCTCTTTACCTGGAAACAAACTACACTACATTTTCTAGTCTTCCTTTCAGTCAGGTGTGGCCACGAGACCAGGTTCCCTCCAGCGGAACGTGAGTCGCTTCCAGAGCCCTCCTGGGTATCGCCTCCATGCTCTTGCCCCTTCAGCGGCTAGAGACAGCAGCAAACAAATCTCAGGGAATAACACAACCATCAGACGGCAGGCACCTGGGTCCCCGGATGCCCATACCAAGGACAGCTGCCCTTCTGATCTCAGTCCCTCCCAGGACTGTTACAATCGCAAGAGAAATGACTTCTTTTGTGTTAAGCACCACAGTTTGGTGACTATTTGTTACGGTGGCCTAGTCAATCGTAAGCCACCCACCACTGCACAAGCATGGAGGGGCTGAGAGGAAGGCAGAGCCTCAAGACTTCCCAACACAAGCTGACATCTAAAAGCAGCAGCAGCCACTGGCTCATGAGCCAGGCCCCCGTCTTCTGAGGCCCAATCTCAGGGTGGGCCTCGGCCGCTCTGCCGACAGGTGGCCTGACTGTCCCCACTCCCCCCACCCCACTTGACTGGACCAGAGCGGGAGACCTGAGTCAGCTAGACCAACCCGACTGCTTCTCCCAGGAGTTCATAACTGGGACTCAGCTCTTACAGTGGGTTTCAAATGAGATTCTGTGGTCCGTGAGTGGAGTGTGTTACTGTGAACTGGGGAGAGAGAGGAAGGGAAGGAGTGGAGGTAGGGAGCGGGGAGGAAGGCACAGGGAGAAACTGGGTGAGGGAAGGAGGCAGACAGGACAAGATGGCACTGGTGCTGTCGACTGCTCTTCAGTTTAGTTCTTCAAGGGGTCAAGGATGAAACTCCTCCCTTGGATTCTCCAAGATACCCCATGACCTTGTCAGTAACTTTAAAATTTTTGCTGAAACCATTCTGAAGTTGTTTTTTCTTTTTCCCTATTATTTGCAACTAAAAGATCTTTGGTCGAAAGAATTCCTTGATTTAACTTCTAGGAATTTGTCCTAAGGAAATAATTGGCCAAGTGAAGAAAGAGGTATTTGTAGTAAGTTTCACTGCAGAGTTGTTCACAGCAATGAAAACGAAAATCAACCTAAATGCCCATCAATGTGGGACTGGTCATTTATTCGTTCAACAAACATTTATTGAGCAAGCATTTACTATGTGACAGGCACTGTCCTAGGTGCCAAGGGTTTATCATACATAAAAAAGGGTATATAAATGTCCATTAACAGATGAATGGATAAAGATTTTATTTATATATATATTAATATATATGATAGTGATATATATATATATATAATGGAATATTACTCAGCCATAAGAATAATGAAATATTGCCATTTGCAGCAACATGGATGGACCTAGAGATTATCATGTTGAGTGAAGTAAGTCAGATAGACAAAGACAAATATCATATAATATCACTTATATGTGGAATCTAAAAAAATAACACAAATGAACTTACTTACAAAACAGAAACAGACTTAGACACAGAAAACAAACTTACAGTTACCAAAGGGGAAATGGGGGGAGGGATAAATTAGGAGTTTGGGATTTACAGATATACACTATTACATATAAAACAGATAAACAAGGACCTGCTGTGTAGCACAGAGAACTATATTCACTATCTTGTAATAACCTATGATGAAAAAGAATTGGAAAAAAAATATGTATAACTGAATCACTTTGCTGTACACCTGAAACTAACATATTATTGTAAATCAACACTTTGATTTAAAAAAAAAAAGGAGCAACCTAAATGTCCACTGTCAGATGACTGGATAGAGAAGTTGTGGTATATTTATACAATGGAATACTACTCAGCTATAAAAAATAATAAAAATAACGCCATTTACAGCAACATGGATGGACCTGGAGATCATCATTCCAGGTGAAGTAAGACAGAAAGAGAAAGAATACCTTATGTCACTTATATGTGGAATCTTAAAAAAAGAAAAAGAAAAAGAGGACACTACTGAACTCATCTATTAAACAGAAACAGACTCGCAGACATAGTAAACAGTCTTATAGTTACCGGGGGAAAGGGGGTGGGAAAGGATAAATTTGGGTGTTTGAGATCTGCAAATGTTAACCACTACATATAAAAATAGATAAAAAACAAATTTCTTCCGTGTAGCACAAGGAACTATATTCAATATCTTGTAATAACCTTTAATGAAAAAGAATATGAAAACTAATATATGTATATATGTTTATGCCTGGGACATTGTGCTGTGCACCAGAAACTGACATGTTGTAAATGACTGCACCTCAATAAAGAAAAAAAAAGGGCGCATGAATAACACTGGCAAAGGCTCCACTCTTGTGAAACTTGCAGTCTGCGAAGACGGACAGCACTCACCTTCGAATATATTTCTGATCAGGATGATGGGATTAGCTAAGGGAGGTCCCAACAAGAAGCACAAAGGCCCCAAAAAGGGGGTGGATATGGCCTGTTTCAAGGTCAGAAGGGAAAGCCCCTATGGCTAATGGAGGAAGATGATGAGAGGAGGTTGGAGCAGTGGCACCAAGGGCTGGAGCAGGTGAACAAGGGGCTCAATGAGGAGTCTGTGGCTTTAAAGAGACCAGGTGGGTCAACAGGTATGGACTTGAAAAGAACTGTGATGCTAAGTGAAAAAAGTGGACCAACAAGAGCACTTATAACCTCCTCCCTTCAGTCCACATGCCCCATCAAGTCTCCCTGCCCACCCTCCTTCTCACACCTGCTTCTATGAACAGCTAGCTGCCTGCCCATCCCCAGTTAGCTCTGAGTCCCCAGTTATCCTTACAGACCCCTGTGCTTCCTCTCACTGTGCTCACTCCAGTTCTAAATGGCGTGTCCATGTGTGTTTTAGTTTCTCTTCCTTACGTGACAGCAGAGCTGTGAAGGCAATAAACAGAGGAAGGACCCTTTCCAGGCACTGCTCCATCCATTTCACTTCCTCAAGGAACAGGAACTCAGGCAGCAGGAGGGCTGTATCTAACGAACTTGAGACCACGTAGTTGGGCTCCGTGAGAAACATACTTCTGCAGGGCTGGGTCCCACCTGCCCCCTGGTGGAAGCAGTAGGTGCCCTGCTTCTCGTGACTCACCCGCAAAAATGACTGCTTCTCCCCACAAGCTTTGCATGTCCATTTGAGACTTTTTTTCACCTACAATGAAATTTCAGAAATATCACTAAGATAATTATTTAAAACCGGTGGAACTGGATCAAAAAATAGTAATTTTAAAACATCAACGGAAAAGAATGAAGAGTCCAGAAACAAATCACCACACATGTATGAAAATTTAGTATATTATAAAGGAAGAAAGAAGAGACTTTAATAAGTGATTCTTGGAAATTGGCTATCCATACGAAAACAAAATCTAATTAGATCGCTACTACCTGTGGTTATCAAAAAAAACCGCATAACATTTTGATTATTTTGGGGGGGGTGTAACTTTTTATTTATTTTTATTGGAGGTACTGGGGATTGAACCCAGGACCTCATGAAAGCTAAGCACACGCTCTACCACTGAGCTATACCCTCCCCCCTACATTTTGATTCTTAATAAATCTGACTAGATAAGTTCCCTCTTAACATAATAAAATGCCTGACGTCCACCTCTAAAGCTACAGAATCACCACCACCATTCCCATGAAAGTCAAGAACAAGCCAAGGATCTGCACTATTATTTACCATTTTTTCTGGATGTACTAGCTGATGGCACTGGAAAAGAGAAAGCAATAACAGGTACAAAAAGGAGAAAAAAACCCTATCATTATGTATAGATATGATTTATTTCTTTAAAACCCAAGATAATCAAATAAAAAACTACTAAAACCAGTACGACAGTCTAACATAGGGGCTGGGTGGAAAATGAATACATCTTCAAAAATTAATAGAGTTTATGCAAGCAAACATCTAGTTAGAAGAGACAGTGAAAGAAAAAAGTCCATTTATAATGGCAACAAAGTAAATGTTATCAAGGGGCACCCAAGTTGTTTTAAGAGATAGAATGAAATAGCATGCTTAACATCACAAAGACATCTAGGTTGATTAATAAAAACTAATATGATTAGTATGGTCCTAATACAAAAATCATCAGGGCTTTTGGGGAAGCACCCAAAAGGATTCTAAGAAGGAAAAGCACATCTGTTACACGTTTAAGTGGGTACATCCTAAGATTCAGCAATTCTGCTTCTCAGCATCTACCTTCAAACACCATAAAAATACTGTGTACCTTCTACAGGTATTTAAGAAATGCATTCAGAAAATAATAAAAGGTCTGGAAGGACACACAGTAACTGGCTGGCTCTGGGTGGGGGCAGGCAGAACATGGTATAACAGGATCTTTGCAATTGGACAGGCCTGGCTCTGCCATTTATTAGATGGAGAGACTACTTGATTTCTCTGGATTTCAGTATTCTCTCTGTAAAACGATATAGACTTCAGAGGTTGCTGAAATTGAATGAGATGTGTGAAACTGCCTGGTACACAATCGACTTGGAATTAAACTGCTAATCCTTTTTCACTTGGTTTCAAAGCACTTTTCAGAATTAAAAATGACCATGAGAATATGCACTACATCATATACATGCAATAATTTAACAGTGGGAGTGATGCCCATTTAGTCTCAACTCCTAGAACCCCAAAATGAAATAAGCAAAAAGTTCCTGAGCCCCTAAAATAGCCCTTACGAAGCCACAGCAAACCTGCCGGTGCACACTCAGCTTCTATCTGACTTTTTAGCAAACGTTTTAAAGAAGTTAGACGTTATTCTTCAGGGCACAGCAGACTAGCAGAGAGCCAGGAGGAGGAGGGGACACCCACGATCCAGGAAAGAAGAGGTTAAGTGACACCTCCCATCTTACATTCTGACAGTCAGGGAAGCAATACGTTTTAGAAACTTCGGTCATCCTGTTTAATACAGTCCAGGCGCGAGATTATTTACACTTTGGGAAGCAGGCGTCGAGTCCCTCCCCACGCGGGTAAAGACGCGGGCAGAGTCAGAGTGCCAGCAGGGGCGCCCAGTCAGAGTGCCAGCAGGGGCGCCCAGTCGTGCCTCAGTTTTAAAAACTATCATTTCTCTTCTGTTTAAAACAAGAAAGAGCCACTTTGGGGGCCAGGCTCTGCAAGGAGGCTTTCCCTCCACCTTCACCCCGTGCGCTCGCCTGCCTGCTAGATACTCACGAGCTGCCCCTACAGAAACGAATCTAACAACCAAGAAAAACCCGAAAAAAGCCCAGAACAACGTCACGAAGACGCGACATCGATAAACCCGCGTTCTCAGGACAGAGCGTCACTTGTACGGGCCCCGCGACCGCACGGGACGGCGCCCACTCCGGGCAGGGCGCGGGGAGGAGGTCAGGCCCCCCGCGGCCCCACCGGTCCTGCCCGCGGTCCCCGCGTTCGGAGGACGAGGGGGAGGCCGGCGCCCTCCCCACCTGGTGAGCCTGGAAGAGGCGGCAGCTGCAACACCGAAGGACCCGCGCCTGCTGAGGAGGCGCCATTACGGCCACCAGCGCGCGGCGCGTGCGCTCCGCTGCCCTGTCAGCCTCGGTCCCACCCACTTCCTGAGCGCGGCTCCTCCAGCCCGGCGCAGCTTCTTTTGCGCGTGCGCAACACGCGCCGGCCATTGAAGCTCCGCCCCGACCCTCTGAAGCTCCGCCCCCCGCTCTCCGGAGGCCACTCTATCCCGTGGCGCTTCTTGGTGGTGGGTTGGGACCAAGGGCGACCTCAGGACTCAGGCCGTCTGTACGCTGCCCAGTCCGGCATTGTTTGGAGTTTCCGCAGTCAGGTCACAGGTTCTCTGAGCCCAAGCCATTTCCACTTGGGCTAGTTGGGCAGATTGAATTTGCAAGGGCGGGGCCTCAAGTCCCCTTTCCGGTCTGGCGGTTGTTGGTTCCCTACCTTCTGCTCCTTCAGGTTGGAGAGAGGGAGCTGGAGGGCACTTCCCTTCTCCAGCTGGCACTCCCTGATTCCCAGTCTGCTGGCCAGTAAGTCGGAGACGAGGTATTGGGGCAAGGAGGAACGACTTTATCCAGAAAGCTGGCCAACCGAGAAGATGGCACACCGTGAAGTCCTGGAGAACCATCTTCCCCCCAAGTCAAAATTCAGGCTCCTTTTATACTAAAAAGGGGAGGGGAGGGAGTCTGGTTGGTTGTTGCCCACCTAGGTCAGGTCCTGATGTTGCTGCAAACCTCCAACAAGACAAATGTTATTTTCTATTTTGCAACTTTTTATCTTTATATGAATGGGAAAGTGTTATACTGGTAAAGGTCAGAGCCTTGAAAATAGGCTCTCCTGTATATTTCAGGATATGGGCAACATTCTTTTACAAAAGGTGCAGAATCGGCATGACTCAGCTTGGGAAACAGAGCACAGTGTTCAAGTCAAAGGAGCAAATCTAATATGAAGTCAGATTTGTTCTTTTCTATTACACCTGGGCCCATGGTTAGAATTTGCAGGACCCCTGGGCAGAGGTAGTCAGTCAACCTTTGAACTGGGCCAGAGAATCCTAGGAGAGTAGGCAGTTCACCAGCTCTACGCTTCTCAGAGAGAGAAACAGAGATGGCCAGCAGTTGAAAACGAAATCAGTCCTTCCTGCAGTCCCGAGGAAGCCCCATTCTGAAAGGTGGAGGCCAAGTCCTGCTCTGGGCAGGGAGGAATTTTGCACCCAGCATGCCCGTCAAGGCATTCACATGTGCCTGACAACATAAATCATCTTGTATAAAAGAAAACCAGAAATGCCCAATCCTGACAAGTAAGAACCCATCTTAAAGGATGCTAGAACAGTAAAAGGGAAAAACAACCTGGAAATGACCTCTATCCTAAGAAACATCTGAATCACCCAGATTAATTTATACACTGATGTTAACTGATGTGTAACAAGAAGCAAATGGAAATAAATATTCTAAAGAATGCACGACTATGCAAGTCCATTACAAAGAGTTTTAGTTTGAAGTTAAAAAGTTGGCATGTGTATTGTTGGGAAGCAAGGAGGTTACAAAGTGTACATATTTTCAATTAGGTAAAAGCAGGCATTATTTCCAGGTGTCGGGGAGAAGGATTAGATTTTAAATTTTGGAAAATCCAAACTTTCTATAATAGCATATATTAGAAAAAATTAGTTAAAAAAATGATGCTTGATATTGAATATACAGTGTCCAGACCACCTCTGCAGCAACCAGGCTCCCTCCCCCCACCGCCCCCTCAAATCACAACCTCTACAGCAGTCAAGGCTTGGTTAAGGACTGCCAGTTGCCCTCCTCTTTGCACCCCCCACTTTCATCTCAGGACCAACCAGAGAAAGCCAGTTACGCTCATCAAACCAATCATGTAAGACATCCTGCTTCTAGTTAGCCAGACTGTGTCCCCACCAGCAGCCTCTATTCAAAGCACACCTGAAGCCTTCCCTCTGCCAGCCTTTGAGTCTCTGCCAAATGTAAGTAATGGTGGCTGACTCCTTTTCTAAAGCAAGCGCTGGATAAATGGTCCCTGTTCTCATTTGGGTGGTCTGTGTTTATTTCCACATGTCTGAGTCATCGTGGCTGAGAGCAGAAGGCAACTTGCAAAGAATGTTAGGTGGTTAATGAAAAGAACAGAATAAAAATTTCATATAGTATGAGTTCAACTTTGAAAAAGAGAAGAAACAAAAACACCAAAAAACTGAGTCTTAAATACTAGGGAAAATTGTTTTTCTACTTTCCTGTGTTTTTTTCCTTTTTGCAATAAACATGTAATCCTTAAAAAATTCATATACATGTATTTTTTTCCTTCTTGGAAATTATAAGAATGCCTTGATGAATGATTTGGTACAACATATCAGTTGGTAAGCAGTTTTAAAATACACAGTTATGTTTACTTACAGAATAAAAAATGTATTTAAAACTTTGTATTATCCATATATTTAGTGTTACTGTTCTGATTGTTAAACAGTTTGAATATCATGCCAGGTTAAATGATTAACAGATGTAAGTACTATTGTACATTCTTTTATCATATAAAAAGGCTAGCATCCGCTTTTATATTCTTCTGCTTAATTGGTATATCTCAAATTTACTCTTCTACATAGTACATAAAACATTTATCCAAATTCCAACTTATATAAATCTTTCTAATTGATTACAATCAATTTAAGACTTTAAACTGCCAACTGTGTGGGATTCTTATGTACATCTTTACTTAATTACGGCCAACAGTCTCTCTGGCAATGAATCTGGTGAAATTAATTTATGACAGAACATGTTAGTCTGTGTAAATACTATAAAGGAAATTACATTACTTGTTGTTAAGAAAGAAAAACATTGTTCAGTTTCCTTGATGTTGTTTTGCTGCATTTATTGAGATGTGACCCAGCAGTTGTGAACAAGGTAAAATCATGGAGATTGTTACTTTAAAAACCATCCATAAAATCTAAAGAGACAGAAAATAGATTAGTGGCTGCCTGGAGCTGGGGGAGGGAACAGGGGTCGGCAGCACTGGGCAAGAGGTGTCTTTCTGGGGTGATGGGAATATTCTGAAGTTGAATTGTGATGGTTGCACAACTCTGTAAGTTTACTAAAAGTCACTGAATTATAACTTAAAACAAGGGAATTTTATGGTATGTAAGTTTTGCCTCAATTAAAGCTATTAAATTAAAAAAAAAAACAGCCACAGAGATGTATCTTTTAGTAGAAATAAGAGCAACCCCATGTCAGTGCAAATGCTGACACTGACGACTGGCTCCTGCTGCAAAGCTTGGGGTTCCACATGGCTCAGCCTGCTGCACATGTCCCCACAGTCTGCCTCCTGAACCCAAAGGTGTGCTGCAGCCCAGGCCCGAGCACACACCTCCTGCACCTGGGACCCAGGCTGCGCAGCTCGGGGCTTCCTCTGCCGGTGCAGGTCCGTAGGCCCCGCCCAGCCTGCATGCACGCTTCCATGTCTCCATCCTCCCTGGGGGGTCTTGAATCTCCACCTCCTGTGGGGGACTGAGTGGAGCCTCTGGAACATGGCCTGGGCCCCATACCTGCCTGGGGAGAAGCCAGGAGGCCGAAGCCGTGGTTGAGGGCCATATTAATTCTCTGTACACAGTGTGGTTTTGAGTTCTTTCAGGGATTTATTAAGGCATTGAGCACAGTGTGATTTTTAGCCAACTGAAATGAACACAAGGAAATATATCAGGACCTGAGGGATATGCTTTTAAGGTTAATGGTGAGGGTGACAAGCTGAAACAGAGTTTAGTGTAATGCTGGCACAGGTGGCACCCACCCCGGTGTCCCTCAGCCAGCTCAGGCGCAGGGGCTCCTGGAGAGCACCTCAAAGTTCTCACCACTTTGGTGCCCAACAGGCACATGACGTCCCTACCTGGTGCCAAGTGGCAGGACAGCCCCCAGAGCACGTGGCTGTAGGAGAGGAAGTGGAGGACGGGGTGTGGCAGGTCAGAGATCCCCTGGCACTATGCAGGGGCAGGCAGCCCCAAGGCAGGACAAGCGGGTGGGGAGCCCCTGCCTGGGCCCAAATGCAGCTGTTCAGCCTTCTTTCCATTTATAACTCACTGCTTCTGGGGAGAACGGGAGGAGTGTGTCCATATGGAGAAAACAGAAAGGGAGACAGGAGAGACAGGCCATCCCCCTGGCCTCGGGGCCCTCAGCCCAAACCCGCGGCCAGCTCGTGGTCACTGGAGGTGCTGAACTGCCTCTCCACCTTCCTTTGGTCCTTGGTCTTGAGTCCAATGTCTACACTCTTCTCAAAAAAGTTCACCAGCACGGACTCTGTCAGGATGGAGGCCAGGATCTGCTCGAAGGAGATGCACCAGTCCGTGTCAACAGCACCCCCACAATGGGTGGTGGCCACAGGGCCGCACGCCTCCCCGCCCACCAGCACTGTGTCGTCGGCCAGATCCTCGCACTGCAGGGAGCCTGTGCTGACCACCGAGTAGGAGGACACAGACATGTCGTCTTTGGTCTCATCGTCAGACAGGGGCTGCGAGGGGGAGCCCTGCCCCTCGCCGCCGCCCCCTTCGCCCACCACTTGGCTCTCCTGCGGTGCTTTCCCGAGGTGGGTGTCTCCACCTGCTTTGGCCTGGGGGTCCCCTGCAGCTGGCAGCTGAAGCTCCCGGGCTGTGTCCTGAGGGGGGTCTGGGGCTGGCGGCTGGTCCTCCTCAGGGGCATCGTCCTTGGGCTTTCTGCCTGGCCGTGCAGTAAACCTCTTCCCCACCTCCCCGATGCGGAGCAGCAGGCTGGCCACTGTGGCGATGGCATGGTACAAGTCCTGCTCCATGGGGTCTTCACTGAACATGTTGTAAAGCGTCTTGCACAGCTCAATGAACTGCTCCTTTTAAGGGGAAAAACAGAAAAAGGACAGGGAGAGGGTAAAAGCTGGGTCAGACTGCCCTGAGGTCAGCCACTCATAATGCTGCCCATCTGACTGTGTGGGGGTGTTGTCCTGTTAGTTGTCTCCACACACCTGTGCCTTGACAAGCCCATTTCACAGATTAGGACACTGAGGTGCAGAGAGGGAAAGGGCTTTCTTTTCCAGCTGCCTTTCTTTCAGCACAGATAGAAAGATTTGGGGTCTCTCTCTGTCTCTGTGTCCATTCTGTTGGCAGAGATGGGCCTATTTCAATCATGACTTTCCAGACCCAGTGACGGCAAGGCCTTCTTCACTGTGTTTTAGAGTCACTTTGAGCTTTTTATGTCTTTAACCAGAAGCGACTTCAGCTCTGTCCTTCATGAAGCTCTTTGGAGTGATGACAAGGCCAGGCGGCCTGGGCCGGTTGGGAGGGGAGGAGAGGTCAGGTTCCATGTCCCGAAACTATGCATTCAGGCCTCCTGGCCTGAGAGTGGGATGAAGCCTCACTCCACCGGGTACCCCATCCTTCAGGCCTGGGGATGAGGGAGTGCTCAGAATTGCTGGGTACCTCTCGGGGCACAGTGGGCCGTGGTCAGGCTGCAGCTCAACTACTGCCTTTGGTCAGATGTCTGTGGTCCTGGCTGTGAGACCCTTGGCAAGAGGCCACACTCCCTACCTAGAGACCAGCAAGTGGCCAGCGGGCGGTGGGCCTAGCAGGCCCGAGTGCGCCCAGCTCCGGGCTGGGCTGGGAGGGGGCCGGCGGGCGGTGGGCCTAGCAGGCCCGAGTGTGCCCAGCTCCGGGCTGGGCTAGGGGGGCAGGAGCACTGTGACCCTGCCTTGTGAAAGGTGGTGTGAATCTCCGCCTGTCGCGGCTCACCTTCCCCAGCGCTTCTCTGGCTCATAGATACCGATTGAACTGAAGCAAGTCACCACCCACGGGGTGTCCTGGACAAGACCACTGTCCTTCTGGAATAGCCCCTGACTGCCGTCGGACTAGCAGCTCTAGAGGAGGGCAGGGGAATTCCTACATCCCAGGGGCTGCTGGGAGGCAGGGTGGCAGGGTGCTGGTGGTAGAGCCCAGCTGTGGTCAGAATTTTCCAGAAGCATCTGTTGCGTGTTCCCACTGGGCCTACCTGGTTCATCTTGGGAAGATCCTTAATCGTCTCCTTCTGAGCCTCCTTCTCCTTGGCCCACATGCGGAGGTAGTGCCGACAGTCAGGAGGGCTGGATGCTTTCTCCTCTGCGGGTTGGGAGAAAAAAATAAATCTCTGTCAGATGAGAGAAAGAAGGCTGGGGGCTGGCAGCAGGGGCTAAGTGGGTTTAAGTGTCGTCTGGCATGGAGCTACCTGGGCCCTACTGCAAAACACCCTGGCATCTGGAGGTTGTGGTGGTGATGGAAAAACACCCCAGAATATCCACAGGTCTCCCCTGAGTTACGCTGAAGGGGGTTTGAGCTCAGCTGATGAGGATGGTCCTGACCTCAAGGTGGAGACGGAACCACATGGAAGCTGGAGAGAGGGCGGCCTGAGGAGAGGCTGGGCACCTGGAGGAGTTCTGGCAGAAAGCAGGCACCCCCAGAGGGAGGTGGTGATGGCCAGGGGTGTGCACAGCTACAAGGGTCAGGCCTGGGGCTGCTGAGCGCTGGGCGGCTGAGGGGCTGGGCTCAGGAAGAGCCGGGTGCCAGGCACGAGTCCGCCATCTCCCCCGGGCAGGGGGCTCTTCCGCAGCGAAGGGGCAACCAGACCCCACCACCCCGAGACCTCCCCCGGCATCAGTGGATAGAGGCCTACATGTACCTCTTCTTTTTTCTTGGACATCCTCATTGCCAGCTCCCTCTCGCTCTTCTTGCTGTAGTGTTTCTGGACAACCAGAAGAAAAAAAAGAACAAGAACATACTTCCGTTACGACTCCAAACCACTGGTCTGTGAGCGGTCTACCTAGTCTGTGCTCTCCTGCAGGAGCGGCCCCGCCCTGGCCCCTGGGCCAGCGGGTCCTGCGCGCTGCTGCTTCTCTGGCCCCCAGCAGGGCTGGCTCTCCCCACCTGGGTACGTTAAGCCAGAGAGCCACCGACCTTCACGTCCTCTCTTCCAAAAGAATACAAGTCACACTACAGTTTTTAAGTGAACGGTGATGCATATACGGGCAAAAGTTCGAGACTAATTGAATTGAATTGAATTACCAATTCAACCTGCAACTGCCACACCAGCTGATGAGGACTTTAATGCACGTGAATCCTGTGCTCAGCACTGAATTTCTTAAAGTGACAAACTTGCTGGAGTCCGCACACACTGTGCTTCCTGGGTTGGCAGTGAGCCTGGGGAGAAGAGGCTGCCCAGCTCTCCCAGACCTGTCCCCCAAGGGGGTGTGACTGGGGTGGTGGCAACGTCCCAGCTCTAAATGGCCCTGCCAGCCACGTGGTGGCCGGGAAGGGCGCAGCTCTCTGGGCTCAGGCCTCTCACCAGGCAGCAGACCACTGCCTGGAGGCTCGTGAGGTCTGGGGACACAGGGCTCTGTGCCCCAGTCCCTGGCTTCTCCTGGACGTGCCTGCGAAAAGCCAAAAGCATCTTTGATTTGCCAGGTTCCAAGGTTCATCTGCTTCTTTAGTTTTGTGCACTGGAAATCAAAGACCTCAAGCTTCACAGTCAAGTAAGCCTTTGACACTGTCAACGGGACTGCTCTGGGTCTTTTTTTTTTTAATTGAGTTATAGTCAGTTTACAATGTGTCAATTTCTGGGGTGCAGCACAATGCTTCAGTCATACAGAAACACACATATATTCACGTTCATACTCTTTTTCACTGCGAGCTGCGGCACGACAGCGAACACACTTCCCTGTGTGCTCTGGGTATCTCGATACACACTGCTTTGCACTTCCCTTTTGGGTGTGAATTACGTTTGGCCCGTGTGATCTATCCCCCATGAGAAATTGTAGGAGAGTTTTGGTCACCAGCTTCATTGTCAAATCCCAGGCCCAGAATGCCCCGTCACCTGGGATCCAGCACTCCCACAGGGCTTTAAATGTAGCACAGGAATGGCTTCTAATTGGCACTAACACATGTAAAAAGTTGTGTGGACATGAAACTGTTTCCAAGGAAAGCATCCATTACTCTCTCCACTTCCAATCATCGGTGCTTTGTCTGTTTCACAACGACAGCTTTGCAATGATAGCATTTCGTGGTTTTTCCTATGGACGTGATGACAGGATACCTTTCTTTTTTTTTTTTTGCGTGTGGCGGGGAGCTGAAGCCCTGGTACCTGTGCAACGCCCACTGTGCTGTGTGTCCCCATCTGCTGCGCTCACAACAGGCCAAGCTGCCACCCCTCTCCCCGTCCCCCACCCACGGCTGGCTCTGGGTCCTCCCTGGGACTGAGCCACACAGGAGGTGTCTCTTGGACCAAGAGCTTCCAGGCCTCCTGATGGTGCCAGGGAGTGTTTGGAAGACTAAATGCAAGGCCCTGGGGAAGCCAAGTGCAAAGGGGGCACCCCTGCCCCCCAGGCACTGACCTTGAGCCTCCCAGGGCAGCAAAAGATCCAGATCGGAGGCCAGAAGAGATGCTGGAAGAGACAGCGGAGGAGGAGCGGAGGCAGAGGGAGGGAGAAGCCAGGGTCCAGGAAGGCAGAGAAAAAGAGAAACAGGAGTGAGAACAGCCCCGGGGGCCTGGCCTCAGGGAGCGAGGCAGCGTCCCCTGGCCGTCGCTCTGCAGCTCTCCACGGCAGCGCATTCCCCTAGCCCAGCAGGGCCGCGGGCCACTGCGTGGCAACAGAGCCTGAGGCCAGCGGCACACGGAGTGCTCACCTTCTGAGGAGCTGTCCTCAGTGAAATAATGGGTTGCTTCCAGGGCTGACTCGGCCTCCTCTGGGCTCAGGGCTGTACTCAGAGAGAAAGGAGGGTGAGGGCAGGAGGGAACAAGTGATTCTCACCAAAGCAAAACTCCCCGAGTCCTAGACAAAGGCCTCCCCACCACGCCCACCATGTGGCCCACCGCTCCCAGCCCTGTCGATAAGCTGCGTGGCCATGGTGCCAACAGTGACAATTGATTCTGGCTGACTCGTGTTTGAAACGTAACGTAATACATGTCCCAAATAAAAATCCAGGCAGTGCAGCTGGCAGTCAGGTGAACGGCCATCCTTTCTCCCGCCCGATGGTGGTGTGGATCCTTTCGGGTGTTTTATGCTCCTGCAGGCACGTGCGCGGGGACGAGCCTGTTCCCTGCTCTCATCCTGCATACCCTGGGCACTGTTCCTCCCCGTACACACTGGCTTGTCTCATCTTGTGAGGAAGGAGTCCCTGGGGACTCGGATCTACGAGGTTCTCTGCAGGGGGCTTAGCCCGTCACGTGGAGGAGGGGGGGTCAGAGAGGTTCAACAGGCGTGGCACAGGGCGAGGTGGCAGGTGTGGGCCACCACCAGAGCCCTTGATGGAGGCGCCATGTGCCCTCACCCACAGGCTGTCGGCCCAGAGTGGTCTGCCAGCCCAGGCCCCTCTCTCAGCAGAATCAGAGGTGGCCAGTCCCAGTCTTCCCTTGAAGAGGCCCTGCTCCTCATCACATTACAGGGGAAAACCAGCTGCAGGTGAGAGCAGGGCTCTCCGGCGCCGAATGCACAGAGCAACCCTGTGGGCACCTTTAAGACTAAAGTCTGGGCCGGCCCCAGGCCAGTTAGGTGAGCACCAGGATGAAGGATCACTCAGGCCACCTCTGAGGCACCGCTGACTCCTTGGTGGCAGCTCAGGAGCAGCAGGGACTCGGGGTGGCCCCTCTCTGGGGCCAGAATTTTCACCTGCCTGAGCCCCAGCTCTCTCCTGCGAAAAGCGGGAGCTCCCCGCTTGGAGAACTCTGAGTGGCGACCCCTGAGCAGGTGGGCTCGGCCTGCTTTTGGACCAGCTGCCGTAGGCCAGCCCCCGTCTGTGTCCCAGCAGGCGCAGGCACGGACAGCGAAGCCAGCGGGGAGCAGCCACACGACAGGGCTCCCTGGCCGCCCCTTGGGCCTGGGCACTGCCCCCCGGCTGCCCGTCTGGTGATAAGCAGGAACCCTTGAGAGACTTAAGGACCAGCTAATGAACACAAGGGGTCTTAGCTTCAAAACCTGAATCTCCACTCCTGTGACCTGCCTCATGGATTTGCAGTCCAGCGGTCCCCTGCTCCATCTGCACCCTTGCCCATGGGCGGGGTCCTCCCTGAGACGCCCACACACCCCCTCCCAGGTCATGGCCCTGCTCTCAGACCAAGACTGGGCTGGGCCTCTGCCCCGGCCCTCCAGCTGCTCCCTGCTCTCCGTCAGGACCGGAGAGCCCCGAGGCCCAGCACCCCCAGGAAGCCTGTGCCTGCACCATGGCACGCTGCAGCCCCAGCTCGGGACATGAGGAGCCCTTGCTGGGGATGGGGAGGGGAGGCTCTCACCTGGAGGCAAGTGCAGTTTGTAGAGCACCTTGAGCTTCTCTGTCAGGTCCCCGTGGTACATGCCACCTGTGGAGGAAGGCCAGCGAGGAGGCATGCTCACACGTCCCACGGCCAGGCCACAGTTGAATTCCTCTCCTTCCAGTGGGTTCTGGTGGAACCCTCCTCACTGCCTGACTCCCTCCTGGAGAGGCCACTGGGAGTGGGCACCAGGCCTCCCACCTTCCCTTCTCTGGGGCCTGCAGACCCACCTCTAGCAGCCCCGATCTGAGGGAGGGAAGGGGGGGCTCCCACTGGACCTCCACGTGTCTCCACTGGGAAGACTGCCCTTCCTTTATCAAGGGTCAGGGGCCCCGGGCTGCCCTCGGCTTGCTGCAGGGGGGAAGGCTGGATAGCCTGGCATCCAGGGAGTCAGTCAGCTTCTTCAGAAAGGGCACGGGCATGGACGGACGCCTGCAGGCCCAGAGCCACTCACTCATCCCTGTCACGAACTCCTTGAAGTTGATCAGCGAGTCCTTATTTTCGTCCAGGAGCCGAAACATGCGCCCCGCCAGCACGGCTGTGTGGGAGCCGCAGGCCCAGGGCGTCAGGCTGGCGAAGAGCTCCCGGAACTGGTTTGCGTCAATGCGGTACTGCTCCAGGTAGGGCAGGCTGGGGTCCCGACGCGCCGCTGTTGGGCGGCTGCGTCCCCAGTACTGGCTCGCCAGGTGCTTGGCCTGCAGGGGGCACAGCCCGGTGAGACAGCCTGGCCTCCTGGCCCCTGGGTGCTCAGGATCAGCAGGCTGGTGGGTGTGTCCACCCCCCTCCTCCGTCTGAGTTGGCACAGTCTCGGACATCAAGCACTGGCCCAGACAGCATCTCACAGAACCTCCTGCACTGGTACCATCAGCCCTTGTTTACAGACATGGGAGTTGAGACAGAGCCCGAGGGCCGCCAGCCACAGCGAGCCACAGCGAGCCACAGCGAGCCACAGCGGGTGAGAGGGCCCACAGCAGGGGAGGTCACAGCCAGGTGCTGGCTCGACTGCTCTGACCCTGAGGCCACAGCAGGGTGGCCACCTTAGGGGCTGAACCAGAGGCAGCCGGAGGGGCAGATGGGACCTGACGAGAGCAGAAAGACAGTGTAGATGAGGTTGCTTCTGCCTGCTCTTCCTCCCTTTTCCCCTCCTCCTGTCAACAGCACCTGAACTTTTCTTGGAGAACCCCTCCTGTCTCACCTCAAGTCATAGGGTGGGCACATGGCCCAGTTTTGGGTCAGCAGAAAACAGCCTCCTAAAGCACCTAACCTGAGTCAGTCCAACAATCAACCCCTGGGCTTTTTGCTAAGACCATTTGGAAAGAAAAATTCTCTTTTCATTTGGTTATTGGGAGGACTGGATGGCCCTGGAGCTGCTGACAATCTCTCTTGCCACGCTGTAGGAAGGGCAGTCTAGATGATACCTGAGATAGGGGAGCCTGACGGCATGTTGGAACACCTGGATCCAGCCATGCCTGAAGCTGTATATTCCTACACTTTTCAGTTACATGAACCAATACATTCCTTCTTGTATAAGTTTACTTGAGTGGATTTTCTTCCCCTTAAACGAGTGTCGGCCTAAACTCCAAGGAGGACTAAATCTACCATGTGAGGTTTGTGGTCACTGCATCAAAGGATGCTTTTAAATCTAGTGCTCTCCTGGCAGGAGGCTTCTGTGCTGAGAATATATTTAGGGGACTAGGATGGGGTCCTACTGGCCCTGCCCTTGCTCTTGGTTGTCACCTTAAACACCATGTAAAGGTCCTCCAGCTCTTCAATTGAGAAACCAATGTCTCCAGGTATAGCTCGGACCTAGAAGGAAAGAGAAACATGATGTACTGATGGATTCTCAAGTTCCTGTTCTTTGAGAAAATCCCCACAAGGATGAGGGCAAAGATACAAACCACCCTCTTGGTGCCGCCAGCTGGCTGATCACGTGAGAGTGGTCCACTCAGGGAAGAAGGCGTGGTTCACACGTTTACCCTACATCACCCACCCTGACACTCCGTTCACACTCCCTGAGCTCCTTCCTGGTGGGCACACGGGGACTTCTCTGTCCTGAACTAGTCAGGGACACAGGGTGCGGGGCAGTGACCTAGAGATGCTATCTGGATCCCTGAAAAGACCCCAGCACCAGCTCTCTGGAAGGCATCCCAGAACTTCCCAGTAACTTCTTCCTATGGAGTCGGGAGGGTGAAGCCTTGCAGCAGAGGTTGGTGGGCTGGGTGGACAGAGGGCTGGGTGCCTGAGTGCTGCTACCCAGGGGCAGGGGCAAAGCCAGGCACTAGGGCTCAGCCCAGAGCAGGATCGTGCTTGGCTTTTAGGCCTCGGGGCATCTGAGCAGCTTCCCTGTGACCAATCTAAGAGCAGGCAATAGTGACCAGGCCTCTCCCCACTCCCCCAACTTTGTACCTGCACTCCTGGACTCTAGTCCCACACAAGGCAGTGCTGGGGGCTCTGCACCCCTCCCCATGCAGAGAGGTCTGAAGACAGCACAGCAGGAGCAGCCCGCTTGGGTCGCCACCCTGGCCCCAGCCCCAGCTGCACCCCGGGGCCCCGGCCCATCCCTACCACGCTCCTCTTGGCCGTATCCTCCAAGGACTGGATCACCTTCAGCCTCTGCTTAAACCGCATCTGCTCAATGTCCTCGGCTCTCAGGCTGCTGAATTTCTACCACCAGAAGTGATTCAGTGAGGTAAGATGGGACCACAGCGCAGAGGACAGCCCCCCACCACGGCCACCTGCACCCACACGGCCGATGGCGCGCCTGGCCAAACAGCCCTGGTAAGTCCTGACCTCATACGACACCTTCAGGAGGTCGAAGATGTCCACCTCTTCAGGAGGGGCATCGCCACTGGTCAGCAGGGCATGGAGGTGTGGGATAGGGGGAGAAACACTCTGCTTGTTGACAACGTTGTCCAGGTATCTGTAAGGATTAAAGGACAGAAGTCTAGGCCACCCACAGGCGACGTAGGTGTCTTACCCACAGCTGAACGATGCGGAGGGACCTAATTTGCCTAGACTCCCAATTAACGAGCGAGCTTGCTGAGGGCTGGACATCCTCAGGAGGGCGGGGTGTGAGCCACTGACTGCAGCGAAGAGGGGAGAGGGGTGCCCTAGCAAACCAGGGGTGCCCCCTGAAGGCAGTGGAGAGAAGGCCCTGCCCCCTAAGAGGCTTCAGCACTAACTCTGAGGAAACCAGGCTACCCTCGGGGGGCCCCTAGGTGGGGATCCTTTATAGGCCCAGACCCCACCACACCAGGTCTGTCCCAGCTGGACAGATGACACACTCCCTCCACCTGGTGGGACACTGGGGCTGTGAGGACTCCCTGCCCTGGCCAGGAGAATCGGGGACCAAAGGAGTGTCCCAGGAGGAAGGCGAGGGAGAAGCCCAGCTGTGGGGGTGTTTGTGGGAGCACAGCCTCAGGACAGGGCCTGACTTTGGCTGGACCAGCCCAGCCACGACCCCACGTTCTCCCAGGCTCTCTGGCTGGGCTTGACACCCAGGTGGGAGACAGTGGTTGGTGCCCCGATACCCCCTGGTCCCGGTCCCCTCCCAGGTCAGGCCTTGCTCCTGAGGAGGGGCCCCATCTGCCTGGTGTAGGACGCGGGCATGAAAACGCTTGCAGACTCTGGCCACAGGCAGTGTCTTGTCATCACTGAGGACAGAGAGCTAGTAAAGTCCACAGCAGGGAGGCAGCAACTCTGCCAGCTGAAGACCTTTGTAGGTTCCTGGTCAGCAAGCACTGGGCTGGCTCAGGAGACAGGGGGCAGCGTCCCTGGCTGTGCCGGGTGGCTGGGCATTCCAGACTGGGCAAATACATGCACATGCGCTAGCAGGACTACAGAGCTCAGGGCCTGGGCCAGAGGGAGGATCCCCTGGTAGGGCGCCTGGATGTAAGGGCCTTGAAGGCCAGGCTGGGGGACTCAGATCCTCTGCTCAGAGAACCACCAGTGGCACAGGGAGTCCTCATGTCCCAAGGGAGGAACACGGTCAGATTCTGATCAGAAAGACCCTTGAGATGCTGGCGGGTGAGGAAAACCGTGAGAAAGCAGGCCTGGGGCCCAGGGCAGGGGTGTCACAGACCTGCTCTGAGGCTGAGGGTGCTGAGGGAAGGGGCTGGATTTCAGAGAGAGTCTGAGGATGGGCTGTGGGACTGAGGAAGGAGGAGGCAGACAGGATGGCCCCGGGCTTAGGTGTGGCTGTCTGGGTATCACGCAGCTGCTACAGCAAGCCCAGCACAGGCCCCCCATCTAGGGAGCAATGCTGCTGAGCTGGGGAAGGCACGGCCAGACTGTTCTGTGGGATAACAGACACCGGCCTTCACTAGAGGCGGGAGGCCCTGCTGTCCCAGTCACCTCCTGCCCACCAGGCCCTCCAGGCCCGTGTGCTCTGGCCCAGACCTGTTCTCCTAGCACTTGCTACCACTCCAGTGCCTACCAGGAAGGAGGCTCTCTCCTGCCCCCTGGTGTGTCCCCAGGTCTAGCCCTTTCTGGGCACCTGGTGGGCACAGTCCCAGGATGCTGACTGAGGAATGCGTGGGGTGGGGTCAGGCCCTGCCGTCCGTGGGAGCGTTGGCCAGCTCCCCTGCAGGAGGAAGGAGGCCGGCTCGGTTACCTGCCCAGAACGGTCATGGCCTCGCCCTCGTCGCTGCAGCCCAGCAGCTGCTCCATGTTGGCATCCAGGACAGCCAAGGCCACCTGCAGGATCACCTTGATGCCCTCGTAGAAGAAGCAGTCAACAATGACCACGGCACTCTCGAAGGGCATGACACTGAGGAAGAGGGTCAGGAACCAGGAGAGTGAGATGCTGGAAATCACCCCCAGGTCCTGCATCTTCTCGGAGAGCTGGGGCAGAAAGTCTCTTGTGAGCTCTTCAAAGATGCCTTGGTCCACCAGGGCCCCTACGGAGAGGACGAAGGAGTCTGAATGGTGAACTCACACCCTTGGCTCAGGCAGGCTCTCGTGTGGGAGCCCAGGGTCTGAGGGTGCAGGAAGTTGACCCTGTCCCCGGTCAGCTCTGCTTACAACGGAGGGCTGGAGGGGGCAGGTGGGGTGGAGAAAACAAGAAAGAAAAAAACCCTGTAAGTTTCCTTTTTACAGTTTCCAAACCATTGTGTGAAAAGAACGATTTCTTCCACTATACTTGGGTTTTCTTTCTGGGACATACACATGTCTCTCTAGGGCATCAGAAGTAAACAGTGGCATCAGTAGCTTGTATGTGCCCTGACCTGAAGTTTGTGAATAGATGTAATTCCAAAGGACCCCAAGAGTAGAAACCCCCCAAAAAAACTGTAGGGGAAGGACATTTTACACTAACAGACGTAACTGTATATGTAATCAAATGTTCCAAATGTATTTCCATCTAACAACACAGGTTCAACTTGCCGTAAGTTCTTAACAGTTGATATAGGGGTGTACTGCATGTTCTAGCTGTGATGTTGGAAATTTTCTACAATAAAAATGTTTCAAGAGCGGGGAGGGTATAGCTCAGTGGTAGAGTGCATGCCTAGCATGCACAAGGTCCTGGGTTCAATCCCCAGTACTGCCATCAAAAAAATAAATAAATAAATAAATAAATAAATAAGTAAATAAACTTAATTACCTTCTCCCCCACACAAAAAAACCCTGTTTAAAAAAAATGTTTAAGGAGAATTAGGTGGCTGTGAATTTAGGCCCCAAGCTAACTTGTGAAAACTGCTGAATGTGTACCATCCCCTCTCGCTGGCAGCAACTCCCAGGGAACCAGCATCAAGTCTGGGCAGGCTGGCAGAGGCCTGTGTCTGGCTCTCCACTTTCTGGCCGTGTGAGGTCCAGTTCCACGGCCTGCAGGGTGGGGACCGTGGCTGTCTGCCACCCGCAACAAGGCTGCGGGGCCTCCAGGCGCTCTCCTGTGGGGCATGCCCAGCGCAGGCCGGGCCCAGGGAGGCCCGCTGCCCCCAGGGGGGGCCGCCGGCCTCAGGCACTCACCCACCACCCTGGTGTTGTAGTAGTCGGGCAGCATCCGCTCACAGAGGGCCACCAGCAGCCAGAAGGCCTCCTCCTCGCTGCCATAGAGCAGGAGCACCGAGGTGACGATGTTCATGGCCTGTGGGCACAGAGACGGTGAGAGGAGCTGTCCCTTCCCAAGGGGCCCGTGCAGCCTTGCGCTACAAGCAAGCCTGGCGACAAAAACTGCCCGGTCCAACTCCAGGCAATCTGCCAAGAGGCAATTTGCAGGAAATCAATTTGACCAAAACGGTCAGCCAGGTTCTGCAAATTGGGCTGGCAGGCACGCAGACGCCCGAGAAGGCGAGGCACTTCTTTTAAGTGGTGTCTGGCGACACAGGTGTGGCCGAGGGCCAGGAGGATGTGTGCGCAGCTGCAGGTGGCGGCCACACGCTGCAGGGAGGCCATGGCCAACCAGGGATCACGCACAGCCTGGGCTGATACCAAGGCTTGTAAGAAAAAGCTTCAATGGTGGCAAATTATCTTAAAAATTATTTACAGCCAGCACACTGATTTTCCACACACTGGTAATTTGTCCTACAGATGGTGATTTCCCTGAACTCCAGACACAGTCAAAGGGAAACAGACAATCATCTGACCTGGCCAGGAAAATGCCCACTAGATTTAAAATCAAATGCCCCCAGAAACACAAATCAAAACCACAACGAGATGCCATCTCATACCATTCGGGTGATCATCAAAAAAACAGAAAATAAAAAATGCTGGTGAGGGTGGGGAGAAATCAGAACTCTTACGCATTGTGGGTGGAAATGTAAAATGGTACAGCTCTTGTGGAAAATGTTGATAATTCCTCAAAAAATTAAATATAAATTACCATATGATCCAGCAATTCCACTTTTGGGTATACGCCCAAAAGAACTGAAAACAGGGTTTGGAACAGATTTTGTACACCCATGCTCACAGCAGTGTTAGTCACAACAGCCAAAATGTGGAAGCAACCTGTGGCCATTGATGAATGGCTAAACAAAACGTGGTGTATACATACAATGGAATATTATTCAGCCATAAAAGGAAGGACATTTTGACACAGGCTACAACATGGATGAGGCTTGAGGACATTATGCCAATGAAAGAAGCCAGTCACAAAAAAGATAAATGCTGCATGATTCCACTTTTATGAGGTCCTTAGAGCAGTCAAAACCACAGAGACAGAAAGGATAACGGTGGTTGCCAAGGGTAACCAGAGGAGCTGTTGAATGGGTACAATTTCTGTTTTGAAAGATGAAAAGGGTTCTGGAGATGGACGGTGGGGATGGCGGTGCAATGACACGCCTGGTGCTACTGAACTGCACACTTAACATGATTAAGATGCTAAGTTTTAGGCTGCATGTATTTTACCACGCACAACACAATGAAATGCCTCAGGACCTAGACCAGAAGCACATAGATGACAACTTAGTATGTGGCACGGGGATGAGGTGAGCAATTAACGTTGCTTGTAACTTCATCTTTTTCTGTGGTCGGGACGTTCCTGGGGAGCAGGGCACAGCTCAGGTGTGTGAGGCCATCATTCAGACCCAGGGCCGGGGGAGCTGCTTCTGCGCGTCTCTGGTGGGAGATGCTGCCTCTGGACCCCGCTAAGCCCCGTGTACCTGGCAGTAGCCGATGGTGGGGTTTCGGAATGCGTAGGCAGTCAGCACCCGCCGGAGCGCGGCGATCCCGAGCTCGTTCTGGAAGGCGGGGTGCTCAGGCATGGAGCGGTGCAGGTCCCGCTCGATCTCCTCCGTGGCCAGGCTGTACTTCCCCGTGGACTTCTCCACCAGCTCAGCGTAGTAGCCGGGGTGAGTCACCATCTCGTTCCAGGCCCCTGTGGAGACACAGCTGGTAGCTGTTTCTCACTCACTGCCCTCGCGGGACTTTGAGGGCGATGACGGCAGGGTGGAGACGTCAATGCACCGCAGAGAAGCGGCACTTTGGGGCCAAGTGACAAGGTGCCAGGCAGTTTCCCTGGTGACTGTCCTGGGAGTCACTCCACCCAAGTATGAGCAGCTGACGTGCCCCCCTCCTGAAACCCTCCAAGCAGCCAAGGGCGTGAATGCTGTCAGAGCCTGTCCCAAGGGGAGCAGGCCTCCTCCTGAGGGTGGGAGGGCGCTGCCCGGCGACGGTGACAGTGCCACGCCCTTGGTGTCTGCTCCCCGGGACACCCCTCCTGGCGTGGGCCCAAACAAGCCCTGTCACAGCTGGAGCCCCATTTCCTCCCTGTAAAGGCTGACAGCTCCTGCCTGGCCATGGCAGGAGGGCCAGCCAGGCTCCCAGCTGGAGGCCGGGGCAGCTCACCAGAGAAGAGGAGCCACAGCTCCCCGCGGAGGCTCTCGGGGATGCCCTTCAGCACCAGCTCCCGTGTCCTGGCCGTGCGGTACATGCACATGCCGCGCCCGTACTCAAAGAAGTGGATGTTCCAAGACTCCTCCTTCATCTTCTCCTTGGCCTGGGGGAGCAGCAAACGGGGGCTCTGTGGGTGTGACCCGGGGTGCCGACGCCGGGTGTCGGGGCCTCTGCCTCTCCTCCAAGGGCTTGTGGCGAAAAACCCATGAGCCCAGGCTGGGCTGCACACACCACACCCCTCAGGTGTGGGGGACATGGGACTCCTTGCAGAGGCTGGAGCCCGTGACCAGCACTACTGAACAGGCCAGGCAGGGAGGCCCTGCGTGCTGCCCATCGTCACCCAAGGGCCGCAGCCTGGCCCTGACCCCGACCCCCCCCAGGCCTGGGCCTGCGTCGGGGTGGAGCCCCAAGTCTGGGCGTACCCCCTTGGCTCCCAGGTCCTCCACGGGCGCGTTTCTCTGGAAGAGTTTGAGCAGGCCCTGGGAAGCGGTTGGAGCATCCTGTGCGCGGGAGCTCTGGTGGCCATCGAGGGGAGAGGTCGGGCTGGCGGGCTGCTCTGACACATCCTGAGAAGCTGGGGGAGACTGGGAAACACAACAGGGGAGAGAAGACGCCGAGTGAGCGAGCTGCCCAGAATGAGGGGTTCATCAGTCACAGTGTGGGACCGCTGCCTGTGGGGTGGCGTGCTGCAGCCCAGCCCCGTCTCCTCGCTGTCCAGTGGACACCCACCCTCCTTCACCAAGGCCAGCACACTGGCTGGTGTCTTACAGGGATGGGGTCTGTGCCTGCCCTGTCAGGCCCTCTCTCTGTGAGGTCAGGGCCAGGAGAGAAGAAACCCCAAGGAGACAGCTCCATGCGTCCCCTCCTGAACTCTGTCCCCTACAAGGACTTGACTGGCAGCGCTGGCGGGTGCTCCCTGGGGCACCTTCTCTCCTCCAGCCTCTAGGGTGCAGACCCTGCCAACCCCTGTAGAGACAGCTGCTGGTGGTGTCAGCTTTGACTGAGTTTTGGGACATCCTCAGACCGCAAGCCGCTGTAGTGCGGCCCCACGGGCCTGCCCAGTGATGGGCTCAGGCTGGGGCTGCTGGGAAGGAGCTGTGGGGCCCCCTCAGGAGCCCAAGTGCAGAGCCGTGTGGAGAAAGCGGAGCAGAGGCTGGGGCGACATCGGGGTCTGCTCACCCAGCAGGTCCCCAGCCGGCAGCCTGCCCCGCCCTTTCCAGATCGACAGTCCTGAGGCCACTCCTCCTGCCCGTGCCCCCAGTGACTGCTGAGTGAGGGAAGGAGTCCTCTCTCCTGTCCTCTGCTCCGCAGGCTACCTGTCCACTGTGCTCTCAAGGGCCCCTTGAAGAAGGGGCTCCCAGGCCCTCCCTCAAGCCTCCCCGCATGTCCGCCTTCCTCCCTGTGGCCCACGTGCCTGGTGCGTGGTGTGGTCCACAGCAGCCACACACCTCTCAGCCACCCCACCTCTTTGCTCCGGCAACTCGAGCAGCCCTAGACCGGGTTTCTCCTCAACCGTCTGCCACGCTCCCAGCAGGCTGCTGGGGCTTCGGGAGGCGAAGATAAAAGACACAGACCTAGGATGGGTGTGTGCGGAGGGGCCCTGCCCACGGACCACGTGTGCTGCAGGCCCCTCCCCAGTGCAGGAGCCTGGGAAGCTGCTTTCCCATGGCACAGAGGGCCACGGGGCAAGAGACAAGGATGCTGGGTGGTTCTGGGAGCGCATCTAGGGGCAAAATGGTGCTGGCACTTGCCTCAGGGGCAAAGGTCTACAAGGAAGCCCTAACAGCCTTACAGCTAGCCTCAGCCCTAGAGGCTCTTCCCCTGGCTTTCTGGAAGCCCTGCCCCCAGCCCTCACCCAGCCTGGCATCTGTGACCCTTCAGGAACACTGTGGGTGACGGCATATATCTGGCCCCCGCCTGTGGACTGTGTTCTGCCTGCCGGCACCTGACTTCAAGGTGAGCTCGCCGCCGTGGGCAACGGCCTGTGCAGGGAGCCTGTGCCCCGGCCCGGGGCCAGGTGAGTCAGCGCCCACCCTGCTCTGCTCTCAGCCCCTCCCCAAGGGCCCAAGGGCGGGAACAGCGCTGCTCTTGGGGGAACACTGGTCACCGGCTCCCTGGGATCTACTTCCCCTTCTGCCTGCGCAGCTCCCCGTTTTTATCTGGGGGCACATCACGTCTCTCTCCACTCTTGGCCTCACACTTTGTGGGGTCTGCTGAGGCCTGGGGTGATGGTGTCGGCCACTCTGCACGGAATGTCGGGATGACTCAAGGAGGATGCAGGGGCTGCTGCCACCATCCTGGTGCCACACATGCCCCGGCGATGACGCTCTCCTGGACGCAAGCCAGGTCTAGTGGAGAGAGGCCAGCTCTGACGACAGGCCGCTGACTGCGTGCACTTCTTGGCTTCGTGAGCCGGGGGGCTCCCCTCTGAGTGCTCCAGCCCGAGCAGGGTTTCTACCCTCGTGCCTGTCAGCTCTGATCCCACTGGCTGCGGTCCTATCCGGGGAAGGGCAGGGGTGCTGGGCACACCCCCCAGCACTCCACCTTCTCTGTGTTCCCACAGCCCGGCTATGAGGGCTTCACAGGGAATCCCTGTTGACTCATCAAACTGTACTCTTTCCATAGGCACAACATACTGTATGTCAATTTTACCTCAGTAAAAGCATTTTTAATAAAAAGAGACAACAGGAAAAAAAAGAGACTCTGCTAGGTTCTCATCCAGTCCCACCCCTTTGTGCCAGGCTGGGGTTTTCAAAATGGATTTCAGATCGACTGAAATACATTTTCATTACAAACTGCCCTAATCTAGGGGCCCGCCCCAGTCTCGACCGACGGAACTCTGGTGTAGAGATTCTGCTTCTGGCCCGAGGTTCCCCACAGGGACCAGGACACAGATGGACTTGGAGGCTGCATAGCACGGCAGACAGTCAAAACCCTCAGTGCCAGAAAGGAGGCTGACTTGAGGATGTGACCTCAAGGAATAAACCGCCCTTCATGTCAGACAGGTGAGACAGGTGAGACAGGTGGGGTGATGGTGAGCTCCCGGGGCCCATGCTGCCTGGGAACGCCACATTTTCCTAGTCCAGGTCCCAGCAAGCGGAAGCAGGAGCTGAGGGCCGTCCACAGCCACCCCCACCGGCTCACCCTCCCGCATCTGCGGCCGTGCACGCCGGGCCCAACCCTCCCTCCACACTCGCCCAAGATCCCGCCTCCCTCACCTCTCGGACTTTCTTCTGGCAGCTGCCCCCCTCCACTGGACTCACTGCCATCAGCACAGACTCACGCAGTAGCCCCTACAAGCCCTCCCTGTTCTGCAGCGGACGGCGCTCACACGCCGTGCTCGCCCTGTGGAAGAGCACTGAGCTGTACGCCTCAGACGCACGCACTTCAGAGTGACCACGCCACACTCCAGTGACAAAGTCACCCCCAAAGGGACCCCTGTGAGCCTTTTTACACAATTTCGTGAAAGAGTGGCTTAAACTCAGGTGTATCCTTTCCCCTTCTCACGTTTTTTCCTCGGTTAAGGGTCAGAAAGTGTATGTTTATGTTCTAAGTTACTTTTATATAGTGTCTTTATCTAGTACCCTGGGCCCCCTCTTTTTGGACAACAGATCCCCTCCCATGGGCAGCACTGAAGTTCACAAGCAGCCCCGCCCTTACCCCCTCCCCTCCCCCGCTAACATGCAACTTAAAGGGGTACCTTTTTGCCCTCAGCTAACAGGGCGGTCAGCGAGCCTACCCCACCTTCCATACCTTCTCGTCTCATGTTGTCACCATGCTCTCTCCCCCTGCTCAGAGCATGCACAGTTACACATGACTTGTCACCCGTAACCCTGCTGTCACCTTATTTCTACAGTTAAATACGTTCAGTGCTCCCCCAGACCTGGTAGAGCCTCTCCAGTCCCTCCATGGTTGTCTGAGAAAGCTGGCAGCTGCCCTGAGTCCCTGCACGCTCCTCACGGCCTGAGGCCCTCACACTGGAACGTCAGTTTGCCAGACAGAAAATCCTGGGGTCACAGCTTCTTTACCATGTATCTTAAAAATGTTACTCTGTTTGCACCAAGTGTTGCCATCAGAAAGTCTGATGCCTCTCTGAATGTCATCCCTTCATAAATGACTGGGCCTTTTTTTGACTGGCTGCCCCAAAGAATTTTTTTTAATCTTTAAAGTCCAATCGTTTTTACTAGAGTACGTCTCAGTAGCTAACACTCTGTGCTGATTTTCCCAGGCGCCCAACATGCCCTCCCACCAGGCAGGTGCACGTCTTCTTTTACATTCAGAAGACTCTTCTCAAATTGTGGTTGCCATCCGTTGTTACCCCATGGCTGTGTTCCTCTTTCTTGGGGACCTACGTCATACACAAGCTGGGCCTTCTCTGCCTGGCTTCCTTATCACTTCCTGACTATTTTTCATCTCTCTTATTGGACTCCCCTCTTGCCCACCACTCCCACCCCAAATCTCCTCCTTGTTTTCCCTTAATGGAATTTCTGTGGGGTCTGTTCATTCTTGTGCTCTTGCTTACATGTTTGTTTCTGAAATATTTCTGCATTTTTTTCTAATTCTTTCCTGACTTCTGTCAACTCTCTTTTCACATTTTTTTTCTGTTGACTAGTCACTTTGTTCCTGAGCTTTCTAAAAATTTTGTATTTACATCATTTTTTAGTAGTTTCTATCACTGTTCTAATTGTTTTTTTAGATCATTTTGGAATATTAGGGTACAGTTTTCATCTGCTTTGGGGGGACGCCACCCTGGTGCACTGTCTGTCTGTGGAGGGTTTTCTGGCCCGTTTTCCTCTTTGAATAGGGTGCGATCAGAACCTCCCGCTGTCGTGTCTGCATGACGTGACTTCTGTACGTTCAGGAGGATGCTGTATGCACGGGGCGGCTGTCTGCACTGCACAGTTTGGGGGGGGGTCTGTCTGCTGCTGCATCTCCCTGTGGAGCCCCCTCCAGGACTTCCTGATCCGCCTCCTCCAGCGTCAGAAGCTTCGCCTCTTCACCCCCCAAGGTTCCCGCCCTGCTCAGTCGCAGCTCTTTTTTTCTCAGGGAGGGCTCTTTCCCCTGGAAGGGAGTTTCCCTTGGGTGTTTCAGGTCTGCCCCAGCGTCCTCTGATCTTCCCTCAGGCTGTCAGGGGACTCCCATGTTTTGTGTTGTTAACTCATTTATAAACTGGATTCTGAGAAATGTGCTCCCAGTTTCACTGGTGGTTTCTCAGTCACGTGCTGAGGTCTCTGTTCAGTGAGAAGTCTTTTGAGGACAGCGTACGTGTCGGGGTATTTCTGGTGATTTCTGGGTACTCTGGCTCTTAGGACTGTCAGAACCCTTTTTCTCTTCCCTCCATGACCTCGGCACTGCTGCGGACGCTGGACCTGCAGTGTAGGGCTGCAGCTGGTGGTCTGGTCCCACCTGTCTGTGGCCTGGGGTTTGTGGGATACCCTTTCATCTAGCTTAGCTGAAGATGCTGTCTGTGGGCTTTTAACTTTTACTCCTAAGGTTGCTCTGTGCATTTTTATGGAAAATTCGGTAAGATTTGAAAAGCTACCCTAATAACCACCACCTTGTCCCAGTTGAAGGCCTCTCCACCAGGCTTTTCTTCCTGTCCTTCCACTGAACAACCCTTGCCAAGGCCGTGACCTCCACTTGCCATCTCCAGCAGTCAGTTCTTACTTTTTATGATACGTGACCTCAAATCCAAACTGAATTCTTTCCAACTCTTTCTCTTTCAAAACCTGCTCTTCCTCGTGTCATTAAATGGCAGTTCTATTTTCTAAGTTCCTCAGGCCAAAAACAACAGGTTTTTGTAAACCCCTCTCTTTCTCCCATACCCTCCATCTAATCCATCAGTTCTCTCAGATCTTCCTTCAGACTCTATCCTGCACACTAACAATGAACAATCCTAAAAGCAAATTAAGAGAATGATTTTATTTACAAGATCGAATAGAATAAAATGCTTGAGGCTAAACTTAACTAAGCAGGTGAAAGACTCGTATGCTGGAAACTAGAAAACGCCGACGCAAGAAATTAAAGGTGCAAATAAATGGAAAGAAATCTTGTGTTCATGGACTGGAAAACTTAGTACCGTTAAGACGTCAATATTACCTAAAGTGATCTGCAGATTCAGTGCCATTGCTATCAAATGACTTCTGCAGAAATACAAAAATCTACCTAAGATTCATATGGAATCTCAAGGGACCCCAAACAGCCAAAACAATCCCAGAAATAGAATAAAGTCGGGGTTCTTGAATTACCCAATTAAAAAATGTACTCACTGTAACGCCACAGTGCTGAGGCAGCACAACGCTGGCACGGGGATGCAGGCCAGCGGGACAGGACGAGAGCCCGGGACAGACCCTTGAGTATGGGTTCAACCGGTTTCTGACAAGGATGCCAAGACCATCCAGTGGGAAACAGTTTTTATAACAATTGGTGTTGGAAAAGCTCAATATCCACTTGTAAAATGATGAGGCTGGATGCCTGTCTCATACCATGTACAAAATTAACTCAAAATGGAGTCAAGACCTAAATGTAACAGTTAAAGCTGTAAAACTCTTAGAACAAAACAAAGAGGAAAAGCTATGACGCTGGATTGGCAATTATTTCTTGGATACGAAATCAAAAGTGCCATGAAAGAAAAACAAACTTGACTACATAAAAATGAAAAACTTATGTGCTTCAAAGGACACAGTCATCAGAGTGAGAAGGCAATCCACAGAGTGGGAGAAAACACTTACAAACCATGTATCTGATAAGAGGTTAATATCCAGAACTTCTCCAACCTGACAGCAAAAACAACCTGATTAAAAAAATAGACAAAGGACCTGAACAGACATTTCTCCAAAGAAGATACACAAAAGGCCAATAGGACATGAAAAGACCCTCGATGCCACTAATCACTGGGGAAATGCAAACAAAACCACAATGAGGCACCATTTCGTATCCACCAGAACGTCATTATGAAAAACCACAGCAGCAGTGCTGGTGTGGATGGCGAGAAAGGAACCCTTCTGCACTGCCGATGGGAACGTGTAGCGGTCTAGCCACTGTGGAAGACCATCCAGCAGATATCAGACACTGATCTACCCTTTGACCCAGCAATACCATGGCTGGGTATATCCCCAAAATAAGTGAAAGCAGGGTCTTGAAGAGACATTTGTACACCCATGTTTATAGCAGCATTATTCACAACAGCCAAAAGGTGACAGCAGCCCAAGTATCTATCAAAAGATGAATGGCTAAACAAAATGTGGTGTGTACATATACACGTACACACAATGGAACATTATTCAGCCTTAAAAAGGAAGGAAATTCTGACACATTCTACATGCAGATGAGCCCTAAGGACACTATGCTGAGTGAAAGAAGCCAGGCGCAAAAGGATAAATACCGTATGACTTCTCTTCCATGAGGTGCTGAGAGTAGTCAAATTCACAGAGACGGAAAACAGAACGCTGGCTGCCAAGGGCTGCGGGTGGGGGTTAGGGGGTGGGGAATGGGGAGTTAGTATTTAATGAGTACAGAGTTTCAGTTTTCCAAGATGAAAAAAGCTCTGGTGGTGACGGCTGGACAACCAGTGTTGTCCACTGAACTATACTCTTAAAAATGGTTATGATGTTAAATTTTATGTTATATGTATTTTACCACAATAAAAAAAAAATACATGTATCTCGAATCTGACCACTTCTCACCAACTCCACTGCCACCACCCTCAACCAAGGTCCTACCATCTGCACCCTGGTCATTGTGACAGCCTTCCAATCGTCTCTGCTTCTATTCTTGTCACTCTCTAGTCCAGCTCTGTTCTACAGAAATGCAATGAGAGCCACATATGTAATCAAAGATTTTCTAGTAGCCACATTAAAACACATAAAGGAAATTGTGACGTTAAATTTAATAATATATTTATTTAATATAGTAAAAAAAATGATCATTTCAACATGAAATCAACCAATAGAGAAATTATCAAGATGTTTTATATTCTCCTTTTCACACTAATTCTTCCGCCTCTGGGGTGCAGTTTACGCTTACAGCACATTGCAGTGTGGACTGGCTGCCTTTCGAGCGCTCGACAGCCACGTGTGGCTCCTGTATTGGACAGCTGCCCCTCTATTCCATTCTCAACCTGCTGCCCAGAGTAATTCTATTAAAACAGAAATAGATTGTGTTCCTCCTCCAGTCAAAACTCTGCACCGGCTCCCACCTCACTAAGAGTCAAAGCTAACGTGCTTACAAGGGCTGCGGCTTCGCATGATCCCGCTTCCCGCGCCCTCTAATCTCCTCTCATCACAGCAGCCTGTGCCAGGCTCAGGCCTGCCTCCCGGCCTTGGCACCTGCCATTCGCTCTGCCTCGAACCCCCTTTCCCCAGATACCTCATGGCTTGTTCTCTTACTTCTTTCAAGTTCCTGCTCAAAGACCACTTGGTCAGAGCTCCCCCACCCCTGGCACTCCTGGTCCCTTCATCCTGCTTTATTTTTATCCGTGGCCCTTGCTGCCACCTGACATCTTGGATGTTTATTTGCTTATAGTCTGTCTCACTAGAACATAAGCACCAAGACAGCATGCATTTTGTCCAATGTGCTCTAAATTCCTAGTGCCTAGAAGAGTCCCTGGCACCTATCGGGAACGTGATGAAAAGTGTGCTAGATGAATGAATGGCAGGTGCTCAGAAGGGGCCAAGGTCTGCGCTGACTCTGGCTGGTCAGGCCCTGTCATTCGTGGTGCTGGGCCTCAATGTTCCTGCTCATGTCCCTTTTCACCCAATCCAACCTCACTCTTTCTTGAAATCCCAGATTCAGCCCCACCTCCTCCAGGAAACCTTTCTTAATGTCTCCAATGCTCACTGATTCTGCCCACTCCCTTCCCGTCCATTCTTAGTTTACTTAATAGTTTACAGAGCGTCGATTACAGGGGTGGAAAATTTTAAGGCTTTCATGGGCCTTTACTTTTAAAGATTGGGTTCTGGGGAGCCAGAGGGTACATGCCAGCACTCGGCTCCAGCGCCACCCAGGGGGAATGTGGGCCTTACAATGCCAGGGCTGCTGACTCTCCTACAGCAGCCAGATGTGCGGATTTTTATACGGACTCTCCTAGTCATGAAGTGTTTTCACAAGTCCGGACTGATAATAGCGCACGTCTTGTCCTACCAAGCAGCAAGGGAGTTATCAAACAGCCAGGGTCGTGTTGAAAGGACTCAGATGCCACCCTGAATAAGTCCCTTCTGGTCACAGACGGAATGAGAATAGTAACTCACGGACTAAAGTTGTTTAAATCTGTAAGTTCCTAATTTTACTAAAAAATAAACATAAAAACCAAATTGGTCACATTTGGAGAATACTAGAAAACCAACTCACCATTTTAACAACTGGTGAATAAAAGGAAAGAACAAAAGATTTATTCTGCCTTTTCTATTTGAACTGTGCCTCAGGGTAACCACACAGTTGATGGGGTCAGTTCCTCTATATGGACATATTCCATCTCGTGAACAGAAGGACTGATAGAATCACAGAGCCACCATCCTGCAGTCCCTGGTGAACTACCTAACGCATCATCCAGGCAGTGCCTGTCAATGACCGGCAGCAGCACTAACAAGATGACCAGGCGCTGTGTGCCTCCTGGAAGCACACAGCACCTTAGTCCCACGTACAAGTGGACCTGTCCCCACAAAGCTCAAACAACTGAGCCCAAATCTGATCCGGATTTCACTACTCAAGCACCAACTTAGAGGAAATAGGGGACAAAAGAATCCATTAAATGCCTCCAGGGGATGCAATCAGCGTATACCAGACTGTGAGAAACTCTACAGCACAAACGACCCAACTCTTTCAACAAAATACTGCAAGAAAAAAGAAAGAAAAGAGTGAGAGATGGGAACAGAAACCTACGGATGAAAAGGAATTATATCAACCAATCGTAATGTATATATGACCTATGTGTGCCTCAATTCAAATGACTAAACTGTAAAACTTACCCCCCGCATTTGGGGAAACGTAAATACAAGTAATTGATGTTAAAGAATTATTGTTAACATTGTTGGTGAGTAAAGAGATTGCAGTTAAGTGTTCAAAAGGGAGACTTTCTCTGTAAGAGACATTGATGAGACAAGGGCCAGGCAAATAAACCCAAGCTGGACAGGCCTAAAGAGGGCGGCTATCGGTGCAGCAGCAGTTGATAAGGGACAGAGATGCAGGTGGCTGGTCCAGCCAGCAACGGCCTCTTACGTGGAACGGGACTTGACGCAGGTGGGGGATGCTCAGGAGGACTGCAGGGCAGTTGGGTAGAGAGGCTGTGACCTGGGCACCGCAGTGTGGCCGGGACACCTGAGACTGAGGCTGGGTTAGGTTTCCCGACCCTCCCCACCTAAGGCCCCTGGCAGGCACCACAGGGCTGCCCGGGCTCTTCGGGCCCTTCCCCCCAGGCACTGCTCCGAGGGGCCCTCTCACCTCTAGGGCCGGGTCCACGGCGCTGGCTTTTCTCCCAGCTCTGCTGCTGCCCAGCTGCTTGGAGGGCGTTTTCTGGAGGAAGTCAGAGATCCTCTGAACCAAGAAGTCGCGGTCTTTCAGGTTGGCGAACAGGAAGGTCATTTTGCTCTTGGTGCTGATGGACAGAGGACTGGGCAGGACACTGGAGCTGTCAGCTTTTTCAACAATGGTAACCTGAGAAAGCAAAAACACCACTTGAGGGTCTGTGTCTTGGGACGCAAAGCCGGATGGTTTTGTGAAGGTGAGCGCGTGGCGGGCTCAGGTCGTCCTCTCCCGTGCGTGGTGTGGGTACCGGACGAGAGGCTCTCTGGGCCTGGCCAGTTCACACTCTGGCTCTGCCGCTCGCTGCTATGTGGGTTAGGTGCATGTCTGAGCCGTGTGTTTTCACCTGTCGACAGGCGTGAGCACGCTGGCCCTGCAGGACCGTCATGAGGATGGATGCAGGATGCAGAATGCAAAGCCAGAGCCTGCTGCTGGCCCTGCTCCGCTTCCCCGAGATGGCCAGCGATGCCCCACCCTAGAGCACAGTGAGCAGCCCCGCTTTCGGGGCAGGGCTTCCAGGGGGCGCCTCTGCAGAGCCTGCAGCCTGGGCTGGGGGGAGAGAGTGGACATGCAGGCTAGTGGCCGTGGTCCCCTGGGGTGGTGGGGGCCACAGGGCGAGCTGCGAGGCCCCTGGGTGTTTCTTGCTGAAGGTACCTCTGGGGAGGCAGCAAGTGGGCTGAGACCTGGTACAGCCAGATGAAGAGCTGGGGAGAAGGCCGGCAACCACCCTGAGGGGCCAGACTGGCCTGATGGACAAAGAAAGGCTGGAGAACCTGGGGCAGGTGGGCAGGGGTGGACGGGGTGTATTTTTGTGTGAGTGTGGGCACACACGTGTGCACATGCATGTGTGCAGGCTGAGCTCTGAGTGGGGGTGGAAGGTCTCCCAGGTCACAGCAGGCAGCTGGGGGCTCCTCTAACCACAGAAGGCGCTGGTCAGCCTACACAGGGTGGGCAGAACTTTAAATCATGCTGGCTGCTGGGGGAGGAAGGGCCCTAAAGCCTTCGGTGTGGACCCAGCCCAAGCAGACAGCGGTGTCCCAGGTGGCGGCTGCGGAGAGGAAGGGGCGTGCTCTGAGAGCGGACGGGCAGGATGTGCCGTGGTCAGGATGTGCGAATGCGGCCAGGTCACAGTCAAGAATGGCTCCCGCTTTTCACCAGAGCAGGTGAATGGAGGCGATGTGGCTCCCGGAGGCGAGGATGAAGAGAGAACGTTTGGGAGTGCAAATTCAAGAGCCCAGTGGACACCCGAGTGTGGCTGGCTCTGTGCGAGGAGCCCCTGTGAAGCCCCCCAGCTGGGACACTGAGGACCGGTCAGTGCAGGGCAGGGGCCTCCACCCTGACCAGCTGCAGAGCCCCATCCCGAGGGCGCAAGGTGGTCCTGCCTCCCGGCTCAGCCAGAGTTCTCTGCTGTCAGAAATGTCAGGACTCATCAAGAAGAACGGGGCTGGGCCCAAGATGACCCCACAGCCAGCCCCCAGGCCTCAGGGCCTGGTCAAGCCCAGCGCCAAAAGACAGCGTGGGGTCAGGGGCCACTTCTGAGCCCCTCAGCCTGGAGCTGGGGCTGTTTTAAGCCCTTTGCCTCTGATGTCCCTTGGGGAAACCGAGGCAGCATACTACCCAACACCTGTTCTCAGCCGCACCCCCAGCTTGAGGGTTCTGTACGAGCGCCAGGGAGATCACACTGCTCTGGGTTTTAACTAAAATGAAAGCACTGTGGTTTGGGTTATAACTTAAGAACCTCACTGCCCCTCAGCCAGTTTGCCCCGCTTGGCTGTTAAGCGGAAGGGAGCCCGGGATCTACCCTGACTGCGGGTTCAGTGCGTTCTGCCTGGGGTCGAGGGAGGCTCTTCCTCACTGTCCGCCCTCTACTGCAGCACAGGACAAACGGCCTTGTTTACTAGAGCCACCACGGAAGCCCAAGAAACCTGAAGAAAAACACCTGACAAGTGAGAGCTGCTCTCCACACCTGACCGGGGAAAGCTCATTCTACTTGACAGGTGAGAACGGACCCCTGCTCTGACAGGGGACAGCTGCCCCCACCCCTGGTGAGTGAGAACGGACCCCTACTCCTGACAGGGGACAGCTGCCCCCACCCCTGGTGAGAACGGACCCCTACTCCTGACAGGGGACAGCTGCCCCCACCCCTAACAGGTGAGAGCTGACTTCCATGATTCTGCTGGAGCCTGAATCACACTCACGGCAGGTGTCAGGAGAGGAACAGCGATGGGGCCTCCGAGAGCGACATGGTGGGGCTAGGGTCAGAGACCTCGAAGCTCAGTCAAAACAGGGCTTTGCCAAAGTCCAACTGCAACGCCCAGGAAGGCAGGACTAAGGGACACTCACCTGCAGGAGGCCACTGGGCTCTGACCAGGGAGGCGGGTGCTTCCTGCAGTGTCCTTATGTCCCACTGTGAACTCTGCTGGCAGTCCAAAGCCCCCCCCGTCTCCCCACTAGGCAAGCTGACCCCTGAGGGGGCATCCAGTGCACCCCACTCCTGGTGGGGCTTCGTACAGGATGGGTGCCTGGGGAGGTGCTGACCCGGCATGTGCCCTCCGTATGCCCGTCACCAAACCCCAGGGGGCTGCGCGGGCTGGGGACCTCGCCAGGTGCCCTGCAAGTCAGGGCAGAGCCGACGCAGGCCTAGGGATCACCTCACGCAGGGGTATGATGAGGTGGCAGGCGTCCTCCTCCTTGCTGGCGAAGCAGATGTAGTTGCTGGAGATGAACATCTGGCCGGGGATGTGCAGCTTGTTGAAGGGGGTCCACAGGGTGCAGCCCGTGTGGCCGTCCAGGCGCTCGTCCCTGGGCAGCCGGAACGTGGCGCAGTAGCACTCGTTCTTGGCTCGAGCGTCCAAGTCTCTGGGGAAACCAAGGTGGGGGTGGGAGGAAAGGCGACAAGAGTTGGGGCCAGCACACCCATGAGGGGGCCCCATGCCCTCAGTTTCCACATTGGTTCAGGCTCTTGGAGGACCTCCTGTGAGCAAGTCGTGCCCGGGGAGCTCAGACTTCAATAAAACATGCATATTAAACGGCCAACTAGTGAAGTGTGGACACCCACGTGCCGCATGGAGGTGTAGCCAGTCAGCAGCACACCCAAGGGACACTACAGCTGCAGGAGGCTGACCGAGTGTGACATGTCACCCACCTGGTACTGAGGGTGGGCAGTGCCCAGAGGGTGCCCACACCCGCCCTGCTGCTTCTCACCAGGAAGACCCAGCCCCACCCAGAAACCCAGACAAGGGCCTCCCGACAGGCAGGTGTGGAGTTAAGACTAAAACACAGGGGGCGGTTGCTTAACAGAAACACACGCTCGCCCGTCAGATGGCTGCATGGGGTGTGGGCCGGGCAGCCTGCTCTGGGCCCCTGTGGACACCCTGTGCTCATAAACTCTGCCCAGCCCTCGGGGGCCACCGAGGGCCTGAGCTGGCCTGCGGGCACACCTTGATGGACGGCGCCAGAGTCGGTCAAGTCCCAGCCCTGCTGATTTTCTTTCTGGAAGGTTCTGAGAGCCCCCGTCACTCGCATCAGGAGAGTGACATCTTTGGATGGCATTCTGGTTCTGAAGGTGCACCCAAGAGTCTAGACTTAGGGCACAGTCTCTGAGCACATGGGTGTGAATCTGACCATGGGACCCCGGGGCTCAGGGCACCTCTGAGCTCCTGACCAGCCTCGCAGTTTTCCACGAAGCTCAAACAGAGGAGTGCAAACAGAACAGCTCCAGGGGGGCTGACCCCAGCGATTCACTGCTCTGTCCACCAGCTCCCACAGTCAGGCCTGCGCAGGGCAGTCTCCGGGGGCCTGGGGCCAGGGCCGAGGGGTCCCAGGAAGAGCTGTCAGTCATGGTGGGATGGCGGCAGCGCACTCTGTGCAAGTACTCAGTGAAGCCTTCTGATGGCCCCGCTCCCTGGCTTACGGCTAAGGCACGGGGGTCCGGGGCAAGTCACTCTACCTCTCTGTGCCTCAGCTCCTGTCTAAGACCAAGGAGCCAGCAGGCACCTTCCCAGCACAGGGCTGCGAGAAGTCACGTAAGAACTCCCTCCACATCAGCGGTAGGGTTTTTAGGACAACACCTCTGTGAATCTCTCGGGACCCTCCCCCCACTATCAGAGACCACCCTTTACCAGTCCTCTTCCCTCGAGGGGAGCCTGGGAAGTGTGAGGAGGGCGGGTCCCTGCTGGGGGCAGGGGAGGCACAACACACCGCTTCAGAGCCGAGATGTTCCTGTGTGGCTGGGGGGGCCTGGGCGGCGCCTTGTCCTCCAGGAAGCCCTCGCTGTCCAGCAGCTGCCGCATGGCCAGGTTGGCTAGTTGCTCCATGAGCTTGAACGTCTCGCCGATGTTGAGGAACATGGAGAAGAAGAGCTCCTGGTCCCGGGTGTCCACGCGGATGCTCTCAGGGAAGAGGAGCGTGGCGTTCTTCTCCAGCCGAGTGACGTCCACCCACTGCACCACCAGGCTCACTGGACACCAGAGGGGAGAGACACACCACCAGGTCTAACCAGCTGGAGGGCTGGGCGGGACAGGCTTCTGACTCACATCTGTACCCGGAACCCAACGGGGGGAGCCACGCAGTATTCACAGCCTGCCCCCCTGCCTGAGCCTGGTGGTACTGCGACACGAGCCCCACAAGGAGGGACCACACCGCCCTGGGCCAACCCAATGCCCAGCCCTGAGAATCTCCTGGGTGAACGCTTGCCCACCCAACAGCTGAAGGATGACATGAACAGAGCAGAAGTGAGCCAGCTGAGACGCTGGACCTGAGAAGCCCCACTGAGTAGAAGCACACTGATGGGGGAACAAAAGTTGCAACATGGCTTGATCAGCACAGAGAGGGCACCGGATCCTGCCCAACAAGATGCAAGGGCAGGAGGAAGGCAGGGGAGGCTGTGACGTGCCTGGCAGGGAGGCAGCCTCGCTGGGCCCAGGAAAGGCAACACTGAGAACAACTAAAGTCCTGGGGGCTCCTTCCGGGGGAGACGTGGTAGCAGAGGCAGTGGCTGGGCGTCTGCCTTGTGTCCAGAGGCCAGGGCTTCCCTTGCAGAGGGGCCTGCAGCATTTGGCTACAGGGGTCCACGTCCAAGGCACCGTGTAATCTGGAGCCACCCAGGGATACCATGTGCCCTGGCATACGTGACTTGAAGGAGGGGAGGCCCTGTGCAGAAAGTCCCCATGTGAAGGACCATGCTGGTTGATGGAGACGGGATAGGAGCCCCGGAGAGCCAGGTGCTCCTGGTTCAAGTCTGGGTACTCCAGTGGTGGGCCACTGGGTTATGGGGAGACCCTCTGGTGGGGGTGGGGGTACAGAATGTCCAGGGGCTGCAGAGGGAGAGCCCTCAGGAACTCCGGCAGTCTGAGGAGGCCACACTTTCTGGAGGTGAGGCAGAGGAGCTGTGGATGAAGGGACCGAGGAGGTGGGGCTGGGGGAGCACGGGGGCGTCCCAGACCCCCGCACTCACCCTCCTTGCCCAGCAGGAAGGAGTAGAAGCACAGGTGGTTGACGGTGAGGTAGAGCCAGCCCTGCCGGGGCACGCGGCCCTTCCAGTAGCTGCAGGAGTAGTAGTTGACCAGCTTCTCCCCCTCGGGCATCCCGAACTGCTTCCGCATCTTCAGCTCCGCCTCCTTGAATTTCCCAGGGTCCTCGTCTCCCTGCGGCTGCAGGTTCTTGTTCTCTTCCGCAATGATTCCCTGTGGGAGGACAAGGGGACTGGTTCCCAGTAGGCCCCAGGGTTCCTTCCCACAGCCCCAGGGAACTCAGGCAGTGCAACCCAGGGTGCTTGCACGCTGGCCCAAGGGCCATGAGCAGGTAGGCCCTGACGCCTGCTCTGGCTGGTGCACATGGTCGGACAGGTGCCAGGCAGGTTCCCCAACTCCCTGAGCTGTTACCACCACTGGCTAGGAGCAGGGGCTTTTAAAGAAACATTTTAATGTACAAATCTGAAAAGTAAAATATGGTAAAAAAAAAATGCAAATAGTAGAAAAGTGTTCAGTGAGTTCTCAGTTCAGCGAGAAGGGAACCTCCATCTCCCCTGCAGTTGTAGCCACCTTGCTTTCCTCCCAGACACGCAGGCACTGACGCATCTTTCAAAAGATACACATGGTCTTCTCTTTCCCTCTGTTTAGCCAAATGGGATCTTGCTGTTGCACTGTGCTGTGAAGTGCTTTTCTCATGACAACGTCTTGGAGGAAATTCTCTATTTGGCACTCCTCCTCCCTCCCATACCAGAAGGCCCCCAACTCTTGCCCCAACTCACAAGCCAGCCGCAGGGCCCACCCAGCTCAGGGCGTATCTATGCTGTGTCTTGCAAGCATCTGCACTGGGCTCAGGGTGCCCAGAGACATCACCCTGGGCCACAGAGCCAGCCCCAACCCTCCTGGGGTAAAACAGGTTCTTAGTGCACTTGGCTCAAAATGTACAGGCAGATTTTCCAGGAGACCAATGACTCAATAAACTAAGGTAATTCAAGGCAGTGTCGTGGTCCAGACCACTGCTTCCCCTCAGCCTCCTGGCAGCCTCTAGCCCACAGATTCTGATACACAGTGTTATTTCCATAAAACGTTCAGTTCTCAATATTTTCTAATTTTCATTTTTCCTTTGACTCCCCTAGAACTTTGTTCTGTCTTGCTGATTAGCCCGTTTGGGCCTGGCATAAGGGAAACATTCCGCAACATCGCTGCTGCAGTTACTAGTTACTCCAGCTGGCTCGTTAGGAGAGTGAAGACTTGCCTCTACTCTCTTTGCCTGTTTTCCTGGAGCTAGAAAGGCAACACAGGGCACCCCTGAGCCCTAGGGTGCACAGGGGACTGCTGAGGAGCTCTTGGTGCCATCTGCCCGGGTCTAGGAGGTGCTGGCATAAAGAAGTCACAAGGGCTTGTCCAAAGCAAGTCTGCACAATAAAACTTTGACCCAGTAAGAGCACTCTGAGCAATCTAGCCTAAGGCAATAATCCAACAGAAAGAAAAAGACACACACATGCACTCATACAGACGCTCATTATAATGTCAATTATTCCCTAAAGATGAAACAGCCCTCACGCCATTTTTACACACTGCTATAATCTTCATAATTACTTTGATTGCTGTAAAATATTCCATTAAGTTTACCAAAATCCCCTGAATATAAAGTGCTCAGCACTATACTCATACAGAAAGTACTGAATAAATGCTATGCAGGCAAGTATGACCACTCGCCTTCTGCAGAGGAGAGGACAGCTGCTTCCCCTCTCAGGGCGGGCCTGGGAGGCACCGCTTCCAGTCTTTCTGCTGACACTGCTGCAGGGAACATCCTGACACATACGTCATTCTTCACATACACATACACTGCAGGGCAAATTCCAAGGGATGGAACTGCTGGGTCAAAGAGTCTGTGCAGTTTGAAGTAAATGTGAGTTTTACAGTAGAAATATACCCCCAACTCCCCTATCACTTCCCACTTCCCCTGTTAGCCAAGGAACCGGCCGTCAGAGGTGTGTATCTGCCCCTTTGCCCTAAGGCCCTTTGCAGGAACTGGAAAGTCCCCACTAAGCTTAGCCAGACTCCAGTGGCTGGCCAGGAGGTGGACCTATATGTGGGCAATGAGTCCAGCTGCCCTTTTCAGTACCAGGACAACGGGATCAGACACTGCTTCCACCTCTGTTTAAGGGGGGAAAGACCTACACCCCGTTACTTGAAGGTTACAGGAGATGACACAGGGGAACGCTGCTGGCAGAAGGGAGTGAGAACCAGCAGCGGAAAGTGAACCTTACGTGTATCTTGCCCTTGACGAAGGTGGTGATATCTTCCTCATTGTCAAAGATGGACAGTGTCTGGAGTAAGTTATTTTCCAGCCATTCCCAGTGCTTCGTGATCTCTTTGCGGGAAGAACCTAGGGCAAGTTGGGTGGAGCAAAGAAAAGGAAAATCATAAAACCACCAGGCCTTCAACATAAACTCATGACCTGATTTGTTTTACCAAAGTGACTACAATCTTTGAACTGCTTATCCTTTACTTCTTAAATTTTATGTATATGTATATGTATACGTATATATGTAACAAAAGTCATAAGTGGTCCTGGTAAAATAAAAAATTAAAAAGCTCAGATGAAATCACAGAGGCACGAGGGAAAACAAAGCCTCAGTTTCCCTCCAATGCCAAGAGTAAGAGGGGTCCCTGGTCTCCTACGCGTCCTCCCAGAAACAGTCTACACACCTGCAGGTTTGCTTGCTTATTTCTTCTTGAGACAGAAGGACTTAATGTGATCTTCCAAATATAGGTGGTAAGCCAGACACAGACCTAACGTAAGTGACTGCAGCTCTCCGGTGAACTCAGGCGTCCACAGACAGCACCGGAGCTTCCTGCAGGACTGCAGGCCCCTGGCTGGCTGGTCCTCTACTGCGCAGGCCAGAGGCTCCCTCCCTCCCTCTCTGAGGCCAGATGCCCCACCCAGGCCTTCGCCTGCGGTGCTCCTCCTCCTCATCCTCCTCCTCATCAAGGTTCACATCCCAGCCCTGACCCCGTCTTCTCCAGGAACCCCTATCTGATCCCTTCCGCTTCCGGCTGGCCCCCAGTGTCTGCGGGGTCACTGTCCTTCTCAGGGAGGGGCCCTTGAGGACACTGTATGCCCAGTGGAAGTCGAAAAACTCAGAGAGGCAGCCCGATGCCACTCCCAAGAGCGGGGCAGTTATTCACCTCTGCCTCCGCCAAGAAATTGGGAAAAGGAGCCCCGGGAGGAGAAGTGAAGGGAGGAGGAAGGCCCTGCGTGGCCTGGGCCCCCCGCCACTCCGGGAGCCCACTTATGGGGGCTTTTCAAGTGTCTGGCATGCGATTTGCGCTTAAGAACTCCGACTGAATTAACACAAGAATAAGAATTGGAAGGAGTGAAGGCTCTGCCTGCCTCAACGCCTTGCGATGGGCAGTCTGTGGGCTGCAGATGGCCAGGCAGTTTTGCGACCATGGGAGGGCCCACACACTCAGCAAGGAGGGAGCCTTAGCAGAGACACAAGGCCAGCCCAGCTATGGACCACAGACAATTTTTGCTGGGCGCCTGATCCCTGGGCACCCTAACCTTCCCTACTTGGCTACAACTCTCCTACCAGCTGAAGACGCTGACTCTGCCCTGGCCAGGCGAGTCGTCCGGTCATCTCCTCTAGCCCAGGCACCTGCTCACTGCTCTGTCACATGTCGCGGTCCAGCCGGTCTCAGTTAGGGTTGATCTGTAGGTTTCTTTACATTTACCCAAGCAGCTCACCATCCTAACAAGCAATTCCATGGAAAGACCCTCCCTTCTGGGCCTATGTGAGGGGGCCCATGTGAACATGATTAGACCTGGAATCATACAACTACACAGTGATAATCATAACAGATGATCATAAATTACCCCTGGAAGTTGCTAAATCATCCATAAATGTTTTTTCATTTTCTTTGCATATCTATTACGGCCTCTTTTCTCTGGTGTACGGAGGCCACGGTCTAGTTGGTAGGGAAGAGATTTTCTTCTCCCTCTCCTGCTCTTTATGCCAAGAAGTCACATTTGGATCCGGAAGTTGAATTTGCATGTGATGCAACTCCACTGTATCATTTCCTCTTACCCCCATGTTCCTGGCAGCCTGAAACAGAGGGATCTTGTCCACTATACCTGTGTGGACCTGTCTGTCCTCTAATTGTAAGTATTTTCTTATATTCATTTTAAAAATTATTAGTTAAAAGCAACTCAATCTTCATTTTGTACTAAGTAAACACTTAAACTACGCCATTTCTATGGTAGGTACAGGGAATAAAAAATAGAACAGCTAATTAAATTATTAAGTGCTATTTCTGTTTTCCAGAACTCTTCATGGAGTATTTTATTTGATTCTTAGAGCACCTTAGAGGCAACGCTATTTTCATTTTATAGGATGAAGCTGAGGCACAGAGAGCTTAAGTAAGTTGCCCAAGGTCACCAAGTTGGGAAGTGACCAAACCGTAATGTTTGTCCAGGCTCCCAAGCTGCAGAGCTCACCCACGCCCTCAGGGGGTGGCTGGTCTAGTGGGAGAGCCAGCAAGCCCAGTGTGAAGGTGCCAGTGGAGACATGGCAAGTCCCATGGGGCGAGAGAGGTAGGCATGTGGGTCTGGGGAATCATTACCTCTTCTCAAGTCTCCAAGGAAAGCCATTATCCTGAGGGACAGTGACCCTGTGGCTTCTACACAGAGATGTATTCAGTACAGTGGACATGAATGGGCGCTCTGGGTCTGGCCTGCAGTTCTGTGTGACTTTGGGCAGGTTACTTAACCTCTCTGGGCTTCCTCATCTTCAAAATAGGGAAAACTGAAGTTCCAACCTTTTGGAGTTTATGGGAGGTTCACGTGTCTGGCACGCAGGGAGTGCTGTCCGAGTGCCGGCCGCGACTGCTGCTTTACCCTGGGGACCCAGCCAGGTTGGTGCCCCTGAAAGGCAACTTCCCCTGGACTCCTGGGGGTAGTGGTGAGGGGGGTGCCCTCCTAGGGGGACAACTACAGCTGATTCTCGGCATTCACGGTGGTGATGTTCCGCAAAGTCTCCCAACACCGAACCCGGCAGCACTGTTCCCGGGGGGAATGCAGGGCTGAGTTCCTGTGAGCCCCTGATCCCAGCGTTTTTGTCAGCCCATCGGTGCACCACTCTGTCTTGTGTGTCCTTCTGTTTAAAGGCACCTTACTTAATTAATATGTGTTCCTTTCTTTTTCCTTTTGGTGGTTTGATTTTAACACCCTGGCACCGAACTCATGGCCAGCAGCACTGTAACCCACGCCTGAAGGAAGCTCCTCTTACCCATGTTTCCTCCATAAGACACATCACAGCTTCTCCAGCTTAAAAGCACCCCACAGCACTTCAGCATTATGCTTGGGGCCATTGTAAACAGCAGAGTTGCCAATAAAAAACACAACAGTGAAAACCATGGCACTCAGACCTCTCAAAGAAGCTTGTTTGTGGTTTGAGAGCTGAAACAAGGAGGCAGGAAGATGCCTCAGCCGGGAATCTGTGTGTCTGTGACTCAAAATTTTCACAGCTCTGCACCTGTGCATTCCCACAAACGTCCATGAATGACCCCCAAAGCACCACAAGTGTTGATCTGGGGGTTTACAGATCACTTTCAGCGAGTAGGTAAATTCAAAAATATGTCGTCCATGAATACTGGTAGATCGTCCATCTTGAGAAAAGGTTAGCAGGAGCATGTGGACAGGGCCCGAGGCCAAGCCCTCAGAGAGGCGCAGGGCTGTGTGGGGCCCACCTCCGCCGGCCCTGCACTGCGCCCGGCTGAGCTGCCTTCCTCGGCTGCAGCCCGGCCTGGGCTGTGATGCGGATGAGGGGCCGCGTCAGGTTCTCGGGAGGCCATGTCCAGCCCGGCCCAGGGGTGCAGGCTGTGTCCCTTCCCTTCCTGGGGCGGGCCCCGTCCGACAGCCCCTGTGACTCAGGGCACCTACCACACGCCACTGTCCAGTAGACCTGGGAGTCCTGGGCCTGGTGCAGGATGCGGTAAGGGGCCGCCCGGGCGCTGGAGTCCAGCACCACATCCAGGGTGCCCACGAGAAGACCTGGCAACAGGACAGAGAGGGGGGTGGTGAGGGGGGCTGCACCGAGGGCTGCGCCTGGCCGGGGCAGTGCCTTCAGCGCCCTCGCCCAGAGGGCGAAATAGCTTGCATCACCCTGGCCCATTAAATTACTTCTTTTTCCTTAAAGGCCTTTAGTTGGTGTCTGGTCCCTCCTGAAAAATCCCCTCCCACTTCTTCCTAGAAGCTTCTGCTTCTGCTCCTGACTCAGTAGCACTCGCAGGCAGGGACAGATGCAGGTTTTACGGGGCCCAGAACATACACAATCCCGAAGGCCCTCTCCAAGAAAAATGCAACATCAAGTTTGAAAACCAGCATTTCTTTAGGATGAGAAAGTACAACAGTTACAAGTGGAAAACAAACGACATTACCACAAATATCACAAAAATCCAGAAAAATAACACAATGTATTTTATTAGCTGCCAAACTCATCTCTTAAGATACGTGTTCTCTGACATTTTGGGCCTGTTTGGCCGTGTACTCTGACGGTATTTTCATTAAGATGATGATTTTGTAACATGGTTTCCCACATCAACAACAGACAGATAATGTAGCCTCAAAGGTCAACTGAAAAGGGCATGCAAATTTTTATAACTGTCCAATTTAGGAAAACACTGATCCAGTTTTTTTTTCCATTTCTGAGCTGAAACACCTTATGACATTTCATATTTTCCTTCTCATCACATACATCCTTGTCAGTATCACTATGTCCCCAACGAATTGGAGGAAATGTTTACCTTTTACCACTGTTTGAGTCACTCCTCTTCATTAACTGAATTATCAAGCTACAGGAAAGCCTGCTCATTGTTCCTATTTGAAACTTATTTTTTTCTTTTAATGAAGTGCTGCTTTTGGTATGATCTGAAAATATTTTGTTTCCATTTTCCTGTTGATATCAGAATAATTCCTATCAATTTTATTGCTTGGCCTTAACACTTTTCTTTCATATTCCGTTTTTAATCTAATTTTCCCCCTCTAGTTTTTAATAAATAAAATTACTAATTGCAAAAGAAGGTACTCTTCACATACATTCAAGTCAGGAACCTGTAATCTCCCACTGGTACTGACATGTTCTAAAATGTCCTCTAAATTGCAGTTAAAGGGGCACATTCAAGCCTTATCAGTGTTTGGAATAAACTTCTTTTTACTGTCCGTGTTGAGATTTCTCTTCCGGTCTCAGAAATTTTATTCTAATTCCTATATTGCTGGCATATCCATGTTGCAAGACCTGAAAGCTTTTTCATAGGCAGGCCATCTCATCACACTCAGACTCTTCAATGAAAAATCTAAGTTGGCACCTGTGTTCTGACACAACGGATGCTGGTGCCACCAAAGGTACCGGGTGCCCATGCCTCGCGTTCCTACACTGGCTTGGAGTAGCTTCCCAGGCTGATCACTAGCCATTCTCTCCAGAGGGGCTGCCGTCTGACCCCCACTCAACAGCCTAGCTGAGGAGGCAGATCCAGCACTGGCTCCTGCGATTCTAGAGGGAGGGAGCCCGAGGCACTGAAGGGAACAGTCTTCCTGGGAACCGCACAGCCTCTTACACGTCAGGAGAGGCTGGTGGTCTCCCAGGGGAAGCCTCCGTCTGCATCTGGTAGGACTGCATTAGCTGCTAATGTTTAAAATTAGGACATGTCACAGAAAATTCTCTTGATAATTGGAAGACCTGGCAACTCTGGGCCTAAGGTTCTAAATGGCAACAACGGGCCAGTGTAGGAGCACAGGCACTGGTCTGGCCCTAAGACTGACCCAGCTCTGCTCGGCCAGTGCCTGGGGTAGGTCCTGGAAGGGCCCTGGGCAACACCTGTAAAGGGAATGCCCGGTGGACACCCCTGGATCCCACATGTCACACACTCCAGGAGATGCCTGTCCAGTCTAGTCCTGTGTGGTGCCCAGACGGGCAAAGGGGCACCTTGGCTAGTTCACGAGAACACAGATACTGGTAATTCGGCTAAGCCTCGGCCTGCAGTTCCAACGCACCAGGAAGCAGGAAAGGTGCAGGGACGGGGGCTGAGGCCAGCAGCGGCTCGGAGGAACTCTGATCTTGCTAAAACGGCAACTGTTGGGTGAGCTGGAAACGAAGGACGCAAAAGGAAACAAATGCTTCTTTCACTTGTCCCCTCGGAGGCACTTGGGGAAACTGAGGCAGAGGACTGGGAGATCTCGCGGACTTTTCGCTGTGAAATCTCATTTTGGGAAGCTGCACACGCCCCCGCTGAGCACGAGAAAGCTCTCGGGCCTGAGTCCGGGCAGGGGCCGCTGCCAGCCGTCTCCCGCCCTGGCTGACCGAACGAAGGCTCCCCAACAGCCTGCGAACGCGGGCGCGTCTGTCCTGGGCTCCCCGGCCCGCTGTCACCCCGCGCCTCCCCACCCGGCCCCGGCCCCGGCCCCGGCCTCGCGCTCCCAGGGCACCGCCGCGCGCGCTGACGTGCGCGTCCGCAGCGCCGCTCCGAGGCCCGGCGCGTCCCGGGCGGGTCGAACCGGCCCCCGCCGCCCCGAGCGCCCTCCTCGCCCAGCCGCCGCACGCCTCTTACCAGTGAGGCCGCCGCCCTTCCCGTGGCCCCGGCGCCGCTGCAGCACGAAGAAGGGGTTGGCCCGCTCCGTCACCCACAGCGCGTTGGCCACCAGCACCTCCTCCGGGCCCAGCCACATCGTGGGGCCGCGCGCACTGGGCCGAGGCCCGCCAGGCGGAAGCGCCGCCGCCGCCGCCGCCGCCGCCGCCGCCGCCGCCGCCGCCGCCGCCGCCGCCGCCGCCGCCGCCGTCGCCGCCGCCGCCGTCGCCGCGCTGAGCAGAGCGGGCGGGCGGGGCCGGTGGGCGGGGCGGGGCGAGCGAGCGGCGCCCCCTGGCGGCCGCTGGGACCAGCGGACGCCGGCTGCGGGCTCGCTGGGCGCGCGCTCCCCTGCCCGGATCCGCCCACCGACCTCCGGCCCCCGGCCCGCCCGAGCCCGCCCACCGCCCCCACCGGCCTGTCCCCCGGCCTGCCCCCCGGCCCGGCCCGGCCCCGCCCACCGGCTCCGGCCCCGCCCCTCCCCTCCCGGTCAGGCCCCGCTCACCGGCCGCGGCCAAGGGCCGCAGGCCAGCTCAGCCCGGCGGTGTCCATCTCCCTCTCTCCCTCTCGCCCTCCTCGCCCCAGGACCCAGCGCCGCAGCCTCATCTAGGAGGAGCGGTCCAGTCCCGGGCCCACAGGCCTCTGGCCTTAATGGCTGAGTCCACAGTCTACAGATAGCAGGGCCCTGGATGTTTTGTAAAAACATGTCCAGGGTTTGGGGGGAAAATGTAAAGAAAGCAGCATTTTTGGCTGATTGTGCAGGGCAACCCAGTGCGTGTTAACATTGCAAAGGGCGGCTGGAAAAGGTTTAGTCGATTGTGGTAACTCTCATAATTTTGATGCTTGGGCCTAAGATGAAGACAACCTCGGGGAGGCCGGGATGGGTTGTCAGGAAGCCCGGAGGCTGGCAGGGTTCTCAGAAACCCGCACGGCCCCCTCACTTCACAGAGGAGGCTGAGTGGCCTTAGGGTCGGGGGCAGGACCCGCCCTACCTGGGACCCGCAAAGGTGTCTGCACCGTCATGGATGGGGCAGGTAGGGAAGAGGGGCTGGGAATGTGGATCCCTGCTCTCCCAGGCTGACCTGTAGGGGTCGACCCCTCACAGTCCAAACACTGACTCTTGAGTGAAAGGGGAGCTCTTTACTCTGTCTGGGCAATAGGCATGACTCCAGAATGTCCAGGGCTAATCGGGATGCAGGATCACCCTGCTGGACTGAGGCCGCCAGAACCCGGCAGGAGGCCAGAGGGAAGGGGGCACTTTAGAATCATCCCTGGAGGCTTATGCTGATTTTGGATTGGGTTTCTGTCACTGGCATTCAAGAATCTAATACGATAGATGTAGGTACAAATTGGTGGTTTCATGGCCGATAGCCGGAGTGATTGAAAGTCTTCTGAGATGTTGCTTGAGACTTGAATCAACTTTCAAAATGTAGAGGCTGGTTTTAAGAACTCTGGAGCTTAAACTGGTAATGTGTCATTGTGCTCTATGGGGAGTGATCTACTCTCAAGAATTTGGAAACACAGTGGACCCTTAACAGCCTGGGTTTGAAAGTGCTGGTCCACTTATATTCTGATTTTCGTCAACAGTAAATGCTACAGTACCGCATGATCGGTGGTTTGTTGAATCAACAGATGAAGAACTGCAGAAAAGAGGAACTTCAGACTCAGAGGGCCGACCAAGTTATACTCAGATTTTCAATCTCGCAGAGGGTAGACGCCCCTGACTTGTGTTGTCAAGGGTCAACTGTACCTGTAAACACCCTGAGGGGAGGTAAAGGGTTATTTTGTTCCCACATTCCAGTGGTTCTCAAACTTGAGTGTGTGTCAGAATCACCTGCAGGGCTTGCTGAAACACAGATTCTGGGACCCACCTCAGAATATCTGCACTTCTAACAAGTTCCTAGATGATGGTGATGTCACTAACCTGGAGACCACCTTTTGAGAACTATTCTTTATTAGAAGGAAAAGAACAGCTATTGAACACTTAGGATGTGCTAAGCCTATTTCATTTTCCCCCTTTATTGTCTAAGATATAATTCACATTTCATAAAATTCACCCTTTTAAAATACATAGTTCAGTGATTAGTGTATTCCCAAAGTTGTGCAACAATTAACACTATCTGTCTGCAAAGGAGGAAATCCAGCTCCAGGAGGAAGGCAAAGCCCTGAGGGGACCAGGGAGAGAGCACAGGGCTAACTGGGATGCAGGATCACCCTGCTGCACTGAATCTGCCAGAACCTGGCAGGAGGCCAGATGGGGCACTCTAAGATCATCCCTGGAGGCTTATAGATGGCTGAGAGGTGGCAGCGGAATTCCAGAATATTTTCATCACTTCATAAAGAAACCTCTTAGCCATTAGCAGTCACTCCCCCTTCTCCATCCCCCTCCACCCCCAGCAACCACCAGTCTATTTCTATCCCTTTAGGTTTTCCCATCTGGACATTTCATATAACTGAAATCATACAGTGTGTGGCCTTTCATGACTTGCTTCTTTCACTTCCCATAATGTTTTCCAGGTTCATCCATGTTGTAGCAGGTGTCAGTACTTCAGTCCTTTTCATGGCTTAATAATATTCCACTGTATGGATATACCACATTTTATTTATCCATTCATTAGTTGATGGGCATTTGGGTTGTTTCCCCTTTGGGGCTATTATGGATAGTGCTGCTGTGAACATCTGTATATAAGTTTTTGTGTGAATGTGTTTTCAGTTCTTTTGGGTAGATCCCTAAGAGTGGAATTGTTGAGCCACATGGTAAAGCTGCAAACTGTTCTCCAAAGCAGCTGTACCATTTCACATTCCCATCAGTAATATGTGAGGGTTGTAGTTTCTCTGTATCTAGTCAACACTTGCTACTGTCTAATACATTTTTTTACTATAGCCACCCTAGCAGGTATAAAGTAGTATCACATGTGGTTTAGATTTGCACTTCCCTAGTGACTTATGATGATGTTGAGCATCTTTTTAGATATGTGATGGTCATTTGAATGGTTATTTACATATCTTCTTTGGAGAAATGTCTCTTAATATTCTTTTCCCATTTTAAAATTGGGCTGTCTTTTTATTGTTGAGTTGTAAGAGTTATTTATATATTCCAGATACTATACTGTTATCAGATATATAATATTAAACCTAGTTCTTTTATTATTTTAAATCTAATCCTCACATGTTTACCCTATGAGGCAGGTACTTTAAGATCCCTATTATAGAGATAAAACTGAAATCCAGACAGGTGAAATGATTTGCCAAGTTCATCCTAGTAAGTGGTGGAGGTAGTTTTAATGTCCAGAACTTTTTGGTTCCAACTCTTTCTTACATGTATTGGACATTTGCTGTGTTTGCCCCAGCATTTACTTCTCCCCAGGAAGCATCATGATTCTGCCTTACAGCTCTCAGGTGAAGCTGAATGCACTCCTGGGCTGCACAAGTGGAGCCCATGCTGGCCTCGGCTGATGGTGCATTCTACCTCTGTGACCACAGTGGATGGAAACAGCCATGTGTGTCCAACCAAGCCAATCAGGGTCAAGGAGATGTCATTCTGGTCTGGGTTACCTCATGGGGAAGTAGACCAGCTCCTGAGCTGGTGGGCCTACCATCTCCCTGAGCCTGAGAGTGGAGTTTACCTGGAGGGACCAAAGTTGCAATGTGTCCTGGTGTCAGTGACTGAGGGCCACGTCATGCCATAACTGAGGTGAGCATGGCATTTTAGCTTCTGTGAGCACTACAATTCCCTTTGGCTTAAGCCAGTTTTGGTTGGGGTTTCTGTCATTTGCAACCAAAGAAGTCCTCACTGATACAAGTAACCACCAACAAGACTCCACGTGACCAGAGCATCTTTTTCAATAGGTTTTTATTGAAATGGTTATATTAGTAAATCCCACATATACAGGTATACACTATCGGCATACAGGTATACACCGTACAGGTTCACGGTTTAACTATGCTTATATCAACCATATAGGCCTAGGAGTTGTGCTCCCAGAACATTTCAAAGGGCTAAGATCTGATGGCCAAGAAATCAGCTCGCATTCATTGCAGGTGCCCGTGTTCTAGACAAGGTGACCCCCCCTGTTGTGAACCCCCTAATTAAGCTAATGATCAATTCTGCTTCTTGGAGATTTGATGTGCATTCTTTCTGGCACAAGCTCTCCAATAGTGAATTAAAGTCAAGTGCACTGTGTAACCTTCCATCCATCAAGGTGGACGATAAGCTATTTGCCACACTTAGGTATATCCCAAGCCTCCCCCACCCCAAATTCCCTGTGCTATAGTTAGAAAAATAGCTTTGGATGCCGTCCTCTGAGATGTTGTGCATAGTTAGCAGGAACCCAGAGCAAGAGGAGCTCTCTGAACGACCCAAATGTGAAAGGGGTTGACTTTAATATTTTATATATAAAAGCTACTGAGGGTCAAAAACAATTGTGACATATGTGGCCTGGGGCTCGGACCATCTCCTTCTCTTGTACAGGAACAGACTGTTCCATAAGGTGGTGACAGTGTGACAGTGTCCCCTAGAGTCCAAACAGCATTTCCTAGCTTGGAGTCTTTTCCTGTTCCTGTGATCATGGTCAAGTTTCCTTAGCCAGAGCCATTGCCACTCAGGAGAAGACCCTGCTTTGCACGCTCAGCTTAAGACACCAGATTCTTGCCTCAAGCACGGGCCAAGGGTGCCCGTCCTCCAGGTGGGTCAGCAAGACAGGCCTGGGCTGCCAGGGGATGAATGGACATGGTACCCTCTCCACTCCTCTCCAGGATGGCATGTGTCATCTCAGGCTGGGAGGCTGGGACCCTGGCACTGGCCACACCCAGTGACCTGGTCCGCACAGCAGGCTGGTAGGCACTAGGCAGTTAGCCTTTCTGCTTAGGGACAGCTCACTCACCTTAAGGGAGAGAAATGGCCTCGGATGTAAGAGTCTACCTCCCTCCCCATTTCTGTTTTGACAAACATCTTGGCTCAGTAGCGCCCAGTCACTATAAAAGTCCTTTAATATCACATAGTGTAAATATCCTTGGACTTAATTACTGATGAAGGATCATTCCAAAAGCAGATTAGAATTCCCTTGGTGTTGGGTTAAATTTGTAAAACATTGCTCAGATCATTCATCTGTCACTCTCAGCAGCTGCCAGTAGAGAGCTGGAGAGAGAGGGCGATGATCAGCTGAGGGGTAAGGAGCTGACGAAGGCCAGTCAGGCTGCCAGCTGACCCAAAGGCCCCTTCCCTGTACACACGCCCACCCACGTGGACCACAGTGGACGGTGAGAAATGAGCCACTCCCGCCCAGCATTAAACAGTGGGGGACCCTGAAAGATGTGTCCCCACTGATCAAGGGTCTGCCGCAGCTGAGGAAAGGCTGCAGGTGACATCCTCCAGCTCTTGGCTTTCCGCAGAAGAAGAGTGTGTGCGCTTTATAAAGGCGCTTCCCGCTGAGCTGGACGCCACCCTTGGCTTGCACACACATGCCCCAGCCCCTGCCTCTGGGCTCCCAGCAATGTCTCTCAGGGCTCTGTGTCTGAGGAAGTCCTGCCTTTCAGGCTGCCAGCCTGGGTCCGTGTTGCCCTAAACCTCTGTCCTTTGTGGAACATGCACGTGGAAGATTCAAGGGGAGGAAGTAGGAGAGGCTGGGACAGGGGTCTGAGTGACCCCAACAGCACTGCATCCTTCTGAGACTTTAATCCTCAAGTTTGCATGAAGTTCAAGGTGTTTTTGTTTTTTGTATCTTCCCTCTTCCCCAAGTTGGAGTGAAGAAAAAAAATGGCTTGAGCAGAGGCCAAACCCCAGATGAGTCCCGGGTCATGGACTGGAGGGTCCCCTAGGGCCCTGTGGGACCATGAGTCAAGTCCTGGACAGACACGTTGTCCTTTTAGTAGCTGAGACTGACGACATCCCTTCCCCTGCACGGTCACTGAGGCTGGTGGGACGCAGCTCTGACTGCCTTCACCCCACGTCTGCTGGGGACCCACGGGGCTCTCTTCTTCAAGGCTTAGTTTGTTGGGCTCTTTCAGGGCACCCCGAAGAAAGACAAACCTCCTGACTTGACCAAAGCCCCAGAGGAGCCCCAGGGCCACAGTGGGGCTCCTGACCGCACTCAGCCTCCCTCACTCAGGCTTTAAGAGGCTGGTGTGAGCTGGGGACCCGGAACCCCAGAGAAGTGATAGGGGCCGGCGGGTTGGGGACACAGCCCCTGTGGGGGAAACCCTTCTTCCCTTAGTCATGGGATCCAGCTCGCTTTGCTTTTCCTGCCGTTTTGTAGGACAGTAAGAAAAGAACAATTCCACGAAGCAAACACGCACCTTACCTCTGTCTCCGTCGTTCTGTGTTTTCTCTGATGTTATGAAACTTAGAACGTCTAAGGCATTTTCCAGTCCTGTGGAGGGGATCCTAGCCGCACCCATGGACGTTGTGTGAACGTGTGTACTCAACACTCATTTCCTCCTCTTCCCAGTGGGCTTTGGAATGATTCACCAAGCCCCACCTTCCTTTACACTGAGTGGCTTTTCTAAATCAGCTTCTGTCTATAGCTCCTTCTCTTCCATACCTTCAATATCAGAGTCCCCAGGGCTTTATCCCAAGCCTGGTTCTCAGATCACTGGGCAATTTTAGCCCCATTCTGGCTTCAATCATAATCTGAACTTAGCTTAGGAACACCAGGCCTGAGTCTAATTCTAGTGAGTGTGTGTGGGGGAGGGGGGAGAGGGAGCGATGCGGGGTGCCTGAGGGACTGCGGTCACATGGAGAGTCGAAGTGGTCACAGCAGGTCGAAGCGACATGTACATTTAAAACACAGCTTCCCAGGGTTCTGATGCACAGAGGGGCCACACGCTGGCCACCCTCGCCTCACCAAACCACTGCCTGAGACCCAGAGCTGCATCTCCAGGCCTCCCCTGAGGCCCCAGCAGCCCCCAGACCCACGGTGGCTCTTTCCCTGTGTCTCCCCGACACCCACCCAGTTACCGAGGTAGCTCCTGGCTTCTGCTTCAATCTCGTGGCTCCCCCCTTTCCCTCTGTCAATCAGACCCCGGCACCCAGGCACAGCAGGGCCTCCCCGGCCCACTCCCACCCCAGCGCCCTCTCTCTCCAAAACAGACTTGGGCCCTCCCTGCGGCAAAGCCCTCCCTGCCCAGGAGGTGAAACCACAGCCTTGCTGGTCTCGGCGCCACCTGGCCTGTCCTCACGGGGCGGGGGCTGTGGCATCCTCAGCAAGCGCGGGTCGCGTGGGCGGGGCTACCGCGCCACGCCCCTCCACCTGCCCGAGGGAACGCCCCTCGCCATCCGCCATCGTTTCATCTGGTCTCACGTCCCAACTGGTTGTTAATGTGCCAGTTTCCCACAACAGCCAAAATCCTGATGATCCCTGGATTCACCTTAACTGCCTGTGTGTGTGTGTGGCACACAGTGGGAGCTGACTAAAGGTCTGCTAGCCCTGCCTTTTTCCTTCTAAATGCTACTTCCTGGAGACACAGTATTTCTGTTTCATGACATTAACAAGCAGCAACCTTCTGTCAAGGTGACCTGACTCTAACACCACCTCCTTGTTGTCCTGCAGCAGGACCGCTGCCTGGATAATAAAGGGGAACTGTAAGCCAGATAACATTTTGATTTTTCTTCCATTGAAACCAGTTTCACTTAACATGTAGATCAAGGAAAGAACTAGATGTAAAGGGTAATAAAAATACGAGAAGAGCTTACGAAGCCCACGGGAAATACCAGGTTAGTGAAATTTACGAATCTTACTTTGCTTAAACCCTTTGCGTCTGCATCTTTCCGAAGCTGGGCTGTTGTGTGCATCAGTTCAAACTGGTGTTCAGGGAAGTGCCCTGTGACGCGCCTCTGAGCCGGGCCTGAGGAGGGCCCGGGAGACGGAGCCTTTCCTCAGAAGCCGGACTCGCCGACTTTGCCAGGTGGTTCTGACCGTCCTGGGGGGAGCTTGTCCTCCCCTGAGCGGGCAGAGGCAGGCAGCCCTGGACAGACGTGCTGCCCACTCACTCCCCCAAGCCTGACCCTCCTGCTGTCCAGTTGCCTCTCCCCCCTCCCTGAGATGACAGGACAGGAGGGCCATGGGCAGTTCTCCCCTTAGGAAGTTCAAAATCGCCAAATCGTAAGTGCCTGCATTTCAGCTGTCACAATCCAGTTCCAAGCTGATTAGCTGATGGTTCTGGCTGCTCCAGACCCCAATCCACACACGTCCTGTGGTGTCTGTTGGTTCTGCACCGAGCGTGGCCTGGGGGCAAGGTGGATGGAGGCCATGCCAGGAGGCAGGGGCTGGAGCCGGACCCAGCTCAGAGCAGTCTGCTGGAGGGACAGAGGGTTTGTGGTGTAAGAAGCTCGTTCCTCTGTCCCTTCCACTCTTCAAAATGTACTCCCCACCTTTCCCCACCAAAAAACCCCACAAAAAACACTCAGAGGTCATCATGCACTTCCTGGCTAATAACCACTGCAGCTGTAAGGCTGGCAGCAGCTGAGAGCACTCACACATAGCAGAAGCCCTCTCTGTAGCCCAGCTGTGCTGTGTGGCCAGTTACCTCTGCTCCCCGAACTTCAAGCTTCTCACAGGCAGGGCTGCCCATGGTGAGAAGTGTGTGCTCACCAAGCTCACGGGGCAGGCAGCCCTGCCAGGGTCCCTGGGTGGCTCCGCCGAGAACTTCTCCTTGGCCCAGCTGCCAGCCGAGACGGCTTTGCTGTTTGGGATGAAAAGTGCTACCCTCATTACTCCCGGAGTACATGACCTTCACGGAGAAGTTACTGTCCCTCCTGACAAAGGCAAGACATTCTGTAGCTGAGCAGAAAAGTGGCCCCGATTTTTAGGAAAAGGGTGTCAAGCTGGGATCTGAAGCACTATTCTGAGAGAAATCCCCTGTAAGAAATTGGTCATTTGACACTGAGGGTGTGCCCTAGATTTACCAGAAATTCAAATATTGTATTAATAGGTGGACTTTGAGGTGCTTGAATTTTTAATTTCTTCTGAAGTAATTTCATTTCTTTTCAGCAGAGGAATAAATATCTGGAGTGAAATTTAATGGACATGCTTTTGTAAGACTGTACAAACCAGAAGAAAACACGCAGCTGAGATCTGAGTTCTGGTTCAGGAAAACAAGGTCACGGTGTGGACAACGTGGTCAGAACTGAGCCCTCTTCTCTGTCCGATGAGCCAAACCAAATATAAACGCAGGTGCGTGTCTGGAACCCGTGGCATCTCCTTGAGACATATTCTCCTGCTGTAAAGCCAGTGGGGCAAACCTGTCTTTCTCAACAGTGCTTGCTTGGAACTGTTTATCAAAAATATTTTTATAGTACAAAGACTATAAAGAGGAAAAAACAAATTAAAGCCCTTGGTTAAAGGTAAAAAGAAAAAGCTGCTAAGACCTTAAAAATCTGCACTGTTTCAGCCTCAAATGATTAGAAATAAAATGCTGCTGGTCACTCCAAGGCAATGTCACACTCTGGCTCTCTGAGGGGGTTTGTTCCGGGCACAACAGGGCCTCAGGCATCTTGGCAACACATCACAAGAGGAGACGCTGATAGAGAGAAACCAGCCGCACACGGAGAAATGGCAAGTGTTCACCGGAAACTTCTGTCCCTCAGAGTCAGTAAGCATAACCAGGGCGAGTCCATGCGGTTTGCTGCCGGATCTAACTCCAGGCACACGGAACCGACGCTTCCAGTCTCATCCGAGGGGCTGGGGATTTACACTCACATCTTCACATGGCTCGTGTCGATGAGAGATGGTGTGTCCTTGAGCAGAAAGGATGCGTAATGTGTTTTACAAATTTGCTCATTGTGGTTCTGTGTTGGGATGACTCTTAAGGTACAAATTTCTTGTGATGTTAGCTTGAGGTCATCCCAGGCATGCGGGAGGAGCACACGTGTCCCAAGTTCCCCCACGCTGGCCACCGCGTCCTTTCCTGTAAGCTCGCGTGCCTGCTCCGTGCGACGCCGAGGCTGGCAGGAGAGGCCTGGGCTGGACCAGGAAGGGCTGAAGAGGGTGTTTATCTGGGGTCTAACAGCAAGAAGGTGGTTTGATTTCCTCAAGAAAGTACTCAGAATGTTCTGACTTTGACACCCACTGTCTGCCACCCTGGGACCACTGTGCCTGGGGAAGACCGCCCGGCTGGCCTCCCCAGCACCACCATCCCACACACCTCAGTGGTTGCCAAGAAGGCAAGTCCACTGGCCTCGGGGTCAGGGAGGGCCTTCAGTGTTTCAGCGGCCACATAAGCCCTTGTCACCTTACTCACGCTCTCCGGGGGAGGCTGGAAATGACAATACGAATGATGCCCGTCCCACACAGCCTGCAGCTCCACTGTGCCCTGGGTGGTCAGTCTCAGACAGGGACAAAAGACAAGGCTTTCTCTTAGGAACCTTTAGAAAGAGGCCCATTAACCAGAAGTAGAATAAGTGACAGAAAAACACAGAGCAGGCCAGGGAGCAGCAACTTGTGCCCCACATCAGTAAGAAGCGGCACCTGCAGACTTTAGGATGCATCATAGGTGGGGAGCACAAAAGGTATTTAAAAAACCCCAGCGTCACCCCGACACGGAATAGCAGGTGATTATTCACAGACACATTCGCAGTGCAACAGTAACCCCTGAGCCCTGCCTCTTCTCCGAAAACAGCCAAGCTTGTCAGGGCCCACGTTCAGTGGCCAGCTTCGGGTAGGTTTTCGGTGCCATGAGGCCACCTGGGCAATAATGCTGTCCTCAAAGCCTCACCGGGGGGGAACTGTGCAGTTTAACCCTGAGCCCCAGCCTGTGCTTGGAAAGCACTGCCATTCTTCCAAAATGGACGCTGACAGAAGAATACAAAATAAGAAAGGTGATCATAAATCAAATCACAAAAGAGGTGACCCCCAACAGCCCGTTTGAAAAAAATCAGGTTTTGTTCTCATCATACATGTCCAAAGAAGGCTCGATCGTGGAGAATTCACTTTCGTACACCAGGCTCCGAGGGGACAGAGAGTTCCGATGAAAGAAGTGACCGCCTGGAAAGGGAACACGAAACACAGGCTTAATAGGTCGTCAGGCTGTACTCCCCACGTGGCTTGAGGAAAAGAACGTGGATTATCGTCAAAGCATCAGGTTTTCTCAAATATCTCTATTTTGGACTCTCATGGCTGAAAGAACACAGGCGTCCCTCAGTGCACACAAACATGTAAGTCCCAGTGTTGGGGTCCCTGAGATTAGCCGCTGGGGATCTCCAAGTAAAGGCTGCCTGGTGCTCTGAGAAAGACTCCGCTCACACGTGTGAAGACTTCCGCCTTGGGACACATGATCACGTGGCGAGCTCCCAAACTGCCTGTCTGAGCACCTGTTTGGGGGGAGGCTGGGGCTGGGCACAGAGCCCCTTCCTCAGCTGCGCAGACTTGGGGTTGCGACCTGGGGGCTCTGATAATGCATTAAAAAGTTTCTATTTGTTTTAAAGTTATACCTCCTCACGGTTAATTCTACACAAGTCAAGATCTGTCATCTCCAGCCCCTTTCTCGCAGGCGGCCACTTTGTATCAGTCCTTCCTACTTCTTTGTCTTAGATTTTATCTCCTGCACCCCTACTATGGAAAATGAGGATTTCCTCCCCATCCTCCCCTCTGCCATCCATACATACTTTCCATTGCCCCAATATAACTATATTTTGATTAAAAAATCTGATGTTTACATTATTTGACTCTTTGGACTATTCAGAGCCAAGCCACATTTACTCTGGCCCTTCCTTTTCTGGATAACTGTTTGTTTTTATAGCCTTATTGAAGTGTATGTGATACACCAAAATGCACATTTAAAGTGAACAATTGGATGCATTTTGACACGTGTGTGCACCCCTGAAGCCATCACCAGAATCAAGACAGTGAACACCTTCATCACCCCCCAGAGTTTCCTGGTGCCTCTGAGAACTCCTCCTCTTCTCCAGCCCTACTCCCATCTCCACATAAATCACGGATTTGTTTGCATCTTTCTAAAATTTTATTTAAGTGGAAGCATAGTGTAATTTACTGGCGCTTTCAAATAAAGCTGCTGTGAACACGTGTACAAGTCTGAGTGTGGACACGTGCCGTCCTTCCTCTCGGGGAGATACCTAGGGGTGGAATGACTGGGCAGGTGCACGGTTGCTTTTCTCAATGGTTGTACCACTGGGCGCCCCACCAGCAGCACAGGAGAGCTCCAGGTGCTTAGCAGCCTCATCGACATTCAGATGGTCACCTTCTGCATTTCAGCCACTCTCGCAGGCGTGCAGTAGTAGCTCACTGCAGGTTTAGTCTGCATCTCCCTAATATTTGGCATATTTTCATGTGCTTATTGGCCAATTGTATATCTTCTTTTGTGAAGCATTTTGTTCAAACCTTTTGCCTGGTAAAAAAATTTAATTGTCTTCCTATTACTGAGTTGTAAGCATTTAAAAATATATATATATTCTAGAAACAAGTCCTTTGTCAGACATATGCTTTGCAAATATTTTCTTCCGGTCTGTGGCTTTCCAATGCCCTTTGAAAAGCAGAAGTTTTAAATTTTATTAAAATCCAATTTATTGATTTTTTTCCCTTTTATAGTTTGTACTTTTTGTGTCAGAATACAAAAAAATCTTTGCCAAATCCAAGGTCATTACAATTTTCTCCTGTGTGTTTGGGCAGAAGTTTTATATTTTTAGCTCTTACATTTAGATGATCCACTTCAAGTACGTTTTTGTATATGGTGGGAAATAAAGGTTGAAGTTCAGTTTTTTGCTTTTGGATATTCAATTGTTCCAGCATCATTTGTTTAAAAGATTATCCTTTTCCGACTGAACTGCCTTTGTACTTTGGTTGAAAACCTATTGATCAATGTGTATGGTCTTTTTGGGGCACTATTTTGTTCCAATTTGTTTGTCTACTTTACATTAATACAACACTGTCTTGATTACTATAGCTTTATAAGTCTTGAAATCAAGTATTATAAGTTTTTCAACTTTGTCCTATTTTTCAAGTGGTATGATGGGCAGGGAGGAGAGGAAGGCTGTTACAAAGAGTATAGACAAGTATCAAATGAAAGTATTTCATGCACTACTGTGAGTAATAGGACCACTTCTATTTTCTTTTTTAACTTTCCTATATTAAAAATATCTGCATTTAAAAAACTCAGATGAATTCAAAGATGCTTGCTGTCTGCACAAAGCAGCCCTCCAAGAGTGGTCCCAAGTAAGAGGTGGGATGTTTGAGCTCAGGCAGCCGAGTATTACTTAGCCCCAGAGGAAGCTGCATAATCCAACAGGGCTAAAGGGTTAAAGACTTAAAAATAGAAACAAAGAAACAAAAGACACCCAGCAAAAGATGAAGAGGTTTCCTTTTCTGCAGGAAGAACTAAAGCCACCAGAGATGGAAATGACCTAACTTTTTGTGTTAGTAACAGATCAGCTGACACCAAATCTTTGGTAATAAAAAGTGGGTCAGACTTTAGTCAGTAATCTACTCAGCTGTTAACCAGTTTACTTGAGAAAAATACAATATCAAGAGAGGAACACATAAGCAGCTAAATTAAAAAAAAAAAGAAGCAGAAAGCACAGCATATTTTTCAACACCTGGAAACACACCCTGTCTACTCATTAATAGGTCATTATGTTTGTTATTGTTTACATAATGTTATTAAGTAACGTCTTAATTGAGGTATAACGTATATATAGATGTGCACAAGTCATAAGCATATAACTCAGTGAATCCCCACAGAGAGAACACACCCATGAAGTCACTGGATCCAGAACTAGACCCTCTCATCTACAAAGCAGAAAGGCTCGCAGACACAGTAAACAACCTTACAGGTACTGGGGGAAAGCGGGTGGGAAGGGATACATTCGGGAGTTTGAGATTTGCAAATGTTAGCCATCATATATAGAAACAGATAAAGATCAAATTTCCTCTGTACAGCACAGGGAACTATATTTAATATCTTGTAATAACCTTTAATGAAACAGAACATGAAAATGAATATATGTGTGTATATGCATGACTGGGACATTATGCTGCGCACCAGAAATGGACATACTCTAACTGACTACACTTCAAGGAAAAAAAAAAAGAAACCTAAAAAAAAAAAAGGACCAGCACCCACCAGCACCCTACACAGACCTCTGCTGATGTCAATCATTAGGTCCTCTCTTCTCCAAAGAAAACCACAATCCAGACCTTTTCAGACTTTTTATTTTCTGTTTCATGTTTTACATAAACAGAAACAGAAAATAAAAGTGAACAGAAAAGAGCGTATGTTCGTTTGCGTCTGGACCCTCTTGGACAAGGCTATGTTGGGATACTTATCCGTGTCCCTGGACATGGCAGCGGTTTGTTTGTCTTCCCGTGCCTGATACTCTGTCGTGTGACTGCCCCGCACTTTGTCTAACCTTCTGCTGATGGACATTTGCGTTGTTGTCTCCATCTGGGAGCCACTGTGAACACTGCTATTCGGAACAGCCTTGCGCCTCTCCTTTGTAAACATGAACACACGGCTCTTTTGGGCTGCACCAGGGCGGGTGGCTGGCTCCGGGCACGCGAGTCCTGGCAGTCCAAGCAGACACCGGCGGCTTTCCAATCTTTCCCCCCAAGTAGATGAGAATTCCAGTTGTCCTGTATCTACACTCATACTTGGTGTTTTCTGACTCGTTCATTTTTTCACTTCTGGTGGGTATATAACGGTATTTCCCTGTGGTTTTAATTTACATTCCCCTGATGACTGAAAAGGGTGAGCACTTTTCCTCGTGCTTTTGGGCTATCTGTACGTCTTGCTCATCTTGAAATGTGCACTTATTTCTTTCGCTCATTTTTCTGTCAGGCTGTCAGTCTTCCCCTTCTTCGTCCTGAGTATGAGTCCTTTGTCAGGATTACTTCTTAGGACTTTACGTAAGTAATATGTGTGAGTTATTACATTGTTACAAGTATTACAAGTTATCTTCTTCCAAAAAAGCGTATTCTGATAAACAGAGTTTCTCAGTTTTAGTGTGGACCAATTTACCTATCTTTTATCTTACGGTTAGAGCTGAGTCCTGTTTAAGGAACTGCGTATCCCAAGGTTTTGAAGATTGTTTTGCCTTTCACATTTAGGTCTATGCTCTACTTCAGATTCATCTTTGAGAATGGTGTGAAGTAGGAATCAAGATTCGTTTCTCTCTCTATAGATTTGCAGGTGACCCAGCACCATTTATTGGAAAGCCCATCCTTATCCCCACTACTACACAGAGCTACCTTCGTATGAATCAAGTGTCCAAAAATGCATAGTTGTTTTGGGGACCATATTCTGTTCTGTTAAGCTATTTGTCCATCCCTACATCAACCCCTCACAGTCTTAATCACTGTACATTTATAAAAACCCTTAATATCCAGTTCCGTAAAATCCTTCCACTTTATCATTCTTCAGGACTGCCTTGTTATTTTTGGTCCATTTCATTGCCACGCAAATTTTACAGGCAGCTTCTCAAGTTTCTCTCTCTCTAACACACACACACACACACACACACACACACACACACAACCCTCCAGGGATCTGACTGAAACTGCAGTGAATATATAGGTCAGTTTGGGGAAAATTAACATCTTTATACTATCCAGTCTTAAAAACCTGTCAACTTAGCATGTCCATTTATTTAGGTCACCTTTAATTTCTCTCAATAATGCTTGATAGTTTTCTGTGCAGAGCTCTTACACATATTCTTTTAGATTTATTCCTTATTACTTGATGTATGTTTGATGCTTTTGTAAATGGTATCATTTTGAAAATTTCATTTTTAATTGTTTATTATTGGCATATAGAAATACAGTTGACCCTGCTAAATTTACTCACTCATTTTAAGAGCTGATGTGCAGAATCTTGGATTTTCTACATGTACTACTATGCTGTTTGTAAATAGTTTTATTTCTTCCTTTCCAATCCTTACACCTTTTGTTTCTTTTTCTTGTCTTATCACATGGCTAAGAATACCAATAAAATGTTGATGGAGAAGTCAAGGAGGTATCTTGATTGCCAACCTTAGGGAAAAGTTTTAAATATTTCATCATTAAGCATAATGTTTGCTGAAGTTTTGAAAATACTCACTATTAGATAAGGAAGTGCTCTTCTTTCCCTAGTTTGCTAAAAGTTCTTTTCTTTTAAAATCAGGAGTGGGTGTTGAATTTCAGCAAATGCCTTTTCCATATCTATTAAGATAAAAACATGGCTTCCCACTTTTATTCTGTTGATGTGTTGAATCACACTGATTTTCAACTTTGCACTTTAAAATAAATCTAACCTGGTATTTTTTCCTACTTATACATTGTCAGATTTATTTAGCTAATATTTTATTTAGAATATTTGCATCTATATTCATAAAGTGAATTAACCTGTACTTTTCTTTTCTTGTCTTTGTCATGATTTGGTGTTAAAGTCATGCTGGTATCATTGAAAGGCTTGGAAGTACTCCTTTTTCTATTCTCTGGACAAATCTGTGTAAGACTGTTGTTATTTCTTCCTTAATGTTATAAACAATTCACCAGTGAAACCATCTAGGCTTAGAGTTTTTAAAATTTTTAATTAATTATTACTTTTATTAAAGTATATACAATATTATAATATTAATATTATGTATAACATTATATTAGTTTCAGGTGTACAACATAGTGATTCAGTATTTTTATAGATTATACCTGATTTAAAGCTATAAAATATTGGTTATATTCCCTATGCTGCCCACTGTATCCTTGTATCACATTTGTTTTATACGTAGTAATCGGTAACTCTTAATCCCCTACCCCTAGAGTTTTTCTTTGAAGGAGTATTTTAAACCAGGGATTTAATTTATTACCTAGATGTAGAATTCAGATCTCCTGTTTCTTCTCTCAGTGTTGGTGCTTTGTATTTTTCAAGGAATTTTTCCATTTCATTTACATTTCAGAGATTACTAACATAAGTTGTCATAATACTTTCATTATTTTATTACAGTAAAAAATACATAAAATTTGCCATCTTAACCATTTTAAGTGTGTAGTTGAGTAGTGTCAAATATATTCATATTGTTGTGAAACAGATCTGCAGAACTTTTTCATCCTGCAGATCTGAAATCTGTACCCCCTTAACAACTTCCCTTTCACCCCCTCCTTCTAACCCGGTAGCCACCATCCGACTTTCTGTTTTTATGAACTTTATAATCATTATTTTTAATGTGTGTAGGCTTTGTAGGGATGTCCCCCTTTCTGCTCCTTTTATGGGTCATTTGAGTCTTTTTTCTTGATCAGCAGAGGTTGTCAGTTTTATTATTCTTTTCAGAGAAACAACTTCATGCTTGGTTGATTTTTTTCTATTGTATATTTGTTTTCTACTATATTATTTTATTAGCATTATTATCGCCTTGATTTGATTCAGTTTGTTGTCCTTTAATTGAGACGAATGCTTACAACACTGATTTTCTAGCCCTTCTTCAGTTCTAATACACGCACTTAAGGCCACAGATTTCACTCCAACATTGCTTTAGCTGCATCACACAAGTTTTGATATATTGTGATTTTATTGGCATTCAGTTAAATTTTAAAACACTTTAAAAACAAGTGCAATTTCTTCGACTCATGAGTGTTTTAAGAAATATATTATTTGATTCCAATAATTTAGGAATCATTTCAATTATCTTTTTGTTTTTGATTTCTAACTTAATGCCACTGGTCAGAAAACATACTCTGCATGATTTCAATTCTTACGTATTTGTTGAAATTTGATTTAACACCCAGAATATGGTCTATTTTAGTAAATGATCTATGTGTTCTTGAAAATAATATATATCCTATAGTCAATTACATATTACTTATTGTGCTGTTCAAATCTAGATCCGTAATGAGTATTTTTCTGCTTGTTAACGAGAGATGTGTTTAAAAGTCCCATTATGATAGTGAAACTGTCTATTTTGCTTTTTAGCTCTGTCAATTTTTCCTTCATATATTTTGAAGACATATTAGGTACACTAATTGAGAACTAGTTTCTTCACGACGGACTTTCATCATTATGAAACGTCCCTCTTTATCTTAAAACATATTTTGCCTTTTATTTATATAACAATTTTCTTTTGGTTAATACTTACATGATATATATATTTCCTATCATTTTACTTCCAACATTCCTGTATCTGTATATTAAAGAAATATCACACAAACATAGATGTTTGTATGTAAATTTTATATCTAGTCTAATTTTTGAGTATTTAAGCATCCATTTACATTCATTAATGACATATTAGGATTTAAACCTATCATTTTATTGTTTTATATTTATCCCATTCTATGTTTATTATTTTTATTTTTAAATTTTAATTATTCCTGGAAATGCAAGTGTCTTAAGGTACTTTTATTCTATTTATCCTCTCCCATCTTTTGTGCAATTAATGTTGACTAGCTTTCATAAGACATTAGTGTTCTGTACGTCAATTATCATTCTGTCTGCATATTTACTCTTTCTGTTGCTCTCGAATCTTCCTGCATCTCCATGTTTTTATCTGGAATAATTTTTCTTCTGTCTGAAGAACTCACTCTTGGTGTTTCTGTTTATTGGAAAATGCCTTGTTTCGTCTTTATTTTTGATGAATTTTTTTCCTGAGGTTTTTAGGTTGCCAGGTTTTTTCCCCCCTAAAATTTCATTACACTGTTTTCTGGTTTTTATCATTTCTGTCAAGACACTATCAGTCTTCTGCTGCTACTTTAAAATTAATAAATTTCATATTGAAAAGGGAAAAACAAAGTTGGAAAATCCACATTTCTCGATTTCAAACTTACTACAAAGCAACAGTAATCAATACCATGTGATACTGGCAAAAAGGCAGACATAGAGATCAATAAAATAGAATATATTATGCATTATGCTCAACTGATTTTTGACAAAGTTATCAAGACCATTCAACAGGGAAAAAAGAATAATCTCTTTAACAAATGGTACTGGGACAAATGGATATTGACAGGTAAAAGAATGAATTTGGACCTCTCCCTCCTATCATATACGTACATTAATTCACAATGGATGAAAGACTGAAGTATAAAAGCTAAAACTATAAAGCTCTTGGAAGTTTCTGCAACCTTGAATTAGGTAATGGGTTCTTAGATATGACTCCTAAAACACAAACAACCAAAGAAAAAAGACAAATTGGACTCCATTAAAATACCCCCAAAACAGAAGACTTGTATTTCAAAAGATACCATCAAGAAAGTGAATGGAACTTACAGGAGAAAATATTTGCAAACTGTTTTTCTAAGGGCCTAGTATCTGGAATATATAAAGAACCCTTACAACTCAGTAATAAAAAAATAAGTCCAAAGGGGAGGGTATAGCTCTGTGATAGAGTGCATGCTTAGCATGCATGAGGTCCTGGGTTCCATCTCCAGTACCTCCATTAAAAAAAAAAAAAGATATAGATATAGATAAACCTAATTACCTCTCCCCCAACAAAAAGCTTAAAAAAAAAAAAGTCCAATAAAAAATGGGCAAAGGACTTAGATCTATTTCTCTATAAAGATATACAAGTGGTCAAAAAGCACAGGAAGATGCTCACCATCCTTACTCATTAGGAAAATGCAATCAAAACAATAATGAGGAGCCACTTCACACCCACTAGACATGGCTGTAATTTTTTTTAAAAAAAGGTAAATAATATGCACTGGTGAGGATGTAGAGAAATTGGAACCCTTGCACATTGCTGGTAGAAATGTGAAGAAGTTGTACAGCTGCTTAGAGAACACTTTGGTAGTTTTTTAGTAAGTTAGAGTTAACATACACCTCAGCAATTGTATTCCTAGGGATCTATCCAAAAGAACTGTAAAGAGTATGTTGACACAAAAATGTGTATACAAACGTTCATAGCAGCATTATTCATAACAGCCAAAACGTGGAAACAACACAAATGTCCACCAATGTATGCATGGATCAACGAAGTGTGGTGTACATCCATACAATGGAATAGTATTCAGCCCTGAAAAAGCATGAGGCACTGATACATGCTACAACTGGATGAACTTTGAAAACATTATACTAAGTGAAAGAAGTGAGACACAAAGGCCACATATTGTATGATTCTGTCCCCATGAAATGCCCAGAACAGGCAAATCCAAAGACAGAGAGTAGATTAGCGGTCTCTGGGCTGGCAGTGGGGGTGACAGGGGTGAGAGGTTACAGTTCATGGTATAAATAAGGCTCTTTTGGGGATGATAAAAATGTTCTAGAATTAGATAGTTGCAATGGTTGTACAACCTTGTGAATATACCAAGAATTACTGAAATGGCTTACCCTTTAAAAGAATAAATATGGTGTGTGAATTATATCTCAATAAACAAAGTCTTCAACCCCTTACTGATTTGAGTAGGACTGCTGTAATGAACCTGTTACAGACAGGAATATTCTCATCTTTCAGGAATGCTGGGGTTGGGGATTGAGAATTCACTGCTCAGAACATTTACATATACTGATAATCCTTCAAGTGTATGATTCAATAGAACAAAATATTCCAACATCTTCCTCAAAAATAATGCAAAACACATTTCATTTACACATGTGAAATTGCTCCATCCAACTTTACAGAGTTTGCTGTTTTTAAAAGAATTCAGTACAAACTAGGTAAAAAAAAAATCTTAGACAGACATAATTTATTACTAATCGGTGTGTGTTTTGGAAACACTTTCTTACACTCATCCTTTCACCCCACCAGATATTTATTGAGCACTTACTATGTGCAAAAGAACCCTACTAGGTACCAGTGACACAGAGGCAAGTGACACAACTCGATGTCCTGTGACTGTCTGTTCTGGCAGAGGCAGATCAATCACAAAGAAAGAAAGAAGAAATTATCAGAGAGTGAACCTTGAAGAAAATAAAATGGAGTAACCCACTCAATTCAGAGCCCGAGGGGGCATCACCACACAGGATGCCCCCAAAGCCTGGGTCCTATCTGGGCACAGCAGGAGCCAACAGAAAACACAGCAGAAACACTGTCCCTCCCACGGGGAGGGTGAGCACTTTCTGTCTCTGAAGTGCACACAGATGGAAGCTGAGCACGTGATCTCAGAATCAGCCCTCCAACCATACGACCGTGAATGACACTCGATAACAGTCTTTTAATTTTATTATTTATTTATTTTAATACAAAGCTTTGGCATTAGCAATTTTATGAAAAAATAAAATGTACTAAAAATAAATGCTTGTGTGGCATGATTGGTAAATGATGCACAAAAATAGGTTCTTTTTTCCTTCAAGGCAATCAGTCAGAAAGCAGTTTTTTCCTTCTTCAAAACCATTCTACCCTATGGAATAAAAGGAAAAAAGAGAGGTCAAGAGTTAGTCAGAGTGTCATTGTCAATGTTTCAAAATAACAGAGAAAGTGATCCTAACTGAAGGGTGGCCTGGGGCTGTCCCCAGCTACTTCCCAGCCCAGTATCTGGTAAAGCCAGTAAGCCATTAGCATTTTCCTGAACCCAGCAGCTTCCGATCTGAGGTCAAGGGGCTCAGTCACTTAAAAGTGTGTTCCTACTCCCAAAAGGAATGCAGGGAAAAGTATGGGCTAATGGCATCTTGTTTGAAAATGCAGGGACATATATATAATTACAACTTTTCCTGGTTTGAACACACGTTCTAAATGCTGAGCGTCTTGAAATCTGTAGCTGCTGTCTTTATAGTATGCTCCCCCTTCATACCTCAAACTAGTTTGTCATTTATTTATTTTAAAATAAGATTTGAACAGTACAGACTTCCAGAGATGTCTGGTTTTCTTACAGGAATTCCCCAGATTTTAAGTGTGTGTGTGTGTCCCTAAGTCAGGTGCCTGAAGGGACCTGAAACCTCTCTGTTTCCTGTGCTACCCTCAGGCTAATGCTGCAGCCTGGCACCGGGAGATCGCCCTGGCTTGGACCCTATGTGGTCTGGTTCACTGCTGTGGTTCCCATGTTGTAACTTCAGTTCTGCTCTCTCTTCTCTATGCTCAGTTCCAGGTCCATATTTCAAGCCAATCCTTAGGCATCACACAACTCTCCAGCATCTCCTGTTTTATCTCCTCTTCATCCCCCTGACCTCCTCCTTCAGCTCCACATTTTCACCTAACCTACCTTCCTGCCTCCTGTCACTACCTCGTCAAAGCAACTTCTCGGTCACCAGGAATTTTCTTTTTGCTGAAAAGCCTTAGACACTTCCTGCTATTTCCAAAAATAAAATCCAAATTCTGTAGTCTACCTACCACCCCCACCACCACCTACGGTAGGCACATCAAACCAAACAGCTCCCTGGACCTGATCTGCTTTCCCCACCCCTTGTGCCTTAATTGCGCCTGGCCTTGTCCCTAAGTCACTCCCTCCAGGAAGCCTTTTGCAGAAGTGGCGGTTCCTCGTGTCTGTGTGATGCTGAGTGGCTGCGCTCCTCTCACACCGCTGGGCCCGCAGGCACTCCCTGGATCTCCTGTCACTTCAGCCAGCGCTGCGGTGCAGGGCACCGAGGGGCACAGCCCCTTCTCCCCAGGGCTCCTGCGGGGCGAGGCCTGGAGCCTTGGGAGTACCAGGGAGATGGTGCCTAATGAATGAACGGCCAGGCATGAAGGCTGCTCACAGCAGCTTCAGGTAAAGCTCTACACTTTATTGTAGCTCATATTTAAGAAAATACATGGTTTTTTATAATATTTGCTCAGAAAAACTGGATCTTAGATATAAGGACTTTGAATGAGCAAATCAAGATTTTTACATCTTGCTTTTTTTGCTGCCTTTCTAAGAAATTATAATGCAATCAAACATTAAAGGTACTTCAGAAAAAGTAATGACTACTGTCAAAGCCAGTACAGAAGTTCAATCAAAAGGCCCATTGCTTTAATCTTCCTTCTGTCATCACATTTTTAGAAAAGCAAATTTGTCTTCTTCAGCCACATTATTTGGAGCCCTTAAACGGCCCCCTGGAGCAGTCAGAAACAAGCAGTGTGAAGGAAAGAGCTGGGACTAGAGACACTGGGAGTGAGCCCCACGCCCTTCTTCCTGTGGCATTTCTTGGGGGTCCCTTGGCCCCTCTGGCCTAGGGCTGCTCCTCTGTGTGTATCTCTCAGGCTCAGAGTGGCTAAAAGGGGAAGATGCTAAGAGGGAGAAGAGGATTCATGATCAAACTGGGGGCACATCTCTGCTGGTGTTGCTACAAAAAAGGCTGTCTCAGGAGAGTGAACAGCCAGGCAAGGGTGCCCGTGTGAGCAGAGGTACCCGGCTGAGAATTCAAAATTCAAAATTCTTTAGATCAGTGTTTCTCAAAGTGCAGGCTGCAACCTACTAATGGATTATAAAATCAGTGTGAGCAACAGAGCACAGGGAAGAGAGGTCAGAGATACTGCAGGTAGTGAGGGAACCTGTGAAACTTCTGTTTCAGGTACACATGCGGGAGTGCTGGGCCACAGCGTAAAGTGTCTTTCTTACAGCAGGAGGTGGCTGCAAAAAAAGTTTTAAAAACGCTTTTGACACTGAAGGTTCTAAAAGAGGCAGCCTCTCTCCTTGGGCTCTGGGACCATTCAGGACAGGAGGGACTCGTGGGACTGGGAGGGGTCAGACTTCCTTCCACCTGACCCTGGGCCTGCCTCTGAACAGCTGCAGCCTGGCGGCCTCTGTGTGAACAGGCAGGTCCTGGCAGGCTTGTCAGCTTTCAAGATGGCCCATGTCGTGGGTGAACAGCTCCGACTGGAGGAAGTTCCTTCCTACATTAGGAGGAAATCTACCCCCCGAGCTCCAGAACCTCACAGCAGGCATCACCCTCTGCATGCGCCGGTCAGCCACCGTGGGACGACCACGGGCACTAAATGGGGCAACGTGGGCAGTAACAGAGCCCAACACAGGAGTACCCTCTTGGTAGGCCTGCAGCAAATAGTAGCTGTTCTCACCTCTGAAAATCCTTCAAATACCTGGAAACACCTCTCATATCACCCCACTCCCCTCATTTCTAAGGTAAGCATTCCTAAGGTATCAAATGATTACATTTTCAGACCCTTTTATACTGAAATATGTCGATGTTCCTTTCAAAAGAGTCTGAGCAGAACAAGTCAGAAATACTCAGCAGAGAATAACAGACACCCATTCCTCTGGGCTGGCCCCTACATTTCCACCACAAAATCTCAGAGGGGGACAGCTCTACAAGAAGACCGGTGCAGACAACGCAAGTGCGGCGTCCTGCTGCAGAGCTGGGGCTTCCTGGTCCCTGGCTATGCCAGAGGATCTCACATTTGTTCCAGCTACTTCATCAGGTTAACCGCATCAGACTCATTTTCCCCTTAGGGGACTATTCTGCATCTTGAACGCCTGGGCTACACTCCTGCAAATCTCAGAACATGGTTTCTATGCATCAGAATCTGGGAGCTGAGAAAGGGCTGTGAAGGACACCTAGCTGAACCTCCCATTCAACTCAAAACCTCTCCTTCGTCATCCGCGAATCTGACAACTTGTTCCTCAAATAAAAGCAATGATGAAAATATTTACTTTTGTTATGCTGAGGGGAAAGTAGATTTATATAAATATAAGCTGGTAAATGTTGGGGTTAACAAGGTTTATTTGAGGAATGAAGTAGAGCAGAAAACGTCGGTTAGGAACTGGAGTTCAATAACCTTGCTTACTTAGGAGCCAAGAAATAAACAGACGGGGAGCTAATACATGTAAATATATTTACCTTGCTTCTATCTGCTTCTTTGACTACTAGCCCCTTTATATTGGCAAAGTCTCAAAAGTCACGAGATTTGTTTGCAGTATTAAAAAAGTCAGCTAGTCATGGTCGAGTTCTTAAATAGCATTTCGTCACAACAGAAGGGGCGTGGCCCCAGATACGGGGACTTCTGATTGGCTTCTGAATCAAGCCAATGGCATCAAGCCCTGGGGACACGTGCAGCGCGCGGGCGGCAGATGGGCGGGCTTCCAGCCCCAGCAGAGCAGCTGCCCACCAGCCCGCGGAGCCTGGACCTGCTGGCTCCAGGCTGCTTCTCTTGCCCCGGGGTTTCTCCAGTGACTAGCCTGGGATAAGGTCTCGCTGACATCGCAACACACGGGCTCAGCGTAACACTGTCAGAAAAGTAAACTGTAATGGTAGGTAGGATGCACAGAGGTGGAATTTACTATTGACTTCCAAACAGATCATTGACTTGTGAAAAGACGGAATCTATTTATACAGAAGATTATCTTACAAATGGACGAGGTTATTTAGAAAACCGAAGCAGAGCAATGAAACTGAAAAGGCAATCTCATTCTAATTTTTCAGTAAAGGCAAAAAGGGAAATAAGATAGATTTAAAAGAATTCATTAATGAAGAATAATTATAAATTTATTTGCTGAAATAAAATTTTCGCTGGAATTAAAATCGCATAGGAATTTTTCATCACTTTTGGGAAAGAGATATTGAGTAAGAGTGGCTATTAACTTTCTTTTATCCCAATTAAAATGCCCTTTAAAAAATTAAGTAATTCAGGTTACAAAAGAAAAACCAACACATAAAAGCACAACAGGAGAGGAAAACATCACGCAAAACTGTACTAAGATAACCACCATTAATGTTTTGGTGACCATGTTTTCATGCATCCACATGAGTACACACAGACACACACTCTCATTCTCTCTCAATTTCTCTCTCTAAATGGGATCATGGAAGTTGTCCTTCAGCGTGGTTTTGACTGAATGCACAGAAATAATATTCAAGTAAACAACTGCAGTTCAAACCTTTACAAAGGCTGATTAGAGAAGAGTTGGACTGAGACATGGATCTGAGACCTATGACATAGATTCTGAGTCACGCAGGCACTTACGCACCGAACTCCAATTCATAATGGGTAACAAGCCTGTTGAACGTTGTCTAAAATGTCTGATACATGAACTGAGCACCTGGCAGATTCTGCTGCCACTGGCAGGCAGCAAGGTTGACTAGTAAATGACTTAATAATTCTGTAAAAGTGCCCAGTGAGCAGCTACTTGCTGTGACTAGTTTTCAGTCATTTGTGAAATTTTTAGGAAGTGGGCTGGCTGTAAGCCCCTCATCTAGTCTGATGGATCAGCATGGGAGTAAGCAAAGTGACTGCAGGTGAAACAAATATTTCCCTCTGAATTGTGGTTTGAATCACAGGTAGTCACAAGCTCCCATGAGTCTATTTCATGGGAGAAAATGAAATTCACTTGCCAAATGATAAAGGCAGATGGCCATCTTCACAGAACTCTGAAAGACTCTCAGAGGAATTGTTTTGCCTAACATTTATTGAGCACATAATATGTACGAGGCACTGTGCTAAGCACTTTATGTGCTAATTCTCACAACGACCCTGTGATGCACTCCCGCCGTTATTCCCGTTTTATGGACAACTAAAACAAGCTTCAGGTAAATACAGCCGCCCAGTTCTCACAAGTAAACACAGAGGAGCGGGGAGTCACATCCAGGCACGTCTGACTCTGGAACCTGAGCAATTAACGCTGTGTCATGTCCAAGTAAAACCTCATCGGGGGGCCCAACAGAAGCAACTAGCTGTCGACCTGCTGGATGAGGCAGAGACTACTCATCTGAAGGCTGAGGAATGTCCACGGACCAAGACATCCTCAATACGTGATATGTCAGGGATGTCAAAGGGTACTTCTTACATAAACATCTAGCCAGCAGATCAGGTTCGAGGTAATAAAATCACGTCAATGGAGTGGAGGTTACTTGCCTGGACTATGAGCATTCAGTTAAATCAACTACATGAGCGTGGGTGGTTGTCATTAATCAATTAAAATGCCAGGACATAAGTGAACAGAGAGAGCACATGGATTCCACCGATTTAAGTTCAGATTTGGGCCGTGTCCCAGGGATGCTTTCATCTTGAATCAGTTTTCATGAATAATGGTTGAAAGAAAGGACTGAATAATATCCTACAGTAAATGCCCCAAATTTAAAACAAAACAAACAAAACCAAAAACCTTTTCTATATCATACCCTGTAGAAAGCTACTCTTGGAAAACCACTGAATCAAAATGGACCTTAACAGTCATCCAGCCCAATTTTCCATCCTCTAAAAAACGCCTCACCTACGGCAGCCCCGACAAGCGACACCCAGCTCCCGCCTGCATTCCCAGTCCCGGGCACTCCCTGCCCCCACAGCAAACCACCTCAACGGTAAGCAGCCTTGCTAACAGGCATTCTTCCTTTCACTGCAGTGAAACTCGGCCTTCCTGGAACCTACCCTTAGGTCCTCAATTTCCCCTATGGAAATATAGTTTACGCTTATTTCCACCCACCCCGACATTCTTTCTAATATTTGGAAACAGCAGGTCTTCCCGATTGCTTCTTTCTCACAGGTTAAACATCCGTGTTCCTTTGTGCATAGGCCCAGGTGCTAGCATCCACCAAAAGCCACAAGCCTCCAGGTAAGTGTGATGAGCACCCAGGACCGTGGGGCTTCTCCTGCCAGCGGCCCGGAAGGGGCGTTCTCTGCCTCCTCTGACCGTACTGGGTCCCCTGGCGTTTGTTCCATTGTTGATTTACTCTAAGTTTGTGGCCAAGGACAGCCCCAAGACCCTTTCTCAACCGAGCGGTTGCTGCTGAGCAAGGTCAACTCCCAACCAGTGTTACGGACTGAAAATATACATTTGTGAAAGAAATTATTTTGCTAGGTATGATCGCATCTGGATCAGTGTGAAACTGGTGGACGTCAGTTCTCATGATTTTTATGAAAATTACTCTAACATACTTTCTGGGGGGTCATCTGGCACATGCAATCCAAAAAAACAATTTGTTACTTACTCATTAGCATTCAAGCTAGCTGTGGCTCTGATGATCATGTAGCAGAGCGTGAGAGCACTGAGGAGACCAAAGCTGGCAATAATAAACCATTCTTCTGTTGACAAAGGAAAGGGAGGAAGTCACTCTGGGGAGAAGGCTTAAGTCAAATCGATGCCAACATTTCCCTCAAATGCAACGAAGCAGACGTCAACGGAGGTGTAAGCCAAGACTGGCCCAAGGAAGTGAAGCAGGAGGAGGTTTGCCAGAGAGCTACTAAGTGCAGAAGGTTAGTGGAAGTAGAGGTGAAAGCTGCGAGGGAGAAAGGATAGCACGGCCCAGACATTTCTTCCCGCTGACGTCCTGAGGTTTGTGAGAAGCGTGGCCACCAAAAGTGTGCAGTAAAAAAATATATATAAAATTGCTCATGGACATGAGATTTTTTAAACTGTTAATTTAAATAACAGCAAAATAGACCAGCTATATTTATAGTTATCCTTTCCTTCTTCATTTGGTCACTGCTGCATGGCTGTGTCACTCATTCTTAGAGAAAGGCTTTAGGAATATGGAGCAGCGGTTCCCAAAGATCTTGTGATATTCCAAGCAGTCCGCAGGCCGGCCTCCCGTGGCGTTCACGTCTACTTTCTCTTCTGTTACGAGTGGGTACTTGCAGTCTTTCCTTAAAAAGGGCCTCTTATTGGTGTCTCCTGCCCAGAAGAGGACTACCTCACCAGCCCACGGCGGGGAAGCAGCACTGGCTGCTCTGGCTTTGTGAAGCAGGGGTAGGAAGGGCAGGTGAGTCACAAGGTCCATGGCCCATCGAAGAGCTGAAAACCCCTGGTACACAGAACTCTAAGGGTTTTTGTCTTGTTTCTCTCTAGATCCAGGAAATCAGTTCATGTTTTCCCTTAACTTTTCAGAGTCTGTACTGTCAAGGTAATGGATCAGATACAGTATTTATTGAGAACCTCAAAAATAACCCGAGAGCCAATCTGAGTGCCTAAAAAGTCTTAACTATAAAATATTTCCTAGAGTACACACGAGCTAGGGCTGGTCTGACAAAGCGTCACACAGCGAAATGCCCCACACACCTGCGCTAACGCAGAGAGAAGACATTCCTACTTGGAATGCCAAATGTCTGTATGTGAAAGCTGTGCGTAACGTGGGTGCTTCTCAGGCTGGTTCCACGAATCCTGCCTCTGTGCAACACTGTGTGTGCCTGGGAACTCCCAGAAAAAGGGCATCACACTTCTACTGGACTGTAAAGGTGGCGGTCTTCAGAAGAGGAAGAACTGGTCTTCAGGACTCCAGGATGCCGAGTTGTTCTGTGAGCATTTGTCTGTCCACTTTGCTTTATGTCGTGAAAATGCATAGCAAACTCTTTCTTTTTAGGTAACAGTGCAGCTGCTGCTTCTTGGAATGCAAATTCCTCATCAGCAGCGTGAACATATAAGGTTTTTATTTAAGTCAAAATAAACACTCAAGAACCCATGCAGAATCCACCATTTTCACCCACATGTATTTTAAGTTAGGAAAAAAATGTACACTGGCATTTAAGAAAAAATTAAGAGATGACTAGTCATTGACATCAAGACCCTTGACACAGCAGTCTTTATTTTTCTCTTCTTAGACTTTTATACGTGATGAGCAGACTAACTTTTAGGACTTCAATTATGTCTGTTTCTGATTGTGAATGTAGCATCCATACCTGCGTAGCATTTCAGCTATAAAAATCAGTGTGACCAAAAAGTTAGACTAAACACCGTTAGAATAATACCCAGCGGCCCAGGGGTACATCAGCAGCGACCCACGGCGGCCGGGGTCTCGGTGGCCCCCGTCCTCCCGGGGGTGTTTAGCACAGTGCCTTGCACACAGTGGACGCTGGCTAGAAGCACGGTAGCTACCAGGGCACCACAGGGCTGGAGACTGAAGTCGAGGGAGCACTGGTCTAGTGCAACCACATGAAATTCACTGATTAATGTGCATAAAGTCTGCTAATGGTGATTAATTTGATGCACGAAGTAATATTTTAATCAAGGCATAAGGTTTTGAAAGGACACTTATATATAAAATGTAATAGGATCAGCACTTAATGTAGTAGCAGGTGCTCAATAAATGTCAACCAACGAAGGGCCTCCCGAAACGCAGGAGCGAACAGACACCCTCTGGCTCCTTTGTTACTGCTAGATCAGGTTTTAAAAATCTCACCCGTAATTCCTAAATGCCAAAACAGGAAAACATGAGATGCTGTTAAACAAACAAATCTCTGGGAAATGGTAAGAAATGAGTCAAATTGTGTCAAAGACTACTTTTACTTGCTTTACAACTGAGTGAGGTCTCCTTGAGTTTAGACAAGCGAGACACTAAAACCTGGGAACTCATTTTCTAACACCTTTTGGTTGGTTAGACTGAACAGACCACATGAGTCTTACTAGGTTCGGGAAACTCCGGGAACAGCTTTATCTGTTTTCCTGACTTGCAGAGTTGAGAGGAGTCCCACCAGGGTTAGGGCTCGAAGCTACAGGCAGGCAACAGCACCGAGAGGCAGCACCAGAGAGGTGGCGAGGAAGACGGGTGAGAGGTGGTTAGATGGAAGCAACATGTAGAGAATGGAACTGAAACCAGCTGCTTGTCCCGGGGGAGCGTCCCCGAGGCCCACTCGCACGCCCGCCAGCCCACTCACACTTAGGCAAGGCCATCAAAACACTCGTATTACTTTCCTTCTTGTCAACAGTTCAACAATCATGACGTTCATAACCAGCCCAGAACATTTTTAGGGCAGATTATCTTTTGGCTTCTCCCCTACCTCTTGTCCAATTATACCAAAGAGGTAAGTGCCAAGATACCAAACTTCATAAAAAGTGTAAAATACAGTGAGCAGCAACCGGCCATCTCAGCTGTTTCTAAAGTTGTGAATTTTCAGGTTCAAATTTTGGATTTGTTTTTCACTGAGTTGCCTGCCACCTGGGAACTAGAGAGCGCTGAGCTCACAGCGACACCACACACCTGAGCTGCTGCTGATACTCAACATCACATCCCTGTCTGCATTTCAAATCAGGCTTATAAACAGCTACTAAGACAGACCTCTGATCAACCACTCATCAAATGGCAGTTATTCCTATTCATGACACATAAATACACACACTTCTTATTATAAAGAAAGCTTCCTTGTTCCAAATTATCTGCTTTAGCAAGTCCCCATTCCCTTCTCCATTACAGACGCCACCACTGGCCCTGGTGACGGCCTCAGCTCTCCACCACACACTGAACACCAGCAGCAAAGCCGTCCCGTGTCCTGGGCACAGGGCCCACTTACTTGTCACTGCAATGTTGATCTCTCCCGTTCTAGGAGTGAGCTCCCCGTCCTGAGGAAGAGGTGAGATCCCCGAAGTTCGAAGTGGCTCGAGGCCAAGGGAGTTGTCACTGGCGAGGTCACCTAGGGCTGATCTCCGGTTAACTGCTTGGGTTCTGGTGAGCCTCTCCATGTCAAATGCTACGTTATCAGTACACGGCAAATTTGGCTGCAAAACATTTCCAGATTAAAAGTACTTGTAAGATTAAGAATTCCTTTTATAAAATTCTTAAAGTTCAACATCCCTGTTGAAAACACTTTACCGAGTTTTTTCTATGTGATTTCCTCTCATTTCTCTTCATCTACACTTTCCACTCTCATCCAAGAGTTTTTCTTTAAAAGAAACATGATTTCTCCCCAAAAATGGTACAAAGGAAAACCAAAATTCATTGCAGAACTGAGAAAATTGGATACTTCATCTTTATAAAGAAATGACAACCCCTTATGGACAAGGCTCACAGGCAAAGTGATTCATTATCATTATTATAAAGCTGACAAACAGTTCGGTGTATCACTTTGGCTCTTATGTTAACGCAGGTAACAGTAAATACCCCTTTCATCCTACTAACTTCTCTGTAATGCCCCGTCCATCTGGTAGTCAAGTTTTTAAATATCTCCTACTTTTGAATATAAGTAATGCATACAACCAAGAGCCAATCAACATCGAAAGAGTCTTGAACTCTGAGAAAACTATCTGTTGCAAAACCCAAGCATCTAATTCTGAAGGAGGGGTACAGAGCTGCCGTGGAGCCAAAGCTTACCAGCGAAAAAGTGAATGGATGCTAGTCTTCTGATTTAACAGCATGGATACCTGGTTTCCTTAGCAACCGTCGGTGCTTTCAGCCAACGGCAGACAGCGTACTAGGAGCAGAGCTGGGAAGGGTGGCTGAGAGAAGCTTATGCTTACAGAGAGGTGACAGCCAGCCAAACCCAGGGCAGTGGCCTCCTGGGCAAAACAGTTCTGTTCTTTGTCACCCCAAATTTAAAGAATCTCAGCACGGTGTGATAACCGAGGCTAATAATGACACTCATTTAGAAGAGGGCTTGCTACGTTTTTCATATTTAAGGAACCATGGCAGTTTATAATACATTTCAGAACAATTTTCATTAAAAACAGAAGGAAAGAGTATGTCTTGGTCCTTCAAAGAATAGGACTTAAATAACAAAACAACAGCCAAGAAGGCTGGAGGCAACAGAAGCAGTTAAGTTAGTATCTCCCCAAGTGTCTGCTACGCACCAGGCATTATGGCAGATGCTCTACGATACACCCCTCGCGTGGGGGTGGACAGGGGACACCTGGCCGGGCCCAGAGACATTTCTGATTGTGTGGCCAGGGCGTTGTGAAACTGGCATTTACTAGTAGACGCCAGGGACGCTGCTGGACAGTCTACAGGACGGCCCCCCAGAAGGGACTGTCTAGTCCAAAGTGTCGGTGGTGAAGAGGCGGAGGCACACTGTGCTAAACACAGCATCGCCGACCTGATCTCTGGAGATGGAGGATCAGCGTCACTGCCCAACTGGATCACACCTCAACAGCCATCTGAGGGCACTTTTCAGATAGGACTACTTTGATCTGCAAGGCTACAGTGAGGAAATTCATCTGTTGGGTCAAAACAAATGTTTTGCTCTACAAGATTGTTCAGTCTTTTTTTGAGACCAGAAAATACTTCCTTTGCCTCTAAAAAGCAATAATCCTGGATACATACTCCTCTCAAGGAAGGAACCGTAGGGAGCCTCCAAGGTCCTTGGCTGGTCAGCGGCTGACCCGCCCGGCCAGGGCTGCAGTGCTGCTCCACACGGCCCCCGCCCAAGGCCCCCGCCAGGCTGTTGGAGGTCTGCCTGGGGCTGGCACTGATCAGGTCACGGCCTGCAGTGACCCATGCCCAGGGGAGCAAAACCACATTCAAGACGAAGGAACATAAGTGATGACCTCATCTTACATCATGCTGACCTCAGAAAAACTATTATTGGCCAGTGTAAAAGTCTATATTCTAAATTCCTTAAAAAAAAAAAAAAAGATACTGGAATGAAGGAAAATGGTCTCCTTCTCTCTGTCTCAGTTCTCCACCACACCCTCACCACCCAATAGACGCACGCTTTGAAGTGGACCAGCAGTGTTTCACCTTCTCTGCCAGGAGTTCTCCAAAGTGGGCTGGACTTTAAGTGACGTGGGGAAAAAAGTCAGTGCTAGGCTCACAAGGCTATACAGCAAAGGAAGTCAGTGTGTCCTTGTGGGACTCTGAACCATCCACTCGTCCATGTCAGTGCCATGCTTAGAGATAACACTACACGAAAGTATTCACAAAACAGGAAACATACCACAATTCCCAGGGCCTTCAAAATATTAAGTTTGCACATAGGACAGGTACAGTGTTCGCTAAGCCAGGGATCCACGCAGGATTTGTGGAAAACATGCCTGTAAAAAAAGTGGAGAACTGTATGACAAATTATATACTGAAAAACTCTTAGGCCAAAATGCAAAGAAATGGAATTTTTAGTCACTCTGTTTCCTTCCCCATTAGGACATACTCACAGGCCCTAAGAGACAAATGTTGGGGATGTATTGCAACGTACCTGGAAGAAAATCTCCTGAACCCAACGTCATACACTGAAAGAATCGCATAAATGAGAACTGGTAAGAAGTATTTTTCTTCTGCCCAATTCCAAAAGAGATTTGAGGAAATGCAGAAATTTATTAAGGATGAAGAAAATGAATTATACCTTATACATCAGTTGTTTTCTACAACAGCAAAAGCAGAAAAATGGAGTTTCAAAAAGATACTAACCAGGAGTTGGAAGAGTTCTCCATGTAATTACTAGTTTCATGGACCTCTGTTTAAATGTCATTTAAAACAGTGTTTAAAAAGGCTTGTAAGCAACCGATGTTAAATGTTTGTAAAGTTCCAGGGTGGTAGGGGCTGTTTTTAGGGATAAACTGTGTTTAAGAATCAGCTAACATTCAGCGAGCCGTTTTCAGCTGAAATGAACGGAGAGAGAGGATGGGGGGGTTTCGCTCTTACTCAGGGGAGAAGGAATTCACACCCTTGTGGGTGGAAGTAAGTCGTGGAGGGTTCTGCATTCTTAAAAAAGGAGCTGGTGCCCTCTGGAATGGAGAAAAGACTCTGAGGGAGCTGTGGAAGTCATTTCTCACTCTCACTACCTCCCCATGGCAGTTCTGAGTAGCCGAAATGAAACCGCACGGAAGCCCCAGGGTCCTGGCCCAGCAGGGACCGAGGCAGGCGCCAGGACAGCTGGGCACCTTTGGAGGAGCTATCATCAGAGTCTTGGCATAAGATACAAGAAAATTTGAGAAAAACATCAAATTGAACCATGGTACGCCTCTTAATTTGTAATTCGTATATAGCTTACAAGTAGTTATATATACCTGTTTTAAAGAGCAGTTTTGATCTTAAAAAGCAAAAGACCTAGAAAACTCAGTTTTAATTGGGATTTGGAAGAAACATTTGGGTTTATAGCTTCGACCCCAACAACACATACGTACCCACCCAATGTCACCTGGTGGCCTTATGCCCATTTCTTTGGGGTAAGAAGAAAGACCCTGACAACTAAATGTATCAGTCTAGTACTGAAACTCGTAGATAACGCAGTGAACCAGATCTCATCATCCCTGAAGGCCTTTATTTAAACCTGAAAGTTTTTATTTAATGGGTGAAAGTCACCAAATCATAGGCAAGACCTAAACTGACTTAGTACACATGAGGCATTGTCACGTCCATTGCCCGTTCCTCACATCCGTGAATGAGAGTGCTCTAAGGCAGAAGGCTCCTTGCCCCAGGACCTCCACCGAGGGTGTTCTCAGAGACGGCGTAGCTCCCCAGCCGGCTGGGGACTGTGCCCAGTGTTGGCTGTAGTCTAACCAAGACTAGAACGAGGCCTTCAGTCCTTCCTGGAGACGCAGACTCCCTTAGGTCTGACATAAATGACAGACCCTCCCCATTACAGGGGCGCCCCCTCTAGTATCTGGCATACGTTTTTGGGAGGCCCACGGACCACTGAGGGTTTGATCAGTGTGGGATGGGGATGGGCGGCTGGGAAGGTGCTCCAAGCCAGTTTTAGGCAGTCTGGACGACGGAGTGCAGCCAGCTGACCAGTGGCAGGAGAGAGAAGGTCGTGTGATCACTGATGTGGCCACTCTGGCGAGGGGCGGCTGGCCTGGATCGGCCGCTTGCAGAGACCCCCGGCTAAGCTGCAGCGGCGGCCTGGCGTGGAGCCTGCCTTCGCCTGCCCGCCCTCGCCAGCGCTCCCACCTCCCCTTTCCTTACCGTCGTGCCTTGTTTCCTGTTACTGGTTATTCAGAGAGCAAAACGGTATAATCCCGTATTTAACGTTCAAAGCCGCGTAAGCTGCTGTTCTCTGTTCACCTGTTCCTTTCAACTTCGTCATGGATGCATCTCTCTTATGCTGGGGCTCTTAGCCGTCCCCTTGCAGGTGTGCTGATCCAAAAGAAAGGGTCTGGTGCCCTGCTGCGGGGGCGCCAACACGAAGGAAAACGGAGACTAACTGTTCTTCAGGGACAAACTGAGAAAGTCTCCCTTCTTTACCTAACTCAAAATCCGAAAGAAAAACCCAAAAAACCCTTTTCTTTGGACTCTCTGTCCACCCCATGGCTTTCCTAGCCCCGGCCAGTAAGCCGCCCTCGCTCCCCCTGCGCCCCCCGCCAGAGCCATCTTTGACTCTCGACAGTCCAGCTCCGGCACCTGGCCCAGAGACCATCAGTCTGATTCCCACAGCACATCTCTCTCTTCTGCAAACAAAACCCAGCGGCTGTCGTCTTCACCCGCTGGCCCTTCTGACCCAAGCCCATCACATCCCCCTCCCTCCGGTCGTGACGGGATGCGCTGACCGGCTCCCTGCGCTCACTGACACCTCTCTTCATCACCCACTTTCTCCACTCCTGCTTCTGTCTCCTCCGCTCTCCCGTTTTACCGGGCTCAACATGGCCTTCCCCTCCTTCTAAGCGGAGTCCTGCTCCTACAGCTGTCTGAGCCTCGACTTGCTGCCCTCACTCCCAGCTGTCTCGTCTGAAAGCTGCAGGCAGAGGGGGGGCAAGGCGTGGTGGGGAAGGCGGTGTGCCACCCCCCTCGTGAGGCTGTCTGGGGCAGCAAGCGAAAAACCGTAAGTGTGATCCTTTGAAAAAGCACACAAATGAACTACTTATCATGTACAACTAAGATGACTGATTCCTTGAATATGTGTCAGCACATCTGACTGTCCTTTATGACTGGATCACCACATTCTGTTGATTCTTATTTTATAGTTGGCTTTATTCCTTTGATAACTATGTAAGTTTAAAAAGCTAAAGCTCGAAACTGTTCTTAGGAACAATGATCAGTACACATACGTAAACTAAAAAAAAGGTGCAGTGTACAGTCTACATGTATTTACATGCAATACCATGTGTGTGTGCAGTTGGACTGTAATAATTCTACCTAATAAAACTGAAAAAGGAAAAAAAAAAAGAGAAGAAAAAGCACCAGGGACATGCAAACGGAAGTATCATTAAACACAAATTCAGGCAAAGTAACGTCAACGTTCCACACGATGCCCTGATGAATGGTCAGAGTCCCCGAGCATGCCCAGCACCAGTGACCTCTTCCCAGCTTGCAGACATACCTCAGGCATCCACGGACGCCTCAGAGGGTGGCACCTGGGGCCAGCCAGACCTTGGAAAGAAGTCCCTTCCCGCTGTTATAAAAGGCTCAAAACAATAAAAACGCGCATAAAAGCAGAAAAGGGCACGGCATATGTTGGGCCAAGCGGTGTACAGGGGTGGAAAGGGGGTGATGTGCTGATGAATGGTGAAGCATGAAAAGGACAAGCTCATCAGAGCTTCAACAAAAGTCCTTTATTCCCACGAGAAATACTTCGGGATACAGAATGTGAAACGTATGGGACATAAAAGGAACAGACCCGGAGGAGGGGGCAGGAGGGTGTAGCTCAAGAGGTACAGCGCGTGCTTAGCAAGCACGAGGTCCTGGGTTCAATCCCCGGTACCGCCTCTAAAATAAATAAATGAATAAAATTTTAAAAACCCTATTACCTCCCCCCGCCAAAAAAGAAACCAAGAAACAAAAAAAACCCAAACAAACAAAAGGAACAAAACCAGTTACATGGAAATAGGCTGCCCTCGCCCTTCCCTACTTCCCACACATGCTGTAAACTAGAGTGATCAGGACACTGGTGGGGGGGTGGGGGGAGCGGGGAGAGGAGCCTACACTGAAGGTGAGTGCTTTTCACAGCTCTGCAGCCTCTTGGTGCTGTGCGAGGAGCTGGCAAACGTAAAAGGATCCAGGATTATCAAAGGTCAGAGACAAGAACTCTCCCCGCCCGAGCTGGGACTGGCAGCAGACCCTTGCTCCGAGGCGGGGGCATCACGGTGACGCCTCTGCCAGCAGACAAATGACTGACCCTTTTAGCTCCCGAAGTGGCATCTTAGACAAAGCCTTATCCAAGCCAGCACTCTACTTCTGAAAAGTACTTTTGACTACTAAAAATATTTTGTGGCTGACCTTTAAATATAAGAGGTCTAAATAAGGTGATAGTTTTTTTAGTTTCTAACCTGTGTTGCCTAACGTCCAAAGGATGATCAACTGTAATCAACTGACACAAGTAGGAGGTCCCAAAGCGATGCCAGCTGCCATCTGTCCACAGTAAATTAATGTGACAGAAGGTGAAAAGCAAAGGTCATGCAACAAGAAGCCAGCAGTCCCCGATGGGTGTGCTATCTGCGGGAAGTCTCGGCCCAGCCTCCGGACAGGCTCGTTAAACAGAAGCAGGGACAGACACACAGAGGCACGCGGGCTTTTCTTCTTTCCTGAGCCAGGGGAGAACGGACACTGGGTGCAGACCCGCTCTGGGCTCTGGCTGTGAAGGGGAGAGGCTGTGGGTGGTACAGCTCTGGAGGTGGGTTTGAAAGACAGTTATGAAAACTGGACAGAAAATGCTTGAGCACGATGAAGTGCTGAAAGAATAAAAGCTGGAGGGAACACAGATCCAGCAGAGCACAGTCCCCAAGGGAGGGAAGGTGTCGGCACGCGGAGGCCCAGGTGGAAGGAGCACACCAGAACCACGGAGACTGTCTCCTTCACTGCGACGTGAGGGAAGGCTGCAGGCGCGGGTGTGGGGCAGGCACACACGAGGGCCTGGGGTCATCAGGCTGAGAGGAGCTCAGGTGTCCAAGAGCCATTCTTTTCTCTGTGAAGTGGGTGGTGACGCTATCTGATGAGAGTGAGGAAGAAAGGGACACGTGAAGGTGTGGAAGGAGAAGGGACACCGCTGGCAGCGCCGCTAGGGGATGGGGAGAGCCAGCCAGGGGGACGGAGGGGCTCGGGGTGGCACTCCAGGCCTGGCTGGAGGTCTGCTCCGCGTCTCAGGGAGGAACCAGAGCTGAAGGAAGACGTAGCAGAGTCACACCTTGCACGGCTAAAAAGACCTGCAGATCAAAGAGGAAGGGCAGGGTATCTCAGGCAGAGGAACAGAGCAAGTAGCAGCAAGAGGCAGCCACCCCTGGAAAACAGGCTTGGGAAGATTTGGAGTAAAGATGAGAATTTAAGTGGAGCCCTCCTCTAGGTCAGGAGACATCCGTGGGGGTCACAGCTGTGTGTGTGGGGCGCTACTGGCATCTAGTGAGTGGGGCCAAGGATACTATAACCTGCAATGCACAGGCAGCCCCCGAACATGCCCAACGAAGAATTATCTGGTACCAAATGTCAACTGTGCCCACGGGGAGAGTCTGCTCTAGGTCAGAAGCTGTCAACTTGGGTCACACAAAACGCTGCACAACGCGCCCAGTTGGTTTTCACCACACCTGAGAATCCCGCTGCTGTCACAATTTCAGGGAGGGGAAATGTGTGCAGGGCAGGGTGTGCAACACGGAGAAAGCTGCCGCCTGCCCTGAAGCAGAGGGGTGTCAGGGCAGTGGGCATGGACAGTCCAGACCAGGATCTCGGAACTCAAGTCAGCCAGGTGAGCAGTGCCCTAACTACAAGTGCAAAGAAACACTGTCAAGTTTGCCAAATCCTAATACTCAAAAGCGGACCATGAACATGAAGGCTGAGGCCACTCCTCTGCGGGGAGGTGCAGCCACCAAAAGGGCTACGACCAAGCAGAGCTCTGCACTTCAACAGACGGTGGGGCCTTGCAGCATCAGTCACCCAGGCACTTAATGAGAAATAAACACGCCCAGGGCTCCCCACTGATTCTGAGGCAAAGTCGGGTTTGGAAGGAAAAAATAGAACCAAGAATGAAACTTTCCAAAACCCAATGCTTGAGGGTCAGAGAGAACAGGCAGCAAACGTCCCAGCACAGTCTGTTTCCAGCAGGAGCCCCCCCGAGGGAGACGCTGGCGCCTGCAAATAACCACCGCTGGCAGTGGGGGCCTTCACTGCCCAGGTGGTGCCAGGGGACCCTGGACTGAGACAGGAAGGCACTTTGGAAAGACTTGGCTTATTCCTAGTCATTCCAGTGCCGGAAGACATCTGTGCAGGTAAAAACACTTTGTAAAAGCAAGTGAAAGCTGATTATGCTTTATAATGTTTCCTCTTGATCGTTCTCCTGATTTGTAGGGTTGACCTTTGAACAATGTGGGGGGTCAGGGGTGCTGACAGCCCATGCAGCTGAAAATGAACATACAACTTTGTAATCAGCGCTCCGTATCCACGGTTCTGCATCTGCAGATCCAGCCAACTGCTGACCACGCAGGACTGCAGAATTTACCACTGACAAAATTCCAGGTGCAGGTCAAACCCACGTCGTTCAAGGGTCAACTGTATTTCCTTTAGCCTCATGCTTTAAGACTGGAAAAACTGGTAATTACACAATTTAGTTTTCTATAGAACAGCGTACATTGAGTTTTATAGATTTCCCTTTATATGTAAACTAGAATGACCTGACTTCTAGAATTTTGGTTTTCTGTTTTAGTATATGAAATTATTCTTAAGTTCAACGATTTTTTTAAAGCTCTCTCTAGGCTGTAAATACATGACTTTGTGAATAAATAAGATAATACCAGCAGCCTCACGGAGACCACGACCACCGGATGTCTGGCTCACTCACACGTTCCGCGTTACTGGAAGGCGGGAGTGGTGTGGACGTGTTTAAAGGCGAGGGGAGAAAGAAGAGGAAAAGTCTCTTGTCTGAGGCTCCTCCGCAGGTGACTTCATGGTTTTCCAGCCACTGCTCATAACTGTGCATCTTATTGTTTCATACTCCCCAGCCTGGGACAGCACCGTGTCAGACATCCACGCGCTTATAAAGAACATCTGCTCTTTTTAGGGCACCAAACTACAGGCGAATACCTCCGTTTGGAGGGAGGGACGTGGCCCCACGTAAAAAGCAAAAATAATACAAAGGCAGACCTCTGTACTGGCCCAGCCATTTCTGAATTGTGTGACCCCGGCAGATCCATTATGGACTTCACCATCCTTCACTGGATGGACAACGGGGAGAGAAACACGGACCCTCTTACAGGACAGAGTAAATGTAAACCGAACAGAGCAGAGTACCTGACGTAGGGCAGGTACACAGCAACACACCAGTGCCCCCCACTTTACACAGCACAGGTTCATGGAAATATTTAAGTCAAGCCCTAGAGTTCTGGTACCCAGTGCCAAGCGAACACCTCTGGGGCTTTACTGGAGGGCCTAGTGATGTACTCTGATTTAAAAGAAGAGAACCATATGACCCAGTAATCCCACTCCTGGGCATATATCCAGAGGGAACCGTAATTCAAAAAGACACCTGCACCCCAATGTTCACAGCAGCACTATTTACAATAGCCAAGACATGGAAACAGCCTAAATGTCCATCAACAGATGACTGGATAAAGTTGTCGTGGTGTATTTATGCAATGGAATACTACTCAGCCATAAAAATGATAAAATAATGCCATTTGCAGCAACATGGATGGACCCGCAGATTGTCATTCTAAGTGAAGTAAGCCAGAAAGAGAAAGAAATATACCATATGATATCACTCATATGTGGAATCTAAAAAAAAAAAAGACAAATGAACTTATATATAAAACAGAAACAGACTCACAGACATAGAAAACAGACTTGTGGTTGCCTGGGGGTGGGGCAGGGGTAGGAAGGGATAAAATGGGAGTGCGAAATTTGCAGCTACTGAGTGGTATAAATAAAACAGATAAACAGGTTTATACTGTATAGCAGTAGCTCACAGTGGAAAAGAACCTGAAAATGAATATATATATACTCATGTATGACTGAAGCATTGTGCTGCACATCAGAAATTGTCACCACATTGTAAACTGACTATACCTCAATAAAAAAAATAAAATAAAAGAAGAGGAACAGTGGCTAGTTCTGAAACCCACACAAGTCACAGAAATAAAAAAATTCCCGACCTCCATGCCTTCAAGCCCCTGATGTGCCCGCCGGCTGTGCCCGCTTCTCCACTAGAGAAGGCTCCGCAGTCAGTTCCTGCTGCGGTGGTCCAGCTCGCTGCCTGCGTAGCCGGGCCCCCCGCTGCCAGAAAAGCCGTGGGTGAGGTGGCTCTCAAAAACGAGGGAGGCATACGAGTCACATTAGTATCGCTCTTTTTTAAACAAAGAAAAGGTGACGTACTTGCAGGGGAGGATCCGGACAACATCGTTCTGCTTATAGCTCTCTATGCAGACTGCGCAGTGATCGAAGTCTGGGTCTGTCTCCTGAAATGAAAGGCACAGAACAGAAGTCACACGCTGCAGCCAGAGGTGCCTGAGCGGCCAAGAGTCCTCCTGTGGCAACGATGATACACAGGTGATTATAAAGGGAAGGTTGTAAACAAAAATGTAGTATGTTTCTATTTGCTTAACTGTATTGGCCCAAATCATACCTATTTTGCTTTTACTATGGTGTAACAATTAATACTAATTCTGTTTGTGAAATGTCTTAGAACAAGACGCTAATTTTTTTTTCAAGATTCAAATCAGCTGTCCCCTTGGACCCTCCTGTCTTCTCACTCTGCTGCATCACTGTTCCAGTCTGGGCAGGTTTCACTGGATTCTCATCAGGAGGCTCACTGGACCACATAGCTAAGTGCTGACAGAAAAGATGGAGAGCCCCCAAAAGACCGTTATCCAGAGACCACCCCCCTCCAAGGATGGGAGCTGTGTGTCTGGTCACAGATTTGGGGTGGGGAACCATCATGGACTCAACTCTATACCAGGTCTTTATCAAGAGTCAGGAGGAGTCAGCCAGGTGTCTGGTCACCCAGGGTCACTGACTTCCGTCCTCCTCTGGGCTGAGGCAGGCTTCCCCAGAGCTGTCATAAAATGGAGCACCACCAGGAGCCTGAGCCAGAAAAGGCAAGACTGACTGCCACATCACCACCCTTGGACTGAAACGCAGTGGGACAACTCTCGATGGGTCTAGGAGGCACAAACTAGCAGCGTTGGCTTTAATAAGGAAAGAGGGTTCCGTGTTAGCACAGGGGACAAAGCAGGATGGTTAGGTCAGACCAGCTCTGTGGACATTCAGATTCATGTGGCAGCTGAAGGCCACCAGGTCAAGAAAGCGTTTATACGGGTGACCCCTCCTCCGAGGTTAAAGTGCAGCTGTTCCAACGCTGCCTATATTTCTGTAAGGATTTTTACTTTCTTCTTTCCCCAGTGTACCATGAAGTTCACTGAAAATGCTTCCAACCTTCTGTGTCATGGAAAACCAGATGTGGGGTGTCACGGCAGTGGGAAGGAAAATGAGAAAAGTCAAAACCGTGGTAAAACTTAAGAGGATGGAGAATCACTTGTAATTATCCCTCCAGGGCTCCTTGTTAAAAAAAAATCAGAGTTGGTTTTGGGGCAGAAGACAATTTTGGTTCTATCCCTTCAGAGGTGCAGTGTTTTCACTCTAGATAACCTTGAGCACAGGGTCTGACGTCCCGCTGCTATGCTGTCCTTAGAGAGCAGAAGCAGGGCTCTACTGCAACTTGAGATCCGACTGGGGAATTCGAGCCGGTGGTCTCGGCCACAGGTAGCCTCTTGCTATCACTGCTGCTCTGATTTGGTCCCCAAAGCCACCAGGCCCCATGTTGTGTTCTTTCAACCTGCTTAGCCCACCGTACGGAGAACACTTTGCTAACCACCACTCCCTTGAAATGTGGGCCGCCAGTTCTCTAGTGAACCGGTGAAGAACCAAAACACCAGACAGAGGCGAGTTCGCGGGAAGCACAGGCAGAGAACGCACGTTCCTGGCTACGGAGAGCTCTTCCCCGAAGGATGCCAGGCTTCAGCGAAAGAAAACTGCTGGACACCACAGCTAGGGAACCTGTAAGTAGTCCAGTGAAGCTATAATGACAAGAGCACTTAAGTCCAGGAAAATCAGGGAACTGAACAGAGGGCCTCCACATGGCAGGCATGCCAAGAACAAGACTTCAAAGAGAAGCTGGTTAGAACAGAGCTCAGCTAGCACGCTTGAAGAAGGATAATCCAACAGACAAGACCCAAGTAAACGGTCAGGGCACATCCCCTCCCTCCCGATTCAAAGGCAAAACGCTTCGCTGTCTGTACAGCATCGAGAGTGATTTCACCACTGTACCTTGTCACCCTTTTTTACGGTTCTGGTTGTCAATTTGCTGATGGCTTTCTTGGCTGCATCTCCAAGGCGACGCTATGAAAATTGCAAAGAAAAACAGACATTAAAATGCAAGATCTCTCGGCGTTCTTCTTCTTCTTTTCTTGATATTACAGCTGACAATTATTTTATTACATTTAAAAAATTAAAGTAATTGATATACACATTACATTAGTTTCAGGTGTACAACATAATGATTCAGCGTTTGTGTATATTCTGAAACGACCACAATAAGCCTAGTTAACGTCTGTGTACTTTAGATGATGTCCTGTATTTTAAGAAAATTAAATGCACGAAGTCCCTATTACCCTACGTTACTTTCCATGTCATATCACGTGAGAAGATTCTTAAAAAACAATTAAAAAATCAGAAAAACTGGCAGTTTCCCCCTAGGTTTAGCATTCTGGTGAGTAAATGTACACAGTGAAAAAGCCAGGTGTCATAATCCCCACTGCATTTTGTATTTAATAAGCATTTGAAATATTACAGCACTGTCAACATCTAATTCTTGTACATGTCAGAGCTGCTACCAGGGTCCCGACAGCTATTCTGTTCTGCTCCAAGGACGACCACCATTAGATACATAAGCTCCGTCTTTGTGAAAGGACAACATCAAATGCGCCCTTAAAATTGCTTGTCACATCACCATGTGTGGGAGAAGGGATGCAGTTGTGAGCTCTCCTTCTGACCCTGCTACTGCTTTGGGATCTCAGGAAGGTGCATTTACCTTCCCAGGCCTGGGTTTTTCTCATTTATCTGAGAGGGTTCGGTCAGGAAATCGCTAAGGCTGAATTCATCTAGCATTTTGCAGACACCGCCAGCACTGTTAAGACACCAAGGACCCCAAAGATGAAAAGACGTTGAAACGCTAACTGAATTGGAGCACAGACTAGTAAACATATTTTAATTGAGTGCTGTACAGCAGAGCATGCCCGAGCGGTGTGGCAGCACAAAGGAGGCACCCTGGTAAGGTGGGGCGGGGCAGGGCGGAGGAGGAGTGCCAGGGAAGGCTTTGAGTAAACGAAGCCTGAGCTTAGCTAGCTAGGAAAAGTGAGTAGGAAGGAGTTAGGCAAGGAACTCACTGAGGTAGAAATGGGGATTCTGGACAAAGGAATAATCCAGTAAAGACAAGTGGGTGTGAAGCACAGGTAGGTGAAGGTAATTAACAGTTTGACATAAGTAGAGTGACATTTAATCGTCCAAGTTAGATGCTCTGAGAGTCAGAGAGCCCTACAATAATTACACTGGAGCAACAGGTGCTGACCATGACTGCCCCAGACATCCTGGGACAGAGGGCCACCCTGCACATAACAGACCTCAAACCGTGACGGGAGGCAGACGGTGAGGGCGAAGGACTACGGTGGAGGCTGAAACAAAGGGAGACCTTGCACTCTATCCCGAGGAAAACACAAAAACAAAAACGACGTGAAATTTTAGGAGGAATTTTAAAGCACACAAAAGAAAAAAATATAATGAACCTCTAGCTGTATTCATCATCAAGCTTCAATGATCAGTATTTTACCTATAGTCCTCATGAATTTCCACCCCCCCCTTTACTGTGCTAGAGGATTTCAAAGCATATCACAAGCACTGTATGATTTCACCCATCGCCACCCAAAGTGAACTATGTCTTACAGATACGGGTTTTTGTTTGGTGCCATTGTCTAACGAGACAAAATTAACAATCATCAACATAATCTAATACTCAGACTATTTCCCCAGCTGTCCCCAGAACTTCACTTGATAGTCAGCTTGCTCGAATCAGGATACGAAGTCCAAACATGGGATTTGGTTTCTAGGTCTCCAGATGCTTTTAATCCGAGTCCCCTCTATCATATACACACATATATTTTTTCAAACAGCCTTAGAGAGATATAATAGACTTAAACTGCATAACGGGTACAATGTGATGTTTAACTTGACCCATGAAACCACCATGATTACCGAATTCCTTTGTGCCCCTTTCCTAGTCCCTTCTTCTGGCCTCCCTTCTGCTTCATCCCCCACGATCTGCCTTCTGCTACTGCAGTTTGTGTTTTGCGGAGCTTTATATAAATGGAATGATGGTGCGTGTGCTATGCTGTGCCTGCTTTCTCTCACTCGGCACAATTATCTTGAGATTAATCCATGTTGCTGCATGCATCAACAGTTCATTTCTTTCTCATGCTATGTAATAGCTCACTATTACATATCACTATTATATCTCATATTACATATTAATATATGTGTATATATTAGATGTACATATTCTCTCTCTCTCTCTCTATATATATATATACATATATGCCACAATTTACTTATCCTTTTTCCTGTTGATGGGACATCTGTATTGTGTTCCAGTTTTGGCTGTAATGAATAAAGCTAAAAATAACATTCTTTACTTCTACAAACAGTGTACAGGTCTTTGTAAGGACACACACTTTCTTTTTTCTGGGGCCAACGGCTATGAAGGCTGGCTAACATGACAGGCGTGTGTTACTTTTTAAAGAGATTGCCAAAGTGTTTTTGGAAGTGAGTGTAGCATTCTACATTTCCACCAGCAGTGTATGAAAACCCTACCCCTTCGCCAACACTTGGTATAGCCAGTCTTTTTGTTGTTGTTTTTAATTATTATTTTTTATTGAAGTGTAGTTGATTTACAGCATTAGTTTCAGTTATACAGCAATGCGATTCAGTTATACATATACGTACCTATTTATTTTTTCAGATTCTTTATCGCTAATCAGAGAAATGCAAATTAAAACTACAATGAGGCATCAACTCACACCAGTCAGAATGGCCATCATTAAAAAGTCTACAAATAATAAATGCTTCAGAGGGTGTGGAGAAAAGGGAACCCTCCTACTCTGCTGGTGAGAAATGTAAACTTGTGCAGCCACTGTGGAGGACAATATTGAGGTGCCTTAAAAAACTAAAAATAGAGTTACCGTATGATCCAGCAGTCCCACTCCTGGGCATATATCCAGAGGGAACTCTAATTCAAAAAGACAGGTGACTCGATAGAGATGGTATGGCCAGTCTTTATCATCTGATTGTAACCATTCCCACAGGTGCACAGTGGTACCTCACTGGGGCTGTACTTTGCATTTCCCTAAGGACCAATGGTGTTGAGCATTTTTCATGTACTCATTTGCCATCTGTGTATCTTCTCTGGCGAAGTGTCTGTTAGAATCTCTGGCCCATTTCTCTACTGAATTCCTTTTTTTTTTTTTTTACTTTTTTTACTTTTTGGTGGAGGGGAGGGAATTAGGTTGGTCTGTTGGCTTGTTTATTTATTTTTAGAGGAGGTCCTGGGGATTGAACCCAGGACCTCGTGCGTGCCAAGCATGTGCCTTACTGCTTGAGCTACACACTGCCCGCCCCACTACTGAATTGTCTGTTACTGGCTTGAGAGTACTTTACACACTCTAGACATAGCTCCCTTTGCATATGTCTTCTCACTCTGGCAGAAGTTTTTAACGAAGTCAGTTTATCAATTCTTCATTTGTGGACTGTGCTCTGGTGTCACATCTAAGCGATCTTTGCCTATCCCAAGGTTACAAACTTCCCCCTCACCATTTCTCTTCTAGAAGTTTTATTGCTTTATATATAGGCCTCTGAGCCATTTTGTGTTAATTTTGTATATGGTGCAAGGTATGGACACACAAGTTCTTTTTTTTTTTTTTCCATATGATATATACCTGTTCCAGCACCATTTGTTGAAAAGGCTGTCCTTTCTCCACTGAGTTGCTGAAGGGAAAGCCTCCACTCCCAACAAGCCGGCAGGAAGATCCCCTCTCTGACTGGGGAGGGAGTGGGCTCTCACTGCTGCCCCACTGCTTCTCAGTCGAGTGTATCCTCCTCCTCCTGTTTCCAAAGTTTTGAAACTCCTGCAAAACCTCGTCCATGAAGTGTACAGGGTGCTCTTTTTTAAGACACAGGTAACTGCAGTGCATCGTTGAAAAGCTTTGTGACGGTACTATCAGTAGCTGAGGCCAAGTACAGGGGCAGGGAGAACTTCCAGGCAAAACTGAAGCTTTTTTGGGTCACCATCAATTTTACTGGCCACCTGATGCATGGGATCTCCAGCATGAACTTCCAAAGCTCCATTTCTCAAGGTGCTCAGATTCCCGTAGGTGACTTTCCTCTGCACATCAAACACCATGATGCAGGCGAGGGCCCTGTGGTAGGAGGTGTGTGTGCTCTGGAACCACTCCTGGCCTGCTGTGTCCTCAAAGTCCACAAGGATGGTCTTACCGTCCACCATGGCCGTGTTATTACACAGGGTCAGGGTGTACGTGGACAGCTGATGTTGCTGAAATCCATCTATGAGAAATCTCACCATGAATCTGGACTTGCCCATGGTGCTCTCCCTAGGCAGACGATCTTCACGTTGTCATCAGCCTAATACTTCTCTTGGTTCAGCTCACAGGGTCTGGCTCTGTCCTGGGCCCTTGGCTTCTAGACGTAGAGGGGCTCAGCCAGGAGAAGCCTATCATTCCCCCAGCCAGGTCTTCCTCTGGCTCGGGGCCCACAGAGGGCCTCAGAGAGGTGAGTCCCACGTGCTGAGCCGGCCGTCTGGGGGCCTGTCCACTCAGGCCGTCCCGGAGAGACTGGGGATGCTGCAGGTCAGCCCATGCTTGGCCAGCTGCCCCCTACTCCCCCTCCAAGACCCTGCACTGTCTGGGACACCCTGCTAAGAGTTTTTAATCAGGAATAGATGCTGGATTTGGTAACTGTTTTTTTCCTGTATCTGCTGACATCATATGGTTTTCTTTATTTGTTAATATGGTAAGTTACATTGATTAATTTCTGAATGTTAAATCAACCCGCATTCTTGGGATAAATGCCACCTGGTCATGATGAATTATTCTTACTGTATATTGTTGGATATGATTTGTTAAAATTTGTTTAGAATTTTTGAATCTATTTTCAGAAGTTATTCTGGCCTGTAGCTTTCTGTTTTGTAATGTTTTTGTCTGGTTTTGGTATCAGGATGATGCTGGCTTTACAGAATGAAATGCGAAATACTTCTGCTTTTTTAAATTTTCTGGAGTTTGTACAGAATTATTATTTCTCCCTTAAATTTTTCTTAGAACTCACCAGAAACCACCTGTACATGAAGATTTCTTTTTGGGGAAGTTTAAAACTACAAATTTAACTTCCTTAAATTTATCTGTTTATCTTGAACGAGGTCACTAGTGACTTTCGTGGAATTCATTCATTTCATAGAAGTTGTCCAATTTATGGGCATAAAGTTGTTCACAAGGTTTCCTCATTACCCCTGTGTTCCGTAGTGACGTCATCTCTTATTTTGGATGTTGCTAATTTGTGCCTTCCCTTCTTCTCTTGATCAGTTTGGCCAGAGGCTTATCAATTTATTTTCTTTGTGTGACTGATTTTCTCTACTGTTTTCCTGTTTTCTAGCTCACCAACTGCTGCTCTGACATTTCTTATTACCTTTCTTCTGCTTACTTTTGGTTTAATTTGGTCTTCTCCCCCCAGTTTCTTAAGGTATACGCTGAGAGTATTAATTTCAGACCTTCTTCTCTAATACAGAAACTGCTTTAGTGGCATCTTTAAAATTTTGATATACTGTGTTTTCATTTTCTTTAAGTTCAAATGACCTTCTAATTTCCCTTTTGATTTCTTCTTTATTTCATGGGTTATTTACAAGTTAGTTTTAAATATCTGGAGGTTTTCCAGAGATTTTTCTGTTATTGATTTCTAACTTAATTCCATGAGATCAGAGAACATACTCTGTATGACTCTAAATCTTTTTTTTTTTTTTTTTTAAAGGGGAGGTACTGGGGATCGAACCCAGGATCTTGCACATGCTAAGCAAGCACTCTACCAACTGAGCTCTACCCTCTCCCCATGACTTGATATCTTTTTAAAATTTGAGACTTGTTTTATGTCCCAGAGAGCACCTCAAAAGGATGTATATTCTGCTTTTGTTGGATGGAGTGTTCTATAAACATCAATGAAGTCAACTTAGTTGACTATGTGTTTTACATACTCAATGATTTTCTGTCTACTTAACTCTTTCAATTATTGAGAGAGGAGTAATGAAATCTGACTATAATTGCAGGCTTGTCTATTTCTCACTGCAGGTCTATCAGTTTTCGCTTCATATATTTTGAAGTTTTGTTATTAGGTTCATAAAGGTTTAAGTGTAATGTCCTCTTGAACTGCCCATTTATTATTAAGTAACTTTCATCCCTGGCAATCAGTTTGCCCTGAAATCTCCTGATGTTAATCAGCCACTCCAGCTTTGTTTTGATTTGTGTTGGTATGTTATAGCTTTCTTCATCCTTTTAATCCATCTGTATTTTTATATTTAAAGTAGGTTTCTTGCAGGCAGTGTATGGTTGGGTCTTGCTTTTTACCCATGCTGTGAATCTCTTTTAATTGGTGTCTGGACCATATACTTCACCGTGGTTATTGATATGACTACGTTTATGTTCATCATTTTGGTATTTGTCTCTGTTTGTCCCACCTGTTCTTTATTCCCCTTTCCTGCTTTTTCCGTTTTCCTTAGGGTTGAGTATTTAAAAAAAAAATTCCATTTATCTCTTTTGTTGGCTTTAGCTACAACTCTTTGTCGTGTTATTTTGTGGTTACCCTGGGGTTTAAGTATACGTTAACTCACCACAGTCTGATTTCAGGTGATATAGCGCTTTACATACAGCGTAAGAGCCTTCCAGTAGCATTCGTTCATTTCTTCCCTCTCAGCCTTTGTGCTATTGTTGTCATCCATTTTACTTATACGTACTTATAACCCCACCATACACTGTCATCATATTTCTTCATGTAGACAAAGATCTTACAAATTTAAAAAGTTTTTAACCGTGGTAAAAACACATAACACAAAATCTACCATCTTAACCACCTCTAAGTGTCCACTTCAGTAGTGTTAAGTACATTCACGTATTTATGCATCAAATCTCCAAACTGGAACTCTACATCCACTGAACAGCACTCCCTCCTCCTAGCCGTCAGGCCCTGGCAGCCAACATTCTACGTTCCCTCTCTGAGTCTGATGCTTGAGGTGCCTTACGTAAGTCAGGGATCACACAGTATTGGCCTTTTCGTGACTAGTTTGTTTCACTTGGCATAACGTCCTCCAGCTTCATCCACATTGGAGCATGTGTCAGAATTGTCTCCCTTTTTAAGCTGAATAATATTCCATTGTATATTTATATATATAAAACATTTTCTTTATACACTCACCCACTGATGGACACCCAAATTGCTTCCACCTGTGGCTACTATGAACACAGTTGCTATTGAACAAAGGTATAAACTAATCTCATTGAGATTCTGCTTTCAGTTCTTCTGGGTATATACCCAGAGGGAAACTGCTGGCTCACACGGTGTTTCTGCGTTTAACACTTTGAGGATTGCTATGCCATCTTCCACAGTGGCTGCATCACTTTACATTCCTGTAGGCAATGCATAAAGGCTCCAGTTTCTCCTCATCCACAAATATTTATCGTTTGCTTGTTTTTTTTTTTTTTTTGACATTAGCTCTAATGGTTGTGAAGCGGTATCTCACTGTGGTTTCGATTGGAAGTTCCCTAATAATTAGTGACGTTGAGCATCTTTTCATGCGCTTATTGGCAATTTGTAAGATCTCTTTTTGAGAAATGTGTTTTTAAGTCCTTTGCCCATTTAAAACAATCAGGGTTTTTGTTGTCGTTGTTGAGTTGTAGGTGTTCTTTATATAATCTGGATATTAACCCCTTGTCAGATACATGATTTGGAAATATTTTCTCCCATTCTGTAGGTTGCTTTTTCATTCTTTTCTGTGTTCTTTGATGGACAGAAGTTTCAAATTTTGATATAGTCCAATTTATCTGTATTTTTTATTACTTGTACTTTCAGTGTCATATCCAAGAAATCACTGCCAAATCCACTGTTATGAAGCATTTCCCCAATGATTTTATAGTTTTATAGTTTAAGCTCTTAAGGTCTCTGACCCATTTCAAATTAATTTTTGTACATGGTGTAAGGTAATAATCCAACTGCATTCTTTTGCACGTGGATATCCAGTTTTCCCAGTACCATCTGTTGAAAAGACGGTCTGTTCCTCATTGAATGATCTTGGCACCCTTGTCAAAAATCATTTGAACATATATGTGAAGGTCTATTTCTGGGCTCTAAATGACATTCCATTATCTTCATGCCACAACCACACTGTTTTGATTATTGTAGCTTTGTTGTAAGTTATTAAATAAAGAAGTTTGTTTTTCTTAACTCAAAGAAAGTTGTCTTTCTCCAAATTTGTTCTTCTTTTTCAAGGTTGTTTTGGCTATTTGGGTCCCTTGAGATTCTGTATGAATTTTTAAGACAGATTTTTTTTTTTAAATCTCTGCAAAAAAGTCATCAGGATTTTGATAGGGACTGCACTGAATTTGCAGATCACTTTGGGTGGTATTGACATCCTAACACTATTAAGTCTTTCAATCCATGAACACAGTATGACTTTCCATTTATTTGCATCTTTAATTTGTTTCAGCAACATCCTGTAGTTTTCAGCATAAGTCTTTTAACTCCTTGGTTAAGTTTATTCTTAAGTACTTCATTCTTTTTGATGTTATTGTAAATGGAACTGTTTCCTTAATTTCCTTTCTGGATTGTTCAGTGTTAGTGTATAGCACACATTCTGAAGGTAGATCTGAGAGAACCGACAGATGCATGAAGTTTGAGACCAAGTATAAAAAGAACTAAGACCTGACTGCTGGAGATGGAAGTGGAGGTCATGGTGGCCCTGGCAAGAGCTGTTCAGTGGAAGGACAGGAAGAAAAGCCTGATGGAGTGGGCTTCAACAGGGACAAGGTGATGCTATCAGGGTGAATTTCAAAATCTTAACAAATTTCCTTCTAAAAATGCACAGAGAAATTTTAAGGGTAAAAGTCAAGTCCCCAAACACCTTCAACAAAACCAGGTGAAAGAGTGTCTCACAAGCCCCAGCCCACAAGTAGGCGGGGCTAAACCTCCAGCTGCGGCCTTGCTCTGCAGATTCAGAATCAGCGGCGGTGCCGAGTCGCGGGGGGAGAGGAGGGCCTGATGGTCCTCAGAGCTTGATCCATCCATTACGAAGCGCCCATCAGTCCTTCACCTGATTTCAGCATCCCGGCTGACCACTATAAACCCGTCACTTCCCGGAGGGTCACAAAGCGGTGATTTCCTAGTTCTGTAATTCACTTATTAGCTGGAATTCTTCTATAAAGAAGTTTCCCTCAACCACTAGCTGGCCACTACGCAATATAATCTGTACAGAAAAACAGATGAATCAATTTTTAAGTGATTTTCAAAATAACAAATTGGTCCACTAACAACCTCTAGTTTCAATCAACTGCAGTAATCACTCCCTGATTGCTTGGTCTCATCGTTGGATATGGGGAGTTCCTTTAAGAGGGCACTCAAGTCCTTTGACAGAAGTCTTTAATAGTTTCCTTGCTTTCTGGTACAATATCCCTCTTACACATCTGCTGCCTTAAACCTGGAAAAAGCCTTTTCCCCAAGGATCCCTGTTATTTATTTATTTTTTTAAAGTGGGAAATGGTACTTAAAAACAACCTTCGAGCAGTTTGAGGGTGGAATGGGGTGAGGGCTGAGATTCATTATCTTATTAAGGATATAAAATAATTTTCCAATTCTGTCATTCACTTACTAGCTGGAACTTTTCTATAAACAGAGGTACTCATTGTTACTGGACTGTCATTGCTATGGACAGAGGAGCTCTGTACTTTTTAGAAAAAGAAAAACAAACCGGGAGTTCATACTTATATTTCCAATTCAAAATAAGGTTATATGGTCATTATTTAATTTCTTTAATGTTAATATGTTTTTCTCTTACTCTGAAAATTTTGGTTTCTAATACCATTAACATAATTACTTGCTTTATCCTACAATTACATATAATACTTTCAAAATAACAATCAATACTAACAACAAGGCTACTAAATGCAGCTTAGACATTTTTTATCCTCAGAATGTACCCCAGCAGATACACACTGTCCAAAAAAAGGTCCCCTAAAACAACTGCTTTGTCCATGTGCTTATGCCACCATCTTGAAATATATTTAGGTTCCATTTATTTTCAATTTTGATGATTTCATTTCTTTTTAAAAAATATTACCTAAAACACATCAATGATTCCAAAGTTAAAATTATAAAACCAGGACAAGGAGGTATCACTCCCATCTCGTCTCCTCCACCCTGTTCTCTTTCCTCCAAATAATAATTCTTTGTTAGTTTTTGCTTTATCCTTATATTGTTTCCTTTTGAAAATAAAAGCACATATATGTGTATACATATAGCTATGTAATATGTATATCCACATTTATGGGTTTTCACAGTCCCCCTTCTTTCTTACAATAAACTGGTATACTAAAACTGTTCTGCACCAAGAGGTCACCCCACAGCACATACAGAGATCTTTAGAACACCATTCTCTTTTACATCTATACACTGCTCCGTTGCATTTAGAGTATTTCATGTGTAGAGCACTACTTTATTTAAGCAAACAGGACTTGAGGGACATTTGAACAGTTTAAGTCTTTTGTTATTATAAATAGTATCACAACGAGCTGTATAACAAATACATCATTTTTCACTTTTTCAAGTTTACCATCAGGCTACATTCTCACGGGTGAGGTTACTAATGAGACAAAGGACAAGAGCACATGCCTTTTGCAGGATAACTACAAATCCCCGCTTCCTCACCGCAGGAACTGTACCATTTTGTGCTCCCATCAGCATATGAGAATGCTTGTTTTCCCAACAACCCTGTCAAAGCAAGTATGTTGTCAAACCTTAAGAAATTCTTTTTTCCCAAACAGATAAATTAGAAATGGTGTCTCAGTATGGTTTTAAGTTACATTTAACTTATGGTTCAGCTGAACATCTGTTAACTATTTGCATTTCTTTTTAGTGAACTACTTATCTTTTTGCCTATTTTTTTTTTCCTATCAGATTTTCAGTCTTTTTTTGGAGGTGAGGTCTTCTTTATATATTAGTGTCATTAGCCCTCTGTCTATAATATGAATTGTAAATATCTTTTTCTAGCCTGTCACTTATTCTAAAAATTTTATTTTTTCCTTTAAAGATAGTCAAATTTATCATTTATTTTTGTTATTCTACTGAATTTTGAGCTATAATTCAAAGGTTTACAAATTCTCCATCAAAAAGGAAAATTCAGCCCATGTTTTCTTTTAACACTTGTAGTTTTACTGTTTATAACTAGATCTCTGATTCATTTGAAATTTACCCTGGTGCACAGCTGAGGAAAGGATCTGATTTTGGTTTTTTCCAGTTGTCCCACAATCATTTATTAAAAAGTTCACCTTTCCCCCACTAATTTGGGATGATGTTTTGTGTTAAATTTCCATATGCAGTTTTGTCTATTTTTGGATTTTGCATCTTGTTCTATTGTTCTGTTTATTCATGGACTTTTAACTCTCTTCTAAATGAATTTCGTAAGTACTCTATCTAACCCCCCAAAATACCTGAAGGTGATTTTATTGGATTAAGTTAAACTTGTGAAAGAATTCAGGGAGAACTGATGTCTTTAATGTATTGAATGTTTACATTCAATAGGAAGAAGGTGTGTCTTTTCCAGTTGTTTAAGTATATACCTACATCTTTCAGGAGTGTTTTGGAGTTTTTCTCATACAAGTTTTACAGTTTGAAAGTTCATACCTAGATTGGCCCGTCCATCTGTTCATTCAGTTGTAAATGGTGCCTTCCCTCCCATTATACCTTTTGATTACTTCTGTATGTTAATTTTATACCCTGTTCGTAGTAGCTGTTCCATTGATTCCTTTGGAATTTTCAGACTGACATTTGTATCAGCTGAAAATAGAGATACTTTTCCAAGTCTTATACATCTTGTTGCTTTTTGTCATCTAACTGCTTGGGACAGAACCTACAGCACGATACTGAATAGAAGAACAGAATACGGGCAGTTCTGTTTTGTCCTGACTTTAGCTGAAACGTCTACATATTTATTAAGAGTCTGGCTTTTGGGCTGAGTGTATGTATGCGCACGTGTGCTCATGTGTGTTACTGACTGCCTCAAGGGCTGAGTCTGCCCCATCGTCCTGTGTCCCCTGAGAATCCTTAATGGGTTTCCAGGGTCTTCCCCCAACTTGTTTTCAAAGTAGAGTCTGTGGTGTGCCTCTATTTCACCAGTTCTCAGATTTATTTGCTGAAGTTTGCCCTCTGGGTGAAGGAAGCCCTCTCCTTCGGATTTCTGGGTTTCTGGCTCTTAGGACTCTCCTTGCCTTCCCTCGGCTACCTTTCCTGGAGTTACCGTGCAGCTCTTGCTGCTGCTGGCCTGTCTGGCCTGACCACTCCTGTTCCAGGAGCTCTTGGAGATGCCCTGCTTGGTATCACTGGAGATGCTGTTGTGGGTTTTTCCTAGTTGCTCTTTGTATTTTTCTTTTTTAAAAGAGATTTGGGAAGATTAAAAAAAATACCCACTGCTTCCATCTTGCAGAGATCAGATTCTATGTAAGAATTTTAAAGAGAAGAGTTCCAGAATGAGATCTGAATTCTGGAGAATTTAGATCTGACCTCCAGAGAAGAATGTATGTGACACAGGAGAGACTGGAACCAGTGAGACCAGTGGAGTCTAGTGCTTCAGAAAGGTAAGTAGGGCTTGAATTAGGCAATTAACAGTCAGGCAAGTGGAGGGAACAAAGTAAGAAAGATTTAGGAGGTAAAACTGACAGAACCCAATGACTGACTGATAACGGGGGCAAGAGAACAGAGAAGCTGTCCCAGCTTCCTAGCTGGGTGACTAGCTGTGACAGAGGCATCGCGTGAGACCAGAGACGGGCAGGCAGCAGGTGCTGCTGGGAGCCGCTCAGCTTCAGCAAGCTGATCTGAGCGCACGAAGGGTGAGGTGGTGCGCAGTCAGAGAGCTCCCACAAATATTTGGATGTATCATCCCTTCCACTTCTGAACTTCAAAGCCTCCTGTGGCAAAGTAAAAAAGACTCTTCCTTGTGTTTGATAATAATGTCAAATATCTTCATGGTAATATTTTTCTTCGAACTTGGCTTCTGTGTTACTACCTTCTTCTGAATCATCCCTGGAGCTTTAAATACCTCCCTCAACATTTCCCATATTTTGTGACAGGTACACCTCAGCTATGACTTTGTTCTTTTACTTGAATCAGTCTAAAAGTCACCCTTCCTCCCCTCTTGGTTTTTAACACAATTTACGTCCTGCTGACTCTAAAATATCTAAGATGAAGCACAGATTCCTTTTGTGAAGATCATTTTTTTAAGATTCCCTTATCTGACTACCATGCTATTAAATCACTGTAAAGATGTAGTCTGTGGGGCTTTAAATCTACCTTGGGTACTTACTAATATGAGTAATACTGATATTTATAGGAACTAAGATTTACCCAGTCCACACCGTGTGCTGGGTGCTGTGGTAAGCCCTGCACATGTACTGACTCATGGAATCTTCATAATCATTTTATGTACTTGCCCAGATTGAGAGCTGGTACGTATGTCCTATGCAGACTTCCTCAAAAGACTGGAGCTGGGAGGTGTCTTGGGAATTTGCAGTTTTCAAAAGTGAAGGAGAAGGAAGGGGGGGAGTGCCCCCACATGACTGTTCTGCACAGTGAAGCCTGAGGCTCACAACCCTGCCTTCCAAAGCACTTCCCACAACGCTCTACCCACCCCCTCACATGCCCCGTACCTCTGACGTTAGGTAACAAAAGCTACTCAAGCTTCCACCTCGCCACGCACACAACATTACAGGGACAAAATCACAGGGACGCACTGTTTCACAAAGGAGGAAACCCAAAGCCAGAGAGAGCTGCAGTGATCCATCTGAAGTTAGCACAAGTGGGACCAGAACCTCAGGTCTCCTGACCTTCTGGTCCAGTTCTTTTTCCATTATAAATGCTTAAAAGACTTCGCGTATTATAAAATGTGAAGCGACACTGATCATCAGGGCCCAGATTACTTTCTTTCACTTGGTTAAAGACATATCAGTGTGAACGCTATTCTATATTTGGATGCAGAGTGTCCAAAAGTTTTAAATTGGTAGAAAACAATTTAAAACAACTCACACTGCTTAATCTAACAGGAATAATCTGCTCAAAGCCAGGTGGTTCACAGCTACTGAGGGCAGGTCACTTTAACGAAGCTCATCTCAGTCATCAGAACTCTCCCACAGGAACAGAATTAGGTCTGTATCAGCAGGTAACACGGTTTTCTTCTTTTAGACACTGGTGAAATCCAGGTGCTGTAAATACAGTTTTCCCCTGATCGAAACTGTCTTGTAGTCTGCACTCTCTTTCATTCACTCTCTCATCACTACTACCTTTTTTTTCCTTTTTGTCTGAAAAGACGTATCCCCAACACTTTTCCAAGGTAACCGTCTGTCTGTGCTCCAATCCCTCCCTCTGGCTCTCCACATAACCTTGCTTTATTAATATTATTTTCCTTTGCTCTTCAATAGTTTCCTCTTTAAGAATTTCTTTCCTCAAGCCTCTTCTATCAGAAAAAAAAAATCTCGTATCACTCCGCTGCTAAAAACCCTCTGATGATTCCTTACTGCTTAGAAAGTACAGTCTAAACTGTTCAGTGTGAGAGGCAAGCCCTTCACCTTTCAGGGTCAATACACTCACCCAGGACCAGTTCAGTCCCAGGTCTCCTTCCTATTATTTCTGATGCCATTCGACTCTTCCGTCTCTCCTTTCATCCGTCCACAGCTCTGTGGAAAAGGATCCCTTTGCCTGACTTTCCTCCCAGTCTCTGTCTGATGAAGTCTTATTCATCCTCTAGAATTCAGCTCAAATGTCACCACCTCCTCTGTGATATCACTCTAGTATTATCACTCTGTCCAAAAAGAGTAGCTCTTACAATCACACAGTATTTTGATTACATCTGTCTGCCTTCCCAATAGAATGTAAGCTCATTCTTTAGTCCATTTAAGTGTTAACTGAGTCACTGTGACACATGCTAGGCCCTAAGTTAAACCCCAAGGATGCAGACTTGAATGTCTCAGAGACAACTCTGATCTCAAGAGCACAGTTTGTGTTAGAAGAACAAAACCTTAAGCTCCTGACATAATGTTTAGAAGGCCATATAGTCACCATATACAGAAAGTGGCATTTATTTATGTAAACTGATCATAATAGCAGGACATGAAAAAGAAGACAGAGAACTTGCACTATTTTTAAAAAGTGGTAAAAATAATACACTCTTGGCTCAAAGATCTGTTTTCCTTTTCTGGAATTGTTAATCCCTAGTAAACATAATAAACAAATTAACAAAATATTTAAAAGCATATTTCGTTTCAGAAACCTTGAGATATTTATAAAGTATAAGAGTATGGTACATACACTTTGGCAAGAAGTTTTAATGAGTTTTAAATACCTTAGAAACCATATACATCTTCACAGGGAATTTTTCACAAGACCACCTTCTAAACTCGGCAGTCTTAGGTTATGGAATTTTTTTATACTGCCTTATTCCTCTACAGTAAAATATAAATTTTACTGTTCTGGTTTGGGAATCAAACTTGACTACTTTGAGATTAAGCGTGCATTATTAACTATGTAATTGTGAAAAAGTTTTACATTTCTCAGAAAAACCTTAGGCACCTTTTCAATTAAACACACCAAACATCTATCCTCTTGTGTGAAATAACAATCACTGTCTCATTAGTAAGGTGACGTTTAGGTTTATCATCAGCCACATCTGAGCTATCTGTACCTGAACACTGTACTTAAGATACAATCGAACAGGTTTTCAGGAAGATAAACTAAAAAGCCAAAGCATTAGATTCTTATTTCACGTGTAAAATCGTGTCAATTTTGTACATTACGCTGTGCTTATTAGAAAGATATTTGCAACGAACGGCTTTCTTCGGTAGCATATTCGGTAGAAAGAACTGCTTCACGATGACAGTTTGTGGGAGGAAATGTCTCTCCTTAAACTTTGTTTTTTCTTTGCTAATACTTCTGACTTCTCTTTTAAAATAGCCAGAGGTTTCAACCAGTTGAGTTGCTGCCACCTTTTTATTAAACTTTAATAAGCTAAGCTTTTTAAGCCACATAAAAATTTCATCAAGCACTTCTCAACCTTAGGAAAAAACGGAAGGAGGAACAAAGGTCAGAGCACTACGTTCCGCTACACTGGAGTCTGAAGACGGATGCTTTTGGAAGTCTGTGCGCAGCCAGCCACGAAACAGACGCTGGGAAGCCAGTTCCCGCTGGTGGTCTGCGCCAGATGGTGACTGCGCTGAGTCCTTCATCAACACAGGCCCCACGCTGGGCGCTAATTAAAGCGCCACCGTCAAAGAGCAGGCTCCTGGGACAAATCATTCGCTTTTTCCAAGGTCCTTGAGTTGTGCTATGTTCAACTCACTATTACCGGGTTTTCATGTCAAGAACACCCTTTCAGGGCTACTGATGATCATTTTACTTTTAGTCTGTCATAATGGCAATATATTTTAAAAACATCTTTAATTTATTAAAACAAAGGCGTATAGCATGCTGCTTCATTATATGACGTTAGTAACAGAAGGAACAGATAAAAGTGTTGAAAGAGGAGATCTGTTGCTGGGAAACGAGACTTAGGAAGAGGAACAGACTGGGCAAGGAACCAGACTTCGCGGTGCGATTTATTTTTAAAAATCACGTTCATGTATTATATCGGTTAAAACTTTAAATTTAAAAACGAAGGTAACGTCACTGGTTAGAGAGGGCGGAGCACTCCAGGGCTGAGCTGCTGTCCTTCAAGAAGCCAAAGAGCTTCAGCTGACACCTGCTTTCCTCAAACGACATCAGACAGAATTTACTGTCAGGTGCTCTGATGATAAATACGCAAATGCTGTTCTTCTGTTAGTGCTAATCTGACCCTTTATTCCTTCACTTCATCAGAACTCGATTTCACGTCTACACATTTTGTCAAAAATCTCATAAAACTGGTACATCCTATTTGAAGGCTGTAAATTTGATTTCGTACATGCATATCCAATAATCCTTTCTATGAAATGGCCTATTTTTAGGTCAGTTAAGACTTTCATCTAATATCCCTTCAGCGCTTCAACCCTGTGTCTGAGTCACAAACTGCGTGAGATGCTACAGGGCCTCTCAGCTGGGCCATGATGGAGTAGCCCCACTCCTGCCACTTCCTCTAGCTCACATCCAGAAAAGCCCTGGACATAACACAACAGACGAGCACAGGGCATCTCCGAAAGGTAGAAAGAAGAGGTGGGCTGCCCAGGGACTCTGAGACTTGAACGCCTAGAGGTGAGTTCCCCGGCCTCTCACATAGCCCAGACAAGGTGCTGCAGAAGCCTCCAATCTGCAACAGCCAACAGGAACAGAACCCCGCCATCTCCCCCACGCCGACACACACACAGCCTGCTTCCCCTAGCCGAAGGGCCAGGGAGAGTGCGCTGCACCCTTCCTACTCTAGCCAAATGCCAATGGGAAAACTGCACCCCTCCTCCCACGATGGTTTCAGCAAGGCCCACTGGGAAAGTGACCTTCACTCCCCCACCTCAGAAGCAAGCTGAGTGCACTGATCTGACATCTATCTATAAAACACTCCACCCAACAGCAGAATACACATTTTCCCCAGGCACCTATAAAACATTCACCAAGACAGACCAGATCCTAGATCATGAAATAAGTCTCAACAAATCTAAAAGAACTGAAATCATACAGAGTATTTCTCTGATCACAGCAGAATTGAACTAGAAATCAGTAACACTAAGACAACAGCAAAATCTCCAAACAAGTGGAAACTAAACAACACGCTTCGAAATAACACATGCATCTCAGAGGAAGAAAATACATAAAGCTGAATGAAAATGAAAATACAGGGTATCCAAGTAGACGGGACACAGTTAAAGTAGTGCTGAGAGAGAAATGGCAATAAACTCTTACATTAGAAAGAGAAAAGTAATCTAAGTTCCTATCTTTAAGAAATGAAATTTTTAAAGAGCTTGCATTTTTAAAAAATTAATAAAATTGAGAAATTTCTAGGAAGACTTACAAAGATAAAAAGATACACATGATTAAAATCAGGAATGAACAGGCAATATCACCACAGACACTGCAGGCATTCAAAGAACAAGGAAATCCTATGAACAAATTTATGTTCATAAATATGACGACATCTAAAAACCAGGCCAATTCCTCAAAACCCACAAATAACCAAAATTCAATAAAGATGAAACAGACAATATGAATAGTCTTTTAACCATGAAAGAAATTAACTTCTTGCAACTCTCTCAAAACTACAGAGTAGTATCTCTCATGAACTGAGACATAAAAATCCTCAACAAAGTACTAGCCAACTGAATCCAGCAATGCGCAAAAAATTATACTCCATGACCAAGTAGGATTTATTCCAGATATACAAGACTAGACTAAGTGTAGTTTATTCCAGGTATGCAAGTCTGGCTCAACATTCAAAAATCAATGAATGCAATCCACCACAGGCTAAAGAAGAAAACAAAAAATCATATAGTCTCATCAACTGACGCATAAAAAGCATTTGACAAAATCCAGCGCCCATTTCTGAGAAAAATTCTCAGCAAACGAGAAATAAAACGTTCCTCAACTTGGTAATAAACATCTACAGAATGTGACAGTAACAACATATTTGACAATGAAAGATTGAGTCCTCTCCTCTAAGACTGCGCACAGGCCAAGGATGCACACTCTTACTATTCAACATAGTACTGGAAGTTCTAGCCAGTTCAGTAAGGCAAGAAAAAGAAATAAGGCATTCAGATTGGAAAGGAAGAAGTAAAATGGTCACTATTTGCAGATAACATGATTGTCTATACAGAAAATCCTAAGCAATTTACAATAATAACTGAGTTTACCAAGGTGGCAGAATACAAAATCCAACCATATTTTGATACTCTTACAGTGAACAGGTGAAACCTGAAGTTAAAAACACATTTACAGTCCATTTACCATAACATTACTATTTAGTCATTTCAAACAAAACAAAATTGTTAGGTATAAACTTAACAAAATATGTACAGAGTCTGTATGCTGAAAACTATAAAATGCTGATGAAAGAAATTAAAAAAGACCTACACAAATGGAAAAACATTCAGAGTTCATGAACTGGAAGATTCAATATGGTAAATATATCAATTCTCCCCAAACTGATCAATAGATTTAATGTATTCACATCAAAATCCCAGAAAGTGGTTTTTTTTTTTCTTTTGGGGGGGGTAGGGGAGAGACACAGCTTATTCTAAAGTTTGTATGAAAAGACTCTAGGACCTAGAATAGATAAAATAATCTTGAAAAAATAAGAATAAAATGGGAGGAATCACTCTACCCAATACTAAGGCATAGCATATAGCCAATAATCAAAGGCAGTGTGGTGTGGACAGAGGTGCAGACACAGGGATCAGCAGGATAGAACAGAAAACCCAGACACATGCCCACACAGACATGCCTGAGTTTTGACAAAGGTGCAATACTGGACAAACATAAGCCGAAAAATGAGTCACAAACTAAACCTCACACTTCATGCAAATACTAATTCAAAATGGATCATGGACGTAATTGTAAAATGTTAAGACTTTTAGAAAAAAATTAGAAAATCTTTATGATCTAGGGCTAGGCAAAGAGGCTTAACAGCAAAAGCACACAATACCTAAAAGGAAAAGCTGATGAATGAAGCTTTATCAAAACTAAAGAATTCTGCTCTTCCAGAGTCCCTGGGATGAACTAGGAGAAAATATTTGCAAACCACAATTCTGACTAAAGACTTCTATTTAGAATGTATAAAGAGCTCTTTAACTCAACAGCAAAAAACAAAGAACCCAGTAGAAAGTGGGCAAAAGACACGAATGAACATTTCACTGAAGAGGCGGCATTTAGCACACCAAAGACGGTAAACGCCCATAGCCATTAAAGAACAGCAAATCAAAAATCACAAAAGCGGTATTACTATAGGCCTATCAGAATGGCTAAAATGAAAAACAGTGACAACACCAAACGCTGTCAAGGACACAGAGGAACTCTATCAGGGAAACGTTTCCACCAGGAATGGAGAACAGCACAGCCACTTGGGAAAAGAGTATGGCAGTGTTTTACAAAATTAAATACATGCTTATCATAATAATCCAGAAACTGCACTCTAGAATATTTACACCAGGAAAATGAAAACTAATGTACACACAAAAACCTGTACATGAATGTTCATGGTCACTTTATTTATAATAGCCAAAAACTGGAAATAATTTGGTTAACCAAATTATGGTACATCCAAGCCACAGAGTATTAGCCAGCAATAAAAAGGAATAAACTATTGACAGACCTAACGACTTGGAAGGTTCTCAAGGGAATCATGTTAGGTGAAGAAATCCAAACTCTAGAGGTTAAGTACCACAGGATCCCATGTATATAGAATTCTTTAAACAATAAAATGATCAAGTGGGGAACAGCTCAGCGCAGTGAGGAGTAGGAATGTAAGAGAAAGGCGGCTGTGACTATAAAGGGATCTGCACAAGGGATCCTTGTGAGAACTGCTCTGTGTGTTGACAGTGGTGGTGGTCACCTGCAACCACACACAACTATTCTCAACACACCAGCAAGTTTAACTGGGGAAACCTGAATAAGACCAATGGACTGCATCAATGCTGATATCCTGGCTGTGATATTTACTATAGTTATTCCAGATTTTACCACTGAGGGGAAAATGGGTGAAACGTATATGGGATTTCCCTGTATTATTTCCTACAAACGCATGTGAATTTACAATTATCTCAAAGTAATAATTAAGCATATATAAAGGACTGGTGGTTCCTGACAAAAATGCATATAACCTCAATTTATTCATGAAGGAACATCAGACATCAGACAAACTCAAATCCAAAACAACCAGCCTGCACTCTCCAAAAATGACAATGTCATGGAACAGATTAAAAGACATCAGACAACTGAATGCAACATACGATCTGACTGGATCAATCCAGGGTTTTCTCTGCAATAAAGGACATTATGAAGACAATTTTAAACATTTAGAAAAGGTCTGGAGATCAGATAATGGTGTTAATGCTAATTTCATTATTTTGATAATCATACTGTGGTTATGTAAGAGCATGTCTTGCTTTTAGAAAATACACAATGAAGTATTTAGATGGATCTCAAGGGAATTATCATCTTATTTCAAACTTATTCTCAAACGGTTACAAAAGAGTCTATACACACAGAAAAGGGAATATGGTAAAATGGTAACAGCTAGAGAATCTGGGCAAGGGAGTATTTCATACTATTCTTGCAACTTTCTGTTAAGTCTGAAATTATAAATAATAAAAATTATCACAATAAAAAATTTTAAAGAAGTAAAGGATGCTGCACAGAGCCTGGTACATAAATGCTCAATAAATTATAGCCTTCAGATTTTTTTTTAAAATCTATTATCAGATGAAGAAACAAGCTGAGACACTAAAAAAACTGTTCAAGAGGGACTACGGCAAATTGGTGCTAAGGTCAGGATCTGAATTCAGAGGTGTTCCATACCAGAGTCTGTGTTCCTTTCACTAGAAGGAGGAATAATGAGTATTTACCCTCCATCTCCCATCCCCATGGAGCTGGATGTACTGTTTGAGGAGAGGATGGTGTTACATAAAAATTGGCTTCAAACCACTAAGAAATTCACTTCTTAGGGCCCTAGGAGAGAAGCCTAGGACTGGGACAGACCCAACACCTCACCCCTGGCTCTAGGGTAGATACTGGGTCTGCAGCCCATCAAAGTAACAGACCGACCGAAACACTGGCCGCGAGGCCTCTACCCCAGGGCAGCACGCTGTCTTTCCTGTGCCTTTATTCCTGTGTCCTGTGTGACATTCACCTAGTATCAGGCTGTGCTGGTCAATGGAATTTCTAGGATGACCATCTAGATGCATGTCTTCTATTGGTTCTTTCCTACCTCCTCATCACCCCATGGCTAAGCCTAAAATAGGACAGATAATTTATTTTTTAATAATTTTTTTTCTGAATTGATATTACACAGTTTAAAATTCACATGGGGAAAATTTTTCACGTGAAACAAAAAGGTATACAGTGAAAAATCTCCCTCCCCCACCCTCCCAACTCTCCCGTCACTTACAAATGTTACCAGCTTAAAAATGCAACTTTGTCACATTTCTTCAAGTTACTACCATTAGGTAGATCACATTATGGTATTAAGCTAAACATTTACCTAGAATATTCCAAGTGATCACCATGAACTGAACAATTTCCCCACTTAGGCATTTAAAATATCCTTAAAATACTTAAGTAGGTATGTTTTCAATACAGTAAAATACGGGTCACAGCTTTTCTTAAATGAAAGCACGTCTGTGCAGCGTGAGTGTGACACCTGTTCTAAGCAGCAGTCACTGCAGAGTACTTGGAGCTCACCTGGTTCCTGTCCCGAGCGTTCGTGTACCTGATCTTCTGAATGAAGTAGAATATAAGCCAGGCTGAAGAAATAATCATCAAAACAATAAAGGATATTGACACGAAGACCAGAGAGCCACGGCTGAAGTTCTTTGGCGGCATTCGGGTTCCAACAGCTATTGTCATTTGTACAGAGATGTTTTTCTCCAGATAACTCAAAATATCCTTACCCCTCAATTCCGTAATCATGACAGCAATAATATCTCCAGTGCCTGTAACGTAAAATAAATATACATACTCAAGTGACATTTACAACTTACAGAACATCAGCTATACATAAGCGCTACTTAGAAAAACTTCTGCAGTTTGCTACCGACAAGGGTTTGCAGGTTCAACGTTTCAAATGCAGTGGAGCTGCAGCTGGGTATGCTGGCACCAAGGGGGACAGAAATCTGCCGTGTACTACTTAAGACTTAAACACACTTAAAGCATGAAATGACTGCCGTGTTAAGAGCCGTGTTAATTTGTCTTACAACTATATTTAAAAAAACAGATTATTAATCAGCCAAATGTGATAAAAGACAGCACACAACACTGTATTATACAGCAACAGAAATATGATAAAATCATGGCAGGTTTTCACAGTAAAGCCTTTTCCGTCTTAAAATGTTCTTTAGTGGGTCCCAACTCCTTATGAAAAAGAGAAAAACTTATTTGTAGTACAAAATTTGGTACTTTTTGCATTAATCTTACAAACATTCATGGAGCACCTACTGTGTGCAGAGCTTGTGCAAGGAATAGAAAGGGGTACAAAGTATACAGTTTCACAGTATCGTTGACTTCGGACACAAATCTGGTAAGAGAGCTGTAACAGCAAAGTGCCAAGCTGTGGCGTCTTTAATCACCAATAGTTGAAACTGACTTTGGTCCTATGTGTAGACCAGACTGGAGGAAGGTTCCTTTCCAGTTTACCCCAGAACGCTTCTGGAAATTAAACCCCTCCTGAGACATGCCCAAGCCTCACGTTCTGGACTGGTCACGCCTGAGTCTAACAGCTGTCCAGAGGTTCTGCGACAGCCACTCACCACTTAAATGAATTGTAAGAATGTCTGTAAATTGTTCTCCCCCTGATTCTTCCACTTACATAATTTCCAGAAGCAGTAATACAGCAAAGGCAAGCGACTCTCTCTCTTATGCACAGCATGAAATTTCTAACCCTTTCCCCTTGTACAAAGGGAATAATTTCCCATTTTCTTTTAAGCAAAAAGAGAAGCCTTTCTATGACCCATCCAGCTGTCAGTGATTGCCCTTTCAGAAGGTGCAGCTGCCTGTGGCAACATGCAACTTTTGACAACCGCCTTCTTCAAAGAGCCCATAAGACTCTGGGGGTCAGGAAGGAGGAGAAACATTTTATTTGGGGAAAGAAAAAATTATAATCACTTATTTACATTTGAATAAGGTTTGTACATATAAATGTAAAACACCAAAACAGAACAAAACTGCCAAAACTTGTCCTATCAAAGACTTCTTCAATGAATAAGTATTACTAAATATTTGATATATATGTTTCATTTATTGTATTTAACTAAAAGGACTGTCCTCATACAATGTGCAATCAAAAGACCACATGCAATTGAAAAGAAATTTAATTATTAAAAGTTTTATGAAAAATCTAACCCAATGGAACATATACCTTTGTATAATCTTATTCAAAACTGTGCCATTTATCGGCAATTTATCAGAATACTGATTAAAAATCCAAAAACAAAGAAAACTGCAAAATTAAAAGGAAGCAACAAAGTTAACATCTATTTATCTTTCAGATATAAGTGTTCTGACCAGTAAGTTAGGAAAAAACCATAAAACAATGCTAAACCATTTTAAATTTCCATTTAGAAACCTCAAGTTTATGCTTTTAAAATGTTGTTCAACAGGCAGTGATCTGCGGTATAAGATACGAGGTATGGCTATAAAGTAACTGAGACGGATCCCACAAACAACACATGACAATCAGTCTCGTTGCTTTATAATCACACCAGGTACAGACAGTTTTAGAAATCAGCTCTGAGGTTCCCTCTCGAAGACTCAAGCTGGAAGAGGAGCTGGGAAAGCTGCACAGGTAGCCAAGGGGACCAGTCCACGCAATTCATTCATTCAAACAACACTAAACGAGCGCCATCTAATCTCAAAGGGAAGGCTGTGTGGGAAAGAAGCATTTAATTATTTCAATCATCCCTTCAATATTTATTGAGCATATGTTATCATAGAGGCTCCTTAACATTCACCTTTCAAAGAGAGTAGAAAATTACCTGCTGCGAAATTAGAAAAGACATAGGTTTCCGTCCTTAGTTCTTGGGACAAAGTTCCTAAAATCTTTGCAATTTCCTAAGTGACAGCACTGGGAGTACATCTTGTCCTAATATCAGGCCTTTGCCCCTGGTTCCCAACTCAGAGCTCCTAAGTCTCCTGGGATTCCCTGGGTGACAAGAGTGCCTTTTGTTCCAGTGAGCTGAATCTTGGTGGGCTCCTACGTAGCTTCAGGATGGGGTCTGGCATGACTAAGCCATGATGAGAAGCTTGGAACTGTCAGCCCCATCTGCCAGTCCCCTGGGGAGGGGAGATGGCGGAGACTGAGTTAAGGATCGATCGTACCTACATGAAGCCTGCATAAAAATCCCAAAAGTAGGGGGGTGGGAGGGCAGCATGCCAGAGAGCCCCTTCTCACACACTCTGCCCTATGTAGCTCCTCATCTGTATTCTTTTATATCCTTTATAATAAACCAGTAAATGTTAAGTTTCCCCCTCAGTTCTGTGAGCCATTCTAACGAATTTTTGAACCGGAGGAGGAGGTTGTGGGAACCTCAACTTACAGCTCATGCGTCAGAACTACAGGTGACAACCTGTGACTTGCAACCGGCTTCTGAAGTGGTGGGGGAGGGGGAGAGTCTTGCGGGACTGAGCCCTTCGCTTGTGGGATCTGATGTTAACCCCATGAAGACAGTGTCAGAATCAAATTGAATTACAGGACACCCAGCTAGTGTTCTAGCGTTGCTGAGAACTGCCTGGTGTAGGGAAGACCCCACACACATTTAGAGACCAGAAGTGTCAGAGGTGAAGGTTTCTGTGTGAGTAGTTAAAGAAGATGTACACAGGAGGGCTGTTCCCTTACACCCAATCTCGATTACATGAAAACTGCATCTACCCTCAAGGGGCAAAGAAGAATCTTAAAGGGACTAGAGGGAGAAGCCAAACACAGGGGGTCTCGTGACACTAGTACAAAGGAGGAGCCTGGGAAGAGCGACAGGAAAGGAGATGGAGACACTGATGGTCAAACAAAATGGACATTAATCACAGTGTGTCATCAGCATACTAGCAAAGGCACTAAGGTCGTAACCACTTAACCAGACTCTCCCTCCTAGAAGAACGCCCTCCCCACCCCAACTTCAGGAGAGGTTCATGGACTTCCTCATTTTCCCTCCATAAAGCAGACCTGGGTTCAAAGACCCCGACTTAAGGATGCCCCAGACACTTGACTTTTAAAGATTTGTGAAGCTTTGGTCCTGTGTCTGGGGCAGAGGTGGGGGATATTAATGTCAGAGAAAATATAAACTCAGGATAAAATTAGGGTTAGATCAATAAGCGACTGATAAAAGAGTTGAGAACTATTTAGACTGTAATGATGTAAACATTCAAAGAAAGATGACAAATATTTGGAATATCCATCAACATTCTCACGTCCTAAGCTCTTGACAAGCAACCCTAATAAATCATGAATGTGGCCTCAGAATCCCATGCATTTCAACACGCCCAGCTGCCAGGATGAATTTACCAGAGACAAGCGAAAACCTAGTAAAAACCTAGTTGTGATCCCTGCTCTCACTTATTTTCTTGAAAACCTCCCCCACTGTTATTCTTTAATGTGAATCTACGTTTCCCCTGCTTGAGCCTGGACACTCTAATAAACAACTCTGTTCTTTCTTCTTTTGAGAATTTTCAAACCTTCAGAACAGTTTCAATACTACATGAATACTCATGCACCTCTTACTGAGATCTGTCAACTGGTAACACGTTAACTTTTCCGTGTGTATTTCTGAATCAACTGAGAGTAAACTGCAAACATCATGCCATTTCCTTCTTAAATACTTCAGCATTATCTCCTAAGAACAAGGACACGATTCATTTGTAATGCTCAAGAAACTGAACTCTGCTACAACCCTGCTCTGCAACGTACAGCCCACAGTCGACCACCTCTGCCCGGAGAAGTGACTTTCAGAGCTGCTCAGGTGAGCCCAGCGCCCAGCGCCCAGCGCCCAGGCAGGCCTTGCGGGCCCTGTGCTTGGCCGTCTCGTCTTCTTAGTCCCCTCCGATCTACAGCAGGTCGCTCAGTCACTTCTGTAAGTTCACGACATTGACCTTTCTGAGGAGTTCGGGCCACATGTTTGAAAAATGTCCCTCAATCTGGATTTGTCTGACCGCTTCCTTATGCCCAGGCCTCCAAAGGGAACATTTCTGGCAGGAACGGGACCAGGGGGATGCGGTGCCCCCCACGGCGCTGTGCCAGGAAGCATGCGCCGGGCTTTCACTTCATCGGAGGGGGCGCATTTTATCACTTGGCTCACCTGGCTCCTGCCGTTTTCCTCCACTATAAACGGATGCTTCTCTCCTTTTAATTAATACGCAATCTGTGGGGTGATGCTTTCAAAATATCCAGTCCCCCACAAGCCTTCATGCAGTGCTCTCAGAACATGCTAATGCCCATCTGAACCGGTTACCACAGCAGTGTCTGCAAAATGGTGATTTTTCTAATGCTGTAATTTCTTCACCATTTTGTGAAGTGGTTCTGTAATCAGAAGGATTAACATATTTTTCTACTTATCTTTTTTCCCATTAAATAAATAGAAATGATGGGTGGGCAATTTTTCTGTAACCAACAGCCCCCCCACCCCACACCTAGCAATTCTATTTTTTCCCCTCCTTTTTCAGTTTATTAGGTAGAATTATTACAGTTTGACTGCACATACACATTATATTCTATTTTTTTAATTGGGAAAAAAGAATAAATGGAAAAATATAATAATACTGCTATAACCCTGACTATAAAATCAGTTTTCAGGAGACAACAAAATTGACCTCAGAATTAACCTCCTTTGGGCTCTGAAGTCAGAATGTCTAGGTGCAAATTCCAGCAAGACACTTGACCTCTCTGAACTTGTTTTTTCTTTCAAAAAATGGTGTGTTACCTGCAGGCTTCACGGCAGATGCTCAGTAAGTGCTACAGTTTCCCGAGCCAATCCTACTTGTGTTATTACTATTCATAGGAAGTAGAGGAAAGCATTCTCTGGAGGAAGCCAGAAAGCCCCTACCACAGAACTCGGGGACTGTTGCTTCCTCTCTCTCATTCCTCCCATCACCTCGGGGAACACTCAGGCACCTGCTGATCAGTCTAGGCCTCCACGAGGATTCGAGCTGCAGCTCAGTGAGCCCCCCCTGGCTGGGAAGTATCAGGAACCAGGCCCCCATCCTGGAAATGAAGACTCTCAAGACAAGCCCAGCTCAGCCGGGCAGCTGGCACCTTAACTATAAAGGCAGATGCTGGAAAAGAACAAACGCACTGTCTGAGGTACCAGGTCACAAGTGGGGAAAGTGAACTGACGGTGAGCTTTTTCACTTTTGTACTCTAAGCTTACCTGTTTTTTTTTTTTTTTTTTTTAGAAAATAGCATCCCTGTGCAAAACCCCACTTAGCACAGGATTTGAGCCTTAACAGATGAGCTCGTTTGCTAAGCTCAAATCAGCTGCCAATGTTTTAAGGAATGTTAAAGCTCTCAGATCATTTGAGGAAATTTCCCATAAGAAAGATTTTGGGGGATGCAGCATTCCCACACTGGCTGCCTGCACATCCGTTATTCCTAAAGAGTTCAATGACCTCTTTCTATGTAAAGCAGAGCACATACTTTAAGTGAAAGGGATTAAGGCGTCTTTAAGTTCTAGAATGGCCGCTGCTGCGGGGACAGGCAGGTGTAAGTCAGAGAGTTTCTGTACCTCCCTCTCGGGCAGGCTGCACAGACTGGCCGAGCCCCGCGAGCCTGCGGGTGAATCTGCTCACTCGTGGTCGGAGGCCTTCACTCTCGCTTCCACTGACTAAATTTAAGTCCTTCTCAGATGCTTCTCTGCAATACGTTCACTTCACACCTAGTACCCATTCTTCTCTCACTGACTCCTTAAAGAATTCAAGGGGGGAAAAAGATACGCGGCGTTCTTTTATGAAATGAATCCAGCAACAGTTCTGACAGACATGGACGACAGGTTGTTACAGGCTTCCTGCTGAGATTTGCCAGTGGTTTTTTCTAAAACACACATTTGTCGTGTCATCTCTCTGTTCAAAGCCTCTGATGTGTCCCTTCTGTCAACTAAAAAAGTTCAAACTCCTTAACTTGACATTCAGGGCATTTTGGGAGCCAGATGGACACAGAGGTACCTGATAGTCACATGATGATAGACACTTCTTATTGACCAAATGGAACTGTTGATCAAAGAGACGGAAATCCTGGCTCATGGGATCCAAGCAGAATGATAGAGTGAAGCCTGGAGGAAGGTATCAGGAGAAAACATAGGGCCTGAGGAACTGAAGGCTCAACAAAACCAAATGACAGGAGAGGGAGAGAAAGCAAAGAAGCAACAGTCAGAGAACAGGACACTGGAATTGAGACTCAAGAGATGTAAAAATTACAGGAGATAATGAGGCCCAGAGGGAGGGAGGAGTCCAGGGTCCTCATGAGGCAGAAAGGTCAAAGGCCCTGAGTGAAGAATTTTAGGTTCAGGGTGTTCACTTCCCATATGGATTCCAAAGTTGCTCAGGACGGTGTGCGGGTAGGCAAGCCAGGAGTCCAGGCCCCTGACAGTGACAGCAGGCAGGGGAGTGAAGGAGGCACACAGGGCGTGGAGCACGAGAATGAAGGTGATGTTCTGTCACTGTGGAGGTGCCCCGGTTTGAAAGCAGCAGTACTCACAACCACACCAGCACCACAGTATCCAGTCGATGCCTACTAGGTTCATGACACTGACTAACTTGAAATTGTGCTGATGCCTGAATCTAACCCTCCTGCCACGAGGCTGACACCTGGGAGCTCAGTGTATGAGCCACCAGGCCATTCTAGAGCCACTCGATAATCCCGGACGACGCTGACCTGCAGACTGTCCTCAGGAAGAACAAGGGCTACTGAACCCCTGTCCTTCACTCCTTGGGCAGGAAGCTGGTCAGCCTCACACAAGCAGAGCAGAGGCTCAATGCCCAGCACCCCAATATCAGCTTCTTTTTTTCCTTACACTATCTCCTGCCCATATGCCCTCATCAGATCATCTCTGTGATTTCCACATCATAAAAAAGAGAAGACGGTAGGAGCAAAGACCAGCATGGAAAAGAAAGCCACTTTCTTCCTCCATGAAGGAAGGCAGAAAAGTAGGGAGGCAAAATATTAGGAAGACATCACCAGACACCAGAGAGTCACCTAACTTTTAGTTAAGAGTTCTCAGGGGTCATCTTCAGCATACTATAGGAACCCTCTCTATAAATTACTGACTCTTTTAGGTAGCTGGTTCTATCCACAGGTAGTTTTAAGCATTAAATCGGTCTTTCTTAAAACTAAAATCTTGATTCCTAAATGCCAATTCATGACTCTCCGTTCTCTTCTCTGGAGAAGCACCACTGAATAAATAAACTGTATTTCACTGATTGTGTAAAATGCCATCATTACTGTACATATCATGAAGGGAAAAAATCCCGTCGATAAACTAAAATGCCACCAAATATAAGAACCACTTCCAGAATCGATGAAAACTCCTCTTCCACACAACAGTTCTTCAGACAGTCAAAGACACCCTCCCTGGGACTCCATTTCAGTCTCTTCTCCATACTAATTATTCCCAGAATCCCAAATAATCCACTTTTTAAAAAGTAACACTAACAAGTTGGAAATAAAATAAAACCTCTTTTCCTCCAGACCACTCAAGAGTAAGTTACTGGCATGATGCCACATCACCCCAAATATTAAGTGTGTATTCTACAAACAAACAAATACTTATAAACAGAGCACAGCCACCGAAATCAGGAAATTAACACTGATATATGATTACTGTCTAATCTGAGAGGCCATTCACGTTTCCCCAATTTCCCAATAATGTCCATTAGAGCAGTCCAGATCAGAACCGTGCGTTGCATTTAACAGTCACGTCTCACTAGTCTCCATCAGTCTGGAACAGTCTCTCAGACTTGGCTTGATGCTCGCAGCCTTGACACTTGTGAAGTTTACAGCCCAGTTACTTGCAGAATGCCCGTCCCTCTGGGTTCATCTGGCGTTTCCTCGTGGCTAGGTTCAGGTTGTGCACCTCGGGCAGCAACATCACAGAAGTGACGCTGTGCTCTTCTTGGTGGCTACCACCAGGTGGTACAGTTCTGACACATCCTATTGCTGGTGAAGCTCACTTTGACCATCTGGTAAAAGTGATGGCCCCCAGGCATCTCCACTGATAAGTTACTCTTTTCCCTCTTAGTAATTATTAAGTATTCTGTGCAGAGGTACGCTGAGACTAGATAAATATTCCATCAGTATGAACTCATGGTTCCTCATTTATTTAATGGGCTGAAATACTTACTATCATTATTTATTTTGATGCTCAAATTCCAAATTGTGTTTGATAAAACATTGCTTATAGACTTTCTCCATCCTGTTCTTTTTTTGGATATTATTTTTCAATGTCTTGTTCAATTCTTTCAATAAAGAGTGAATACAATGCTTCCAATATCAGGAGCCGCATGAGACTAACATCTCCCTTCATCTGAACATTATGTTCACAGGGATACAGGCTAAGCCCTCAACAGCTTTTAGCAGCCATGGCACACGTTAGCGCGTGCTGGGCTTACATGATTGAAGGTCCCCAGGAGTCCTCAACTTGAACTGTTACTTAAACTAGGTCTCCATAAACCCTTGTTACTAATTTTTTTGAACGCATGTGCAGGATGACTTAATGAATATCTTCCTTCTGTTGTTATAAGTTCCAAGATCTACCTAGTTTTGTGTTATTTTCAAGTTAAGAAACTTGTATTTATGTTTTCCTATAGGTTTTTGATAAAAACATTTTAATGGTGGAAAAAGAAAAGTTAAGTACAGAGTTAGGCATTCTAGCAGGGAAGATTTTTTTTTGTAATTAAAGCACCATCAGTTACAATGTGTCAATTTCTGGTGTACAGCACAATGTCCCAGTCATGCATATACATACATATATTCGTTTTCATATTTTTTCATTAAAGGTTATTACAAGATACTGAACATAGGTCTCTGTGCTATAGAGAGGAAACTTCTTAAAAAAATCTGTTTTTATATATAGTGGCCAACATTTGTAAATTGGAAACTCCCATATTTATCCCTTTCCACTCCCTTTCCCCAGTAAACATAAGACTGTTTACTATGTCTGTGAGTGTCTTTCTATTTTGTAGATGAGTTCACAGTGCCCTTTTTTTTATTTTTAGATTCCACATATGAGTGATATCATACGGTATTCTTCTTTCTCTTTTCTTAGCCAGGGAAGATGTAAGCTGAGATGAAAGTAACTTACGTGAGCTTTCACACCAAGCACCAGCACTCCAAAGGCCTTACAATATGTTATTTACGTTCAAGAGAAACTTCTAAGTCTGAGAGCTCAGTGAACTAGGAACAATTAAGAAAACGGATGGTAGGTGGTGGCAGCCAGGTTTCTCACTTTTGGAATGGGAGTTAACAGATAAGCAAAGGGAGAAAACTAGAATAATCCATGCGGTAACGGATTAGAGTCACAGACCTAGTGTGAACTCATGCTTAATACAGACATAGAAATATTTACAGGCATGTGTATACACAGCTATCTGTATACACACATATATTTCCTTGCTCTGCCAACTAAGAAGGCCCAGAGCAACAAAACCTCAATAGTAACAAGTACACCTAATACCCAGAGCTTGGTTTCTCGTATCATTCTCCTACGGGCTCCTTGGAGAAATGGCTGATCCTAGAGCTAGGATAGGAAATATGTAAGAGACGAGCCTGGAGCACCTCAGAGCACCAGAAAGGAAGGAAGTGCTCAAAAAGCAAAACAAACAAGAAACCAAAAGCCCAACACCCATGGTAATATGTCAAAGGACACAGAAGTCCATTGAAAGAGTTCCCAAAGGCCAAAGCTGGAATAATTTGAGCAAAAAAAAATAAGCAAAGTTGTATCATATTTCAAGACAAAGTATAAAATAAATATCCATGAGTTCGTATTGCTACATATAAATGACTGAACACATTAACAGAGAAGAGACAAATCATCCATGCAGAATAATTCCAAGTCAACGTGTAATACTCCATCCTGAGAAGGGGAAGCCTGACTCCTCACTCCTGAAGTGCGGGCTGTGCACAGAGACCTCCTCCTGCAGAAAGCTGTGTGGAGGAGAGAGGAGGAACTTCACAGTGCAGGAGCCTGACAAGCCGCCAGGTGGCCAAGGTTAACGTCAACAGTGGTCATTCGAGGTGACGGCACACATCTCTGATGTGATGCAATGAGAATGACACTTTACCTGTCTGGTCTTCCTCTCCAAAACCCACATCCTCAGTCTGATCGGGAACACCACATCAAACAAATCCCACTGAAGGACACTACAAAATACCTGAACAGAAGTCCTCAAAACTGTCATAGTCAAGAGGAGCCTAAGGAGATGGAATGACTCACTGTCCTGGACCATCCTGGATGGGATCCTAGCACTGAAGAAAGACGTCAGATAAAGACTAAGGAAATCTGAATAGAGTATGGACTTTAGTTAATAATACTGCATCAATGTGGGTTCATTAATTCTAACAAACCGACCATACTAATACAGGATGTTAACAACAGGGGAGACTAAGTGTAGGGTCTATGGGAACTTTTTGTACTATCTTTGAAATTTTTCTGTAAATGTAAATCTGGTCTAAAAAAAGTTCATTAAAAAAAGACTCACGCTACAAAAGGGAACAACTCATTCCACAAATGGAAATAACTCATCAGAAAAAAAAGAGTCTAGATAACAAAGAAACAACACTTTTAAAGTGCTGAAACCCAGAATTCCATATCAATGTCCTTGAAAAATGATGGCAAAAAAAAAGACACTTTCAGATAAGTGAATGATGAGAGAATTCATCACCAGCAGATCTTCACTGCAAGAAATGATAAAAAAAAAAAGATCTGAATTGAAAGGGAAATGACACCAGATGGAACTTGGAACTATAGAAAGAAATAAAGAACACCAGAAATGCTGATCTGTGGGTAAATGCAAAAGCCTATCACCTTTTCCTTCATCGGTTTTGCTGTTCCCATTACCTTCGCCAACAAAGGGTCTCTTCTCATGCCTCTTATAAAGGATCCATGGACTTCGAGTCTGACAGTGGGTCTTAATAGGGGCAGAAAAGCCCTCCTAGGCAGTCTGCCTACAAACTCTGGGGAAGGATTTCACATTGCTGCAAACATGGAGGGAGCCCCTGGCATTTAGCAGGCATGGGCCTGGGGGCTAAGTATTCCGTAACACAGAGGACAGTCCTGCAGAGCAAAGAATGACCCTGCCCCAATGTCCCTCACACCCTCCCCCTTGAAAACCCTCAACTCAAGAACCTCAGGAGGCCTCATGGAGCCTCCCCGGGCCTCTCACACGCACAGCCAGGCTGTATCATCTCCCTCAGCAGCTGTGCTCCTGGGACGAGCTCTGAGCTTGCAACTGTGAATCCAGGTCATCAAAGTAAGAACAGCTATCAAGTAAAGAATGTCTTCCGTCCTGTAACCGACGGAACTGAGTTCTAAGCCAGTATTCTAAACCCATGCAGACCCTTTACATGACTTTAGCGTCCTCCTCTTCTGCTGCTGGAGAGAAGGGATAAGCACAAGCAAGACAGAAAGGCAAATCGATTGCTGAGTCCAAGCAACCTGCTCAGGGCACTGAGCCTGCAACGGCTGAGTGAGACAGCAAGGCTGGGAGGCGGCCTGCCCCAAGTGTCCGGCACAGGGAGGGCTCCCCACTTCCACTTAGGGTTCAGAGAAGGAAAGGAAACATTTAAGCATACGGAAAAGTTTTAAATCAGAATCATCAGCAGTCATTTTTTTTTTAAAAGCTATTATTTAAGAAAAGCTACTGCTTACTTGTTTCAGTTTTAGCCTTTTCTTGATAATCATGAATTTCTGAAAAAGTGTATGGATCATATGGAAGATACAGAAGAGAGATTTACAAACTCAGGCAAAAAGATACATACAATTAAAACTCTATTTCCTGCCACGGCAGTACATTTAAACTGCAGGCTCAATCTTTGCCGAGGTGATTAAATCCATATTTAATCAGAACCTAAAAACTTTAAACAGTTATAACAATAGTATGACTATTATATTATTCATTTTCCTGATGGGCTTTTGGAATGAAATAACAGATTTGCATTAAGTGGCCCAAAGTACGGACATTTAAAGATATTTTGCAATGTGATGCATCTTTGTTTTCATAGTGGGACTTTTTAATATTCACAAAGTGAATATTCTGTATTTTACAGAAGTGTGATATTTTTCTTTTGATTGTTAGATAATAAATACAGAGCTATATGTTTTTTAAAAAAGAGAATACAGTGGAAAAACGGTGAAGTTATTTAACTAATTCTATTCAACCAGCTAAAGGAATAGTAAGAAACATTTGACACTGCTAACTGACATAAAGATAGAAAAGCAACATTATTATTTGGTTACATGTTTATCTAAATTACCTCATTGTCCTATTAAGAATGAAAAGGATGTCCACAGACATACAAATAAAACTATAGAAGAGATCTCCAACTTGACAATGATCTGACACAATTTATGACTGTTAAACAGTAAAGTCTTTATCAATTTTTAAAAACCAGAAAAATAAATCCTTAACTTTCAGACAAATGTGCATTATTTTAAACTATGCAAGAGCCCATAACTTCCCCTTTATACTACCACATATCCGCTGACTACATTACAAAGAATGTATTCTGCTAACTAGAGGTAACAAATAAAACCACAAATTGAGCGGTCTTTCCTGTCAATGATGTCACGGACATTGCGCCGGGAAAACACGTCCTTCAGTCACCAGATGAAGGGCATTCATTAGAACAAACAGGAGCAGGCTCCTGAAGCCTCGTTGACAAAGCAAGAAAATAAAATACCTACAACTAACAATGTGGAATTTAAAAATTAGTTATAAAATATATCCTTATATGCAAAGAAAGCTTAACAAAGCTAAGTGTCTGCACAAAATCATTTCCATGCAGCACATACTTATTTTGTTCAAGGTATTCTGCTCTATGACTACCGCAGAGGATAGAAAGATGAGGCAAAAATTTTAACTTCCAGAAATGTGCAGTCTTCTCTCTGCTGCCAGTTAAGCATGCAAACAATGACAACACAAAAGCAAAAGGGACAGCACTGTCAAAGAGGTACAAAAAGGCACTGTGAAGACTGCAGGGGCCTTGAGTTCATTTTCCCTCATGTTTTCAGTAGGAAGAAATCAGTAAGGAATGATTAGGTCCAAAATTTCAAAAAGTTTTTTCTCCCCTCTAACACAACTGAGGAGAGCAGACTGGCACCCGCTCTGAGACCTAAGCAGCAAACCACTGTCTGGAATCCAGTGTTTCACATCGAGGTTCTGCAAAATCAGACTGCCCCTTGATTTCCTTCTGGTTTCCCTGAAGAAATAAAAAGTAATCTCTGGATACTGAAAATCTTTCTATTTTATTCTTTGTGCTTTTCTTTAGTTTCGGTCTGTCTACAATGAGCATGTGTTACTTCTGCAATTTGGGAAACATATTTGAGTTCTAAAAGGCTTAATTTGAAGGGAAGAAAAAAAAAGTCACAGATCAATAAAATATAAATCTGTCTGTATTATTCTATCAAAATACAAGGGTATCAATAACCCTCAATTAGGGTGAGCAGATCTTTGCAAGATAACTGTCTAAGATTGATTATTGAAATATTAACTATATGATTACAAAGTTAATTCATTAAAGATAAATTTCATTAATCTTAAAATTTTTATGAATGCAGAATTAAACTTTATCCAGGTTTCAACTTAAGAAACAGACTGATGAACTGAAAGAGTATCAAAAACCCTGCATCTAAGCCTCTCTCCTCCTGGCCCCTACCTGCTGCAGTCTCCCAGTCTGCCAAGGTGGGAGAGCATCCACCCCATACACAGTCATGGTGAGGACTGTCTAAGAAAATACATAAACAAGGGGCCCCTGCACATCACACGTCACCAGGGAAACACAAGTTAAAACAACCTACTACAATGGCCACAATACAAAAGCTGACATCACCAAATGCTGGTGAGGATAAGGAGCAACAGGAACTCTCGCTCGCTGCTGGTGGGAGTGCAGAACGGTACAGCCGCTCTGGAAGACACTCTGACAGTTTCTTACAAAATTAAACATCCTCTTACCATACAACTCGGCAAATGTGCTCCTTGGTATTTACCCAAAAGAGTCAGAAATGTATGTCCACACAAAACCTGCACATGGATGTTTACAGCAGCTTTATTCATAACTGCCAAAACCTGGAAGCAAGCAAGGTGTCCTTAAGTAGACGATGGGATAAATAAACTGGTACATCCAGACAAACAGCACTCAAAAGAAATGAGCCATCAGTCATGGAAAAGACAGGGAGGAAACCTAAATGTATACTAAGTGAAAAAAGCCAGCCTGAAAAAGGCCCAGGTTCTGCTGGGAACCTAAAATTGGTCTTAAAAAAAGTCTATTAAAAACCAAAAATGCTCACAGCACAGAGCCTGCCGTATATACAATAAGTGCTCAATAAACTCTAACTATTGTTATTAAAAGTTATATTGGAAATATCCTAAATGCTTCCAAAAGAAATGAAGAAATATTACTACTCTTATAATAATAATTACTAAGTCAGTTTCAACATCTACCCTGACAAGATGAAAAGCACCCCTCTCAAGCAGGCAGTCCCTAAGAACCCACGACACACCTTGGATGAGTGACTCTAAATCTATATTATTTTTCAAAGTTATCAAGTGAAATACAGAAATGTAAAATGAGTAAGGATTCAATCACAGCCAGTTAATTAGTTCAAGTTTTACAGGCTCTTATGGTCATTACTCAAAAAAAAAAAAAAAAAAGATAAAAAAGCACAACGAAAGGGAAAAATATATGAGACTCAACAAACAGTAATACCAAAAACAAATACAATCATAGAATAATGTTGGAAATGATACGGTTTCAGCAGAGGTAGAATGCCTACCTATAAAGCAATGATTTCTAGGAGGAAAAACAAAATGTAGCATCTCCTTTTCCGGTTTACCTGGATGAGTCATGGTGACTGGCTCCTCTTTGGATTTATTATTGTAGATGACTACAGCCACCGCATTGTGGAAAGCAGCCCGCGATATTTTCTCTTTAAACGTGCAGTTTCCCCTCTGCAGCAAGGCAATCCACTGTTTGATGTTGGGAGGGACAAAGAACCGTGTTTGAGGATCACAGCCCAGATGATCAGCAACTAAACAGATGAAAAGGGGGGTAAAAAACACAGACATTAGTTTTTTCTCAAGTAAAGATAAAAAAAATCAATCAAGCCTTCATCAAAGCGCTCTACTGCTCTCTGCATACTACACAGCTCTCAAGCACTTCCCGCTGCTCACTGCCAGCAGAGCGATAAAATACATCCACAGAGGACAGTGCAGTGACTCTGAATCCATATCTGCACAAGGAGAGAGACGCTCCATTAAAATGTTACCTGCAATGCAAACTGGAAGAGTGAAAAACTGTCTGACTTTATAGATTTACAAAAATATCAAAGAGTGATAAAATCCAGTGTAGGCTGGTGGAGACGAGGAAGAGAAGGCAAGCATGGAGAGCTGCCCAGAAACCCAAGTGACTGACGTTCCCTGACTTCTGCTCACTCATTTGCACTTACTCATCTCTTGATCCCCACCTCCCACCATTACCACAAGGAGACTGATTCTGCTTGGGGTAAACAAGGAAGGCAAACTCATCTTCGGTTCAGTTGTCAAGCGGTATTGTTGAAATTCAGATATGATTGAACAAACTTCTAAGAGTCTAAGGAAATTAGAGAAGTTCAGATCGCTGTCTGGAAGCTTAAATTAGCCAGAATAACATGAACCTAGAATCAACAGATTACTCCTCTAATTTATATTTACTGACACATATTACTCTACAATTCTACTTTAGGATACATATTTAACTATATCCACTTGTCTAACCAGACACACAAAGACACCAAAACTATCCCTTGGGACAACAAATTCCATGGTCACCATCCTATATTTGGAGGGACAGTTTGTTTCAAGTACACTTAAATTTGTCAGGGCAAGCGCCTCGATTTTTGATTCTGCAAATTTGGTAACCGTAGCTCCGGCACTCAGCAAGTCTTAGGAAGCTGCCCCTGGCTGCTCTTTCCACTCCCCATCCTCACAATTGTAACAGGTTAAAATGAAAAGGGAAGGGCGGTTCAGAAGGGGGACGAAAGTCAAAATGTTAGTCTGAAGACTGTGCGTACGTGGTGCCAGAGGACGGTGGGCCCGAGCCTCCTGGAGCCCGTCACTGCCAGTACTTCCAGGGCTGAGCCGGAGGGAGGAAGGGGAACACTCCACAAAAGGGTGTTACTAGATGTAAATAAACAACGAAAATATTAAATAAATACTAATCAATAATAAAGTATATGAAAAGATAACACCAGTGGGGCAATGGTTGCCTTTTACACCCCTGGAAGCACACTGCTTGGCAAAAGAAATGAAACATTTAGACTACTTAAACTATAAAACACAGAGGTGCCCCTAACTTCAGAGAAATGTTACATCTATCGTTTCCACTTCAATAATACCTTTCCCCCAATTCTCTGACTATCGTGGTGACGGATGGATGGCAATGAAAGTACTTGCTACCAGAGGTCTGCTAATACATAGCAAGTGGGGGATAAACGATTTCACAATTTGTCATGATTGTTGACAACTCTGACTCATTCTTTTCCTTAAACAGTTTCTGCACTCTGAAACTTTAGTCCTTTCTCAGTCGAATTAAACAGAGAAAAAAAGCCTATGTCATGATTTTAGTAGTCAACTATTGACAGACATGGCATAACGAAACTCTGAAATCCTGAAACAGACTGTTTACTTTCAATAGTATCTGTTTCACAGATAATTATGCTGTTTGAAAACATAAGCATTTAGGCAATGTGATATGATAACCTCACTGCCTTGGGAAAACTTTCAAGAATATATAAAGAGATCTGTACACTTGTCTTCTGTGAAACGCTCACTCATTTTCCTGTGACTTATCCTGTCCCCCCATGATTCCCTACACGTTCATGGTATAGTAAAGAGAAGACAACACAGTTAACGGAATCAGCAAGACCTGGAATTCAAATTCTAGACCATCCGAGCAACTGTCATTTTTCTGATCTTCAGTTTTTTTTACTAATTTATAAAGACTGAAATACAGTTCTTACCTAACCAGGGCTATAAACGTTAAAAAGTCTACAATATTCCTCTACCGTTGGAGAGCATGAAAAATGAACTCTCCTGCCCTTAGTTTTCGCAGTGTCGTCCCACCTTGTCCGAGTGATCCAGTTTGGTGCCATGGGGACTTCTGCAGGCATGTGTGTGACATCTACCCGCAGCCCAGCAGCACACCCCCGCCCCACACCCCTGGCTCCTGACAGCTACCACTCCCAAGGTTCATTCTCCCTCTGCTGCTGTGACAGTATCCCTGTCCACTTAGACGAACAACAGTTCGCTAACACACCATGTCTGAGACTGAAAAGACACATCACGGGGTGCAACCACAAAGCAAAATCAAACACACTGAAAGCTGACTTTAAAATTCTCCTAAAGGAATCCCCACCCACTAAGAACAGATTCTGAGAGCAACTGCATCATCAAAGCAAATTCCAACAACAGACTGCATGAGCAAAAGAATGTTCCTGTTCCCCTCAACTGACCCAAATCATCGTTCACAGGTCTCTGAAAACATGTGTATCAGTAAGAACATTATACGCAATAAAAGAAATTCAAGTTCCTGCTCAAGGAGGTAGTTTTCATTTTTCAGAAAAAGAAAATAAGGGGTTTTCATAACCAATACCATGATATGCTATTTTATTTATCTATTCTTTCCCATAATTAAGAAAAACTTGAACAATGAAAATAATGTTAACAGCTCTAAAACAACTTTCCAAGAGGACTGATAACTGTGATTAAGTGGTACTACTTCAAAATTTAATACCAGTTGCTTATACTTGAAGCAATTTATTCAGTGAAGACAGTAGTATGGCATAAAAGATCTGTGTAATTATGAACCACTAAAATTTTTTTCATTAAAAACCACAATGAAAATGTGAAATTATAGGTGATATAAAATATTAAAGTATTTTACAATTTTATTTGTCAATTATACCTCAGTAATTCTGAAAACATTGTATATTACAGAAAAACTTAACTTCAATTTCTTTCTATATGGCCTTTCTTGATGAGTCCAGAAATAGTAATGGGACTTTTATTTACTCCTTGACAAGAACCAAACAATTCTGTACAGGAACAATTATGGAATCCTCATCTGAATGAATATTAACCTCCATGCCCAGCAACATACTGAATACCAGAGAAATACAATGGAACCAAAAACCTTGGTCTTGAATCTTCAAGAACCTCTACATGTATCAATGGGGCATGCCTAGCACAGAAATTAAATAGCAACAAGGTAGTTTCAAGTGCCAACATGAAGAGTGCTTAGAATTTACAAAAGGAAGGGGAAGGGTATATATATAGCTCAAGTGGTAAAAGCACATGCTTAGTATGCACAAGGTCCTGGGTTCAATCCCCAGTTACCTCCTCTAAAAGTAAATAAATAAGCCTAATTACCACTCCTCCCCCCCAAAAAAACTTAAAAATATAAATTAAAAAGAGGATACTATAGTTTAAGAGAAATTTAGGAAAGGAAAAGAGCAACATAATGGTAAAGATTTAGTGGAAGTTGGCAGTTAAAGCCCTTGAAAAAAGCTCAGGCAGAAAGGAGGGGGTGCAGAAGTGACTAGCATAAGAAAACAGAACAAAGATAAAGCACTTCTCTCAAATTCTTGTGAAAATCAAATAAAATGATACATGATTGAAACTAAAACACTATACAAATTCAAAATAACCAAGCTCTTAAAAGAAGATCCCATCTGTAATGGGAAAAGAGGAAGAATACTCTGGCACAAAGGAAAGGCAAATGTTTAAAGGGTTCTGTAAGTAAATGAGTAAATAAAACCTCCCTTCCTCACCCCAAAGCAGCCTGAAGCGCTCCATTTTGTTATTTTTTATTAAAAAAAATTTTTTAATTGAAGTAGTCAGTTTACAATGTTAATTTCTGGTGTACGGCATAATGCTTCAGTCATACATATATTTCTTTTCATATTCTTTTCCATTATAGGTGACTACAAGATATTCAACACAGTTTCTTGTGCTATACAGTAGAAACTTGTCATTTACCTATTTCATATATATACTAAGTATCTGCAAATCTCGAACTCCCAATTTATCCCTTCCCACCCTACCTTGGTAACCATAAGTTTGTTTTCTATGTCTGTTGAGTCTCTATTTTGTAAACAGGTTTATTTGTGTCCTTTTTTTGGTTAAGATTCCACATACAAGTGGTATCATATGGTATTTTTCTTTCTCCTGGTTTACTTCACTTAGAATGATGATCTCCAGGCCCATCCATGTTGCAGCAAATGGCATTATTTTAACATTTTTAATGGCTGAGTAGTATTCCATTGTATAAACACACCATAACTTCTTTATCCAGTCAGTTGACGGACATTAGGCTGTTTCCATGACTTGGCTATTGTAAACAGTGTGAAGCTCTCTACTCTGATTCATTTCACTTAATAAGACCCCATTTCTTAAAAATGCCAACACCCCATCTAGTAAGCAGTGATCCCCATATGTTGTGGTGTGGGTAATGTTTCCTTCCATGCCCTCAGCCACATGGGGCTGGGGCACTGACAGAAGGTCAGTGGCTTCTCTAGGCACACAGTGTAGTTGCCCTAGTGTGACTCTTGCTCCCAGAGGCTGTGTATCTCGCTTCCTCCACTTGAAATGCCAATCCTACCACTCCTTTGTTGACTACCTCCTAAGCCTCAGAGTTATGCCAAACTATCTTTTCTGGAACGCCTTCCCGGTCTCCTAAGGCTGAGTTGGGTGCTTTACTTGTGTTTCCATGGTACCTTGAGATTACATCTATTTTAGCATTTATCATACTATATTTGTAACTGGTTGTTTGCTCTGAGTCTCTGCTAGGGCGTGAGACCTAGCATGTCCTCCAACATCTCTGACATACAGTAGGTGCTTAATTTACCTGCTGAAGGGAGTAAGAGGGTGACACAGTGGGAGATTAAGCAAGAATTGATATGCAGAAAAGGCTTGTGCCAGGGACCTCTGTTTCCTGTGGTAATGTTCTGACACGTAATGTTCTGTCAGCTGTTTCTTACAAAAGAAGTAAAAATAAAAATGGGCCTAACTAGTTACCCTAAATTTAGATGTTTCCATTGTCAAGTACATTCTGATACTTGCTTTCCTATTTTCACATTAAATTGTAATCTCTTTCATCTTTAGATTTCTTGCTTCCACCTTGTCTTTATTTTCTGTTCGTTACATTTTAATTTAATGATTCAAAGAAAAAAATACAATTCTTTATTTTTGTTTCCAACTTCTTAATTTTATATGTTCAGCCACTGGACTTAAGTGTCCAGCTTTCATCCCTTCATCTAGTTCCATGGATAAACTTGATTCTCTTACTACTTCTACATTTTCACTTAAATCTAAACATCTGATTTCTTTTTATTACTTTACCATCATCAGTTATTTCATCTTGTTGAAAATGTTTACTCTTCCTCTTAATTTTCTGTTAACCTATTTGTAAATTTCAATGTCCCTATTAACTTTGTTCCATTTTTTAATCCCTCTCCCCACCCCAGATATTTGTTATATTTTTTAATGGCAGGATTTATTATCATTATCACCTGCAAAAATGATCTAGACTGTCCTGATTTCTCAGGACCTGTTTTCATGATCATTCCCTATTTTTCTTTCCCTCTCATTTTAACATGGTCGTTTCCTCCATCTTAAAAATACACAAGGAAAAAGATCTCTCAGAAGACCCCCTTTACTCTGCTGTTGTCATAAGTTGCCTGTATTCATTATTCTCATCTCCTCGGTGTCCACCCATTACTCGTCATATTTTTTTTAATTGAAGTACAGTCAATTACAGTGTGTCTATCTCTGGTGTACAGCACAACATCCCAGTCATGGATATACAAATAATCATTTTCATATTTTTTTCATTAAAGGTTATTACAAGATATTGAACATAGTTCTCTGTGCTATACAAAAGAAACTTTTTTTAAAAATCTATTTTTATATACAGTGGCTAACATCTGTAAATCTCAAACTCCCAAATTTATACCCTCCCACCCCCTTTCCCTGTTAACCATAAGATTGTTTACTAAGTCTGCGAGTCTGTTTCTGTTTTGTAGATGAGTTTACAGTGTCCTTTTTTTTTTGGATACCACACATGAGTGATATCACATGGTATTTTTCTTTCTCTTTCTGGTTTCTTTCACTTAGAATGACGCTCTCTAGGTCCATCCATGCTGCTGCAAATGGCATTATTTTAGTCTTTTTTATACTCATCCCATTTTAATCTCTGCATCCAGCCTCTCCACTGAAAGAGCTGTAAGAGGCACCAATAACCTCAGTGTTGCTACATCCTAGGACGCTAAAAAATCTTAACCCTCCTCCAAATTGACCTCTCCGCAACCTCTGTCCCAGCTGAACACCCTCCTCTCTTGGCTCCCAGAGCCCTCATCCTCCTGGCTTTCCTCCTCCTCCTCAACGGCCCTCCTTCCTAGTCTTCCTGACTGACTCCTCTCCCTCCACCAGATTCTTCACCGCTGATGCTCCTGAGCCCTCAAACCATCTGGACGCAGGCCTGAGACTCTCCAGAGCTAGAATTCTCTCTACGTGGAGGGCAGACTTTTTTACTTACTGGAACAACGATGCTTACTAACTTCTCATACCAATCAGCCCTTTTCTGAGAAACTATTCTTCAAACTTTACTTATATAAATCCACAGTTTCCAACACATACAACTAAATCAGAATGCTAAGACTCAAGAGAGAAATACGGAAAGTTCCACACAGGGAGGAGAGTCACTCCCTCCCGTTCTGCGCAGAGACAGGTCTTGGCCTTGGTGAGCTCACAGATATTCTGGAATGTCTTTCCTGGTTCACGTGGAAGGAGGCATGGGAGGCACAGGCAAGGGTAAGGCAGTCACTCTCCAATGTATGTGTTTTCTGCCTGCTCTGCCCCATTTCCAGGCAAGGCCATGGGATCAACTTGGGGTTCGAGGTAGATTCTACTAGCTGCCCCCCAAAAAACCCCACCCCCAAACCAAAGACCTTATTTAATTCGGGCATCACTTCTACACAGTCATATGCCTCAAGTGACACCTACTTGAGCCTAGGAGGGTGAAGGCAGACAGACCAAAATGAGCCACACAAAAGTAACATATGAAGGAGAAGCCACAGGATGTGAATCAGGAAACCTGTGACTCCAGCTGCTGCTGGCAGCCATTTTACGATAAACAGGGGCTCAATCTCTGGGTAAAGTTGAAACTCTGATGGAAGGGACAAGATCGTTGGTAACACGCCAACTGTTGAATCCTTGAAGCCTGGAGGTGGCCCTGCCTTGGCGCTTCCAGTTCTGAGATGGGATTAACGTCCTCCTTACTTGCAATCAGTCTAAGCAGGGATTTGTTACTTGGAGCACCCATGCTCTCGTGAGAGTCAAGCGGCAATGCTCGAATTGGGGCTTTCTCCCAGCTGAGGGGCACTCAGCCCACCAGGATCCACACCTGGCAACTCAAGCCCAGCAGGACGGTCGGACCTAAGGGGAAAGCTTCCTGGGAAAGTCCCCTGACACAGGGAGGCAGCTGCGACGCCAGTGCTTTGCCTCCCTCCCACACCTGAGCAGAGTGGTAGTTTTCCAGGAGAGGACAGCTTCACTTGAAGACTAACATCCAGAGCAAGGGTTCGTGACAAGGATCCACGGCTAGAATCCAGGATGCCAGGGAAATCGTCTTTACTTTCACTAAACACTAACTGAAATCTAGCATTTTCTTCATCTATCAATGGAGACAAAAAGACATCTATAATTTGTAATTAATAGCAATTGCATTGATTTTTGCATGTATCACAAAATACTAGTAATTAAAGTTATTTAATCCAGCCCTAGAGCTTGTTACTTTATATGTTAAAAAAAAAAGCCCACATTTTACTATGTTACGAATATTTTGAATACACTGATACTTGTGTTTCAGGATACCTGGTTTCCTTTAATCCCATTTACTTTTGTACTCATCACTATTCTGAGAAGCAGCCCACAGGTTTCTTTTTCACTAGACTGCAGAAGGGAGTCTCACCTGCCTGGTTTAGTTTGTTTAACGTACACATTCAGATCAGTTGTTACTACTTTAGTTTGTTCTTACTATTCTCAAGCTCCTTTATACTTCTCCTCTTCTCTGCTTCTGAACGCATGCATGGATCAAACTGTCTTTATTTCCCTCTCTTCTTCCATCAATATACTCAAGTTCTGTTTTTTTGAAGGTACCTTTTAAATACTAACATGCATACCTGATAAAAAGTTGACATTTAATCACTATCTTTGTCCTCTTCCTGACGAACACAAGGCTCTTAAAACAGCTATCAAAACAAAGTACTAGAAACTTGGGGTCTTGAACAACAGAAATTAATTCTCTCATAGTTCTGAAGGCTAGAAGTCTGAAACCAAGGTGCTGGCAGGATCATGTTCCCTATGCAGGTCCCAGTGGAGAATCCTTCCTTCCCTCTTCCAGCTTCTGGCAGTTTCAGGTGACCTTGGCTTGTGGCTGCATCACTCCTGCCTCTGCCTTCACATGGCCTCCTCTGTGTCTGCCTCTTCACTTCCATCACTTATAAAGACACTTATCATTGGATTTAGGACCCACCCACATAATCAAGGATGATCTCATCTCAAGATCTCTAATTTAATTACACCTGCAAGGTGTAACTACAGGTTCCAGGCATTAGGACATGGACCTGTCTTCTGGCAGGCCACCATTCACCCCTCTTCAGAATGCAGCTCTGACCATCTCCTTCCCTCTGATGTGTAATTGCCCGCTACGCAGTTGCACCTTACATCTAATTATCCCCTCCCTAATACTCAATGTTTCACATAGCCAGTGCTTGTTAAACTTTGCCTACAGATGCTTCTCAGTCCTTATTTCAGTCAAGGTTCTCCAGAGAAACAGACCAGTAAGATAAGTGTGTGTATAAAGAGATTTATTAAGGAACGGGCTCATGTGATTATGGAGGCTGACGGGTCCTAGGATCGGAAGTCAGCACACTGGAGGGCCGATGGTGGAGTTCCAGCCCAAAGGTTGGAAGGAGTGAGACTCAGGATGAGATGATGTTTCAGTTGAGGCTGAAGGCAGGAAAACATCAATGTCCAGTTTGAAGGCAGTCAGGCTGGAGGAGAATCGGCCCTTTTGTTTTATTCAGGCCTTCAACTGATTGGTTGAGGCCCACCCACAATGGGGGTGGGAGTGGGAAATCAGCTTTATTCGGTCTACCAATTTATATGTCAATCTCGCCTAAAAGCACCCTCACAGAAACACCCAGAATGATGTCTAACCAAATACCTGGGACCTCTGCTGCCCAGCCAAGGTGATACATAAAATTAACCATCACAGCACACTTCACATTCCACTTTTCCCCTCTGTGTTTCCTCCTTCTTACTTATTCTACATCCTTTAGAAGTTCTTTCATTTAAGATTTCAGGGTAAACTTACTTTTTAGGTTACGCTTGTCTTTACATATCTGAAAACTTCTTTAACTTGCCCTCATTCTTGAATGATAGCTTAATGAGGTTAAAAAAAATCCACATGGTTATTTTTCTGACAGCACGCTGAAGATATTGTTCCATTATCTTCTGCTTCTTATGTTGAGAAGCAGCTCAATGAAACATTTTAATTGTGTAGGCTCAAATGTTACTGTGTATACTTTTTACTTCTGACTTAAAAAAAGTAAAATAAATGTTTTTTAAAATTTTCTATTAATTGGAAATTTTTACTTCTTCAGGTATATTCTAAAGAAAGAAACTTTTACAATAAATTACCTTTTAATATAGAATTTTAAGGAAGAAGGGAACAATAAAATATATTCTGTATACCTAAAATGCTGGATATATCAATCAACATTGCAAGAAGAGTCACACAAAGCTGAACTGTCAGCAAGTTTAACTGTCAATAGCTCTCCATTATCATTTGTCTTCTATACTCAGTTACTGTAGATCTCAAATGGATTTTGATTATTTTTTACATCCTTAGAATTTATATATATTTATCTGTTGGATGTTCTCCAAGACATAATAAAAAGCATCTTAAGAGTAATTTCAAATGATGGCTAATACAAATCACTTAACTTGAAAAGTCATGTTCAGAAATAATTTCTATTACAATGGATGTAACAAATACTCCATTCAAGAGAGATGCTAAAAATCAAAGTAACTTAAAAAATCACTGCTAGGTCCTCATACAGTCATGGTATCAGAGCACGACATTTGCAGGTGCTAATTATTTAACCCACTTCCCTCCCCGTTCCATAGAAGCATCACGGCACCGAGCACACCTTTTTGAGGCTCTCTTTTCCGCTGGCTCCCACCCATCAGGCTTTCCTCCCACGGCTCTGATCACTCTCGTTTTCCCACTGCTGGCCTCTCTGCTCGAGGCGCTCACTGAGGCTCTGCCCCAGGCCTTCTTTTCTCAGTGGGCAATCTCACCCATTCACGTGGCTTCAACCATCACCTATATGTAGATGACGTCTAAATCTAAACCTCTCTTGAGCTTCAGTATTGAATTTTCAACTGCTAGGTACTTCTCCATGAATACTGAGTATCTCGGAGTCATTATCCTCCCCCCACCGGCCCAAAAGGTGATCTGCGTGGAATTCCTTACTGCTAGCGTCATCATCTACCTAAATCCGTTAGGCTGAAATTCCTGAAAACAGGGAAGTGATAGAAAGAGACCCAGCTCAGTCAGTAGTGTTCATTTTCTTGGCTGTCACCAAGAGCCCACCCAAACAGAGCAAAGCCACTGACTGTGACTCCATTCTGTTGGTGTATAGAAAAATGTCTGAGCCCCATCGAAGGCCCAGGGGAGCACCTGAAGGCATTATTTCCCTTCTAGCTTCACTGAGGTATGATTAACAAACAAAACCTGTACACATCTAAGGTGTACAGCACAGTCATCTGTTACACCTACACACTGTGAAGTGAACACACACTGAAGCCAATTAACACATCCAGCACTCCATACAGTTACCTTTCCGTGTGTGTGTGGACACACAAGCACTTACGATCTACTATTATACCCAATTTCAAGTGTACGATACAGCATTATTAATGAGTCACCATGCTATACACGAGACCTCCAAAACTTCTTCATTTTATAACTGAGGGTTTGCAACTTCAGAAAGCATTATTAATTCTTGGGCAGAAAAGTAAAAGGCGTGGGAGCACTTCTAATTTGTTTATCACTTCCTGTTTCTGGTACTACTACTTTTAGTACTAATGACTCTGACAAAAAGACAGTGTTGACAAAGATCGGGTTACCTGGAAAGTAATTTCAGATGTAAGAACGATGGATTCAACAATATATTAAAAGGAACGTGCACTGTGATCAGGGATGCAGAGATGGTCCATCATCCACAAATCAATGCGATACACCACATCAACAAAAAGAAGGATCAAAATCACATGATCATTTCCACAGATGCAGAAAAAGCATATGATAAAACCCAGTATCTACTTATGATAAAAACTCTCCACAAAGTAAAGTGGGTAGAGAGGTAATGTATTTCAACATAATGACAAGCCCACAGCTAACATAATAAACAGTGAAAAACTAAAAGCTTCTCCTTTAAGATCAGGAACAAGACAAGGATGCCCACTCTTGCTACTTTTATTCAACATAGTACTGAAAGTAATAGTCGTAGCAATTAGTCAAGAAAAAGGAAAAAAACAGGCATCCAAATCTGAAAGGAGGAAGTAAAACTGTCTCTATTTGTAGATAACATGATATTATATATAGAAAACCCCAAAGACTCCACCAAAAAGCTGTTAGAATAAACAAGTTCAGTAAAGTTGCAGGATAAAAATTCAACATACAAAAAAAATCTGCTGCATTTCTATATACTAATAACAAACTATCAGAGAGAGAAATTAAGGAAACAATCCCATTTACAATTGCAACAAAAAGAATGAAACACCTAGGAATAAACTTAACCAAGGAGATGAAACACCTATACAATTAAAACTATTAAGACACTGATGAAAGAAACTGAAAAAGACACAAATAAATGGAAAGGTATTCTGTGTTCATGGATTGGAAGAGTTAATATTGTTAAAATGTCCACACTACCCAAAGCAATCTACAGATTCAATGCAATCCTATAAAAATTCCAACCACATTTTTCACAGAATCAATAACACTAAAATTTGTATGGAACCACAAAAGATCCCAAATAGCCAAAGTAATCTTGAAAAAGAAGAACAAGGCTAGAGGCATCCATGCTTCTGATTTCAAACTACATTACAAAGTATGTAATCAGAACATTAGGATACCGGCATAAAAACACACACACAGATTGATGGAACAGAACAGAGACCCCAGAGATAATCCACACGTACATGGTCAGTTAATTTACTAAAAAGGAGCCAAGAATATACGATGGGGGAAGGAAACAGCCTCTTCAATAAATGGTGGGGGAAAACTGGACAACCCCATGCAAAAGAACAAAACCGGACCACTCTCATACACCATGCACAAAAACCAACTCAAAATGGATGAAAGACTTGAATGCCAGACCTGAAACCACAGAACTCCTAGAAGAAAGCATAGGCAGGAAGCTCCATGACATTCGTCTTGGATATGATTTTTTGGATTTGACATCAAAAACAAAGGCAACAAAAACCAAAACACACAAGTGAGACTACATCAAACTAAAAAGCTTCTATTCAGCAAATGATACCGTCAACAAAATAAAAAAGCAACTAATGGAACGAGAGAAAATATTTGCAATTCATACATCTGCTAAGGAGTTCATATGCAACATATATAAAGAACTCATACAACTCAATAGCAAAAGCATTTTTTTTCATCTTAGGGTCCTTGTTTTATGCATAATTCTATTTCATAGTTCCCCACTAGCCCTTACATTTCCCAGGTGGTAGTTAAGTGTTGTTAATGAGATGCAAGTTAAAAGAGATGACTCATTTTCATGGGGAAAAAAAAATTGGGCTAGGAATAGTGGAGCTCACACTAACAGAAGTATTTGTCCAAAGGCTGACTGACCACTGATCAAAGGACTTCAAGCAAAACTGAAGGAGAGAGGAGAACATGAAAAAAAAGCCATGAAATCAGTCCCTATGGAGGACAACTAGAAAAAAAATAACACAGTGAGAGTCTATTCACATGAGAAAACAAATGAGAACCAGAAGTTTAAAGTTTTCATAATCCGAGACGTCCATAAACCAATAAAAAATAAGAAAAACCTTTAAAGTTTACCCTAAGTATATAAAATAATCAATGAGATGTGTTGAAGTGGGTCTCAAGATTGGCCTGTAATAATGGAAAAGTATACTTTACCTAAGAAACTACTATTTGGAGGGGAAAGTGTTAAAGCAGTTATTTTACATCAAGATAAGGTATGTTCTTCAAGAAAATCCAAGTGAAAAGAAGAACTCAAGAACATATCTGAGAGAAGGAAATGAGACTTTGATGGGGCAACACATGAAGGTCAACTGGCCAAACAGAGTGAACAGGAAAGTTCTTAACAGATCACAAAACTGGCAGACAAGATAAGAGTCCTGACAGGGGTTCCAAAACTGCAAAAATCTCACTCAGCTAAAAGCCAAATGTCTAGCAAGTTCCTGATCTGCTTTACTGTTCATCTTCCATAGGATAACTGCTAGGGATAACCAGAGGACACTAACACAGTCTAGCTACCCAGAACCTAACACAGACCCAGATTGTGAAGTGACCTGGGAAGAAAGCAACCTAGCATTTTAGAGTTTGCAAAACCCGGGGCAAAAGAAAGCTGGGTAATTACAAATAATCTTGATGAGAAAGAAAAGAAGAAACCAACAAGAATGCACAAGATAAATTCAACTTTAAGGAAGACTTATACAAAGTAAAGGCAAATGCAGGGTGACAGTATAGACTTACAGAAATTTCCCCCTCCACAATTTTTTTTCCCAAAATCTTTTAAAAAGCTCAGAAAGAGCTGAAGGTTGCCAATAATGACAAGAACAAGAAAAGGGGCTTCTCTTATCCCCTGTCCAAAAGATTTTTTTTTTTTTAAGTTTTTTCAGAGCAAGAATAGGAAAGAAACAGGTCCACTACTCGGGGTTAACAAGACAACGGAGGAAAACATTTCTCAAAACCTTTTTGCTTTTGTTCTCCCTATAAAGGAGAATAACCCGAGAACTCAAGACAATCAGAGCAAGGCTAAAAGGACACTGAAAATGGGTGCAGAGATTATAAGAAAACAAATATATCCTTAGGATAGGTCTCCCTGTTACGTACTCTCAGTTCATCTCAGCAAAACTGCTGTTTACATTTAGTGTATTCATGTTGGGTTCTTCAAATACTCTATCATCCCATTAAAATAATTTGTAATTACCCAGTTTTCTTTGCCCTGGGATTTGCAAATTTTAAAATGCCATAGTTGCTTTCTTCCAAATTTCCAGTGACTTTGGTTTACATCACCAAATGCAAAGAATACTTTCCAGCCCTCAGCGTCCCATCCTCCTCAGCACTGGCAGAGGCAGGGAACCGCTTAACTTCTCAGGTAATATACACTTCTCCGTCTCCTCCCTTTCCCTCTGTCTTCTTGGCTATCCAGCTGTCCCAGCACCCTCTGTTGAAAGGCAATTCTTTTCCCCACTGAACTATATTGGTACCTTTGTTGAAAACCAACTGACCATAAATATAAGGGTTTATTTCTGGATCTCAGTTCTGTTCCACTGATCCGTATGTCTATCTTAGCTAGTACCACACTGTCTCGTAGTAAGTTTTGAAATCAAGAAATATGAGCCCTCTAATTCTGTTCTTTTTCAGGACTGTTTTGAATATTCTGGGTCTATATACATTTTCGGATCAGCCTGTCAATTTCTGCAAAAAGCCAGCTGGTATTTTCTTGGGGTTACACTGAATCTGTAAGTCAGTTTGGGGGAGCATGCTACAACATGGATGAACCTTGAGGACGTTACACTAAATGAAGTAAGTCAGTTGTAAAAAGACAAGTACTATATGATTCCACTTACATGAGGTTTCTAGAGTACTCAGATTCACAGAGACAGACAGCAGGGTGGCTGCCAGGGGCTGGAGGGCAAAGGAAACGCAGAGTTGTGTAAGGGGTTTCGGTTTGCAGCGTGAGAAGTGTTCTGGAGGCTGTACAACCATGGGAATCCACTCAGCACCACTGCACCATACACTTAAAAGTGGTTAAGATGGTAAACTGTGTGTTAAATATATTTTACTATAATTAAAAATTAAACAAACAAGCCAACCAACCCTGCGACATTTTTCTGTTCCTCTTGAGGTGAAGTCCAAAGTCCCACCACAGCCTGGGAAGTACTGACCCACCTTTCACCTCTCCCCCTTATTCTCTGAGCTCCTTTCAGTTCCTCACGCACACCAAGGGTCTTCTGTGCCTGTGGTCTTCACGTATGTTCCTGTGGCCTGGAATGGCCTTCCTTTCTGCGCCCCTCTTAACCTAGTATCTGCTCAGGTTTCAGTCTCAGGTTAAACTTCATCCCTCAGGAGAAGCCTTCCCCGACCGCCCTGGACCGGGCTAATGCTCTCACGTGCTCAGCGTCCTGATACTCTCCCCAATAATAATGATTAAATATTTGCTGCTGTCATTATCAGCTTAAGGTCTGTTTTCACCACGCGACAACACATAGGTGCTGACTCACCCTGCTTCCTGCACCACGCAGCATGCATTCCTGTCCTGCCTGCCATACAGCAGGTGTTTAATAATCATTTGCTGAATGGGCATCTGAAGCAGTTGCCCCTCATGAGTTTAGGATTTCTGATGCAGATGAATTAGCCTGGTGACAACATGCAAATGAGAAACTGCATCACTGATAATGATCTTTGAGGAATCACAGAACAGAGATTAGAAAACTAACCTGTGTAAACAGCACACCAATATTTACAAAATGATAGAGATGGACTGTGCAAATTATGGACTAGCTAGGGTACTATTAATCCTTAGCAAAATTTCAGGAATGATTATTAAAGGAACAATTTGTAGACACTCAGAAGAAAACGCTGTAATCGTGGGATGCTTGCACGGGCTCACTGTGTGTGGGAGGAGGAAGAATGCCCTCTGCCCAGGATGTCCCCATCTAATCCCTGGGACCTGTGAATATATTAGGTTACATGACAAGAGGGAATTAAGGTCGGTAATCAGTTGACTTTAAAATAAAGACAATAACTCGGACTATGTGACTGGGCCCAATATAATCACAGGGTCTTCTAATTGTGGAAGGGAGAGGCAGAAGGTCAGAGTCACAGAAAGCTCTGAAGATGCCTCACTGCTCATTCTGAAGACAGAGTAAAGGGCTGTGAGCCGAGGAATGTAGGTGGCTCCTAGAAACTAGAAAAAGCAAGGCAACGGATTCTCCCTTACACCCTCCAGAAGGAACGCAGTCTTGCCAACACCTTGATTCTAGCCGGGTGAGACCCATTTAGGACTTCCCACTTCCAGGACTGTAAGATAATTTGTGTTGCTTTAAGCCACTTAGTGTGAGGTAACTGACTACAGTGTCAACAGAAGACTAACACACTATGGCCAAGCCATAAAGACTTGCTTCTTCTCCTTCCTTGCCAAGGTTCTCAACCTAGCAAATCAGGAACAAAGTAAACACAATATATTTGCTTTTTTCCACCAAAGAAGTGATTATATCTTTTATGATAAGACAAAGAATTATGTGCTAAATGCAGTCAATTAAGTAAATCAGAAAACTGAAATGCCCACCCCCCTCCCCAAAAAGTGCTGGTTAATGGAAGAATGTCAACCATCTTAGGTTTTTTAAAAAATTAATTAATTAATTACTTTAATTAATAAGACTATTTTTTCAGAGAAGTTTCAGGTTCACAGCAGAACTGAGCAGAAAATATAGAGAGTTCCCACACAGCCCTCCCCACCCGCACATTTATATTATACTCCCCTACCCTCAACATCCCTCATCAGTGTGGCGTATTTGGTACAATCGATGAACAAACATGGGCACATTATTATCATTAGTTTACATTAGGGCTCACTCTTGATGTTGTACATTCTATGGGTTTTGACAAATGCACAATGACATGTAGCCGCCACTACAGTGTCCTACAGAGTAATTTCATTTGCTCTAAAAATCCCTTGTGCTCCATCTACTCACCCCTCCTTCCCTCCCTCTCCCCAAACCCCTGGCAACCGCGCTCTTTTTACTGTTTCTGTAGCTGTGAAGAAGCAATCACTTTCAACGATCTGTTTTACAGTTCTTCCAGTGGTCACCTTCCACCAGTTCCGAAAAGGCTTAAAGCAATCATTTCCTGGCTTTTCAACTTTAGCCATTCCCTGTGAATTTATGTCACAAATTAGGATTCTGCTCACTTACACATCTCCATCTTTCCTCTCTCCTGATTTACTTTCCACTGTGGTTAAACTTTTCTAGTTTCTGCAATTACAGACTATCTCTTGACTCTTCACCTGTGAGATGAGACAAAGATACCAGCCCTCACCTGTCCCTAACATCTCTTTTCTCTCTTCCATTTCTCCAGCTTTGTCATCTATTTTTAATTATATAATCTTAAGGTTGATAACATTTCCTTTCTGTTCTGCAACTATACAGGTTTCCCTGCTACACAAAAGTAGAGTGTTCCTGTGAAACCTCCTGTAAACCAAAACGGTGAAAAGGAAAGAAGCCATTACCTTAGGCCACAATCTCCTGAAGGATGCACAAAATAAATCGAGATAGCACACAGATGCTCACAGACAAGGTTCACAGCCACGGCAGTTCGATGCTGAGCTGTGAGTGTCGTTCCCGGGGAAGGAGCTTGGTGGGGCCGCACTCACGGGTCTGGGTGCCGCTGCCTCTATGCCAGCTCGTCTGGCTACAAGACAAACACTGAACGCTATTTTTGCTTCCTGCCTTTCTTCATAAAAGCGAAAATCCTCTTCAGACTTCCTCCGGCTAGCAAAAATAGGTAGTAATGTAGGTGTTTTATAAAAGCAAAGTGGCAAAAGGGAACTTTGGAAAAGCTGGGGCTGCCCGTGATTAAGTTTTCACGCTTTAACTATGGATTGATTTCAAACGGTGAAAACCAGCAAAAACAATACAAGCAACAGTATCATCATCATAAAAATATTATAGAAAAGCCGAGTCAGGACTCCATTTCCCACTCTAGCGTCCACTAGCTGCTCAAAACCACACCACGTTTCCACTCGTTTCACATTTGGACCAAGTATTCTTGGTCTCAGAGTCCTCTGTTCATACTGGGGGAAAACATGCCTTTTCAATATATTCCTAGTATCTTCCAGTTTTCTACTCATCCTAACCACTGCTTGGCATTCATTCCATTCTTCTTGACGCTAGGAAATAAACTTAAAAAAAAAAATCAACCTGTAGAGACTTACTTTACCCTTCAGAGTATAAGGGTAGAGAACATACCCTTTAGAGAGTATGACTTTTCCCCTATGAAGAAAGTTTCATATTAAAAATGAACAATTCAAAAAAAAAAAAAAAAGAGAGAAAAGAAAACGAGAAACGTCACCCACGATCCAATCAACATAACACAATCGTTTTTACTCCTGCATACTACTTGGAGTCCCTACCCACTGTAAGCGTATTTAACACAGTCACAGTTCGATCACTATGTATTTACTTCCGCAGGACAGAATCACAACGACCCCTTTTAATGGCTGTGTAACATCCCACTGGGTGGATAGATCAGAATTCATTAAACCCACACGGGAAGCAGTACAAAGAAGTGGTTGAAATCTGACTCTGCAGCCACAGACCTACATCAAGCCCCAGAGGCACTGAATCCCCACGGGCTCACTGCTTGTGGGTCACCTCACTTTCTTCAATTCGTCCTACACTAGTTACCCAGTGCCACCCTCCTATGTTTCAGGTTCCACACTAAGCACTGAATATACAAGAGTGGACACAGAGAAGCATCTTTGCCTGCAGAAACAAACAGAATCAGATACATAACTTCCAATCACGTGTGGTGCTATAAAGAAAAGAAGCACCAAGTGAGAGACTGGAGTGCCTTAAACCTCACCCACAGAACAAGGATAGAGTACCACCTGGAGCTGCTACGAGGGTTACATGATAATCCATGCCCCGTACTTGGCATCACTCTTGGTACACAGTATGTACCCAATTACGTGTTAACTACATCACTGCCGGGGATGAACAAAGAGCTCCACAGCAGGAAACTTCCTTTCAGTGTCCTTTTCTCCTCTTTCCTCTGTCAAAACAAATCCTACACTCCTTCAGGTTTGAGTTTATTGCTAGAAGTTTGACGTGGGTCTTCTTCAGATCCATTTCTCTCCTTAACGTGTTTATGTTCTTTACTTCCTTGAACAAACTGAGTATACTTATAATATGTTTTAACATCCTTACCTGCAATTCCATCATTTGCCCCACCTCCAGGCCTGCTTCTACCGATGTCTTCTGTCTGGTTATGGGTCATATTTTTTTGTTTCTTAGCTTGCCTGGTAATTTTTGATTGAATGTTAGTCTTGGGTTTCATGTTCTGGGAGCTAGATTTTGTTGTATTCCTTCAAAGACTGTTGGGGTTTTTTTCAGGACCAGTTACTTGGCATCAATCCGATCCTTTTCGGGTTTGCTGCTAAGCTTTGGGAGATGGGTCCAGAACAGGTTTTCCTCCAGGGCTAACTTGGCCTCGCTTCACGTCCTGTGCATTAGGTCTTCCTACTCTGATTAGTGAGAATATGAACCATTCTCAGCTTTGTGTGAACTCCAAGAATTCTTCCACCTGCTAATTTCTGACAGTTCTTCGCCAAATGTGCAGATCAGTACTCGAACCAAAGGCCTGAGGGGACCCCTTACAGCTCTCTGTGCAGTTCCCTCCTCACACATTCAAGCCCATTCAGCTGCGCTGGCCTCCCTGAGCTCTGAACTCTGTCTCATCAGCTTCAGGGAGACCAGCAGACTCTTTCTGGATTTCCCCCTCCCTGTGCTGCCGCAGCAGCTCTCCAGGTGGTAAGCCGAGGCAGTCACAGAGCTCCTGTTTGCTCCCTTTCTCTCAGGGAACACTGTCCTGTGCTGTTTTTTGGCCGATTTCTAAAGTTGCCGTTTCATAACTGTCAGGTTTTCCAGGCACTTGAGGTAAGAAGGTAAAGCTGCTGTCTGTTACTCCATTATGGCTGGAAATAAAACTAATCAAGTTTGACTTCAACTTCCACATTTTCAATGAACCTCTCTAGACTCCAAGTCCAAGTAACTTTTCATTTCTCTGGTCTCTGTACCACTTGTGATTGAGCATAACAACAGAGGCCCTATAGTACATTCTGTCCACCAACACCCCACCATCCCCTATCCTACCATACAGCTTCCAACGACGCCTGCCATCAGTTTCACTACCAGACTAAGCACCACAGGATTAAATCACATATTACAGCGGCCTGCTAGTGCCAGGCAGTCCTAGGTGTTTAGCTGAAACAAAGAAGACATTGTCCCTAATTTCCAGGAGCTCAGAGTTTGGGACAACTTGGGAGTTAAATTCTCACCCATAAATCCATAATGTAGTTTTCATGGGAAAAACTAAGGTAATAAATGAAACTTTAGAGCAGGGGTTGTCAAAAGTTTTCTTAAAGGAGCTTAGGCTTAGAAGGCTTCTGTAATAATCGCTCAACTCTGCCGGCGTAGCTTGAAAGTAGCCACAGACATGGGAATGAATGGGCATGGCTGTGTTGCAATGAACTCTGTTTACAGTAACGGGTGGCTGGCCCCCTGGCTGGAGCCTGCAGACAGCCTGAACTATCTTCTACAACGGTGTGTCTTATTTGTGCCATCCAGACAAGGCTGAGCTCTTCAACAAGACCAAGTTCTCTCAGGTAGGAATTACATACCAACTCTTTCACACGCACCACAGAACGTGCATAACACAAGCACAAAGTAGGTGCTTATTAAGGACTTTTTAACTTATTTCATTTGACATTTAAAGGGTCCCCTTTATTTTATTCAAAATTGCCTCCAACAGTAAAGAAAGCCATACTTAGTCCGATTTATGGGAAATAATGACTGTCTAGTGCGTAAAATTACTCTAAGGATGATAAAACAAACGTTGATGATCTTGAAAAAGAGTTTCATTTTGTAAATAAGTCAAGACTGCTATACTTAAAAGAACTAGCTCTGAGGACTATCCACGCATCCCCCTGATGTGGATGTGGCCCAAAACACTACTGGACTTCTTTGAGCATTATCCACAAAGGAAGTTCACAAGCACTTAAAAAAAGAATACTGCCTCAAAAAAAAATTTCAATTGTCAAAATTCAAATCTATTTAGAAAAGACAAAGATTTGATACATTGCACATTTAAAAAATTATTTTTTAAATTGAGCTATAGTCAGTTTACATTGCACATATTTTTAAATTGTTCAATCAAAAAGATAATCTCACAAAACAAATTTTAAGTGTTTAAATTTATGTTTTCATTGTTGCACAATATGTGTGTATATATCCTATGTACACACACACATACCCATGTGACTGATGTGAAAAGAACAATCTTCTTAATGGGTAATTCTGATTTGCATTTCTCTGATAATTAGCAATACCGAGCATCTTTACATGTGCCTGTTGGCCAACTGTATGTCTTCGTGGAAAAAATGTCTATTTAGGTCTTCTGCCCAGTTTTTGATTGAGTGTTCCTTTTTTGTTATTGAGCTGCACGAGCTGTTTCTGTATTCTGGAAGTTAAACCCTTGTCAGTCTCATTAATAGTTATATTCTAGAGGTTTGTTTAAAATGATGTGTCTTAGGACTTTACAGTCACACCTTGTTCAGATGCAGGGATCTTAGAAGCCATCTAATGTTCCTTCAAAGGAAGGATTTCTCTTTTATAATATTCAAGACAATGCACTGCAGTTTGCTCATCTCTTAAAACTCATATTCAGAATTAAACGTGAACGAAAGGTGCGCGTGTGCGCGTGACTTCTGTGAAGTGGGACAAGTGCTGTCAAGGATCCAGACGCTCAAACGCACGCAAGATTAGACTGAGCCGGTCAGGCTCTGTCCTGTGACATGCAGCTCTAAGCCTTATCCCTCCTCAACCCCCTTCATGGCAGCTGATTTTTTTTACCCAAATTCAATACTACATATTCATTCCTATTAACTATTTAGGTTGTTGCTGCCCACCATTCCTCACATTGAGATCCTAAGGATCCTGTAGTCCAATATTTCAGTTAAATATGCCGTGCCTTTATCAAAATCACTGGCACAGCAAAGACCCTCACAATGTGAAGAATAGTAGGAGGAAAAACTGAAGGCAGCGAGTATAGCCAACACTTTGCCATAAAGAGAAACAGAGAAATAGGATGACAGCAGGATGAGGATTTGGTGGGGAGATCAAACATTTAAAAAAATACATTCAAGTATTTATATGCTAATGGACGTCTAAAAGCAAAGGAAAATACAGTATGCAAAAACGTTTTCTAAATTGTTAAATTCTAAACGGTCAAAATTTAATACAAACATAATTTATTGTATATATCTCCTTTACCTTCTTGCTTGGTTATCTAATTTATGTCAAAATTTGGTTTTTAGAGCCTCCAACTCCTTCTGAATTCTTTTTCCTTTCAGACTCTCTGCTTCCAGGATCACATCTACTTTTTCTCTGAATATTCTGAAACCTCTAATTATATCCAGTAGCCCCGTCTTCACCACCATGATATCTAACATTACATGGCCCCTTTCATCCAAGGTCTTGTTTCCACATCAATTGCCTTCACTCTTTATCAGAATTAAAAAAACCAAGTTCAGGTTTAATTGGATTCATTTGATTGAATCACTTCTTTAAACATAAAAACCTAAGACTTAAAAAAAATGTTATTGCATCTCTACAGTCAGCAAGATGGTCAAAAAAAGTTTATTATTTGGTTAAGTTGTTCTCCAAGGCTGTAAATATCCAATCCTGAAAATTTCTACGCAAAGCAAAAAAATGGCTGTTACCAAATTCTTCCCACCAGCACATCTGCATACAAAATGACATCATCAACACCCGGCCTTCTCCTCTCCCAACCCCCACCCTAGGCTCAAACAAAAAGTCAGTGTGCACACACATAGAGCACATTTACAAAGTCTGCTCCACAGTAAATACTAACCAGCTTACTTTTGTTTCCAGATCTAAGCTCATGCTTTGAGTAAGCTAGTAATAAGAAAGCAACCCTGATCTGTGCATAAATACATGTTCCTTCAAAAGCCCATTCTAAAAATGAATTCTTTGTCAGTAAAAATATGAAATTTGTTACCACCAAACAAACAAATCTCCATTTACACATGCATTCTATTTAATGACAAAGAATATATTTTCAAAATATAACACCTGTTCATGAAATATTTTATAAAGTTTAACACTTTCTAAAACGTACTTTTAAAATACCACAGCATCTAAGGAAAATATTGCCAATTTATCCTTTAAAGGTATAGGACAAATAAATCTTGCTCAGTGATTCATACATGCCTAATTGATAGTAACAACGCAAAATAACAAGAAAGGTTTTCACTCTCACAAACCAAGTCATGGATTTAAAATGAGTCATCATGTTAAGCTCTCAGAAAACTGTAATTTTGTCTTTACATTCATTTCTACCAAACACTTGTTCTCAAAATGAATTTTCATTAATTTCCCACCTACTGACCATAGCTGTTTTTTTGCCAAGAATTCTGTCTCATAACTTTTTTTTGGTTAATTTGAACATCACTTTGTTTAGTTTCAACACACAGGAAATCTTCAATAAACATGTTAAGAATTCCCTTCTATTTAAAATTATAAGAGCACAAAAGTCATGAGGAATGCATTATTCTTTCTAAAAATACAAACACTTAAGACTGACTAAATCAAGAATATATAGGGTGAAATACCTAAATATTCCAGTTTTAAGCCACTTTCTTTTTTTATTGAGGTATAATTGACATAGCCATTTTCTTAAACATGAAAGATTTTAGCAGATTTCTACCACCATTCTTGTTTTTAAAATACTTTCCTAAGTTCCTGCTACAAAAGCAAAAAAAAAATGTCTTGGATTTCATGTTAATTCATAGGCTGAGAAACAATTTACAGGTAAAACTGACTCAAAAAAAAAACCCCCACTAGAATGTGAGCTTCAGGAAGAGGAGAGATTTTTATCTGTTTTGTTCACTGCTGGAGCCCCTCCCTCTTCCTCAGTACCTTGGATGGTGGCTGGTACGCAGGTTTTCAATTAGTATTTGCTGGACTAAAAGAACCTATGTGTGCAGACCCCTTAGCACAAAGCCAGACTCAAACCACCTGTAGGATCTCATCACCAACACCATGAGAAAATCTGGGGCAATCTCATGTTTGTGCCGATACAAAATGAGTTCCGAGAGAACAGAGGAGAGGAAGACAAGACAGGCGCTCGGGGAACGGACCACAGACTCAGTCCCCACACACCGCCCCAGTGTGTCCACACTTGATGCCATGTCTAAAACGCCACCAACTTAGAGATTCACGCAGGTTAACAAGTCTCCTCTTTTAAGAATGCAGGAACCATTTAAGCCTCTCAGCAACCTTATGGGGTAAACATTTCATCCCTCCATTCTGCAGATGAATCTAAGAGGCTGAATTACTTTCCTAGTGTCAGTTTATGACCAGAACCTTTAATCAATCCTTTAATGCTACCTCGCCACTGACAGGGGAATAGAACTAACCTTCACCCACACGTCATAGTTCCCAACACCCTTCTGTCCAAACACCTAAAACAAGCTCTCTGACAGTTGGGGCTTTTGTCTGAAGTGACAGGCAAAGCAACAAGTAGTTGCACAACATGGACCACTTGGGAGGGAAATACCTAAAAGTGAGGGTGGTGGCCTTGGGGTGCCTAGGGGAAACCAAGCCCCAAAGACAAACCACAGATTTCAAAATACTGCACAGGGCCAGCTCTTGCTCCAGAACAGCTTGCCTCTCTCTCTTCCTCTTCCTCCTCTTTCATGTGACCCTCACAGATCTCCGCACCAGAAAATAGACTACCATTGTCAGTGCCTTAGTTTGGCAACATTATGTGTCCCAACCACAGTGACTGGCACAGAACAGGCAAATATTTACTGAATGAACCAGAGGCCAAAGTTATTTCTGTGGGGAAGTTGAGACCCAAACTGCCGTTTTTAACGAAGTAGAGGTGAGAAATGTACTCTAAGCACCTGATTACTGGTATAAAAATGAACTTTTAAAAGGCAGGTGTAAACTGGGGACAGGCTGCCGTGAAAGCCTTATCTGATTCTTCTTCCTCAGCTAGAATGCCCTAAAGAAGAAAACAGCTGAGCACTTGAGCATTCCAATGCAGATCTCAGAAGGGGCATGATGTTTCAATATTTTAGAGCATAAAAACAAACACCGTTGCCTTATTTAGGTTGCCTAGTTTAGGTCATCTCAATACGAATAGTAGTTTAAAAAAAAATCCCCTCTCAGCATTCTTAGGGTGAGTGGGGGTGAAGAAGTCGGTAGATATTTCCCAAAAAGTTCGCAGTGGGCTAACAAACAAAATCATCCTCCAGGGTGGGAAAAGTTTCCTTTAAAATATGACCAGAAATCCATACAAATACATGTCTAACATTAAATAGTTAAACAGAGTCTGCCTTTATAGGAAGACATGTGGATAAATCAAACGGCTTCAAAAACAACTCTTCAAAATTTAACCAATTTTCCCTTCGGTAGACTCGGCTGACCTGAAGACTTGGCTACAGGTTCCAATTGGTATTTGATTCTTCACAGCGTGAGATTTTCAGGCGTCAAATTACGGTAAAGCGACTGGGGCAGAACAGGAGCCAAAAGCAGCAGGGAAGATGCCCGTTTTCCTCTCCCATCCCCGTCCACTAGCCACTGAGGGAAAACGGCGCGTTTCCACGTTAGAAAACGGCCTCCCCATCCGAGAGTCAACGCCGCGTTAGGTCTGGGATTTCGGCAACTATCCTGCGGGTTCCGAACGCAGGTTAAGACCTCATCCGTCGTGGGCCGGTTCTGCGCTCCCCGCCACCTCCTTTGTCTGAGCGGCCCCTGCACACTCGCAGCTCGGCGCCTTCCCGTAAACAAGCTGCCGAGACCGAAAGGAGCGTTCCGAGACTTTCCGAAAAGACAGGCAGGACCCAGGAGCGCGTCGGGGGCCTCGTTCCGGGAGCGGGCCGGTAGGGGAGCTCCTGGCGGGGCGCTGGACCCCAGCTGGGGCCGCGGCCAAGCGGCGCGGAGCGGGCCGACCAGCGGGAGACCGCCGCCCCCGCACCCCAGGCTGCGGCTCCCGGGCCCGGGGACCTCCGCCCCGCCGCCGCCGCCGCGGCCTCGCCCTCCCCGCCCCGCCGGGCACTCACCTCCGTGGATAGGCAGCGGCGCCAGCACCTGACCGCGGACCTCGGCCTTGGGCGAGTCGAGCCCGTAGCGCCCGCGGTCGATGCGGAACGTGAGCGGGGAGCCCCGGCCGGGCTCCTGCACCGTCACGTTGATGAGCGCCGTGTAGTATTCCTGGCTCGCGTTGTCAGCCCGCGCCGGCCACAGGCTGCAGGTCAGCAGCGCGAGCGCGGCGAGCCGGGCCGGGCCCGCCCGCGCCAAACCGCGCATCGTCCCTCCGGCAGCCGCCGCCGCCGCTCGCGGACCGGGCTCCCGGGCCGGCGCCGAGAGGCGGGGCGGGCGCGGCCGGCGCTGCGGCGGGAGCGCGCGCGCGCGGCCGGCGCGGGGCCGGGCTCGAGCACGGCCGTTCTCGGCGCCGAGGCCGCGGCGCTCGGCGCTCTCACGTCGGTGGCTCGGCCGCGGGGACGCGCCCATGGGCCCCTCAGCGAGAACGGCGGGTCAGGCCTCGCGCGCTCGTCTCCTCCAGGTCCTTCCACGGCTGTGGGGGCGGGCCCTCTCCATACCCCGGGGCCGGTCCCACCGACCTGGGCACACTTCGCGGGGCCGCGACGCGGGTGGGAGATGCGCCCACAAGAAGGTCTTGGGCGCAAAAAGTCCCGCTGGCCGGGCTGCCGCCTCAGGCGCGCGCTCGCCGCCGCCCCGCCCCCTGCCACCGAGTGGTTGCGCGCAGGCCTGGGCGCAGCCCCGCCCACGTGCGCATGCGTGCGAGGCCGTGCCCGCTCCCGCCCGCCTGCACGAGGGCCCTCCCGGTCACTCTCCAGCGCCGCGTCCGGCCATGTTTGTACGTCAGGCGTGATGCGCAAGGGGCCGGAGCCTGGAGGCTTTCCAAGGGCCTGTGGAGAAGTTTTAGACGAGAATGCAAAAGAAAAAAGGCTAAAACTTGGAAATCAGTTTTAAAATTAAATATCTGTGTGAGTTCACATTTCAGCTGATCAAGTCCAAGTCATGTAATTGATATCACGGAGTCGGGGGGACGGGGTAGAATTCTGTGCGTATAAAAATATCAGGGGCTCCCTAGACCCGAATCTTTAAGGGCCTCTGAGTAATTAGGGAAGATCTCTGTAGACTAGATGGAACCTACAGAGGCCCTGGACGAGGTGGAGATAGTGGCGAGACTCCGCGTCGCCCCACCACACACACACACACACAGCGTGCCAGGCTGTGCGCCCTTCTAAAGCACAAATGAAAGGGAAGGATGATTGCAGCTTTGGGTGCGGCTGAATTCAGAAGCTTCCGTGATACTGGGCGGTATACTGATTGTTGCCACGAGGTGGGGAGAAGGACGGCATCTGCTGACCAGCGAGGCCTGGATCTCCTGCTTCCCAAAGTGGAAAGGGGGTGGAGTCAGCCTTGCCCAACCAAATGTACCGAGGATCCCAGAGAGAGGCTGTCTCCCAAAGGAAAGCCGAGGCGCTGTTTCCAGGGAAGGGGTATGGATGCAGTGCGGCCAACACATCCGATGTCCACTGCCGCCTTCTTAGCGACAGTCTTCACGATTTCTCCCTCCAGCTCCTTCCCTTCCATCCCCACTACCCTAGTCTGCCAGTCCATGTCGTGGCTCACTGAGACTGGATTTTATTTACTTGGATCCAGGAAGCAACCAGGCCACCTCCCTAGGCCCTGTACTTAACGCGGGCTCTGCTCTGGCCCTCTCACAGCTGGACCCCTCCCATAGGGCAGGGAGTCCTTGAAACCAAGGTACTCATGCTCAGGCACTTGAGGCCCTGGAATTCCCGTTCCAAACAGCCCTGGGCTACTTAGGTCCCACAGGGCTCTTCCCTGGTGGGGGTCTCCTTATTCTGCTCCTCTCACTTAACACGCCCTGGCCTGACCCTCCTAGAGAAGCTCATGCTCCCTGCTCCCCTGTCTTTACAAGGGTCTGTCAAAGTGTGGGGTGCCCATGCCCCCTGGCATGAGAAACGATTATATGTGTAGTTTACTTTACAGGAAACATACCACAGTAAAGGTGTTTAAAAGAAGATTGGGGGAGGGTATAGCTCAAATGCTTAGCATGCATGAGTTCTGGGGTTCAATCCCCAGTACCTCCTCAAAAATATGTAAACAAGCAAATAAATAAGTAAACCTAATTACCTACCCCCCAAAATAAAATAAAGTGAAACTAAATCGTAAAAAAGATAACATATATCTCCATCACTCCAAAAGTGCCTCATCTCTTGTTAATCCAAACTTCTCTGCACCCCCATTCTCAGACATTCATCCTCTTTTTGTCATTCTCTATAGATTAGTTTGCATTTTCTAGAATTTAATATAAATGAAATCATTATTCCTTTGATAACTATGTAAGTATAAAAAGCAAAAGCTCAAATCTGTTCTTAGAAACAATGATCAGTACACATATGTAAACTAAAAAAGTTGCAGTGTACAGTCTGCATGTACTTACATGCACTGTAATGTGTGTGTGCGGTTGGACTGTGATAATTCTACCTAAGAGAACTGAAAAGGGAAAAAAAATGGAATCATACAGTAGGTTTTTTTTTTTTGCTTAATTTTAAAATTCTGCACAATGATCTTGAGAACCAATCCATATTGTTGTGTCAATAGCACATTTCCTTTTACTGCATTTCATTGTAGGGGCGTACCACAACTTGTTTATCCATTCATCTGTTGATAGATGTTTGAGTGGTTTCCTATTACAGCTATTACATATAAAGCTGTTGTAAATACTTTAAAAAAAAAAGACTGTACAAGAGACATTTCCAAATACTGGCCGCACATTTTTACATTCACATCAGATTTGCTGTCTCCTCCTTTTGAAGGGCCAGTGACATGCCATGCTCCTTTCACATGATGGCCTTTACAGAAGACAGGGGGAAGGACAGCCCCCAGGTTCCCAGAGTGCAGCCTTTGGGTTATTTGGGCCAGTACATGCAACATTCTTTGCACTATTTTAGGAAGTGCAAAGAATGTTTTTATTTTAATAATTAAATGTTCATTTTAACATTATTCTTCGTTAGATAGCAAGTGCTATCACTTTCAATGTTAGTAATGTCACCTGTCTTTAAAAACTGAGGCATTGGAGAGAGAAATATTTAATAAATAGTAGTCATGTGAAACACAGATGTGGCAAAATTTTAAAAGTGATGTGCAAAGGACCAAAGTGTAGGAAATGCTGACAGAGAAAAGAATAGGGGCTTCAGAGACAGATGCCCAGGACTGGGCTGAAATCAATGGCATTGATTGTGAAATGTTCAGGAATTTTGAGAGCCATTTGTCAAACCATTAATAACTTGAAATTAGCCATGGTAGAGTAATATTTACACCACAGAAATTGGTAGACGTTATAAATGAGGGCTCCTTCCCTGTCTTCCTTCCTCCCTCTGTCTTTCTTTCTTTTTCTTATTTTTCAGAGCGTGGTTTACCAGAATGCCACTGATTCAAATCCCTGCTTGACTACATGTCAGCTGTGTGACCTCAGCAAGCTCCTGTCCCCTCTGGGGTCAGTTTCCCAGTGTGCAGTGTTCCTAACGACCTCTCCCTCTCTAGCTCTGACAGATGCAAACTGGATGATAGGTACCTGGAGGCTGTAGCTACTGCAGCCACCCCCATTTCCCTCTGACTTCTTGCTGGAGGCACAGGGACTTGTGAAGAGTTCCAGTGGCTGCCCTCTCACAGGCATCACCCAGAACAGGTCGTCCCCGAAGGGGTAGACCTTTAGGCTGGCCAGTGTCCTGCACACTCAGGCACCAGGAACCCTACAGCAAGCAGGGGCACAGCTTAACAGCATTTTATTTAGAAAAATGTACAATACATTTGTGTCGGTAATCCAAAACTTTTAGCCTTTCTTAACTGAAAACTTCAAGTAAAACAAAAGTTAGAAGACAACACAGTGAAGCCCCTGTACCCCACCACTTGGGCTGAACCATGGTTCACACTTTGTCATAAATGCTTACCCATTCCTTTTATTTTTAATTGGTTTTCCTGAACCATTTTTATCTCTTTGAGCTGTTCTGTGATATTACTATGACCAAGACAGTGAACAGTAATTCTGTAAAATCAGCCCATATCCCACCCTATTCAAATGCTCTCTAATATCTAAAAATGCCGCCCTACCCCGTTTTCTCTGAATGGGATCCAATGATGTTTCTGCATTGGGGTTGGTTATGTCTTTTTCTAGAAATTCAGACTTTGAGGTTACAGCCCCAGCTCCGGCAGATCTAAGAAGTAGATGCTCGTCCTGCACCTTTGAGCTGGTGTCCTGCCACAGAATGTACCACTTGGAGTTCACCAGAAAATGTGTTGGATTTTCTACAATTATTGTATCAATAACATGAATTCTATTGTATCATACTTTTTGGTGTAGATACTTAAATTATACCACAATTACTGAAACTTTCCTCATTTTTAATGTGCCAGGAACCTCAAAAAATGGAAGTGTCCCCAGCTCCTCTTACCTTGAGAGGTCCACTATAGGATGGAAGCAGCTGTTCCCCCCCCTTTCCTGGTGGCATGGTGTTAGGGAAGTAATGGGACGTGGGGAGAAGGGGCCTGCAGCACTGGCCGTCCTCCGTCTGTGGGAGTGGGCTTGGGGTCATGTGAAGTGATGCTGTGAGAACTCCTATGGACAGAGGCATGATGAGAGACACTACCGCTCAGGTTTGGAATCTGTCATGGTCCAGGGACGGGAATTTAATTCTCCTGAGGACTTTCAAACATAGGGATTGTAGGCCCACTTTGCAGATGAGGAAACTGATACTCAGAGAAGTGAGCTCTTTGCCCAGTGAAGTTGCCCCAACTAATGAGGAGTGATTGGCATCACCAGAGTGGAAGCCCGGGCCCGGGGGCTCCAGGACCCTCACTCATTTCACTCCTGCACGTTGATGCCAGGCTAAGGATTCAGATGATACCTGGATTTCCTGGTACGTGGCCCAGGCCAGGAAGCCAGAGGCTCTGTCCAGGAATTTGGGTGAGGCCTGGGGCCAATGCTGAGTGGGCTGAGGCTGCTGGGGTAGAAGTCTTTTATCAGGATCGAAGGCACTGCCTCAACTTTTGTCAAGATTTATTTGGTCAGAGTGACGAATGACTGAGCCAGAAGGAGCTGAGAGAGGAGATGGCAGCTGGGCTGAGCTGGCCTGGGCAGGCCGGCCCTCCTGTCTGCCTCCTGGTCCTTGGGCTGACCTGGAGTGGTGGTCTCTGGGATACTCAGGGCCCTCCTGACAGGGGGCATCACTGTATCCGGAATGAACCTCTGTTCACAAGCAGGAGAGATGTATACAGATAGAGACTCTTGGAAGGCTGCAGGGCAGCTCAGTCTGGTGAAGGCGAGGCAGCAGGGCCAGGCCTGCCCAGAAAGGACAGCACGCAGGTGGCTCTGGGAGTCTGGGCAGCAGGAACAGAGGGGTGGCTTCATCAGGGAATGGCTGTGGGGCTAAGTCCGCATTGCATCCCCCTGGGAGAAAGCATCTGACTGGTCTAGTTTGAGTCGGGAGGCTACACCTCGACCCTAGAAATGCTGGATACCTTGACCGTCAGTCTGCCCAGTGGGCATCTGTGGAGGAGGAATGGTCCCAAGAGCTGGCACGGCCCAGTGGCCCCGGAGACAAGGGGAGCTCTGTCTGCTGCAGGAAAACCACGCAGGCTGCTTGGTCCCACTTCCTGCCAGGTAAACAGCGCTGGTTTCTTCCAGAAGGAGAAAGTGGGGTTCCAAGTCTCTCTTCTCAGACATGTCATCCAGCCGGGAGGCCGTGCTGCCTCCAGCGCATCTGTGGTCACCCGAGAGACTGGAGCGACTTTTCTCCGACCAGCAGTCTGCGGATTCAGGTGGAGCAGCGCAGTGCAAGCCGCCCGCCCAGAGCTGACCCCAGCCTGCATGCTGCTTTTAAACCAGCATTCAAGGCAAGAAGAGTAAAACAGAACTACTGTGCACAAGGATGTTTATTACAGCGTTAATTATAGGGGCAAAAAGTTGGAAATAACCTCATGTATTTGTCAAGCAAATGATGGTACAATACATTTGAGGATGATTCTGCAGCCATTAATCTATCAAATAAGCTGCAGCAATGTGAGGAATGCTTATGATGTATTGTTGAGTGCAGATGCAGAATACAAAATAAATCTCTGGTCGTCTGTGACATAAGTCCACGTGTGTGAACAAGGCCTGGAAGGGAACAGGCAAAATGAAAATAGTTTGGTTTGTTTGGGAGGATGATGGGTGATTGGTTTTACTTTCCATTTTTTTCTATTTGCAAAATGTGTTCTCGATCAAAAAGCTATCTCTTATGAGCCATTAAGAAACCACTGAGGAACTTACTAGCAATAGTGGGATTGTGGCAGGTGGAGCCAAGTGTAGGGAGACTGGGAGAGCTGGGGGTGCTTGCTCCAGGCGACCCTCAGTCAAACTCTCCTTTATAGGCCTAGTACTCTCCATGCGTTTAATGATTCTGTCCCCAGCCCTCGGGAGAAAAATAGACATAAATCTGGTCTATTGACTGTGTGCGTCTTTGCTAAAGATAAATCTCACATCATTGCAGCATATGGGATATTGCGGCAGCATTGGACACGCTGGCAATACTCCTATAAGTCCTTGTTTAAAAATTGTGCCAGCTTGGTTTTTAATGTCGTTATTGAAGGCAGAAGAGGCCAGCCCGGTCCCCCTGCTGGAGTCATAGTTACATCTCTTTCCTGCCAATCATTTTTGCCCTAGGAGATGTTGCCTTAACGTGGAGAACGCATCTCTCAGTGAGACATATGTCCCATGGTGGGTAAGAATCTCCTAAGAAAGTTTGGGGTTGGGGTATCCAGATCTGCTCAGATATCTGCTCAGATCTGCTTTCAGAAAAAAAGGAATTTGCCAAGAGATTCTACCTGTGGAGGATAAAGGCTCGTAGGGAATGCCAGGAGACCACTCCAGTGTGGGGAATGGGTGGCAGATGCTGTAAGGTATCACCCGCTGACCATTCCAACCCCTCCCCTCTTGTCTGACTCCACTCTAGGGGCTATAGGAGATAAAAACTCAGTTTTCCTGTAGGGGCATCCATCCACCCATCCATCCATCCATCCATTCACTCATTCATTCTGTTCATGTTTACTGAGCAGCAATTCTAGGAACTTGGAATACACAAGCACACAATCAAAGATCCCTTCCTCAGGGCACATTCTAGCCAAGATGCTTTTCTGGCTAGTGTGTTGGGAGGGAAGGTCTGCTGCTGCCACATCTTCCTCTTTCTCCCGCCCACATGGGGTCATGAGGATGGAAGCCACACACGAAGGGTGGTGGAAAAACAAGGGTGAAAGCGCCCATGTCCTGCATTCTTTAATGCTTCTCTGTTCAAACCACGGCTGGAAGACGTCCCATTATTTGCATTTGGCAGCAGCTCTAACTGACATAAATAGAGAAAGTGGGGACAGAAACACTCTGCGCCTAGCCTCTAGGTGCCTCAGCATCCTGACATCTCTCCTGTCCTGCTCATTTTTAAAGACTTCCACATTAGGCCTCTTGACTAAGGGGACTCAACTCTAAGAATGAAGAAGGAATTGAGCTTTGGGATATGAGTGAAGAGGGCGTTTGGGGAGGGCCCTTCAACAGGCCGGTAGCCCCGCAGGCATAGGGTGCTATGTACTGACTGGGGCCATGTTAGTGGCAGGTATCAGAAATCCAGCTCAATGTGGAGAAAAATTTATCTGGTCACTTATGGAATGTATGGGGGTTGGTCTAAGCTCAGGCACAAGTGACTGCAGTAGTAAATTGACATCATCAGAGCGGGGCTTCCTCTGGCCCCCTCTCAGCCTTCTCTTCCTGATTGCCTTCATTCATTCTTAGGTGGGCTCTCCTTGTATGGATGCAAGATGACCTCCAGCAGGTCCAGGGGGTCCATTCTGTCTTCTCAGAATCCCACGATTCAGAAGGGCATAGTAGGAGAGGAAATTCTTGTCTTTCTCAATGGACTTTCCATTCCATATTCCGAGTCTCATTGGTCTGAGTTCACCACTGAGCCAACCATTGTGACCAAGTGGATAAATGCTCTGACTGGCCACACCTTCCACATGCTCACCCATGGAGGCAGACGTGGAGTCCCCTTGACCCAACCCCATGGACTGAGAATGGAGGATGTGGAAGAGTGAAAAATAAATATTTGATAGACTTACCATATGATCCAGCAATCCCACTCCTGGACATATATCCAGAGGGAACCTTAATTCAAAAAGACACCTGCACCCCAATGTTCATAGCAGGACTACTTACAATAGCTAAGACATGGAAACAACCTAAATGTCCATCAACAGATGACTGGATAAAGAAGGTGTGGTATATTTTATGATGGAATACTACTTAGCCATAAAAAATAATAAAATAATGCCATTTGCAGCAACATAGATGGACCTGGAGAATGTCATTCTAAGTGAAGTAAGCCAGAAAGAGGAAGAAAAATACCGTATGATATCACTTATATGTGGAATCTAAAAAAAATAACACAAATGAACTTATTCAAAAAACACAAATAAACTCACAGACATAGAAAACAAACTTATGGTTAAAGGTGGTGGGGAGGGAGTGGGAAGGAATAAATTGGAAGTTCGAGATTTGCAGATACTAACTACTATCTATAAAATAGATAAATAACAAGTTTCTACTGTACAGCACAGGGAACTATATTCAATATTTTGTAGTAACCCATAATGAAAAAGAATACGAAAAGGAATACATATATGTATATGTATGACCGAACTATTACGTTGTACGCCAGAAACTGACACAACATTGTAAACTGACTATCCTTCTATTAAAAAAACCAAGCTGCTGGGCTTGAGAACCCTGGCCACAGTCCATCACAGGGTTTTGAGGCATCCCCACACCCAAAGCAGCTTAGCTCCAATCAGTGTCATATTTGGGACCTTGGGGACAGAAGGGTTCCTTTAGAAAATAAACCCACCAGCTAAATAAAGTTTGCTGTCTAGCTTTGCTGATGTGGGGGCTGGGAGCATGGAATCCGAGGCAGGCAGAGCAATCTTGATGTTTTGGAGACGAATCCACCCATGTCCTTTGCGAACACCCTCCAGCGGCTCCCGTGCATTCACAGTCCAGTCCCCAGTCCTCTCATGGCCTCAGGCCCTCACAGTCTGGGTCCCTCCACCTCTCTGCTGTCACTCTCCATCATTCCACCTGCCACTCTGCTCAAATGTCGCTTTCTCAGTGAGACTTCCTCTGACCACCCTATACAATGTAGCCCTTCCCACCCCAAACTCTCCCCGCTTCCCTACTGTCCCTGCTTTCACATTCTGACATCACCTTATAGGGGGCTTTACTCCCTGCTGTTTCCCCAGGGAGCAGGGCCTAGCACAGAGTGGGTGCTGAACAACTGTTTGTGGAATGAATGAATGAATGACCCCACTGCAAGTTGTTTCTGCCTCAGGACCCTGGTCTGAATTGGTGCCTTTGTCGGGAACACTCAAGGTTGACTCCTTGTTACTCAGGACGCATCGAGTGTCCTCACTTCAGAGAGGACATCTCTGTTGCCCTAACACCCTACCATTCAGAATCTTTTCATCATCCTGCTTTCTTTAATTTTTCTGTAACTTGAGATATAATTAATATAATATAAAATATCACATAAAATTCACCATGTAAAAAGTATACAGTCAGTGCTTTTGAGTATTCACAAAATTCTGCAGCCACCGTCACTGCTCAGTCCCATAACACCCACCACTCCAAAAAGGAATCCCAAGCTCATTCATATTCTCTCCTCACCCCCCTCCCCAGCCCTGCAACCATTAATCTCCTTCCTTTCTCTGTGGATTTGCCTGTTCTGGACATTTCATATAAATGGAATCATACAATCAGTGGCCCTTTGTGTTTGACTTTTTTCACTGAGAGAATTATTTTCTAGGTTCATCCATGTTGTAGCATCTAGCAATACCTCAATCTTTTTTAATGGCTGAATAATATTCCATTGTATGAACTGACTGCATTTTGTTCATCCATTCGTCAGTTGATGGACTTTTGGGTTGTTTTTGCTCTTTGGCTGTTATGAGTACACTGCTGTAAATGTTCACGTACGTGTTCTTGCGTGGATGTCTATTTTTGTTTCTCTTGGAAATGAAAGTTCTTATCACTTTCTGTTCTTATCACTTGGAGCTCTGATCACTTTCTGAAATTATTACTGTGCTTATTTATTGATTGTACCCGCCAGGGCCAGGGCTAGGGTAAAGCGAGTGAAGTACTTACTTCAGTTACCAAATAGAAGAAGGAGATCCCAAACCTCAGCTGTCAGCATAAACAACATTTTTAATGTAATATTTAAAAAAAATCAAAGATGGAATCTTCTGCTGCTCTGAGGCAAAAGGGAACATCAAATCCTGTCTTTCATATGTTGATATTTTGTTCACTATGGATTTTTTGCCTTAGTTTTGATTTTTTAAAATACTGCATTAAAATATTATTCATCTTGATGACTGAATTTTGAGGCGCTATCTCACATTTTGTGTGGGGGTAGAGTGTGCCCTTGCCCTAGTCCCCCTCCAGAGTGTAAGCATTGTGGGTGCTCCACCCCCAGCCCACGCAGCAGGCTGAAGGAAGCTCATGTCTGGCTGCAGGAAGGGGTTGTTTTGAGCAGTGGGTATCTGGGCAACTTTGATTATAGGGAAACTCTTAAGCTGAGAGGTCACGGTTCCCTTGATGCCCTTCAGAACCCCAGGTGAGCGGGGCTGAGGCCAGTCCCTAGGGCCGGCTGCTTTATGGAGAGGAAGGGATAGATCCCAGGCATCATGGAGGAGAAAGGGACACAGATCTATGAGCAACTGGTCGGGGGAAGGTGGCAGAGGGACTTTACCATTCAGTGACGCATCTGACACCTCGCACTCATGGTGCAGGAGGCCCAGCGTGGCTTTAGGGTTGGGGTGGCTGGAACTGCCTGCTCTGCAGATTCATGCCTGAGCTGGGTTAGGGGTGCTAGAAGGAGGGTACATCCCTGGTGCCTCCATGCAGCACCAGCTCCAGCCTTGACCTCTGTGAAATTCCAGGTGGATAACTCAACAGGGCTGCAACCCAGGGACAGATTTTAAGGGGGCACCAAAAAATTTAGTAAATAAGATAAATATTTTAATTCAGTATTTAAAAAAATTAAACCAGGAAGCCACTGCCTGTGAACTGGCCACCTGTGTTTTTTTCAATACAGTTTTGTTGGAAATTTGGCAAAATTGGAGAGCAAAAGCCTGTGGTGCTGGCCATAGCATCACAGAAGGGCACTCTCATGCTCCTCCTGGGGTGTCCCGAGGACAAGGAGACCAGCAAGGAACTGGGGAAGATGGTAAGAAGGGAGGGAGGGAGACACGACTAGGTGGATGGTTGGATGATGGATGATTGGCAGGAGTAGAAGTGATAGGAACAGACAGTGTTAAGGAAGTGGATTGGACAGAACCTGGGGATTGACTGTGAGGGGGCAGTGTGGGAATAGTACACAGAGGTGCAGAGCAGGAAGGAAATAATAAAGATCAGAGCAGAAATAAATAAAAGAGACCAAGAAAAGAAAAAGATCAACGAAACCAAGAGCTCGTTTTTTTTTTTTTTTTGAAAATATAAAATGGTTAAGCCTTTAGCCTGGCTCATTAAGGGAAAAAGAGAGAAGACCCAAATAAACAAAATAAGAAATGAAACAGGAGACATTACAGCTGACGTCACAGGGACACAATCATAAGAGAATGCTATGAAGAGTTGTCTGTCAACAAATCGGGCAAGCTGGAAGAAATGGAAAAAGTTCTGGAAACATGAAACCTTCCAAAACTGAATCAGGAATAAATAGCTAGCCTGACCAGACCAATTACTGGTATTGAAATTGAACCAGTAATAAACAAACTCCCAGCAAAAAAAAGTCCAGGACCAGATGGCTTCACAGGGCCGGGGTGGAGGAAAGATGAGTGTCACGTGTCCGTGCTGTGGGAAGACCCAGAGGCCAGCTGGACCGCCCCTTAGCTCCTTGGAACCCTCAGAAGCAGGCATGTCCCTGTGAGCTGGGTGTCCTTGGGCAGTGGCTTTGCCTTCTGAACCTCCGTTTTGTCACTTGCCAAGGGGGATGGCGACAGTACCCATCTAGTGGGATATGTTAGGCTGTGTACAAAAAGCGCAGGGCTGGGGCTTGACATCATGGTGGATGCATTTGAGTTTGGGGTGAAATGGAGCCTCCAGCTGAGGCACACCCCAAATGTGGCTCTTGACTGAGTTGCCCGCTTCTGCCCCCTTGATCAAAGGATGGGGTGTATCAGTGGTGGAGAGTTAGAGACCGGAGGAGGAGGCATTGCTGGGGGTGTGCTGTGGGCGGGGTGCCCCTCCCTAGAGAAACTCACATGAGCCCTGCAGCATGGGGAGCCCAGTGGCCTGAGGTCTGATGCCTGCCTGAGGGATCTGAAGGGCGAGAGGTCATGCTGGTGGCTGGCTGTCTCTGAGCTGTTAGGGAAAGGGTCTGTGCTGTACCCTGGGACAGCTTTGGACACACCTTTGAGAACCACCCTGGGGTTATCTGGGGTCCTGCCCTGGAGGGCTGTCAGGTGGGACAGACAGGCCTCCAAAGAGGCTTGGATGTGGCCAGGTTCCTGGGATAAGTCGCTGGCCACAAGGAATGAGGGACTGGGGAAGTAATGTGGGTGCAGGGGCTTCAGAGGACCCACGGATCACCCATGTGAGATGAATTGATTCTGAACCCCAGCCAGGTCCAGGGGTCTCTGGAGCAAACCCCAGTCAGGGAAGTCTTCCTGTTCCCTCATCCCCACTGCTCCCTCCCTGGAGGGCTCACAGAAAAAGCGCTAGGCAACAAAGGAGACACCACAGCGGTGACCCGCCCCTGGCCTCCTGGGCACAGTGGGGCTGCCGGCTATCCCGAAGCCCTGAGGCCCAGGTGCCTGCTGGGTGCCTGAGCTGGGCGGCTTTTCAGGCCCTGTGCTGTGTGGCAGGGTTCTGCGTCACCTGGCACCAGGCTGGGCCTCATGGGCATCACTCTTGGGCACCTCCTGTGCTGCTGACACCTGCCCTACAGGCAAGGGTTCCACCTGCTGTGTCCCCTGTGGGTCATCTGAGCTGGCTGTAGGGATTGAGGCCAGGACAGCAGGAGGACAAAGGGGCCTCTGCAGGGAAAGGCCATGAGTCCTGGACGTGACTAAGGAACCATCTGTGTGGCTGTGAGGAGAGCGCCATCCCTCTCTGGGCTCTGAGGCTGCGCCTGGAGAGGGCGCAGCGAGATGCCCACCTGGATTGCTACTGAGAGAAGGCCCTCCTCCTGGCTGGGGCACCGGCGGCCTGGCTCCCAGTGGCTGCTCAGAGAGGTGGAGGCCAGGGCCTCCGGGATGACCCTGACACAAGTGCACTCAGCCTGAGCCCCTGGGTCCTGTGTTCTCTGCGAGGCTGGCCGTGGGCTGCCTTCTTCCTTCCTTCCCTGGACCCCCTCCAGCTGGGGGTGAGCCCAGGCCTCAAGTCACCATCCTCACCTGAAGCCTGCTCTGCACCGGGCCGCCGCAGGGCTGGCAGGCTGTAGGGAGCAGACGTGTTGGAAGAGGATGCACGTCAGGGAACCCTCCCCAGAGAGGGGCCTTCGTCCCTGAGGCTGCTGCTCCGACTAGACAGCAGGCTGAGGGGCGGCCTGCCGGGCAGTGGGAATAGCAACTGCGAGGCCACAGGGCTAGGACACAGGAGACACCGCGGGCCTGGGGGTAGGCACCCCTCCGCAGCCACGCACTGACCTGCCTGCCGTCCGACCACCGGAGTTTGTGCTGCAGGCCCTGTACAGCTTCTCCAACATCTTTCTTCATGCTCCGCACAGCCTGGTGGGGGCTGCTGCAACTCCAGGGGGAGAGGCCGGGAGGGGCGTGGCCAAGAGGGGGCGCGGCTGGGAGGGCGTGACTGAGAGGAAGAACTGGGGGTCTGGCTTCCAAGAGAGAGCTGGGAGACTGGGCCTGGGTGAGGGGTTGCATGCAGCGGGAAAATAAAGCAGGGGGCTGGGGCCTCTACCTCACCTGCTGCTTCCCGAAGCTCAGCCTTCTGGGGTTCCCTTACAGGCCCTGCACTGAGTTGTTTGGGAATAAGGAGATGGAGTCAGGTGACCTGCAAGGCCTGGGCCCTGAGGGTGGGCTGGGAGCCCCCTCCAGAGTGTCCTGTCTCCCTGTGGCTGGGGTTGGAGATAACCTCCTCCTGCGCAGGACTCCCAGAGCTCCGTGGGCATTGGCCCTGGCCTTGCCATCGTATGTCTCCAAGGCCACCAACTCCTTCTGTGCCACTTGCCCCGGCTCCTGACAGGCAGGCTCAGTGTGACCAGGAGGCAGGGACAGTCCCCACGGACGACTCCCTGCAGGAGTCTTATCTAATGTTGCCCCAGGGGATGCCAGGGACCAAGGGAGCTTGTTGGGTAGGGATGAAGGGATCAGGAGGGGCTCCTAGCAGCTCCTGGGACCCCTCAGGACTCCTTGGGTTTGGTCCCAGGGCTCCACTCAGGCCTCTGTCAGGAGATCGATATGGTGGAAGGCAGGGTGGGAGCCTGGGCTGGCTGAAGCTCCACTCCACTACTCACCGTCTCTGGGGTCTCAGGTGAAAAGGGGGTGGGCTGGTCTGGGTGCAGAGCAGATCGTGCTCAACCCCAAGGTGCAGCATTCCCATGCCTTTGTCAGGCTGCAAGGCCCTTCTGGGGCCTGGCTGAGGTCCTGGATTCATCAGGCAGAATTCGAGTTGGGGAGGCACCTGGGGTACTGGTTGCTCTGCCTCTGACTGTCCCTCAGATGGGACCCAAGGCCATGCTGCCAGGATAGCCGAGTCTGGTAGCAAGCAGGGCCTCGATGTGACCAGGAGTCAGCTAGGGTGGGTCAGTGCACCTCCAACACATCCCTCTGCCCCACGGGCCTTGACCAGGAATGGGGTGCACATCATAGTCCCTGACATCTTGGCTGGTGACCTGGTCACATGCCAGGTAGGGGCCCATCCACTTACTGGCCCAGAAACTTGGCTCAGTGTGTGGGGGGCTGGGTGAGGGCCCAATGGGAGGAGTCTCACAGTGGGCTGGGGGGCCCTCCCTGGCTTCATTAAACCCCCTTCTTCCCCACCCCCCACCCCCAACAAGAGAGCCGTCTGGCCTCACACTGGGCTGCTGATATACATTCACCAGAGTTTACCAAGCACCTAGCTGGCACCGGCTCCTTTCAGCAGGACATGGGGTCTATGGAGCAGAAATGGCCACCACGTCCCCCTCCTGACCTGCCGTCACGGCATTCCTGGGCCTGAGCTGGGAACATGCCTGGCCTCCTGGCAGAAGCCCATGGGCTAGAGATGTGAAGTAGATGTGGCTACACAGGGTGTACCAATGTCTTTATACCAACTTTAAAATTTACAATGTACTGTACACACTGTCAAGTCCGTGACGCACATTCTTCCTGCTGACCGGCGTCATAGCTGTCACCAGGAAGCTTTCTCCTGATACCAGCAGGATCCGGAAAGGTGTGCACAGGGCTACAGAAACCAGCCCACCTCAAGGGGCAGGATAGGGTCCGTCGGCAGAACGGCAGGGGCCACTGGTGGGCTCTGGTCCTTCCTACATCACCGTGATGTCTGCTGGAGGTGCGGAGGCTCCCAGGCCACCTGGCAACAGACCAGTTGTCCACAACCACGGCACGAGTCACCCAGTGGAAGTGAGACTGCATCGCCCAACCCCCTGAGTCATCGGTGAGGATGGACAGACTGACCAGCAACGTGACCATCACCGTCCTGAAGGCAGGGCTCCCAAGGCACGTGCCCTCTACACGTCCGGAGGCCCTGGGCCCGGCCACAGCTGAGGTTCCGCAAAAGGTTGAGAAAGGTCTCCTGTGCTGTGTGGTCACTGCGGCAGGCGCCAGGCCACAGGGTCACAGTTTGCAAAGCAGTGATGCACCGATGGCTCCACCTCCCGCTAGGCTGGCTGGGGCCGGGCTGCCGAAGGCTGTTGCTGGCTCCCTCTCCTCCTTCTCCTCCTCCTTTCCCTCCAGCTCAGCGCTTCTCATGTCTTCCCCAGAATAGAAGACCTGCAGATTTAAACACCCCGAGGGTGGTGAGCGCCCGCTGGCCTGAACCTTGGTTATACTCCCCTCCAGCCCTGCCCCACCCCAGAGGGGCGCGTGCCAGCTTATTGGCTCGGTCCTCAGAGCCCGCAGCTGCCCATCATTCCTGCCTCCACTCGGCTGTGTTAACAGGCTGAACCGGCAGGAAGCGGTGCGGGTCTCACTTTTTGTCATGAGTATGGACTGGGGTCCCTGGGACACACATCTCGACCAGCCTTCAGCCACGGAGGGTTATGGTTGAAGCCTCTTCTCTCTCCCCCAGCCCTTGAGTTCCTCCCCCACCTCTAAGACCCTGGTCTGACCTGGCCCCTCCCCATGGCAGGGCTCCCAGAAGGCTGACAACTTGGGGATGGGTGAAGCCTCTGGGCTCTCTCCCAGCCCCAAGTACCCCACCCTGCCCCTCCTCCCCGTCTCAGCACCCAGACTCACCTTAGAGATTTCCACCTCTCTTTTTCTGTTTGGTTCTCTGGGCTCTCACTTTCATAAGAAGCCAGATAAAGACCTAGTCAGAAGATGAATTGAAATTAGGCCATCCATGACAATAATCTGTTCTGCTCCCCGAGTCTCACCTGCTTTAAATTAAGTTATTGTGGGAAGACAATTGTAGATTCACACACAATTGTAAGGCGTAATACAGAGATCTGTGTGCCTTTTACTCAGTTTTCCCCAATGGTACCCACCTGCCAAACTACAGGACAGAATCCTCATCAGGATATTGGCCCCGACCGTCAAGACACGAACATTCCTTCACCACAAGGATCTCTCATGCGGCCCTTTTATAGCCACACCCACTGCCCTCCTGTCCCCTCCCCCTTCTTAGCCCCCGGCCACCATTAATCTGCTCCCCATGTCTGTATTTTGTCATTTCAAGAGTGTGATATAAATGGAATTGCACAGTATGTAACCTTTTGGGTTTTGCTCTTTTCACTCTAATTGGCTGGAGATTTATCCATGCTGTAGTGTGTATCAGTGGTTCCTTCCTTTTTGTTGCTGAATAGTATTCCATACCATTCTTTGTTTAACCATTCTGCCACTAAAGGACCTCTTCCAGTGTTAGACGTAGCAAATTAAGCTTCTGTAAACCTTGGTGTATGGGGTTGTGTGTAAACATGTAAACATTCATTTTTCTGGAATAAATAAATGCCCAAGAGTGCACCTGCTGAGTCATATAGTAGTTGCATATTTAGTTTTACAGGAAACTCTTTGTCTGGTTCTACATCCTGACGATTTTCTCTTGCTTTTTTTCTAAAAGCTTTATAGTTTTACATTTTATGCTCGAGCCAGTGATCCATTTTGAGTTAATTTTTGGGTAAAGTGTATGACATGAAGTTCATTTTTTGCCCTACGGCTGTCCAAATGCACCTGCACCATTTGTTGCAAAGTCTGTCTTTCCTCCACTGAATTGCTTTTGCACCTTTGTCAAAAATCCTTGGGCATATTTGTGTGGGTTTCTTTCTGGGCTCTCCATTCTGTTACACTGATCTACATAGATCATGCGATATAAATGGAATTGCACAGTATGTAATCTTTTGGGTTTGGCTCTTTCCATTCTGTAACTCTCTGGAGATTCATCCATGCTGTGGTGTGTATCAGGGGTTCTGTGTGTGTGTGTGGTGTGTCTGTGGTCTGTCCCACTGGCGTCACACTGACTCAATCACTGTAGCTATATAATATCAGCTTTAATATTGGGTAGAGTGATTCCTCCCGTTTTATTCTTCTTTTTCAAAATTGTTTCAGCTATTCTAGTTTCTATTTCCATAGGAATTTTAGAGTAATCTTGTCTATATCTGTAAAAAGAAAAATCTTGCTGGAATTTTGATAAGAATTTCATTAAAACTGGCCTTAATGGGGAGAATTGATATCTTTGTTATGTTGGAATCTTCCAATTCATAAATGTCATGTCTCTCCATTTATTTAGATCTTCTTTGATTCCTTTCATCTGCATAGTGTAGTTTTTAGCACACAAATCCTGTACATGTTGTATTAGATTTATACCTAAGTATTTCTTTTTTTGAGTGATTCTAAATAGTATTATATTTTTAACTTGATGTCCACATATTTGTTGTGAATATTTGGAAATAAAAGGATTTTTGCTTGTTTACTTTGTATTCTGAGATGTTTGCTGAACTCATTTTGTTCTAGGAGTTTTTATAGATCCCTTGGGATTTTTTACATCTTCTGAAAATAGGGGCAGTGTTAATTCCTTGTTGATATGTATGTCTTTTATTCCTTTTCTTGTCATATTACACTGACTAGATCTTCCACCAGTGTTTAGTAAGAGTGGTGAGAGTAGACAGCCTTGAGTTGTTACCAGTCTTAGTGGGAAAGCATTCAGTATTTTACCATTAAATATGATGTTAGCTGAAGGGTTTTTCTAGATGCAATTTTATCAAGTTGATAAATTATCTTCTATTCTTATTGTTCTGAGAGTTTTTACCATGCATGTGTGTTGAAACTTGTCAAATGCTTTTTCTCCATTGATTGACACAATCTAGTGATTTTTATCCTGTAGCCTGTTAATATGGTGGATGATAGTAACTTATTTTCAAATACTGAATAGCCTGGCATCTACAGAGTAAGTCCTCTTGGTCGCGATACATGATTGTTTTTATATATTGCTGAATTATATTTGCTAAATTTTCTAAAGGATTTTGAAGTCTATATTCATGAAGGATATTGGACTGTACTTTTTTATGCTGTCTTTGTCTGGTTTTGGTATCAGGAAATACTAGCTTCATCAAACGAACTGGGAAATTCCCCCTTCTTTTCTCTCAAGGAGATTGTGCAGAATTGGTATTACTTCTTCTTTAAGTAGAATTAAGTTTGGTAGACTTCCCTAGTGTAACCATCTGGGCTCAGACATTTCATTTTGGGGTGTTTTTTAAATAAATAATTTAATTTCCTTAATAGTCATAGGACTGTTCAAATTGTCTACTTTATGTTGAGTTGTGGTAGTCTGTGTTTTTTAAGGGATTAGTCCACTTCCTCTTAATTGTCAAATTTACATGCATAGAGCTGTTCATAGTATTTCCTTACTAGTCTTTTGGTGTTGACAGTCTGTGGTGATATCCTGTTTTACTCTTGAAATTAGTAATTTCTGTTTTCTCTCTATTTTTCTTTGTCAAGAGGTTCTTTGCTAGAGGATGGCAATTTCATTGTGCTTTTCAAAAAACCAGCTCTAACTAGCTTTTTAAAATTGTTGTTTTGTTTTCCATTCTATTGATTCCTGCTCTCCTGTGCTCTTATTTCTTGCCTTCTTCTGGCTTTGGGTTTATTTCTCTCCTCTTTTTCTAGGTTCTGGAGGTGGGAACTTAAGATACTTGATTTGAGATTTTCCCTTTTTTCTAATGTAGGCATTCAGTGCTGTAAAATTCCTTCTCAGCCCTGTTTTAGCCAATCCCACAAATTATGATTGTATTTTCCCTTTGCTCAATTATTTTTTAATTTCCCTTGAAACTTCTTTTTAAATTCATGGATTATTTAGAAGTATGTTGTTTAAATTCTGTTTGGAGATTTCCCTATTATGTTATTATTTCTAGTTTGATTCCACTGTGATCAGAGAACAAACATGGTGTGATCTCCATTATTTTAATTTGTTGCAGTTTGTTTTATGTAGCTCATGCTTTGGTCTGTCTTGGTATATTTTCTGTGGGCAATAGAAAAAAATGTGTATTCTGCTATAGTTGTATGGAATATTCTATAAGCATTCTGTAGATCCTGTTGTTTGATGGCATTGGTGAGTTCTGCTATGTCTGTGCTGACATTCTGTATAATTGTTCTATCAATTGTGAGAGAGGGGTGTTGAAGTGTCCAGCTCTGATTGTGGATCTGTTTATTTCTCCTTTCAGTTCTATTGGCTTTTGCTCCATAAATATTGCAACTTTATGGCTAAGGCTGACCATTTTATTATTATACAATGTCCCTCTCTGTCTCTGGAAATTTTTTTTCCTCTGAAGTATACTTTATCTGATATTAATATTGACATTCCTGCTTTCCTTTGATTAATGTCTCCCCATCCATTTACTTTTTAACTTGTCTATGTAATTGTATTTGAAATCAATTTCTTGTAGACAGCATATGGTTGGGTCACCTTTTAAATTTACTCTGCCAATCTCTGTCTTTCACTTGGTGTATTTAGCCCATTTACATTTAATGTTAGCATTGACATGTTAGAGTTTAAGCCTATCGATTGATTGATTGTTTTCTTTTTGTTCTGTATTTTGTTTTTTCTTGTCTTCCTGTGGGTTACAGTTTTTAGAATTCCATTTTGATTTATCTATAGTAAATTCCTGAATAATATTTTCACTGGATGTAGAATTCTGGGTTCACAGTTGTTCTCTTTTAGCACATTGAAAATGTGCCACTGCCTCTGACTATGGTTTCTGATGAGGAATTTGATGTCATTTAAATTGTTTTTCTCCTATAGATAAAGTGTCATTTCTCTCTCTGTGCTTTCAAGATTTGTTCCTTTTTTTTTTTTTTTTTTTAGTTTCTAGAGGTTTGACTATATGTCTTGCAAATAATTTCTTTAGGTTTATCCAATTTGGGATTCACTCAGCTTCTTAGATCTGTAGGTTTATGTCTTTTCCACATCTGGGAACTTTCCAGCCATTACTTCTTCAAGTACTTTTCGACCATACCCAATTTTCCTCTCCTTCCCAGACTCTGATGACATGAGTGTTAGATCTTTTCTTACAGCCCCACGGGTCCCTGAGGCTCTGGTTCAGTCTGTTTTCCCTCTATTGTTCAGACTGTCTAATTTCTATAGTTCTATCTTCCAGCTCACTGATTCTTTCCTCTGTCCTCTCCATCCTGCTGTTGAACCCATCCACTCGGTTTTTTATTTCAGTTATTGCATTTTTCAGTTACACGATTTCCACTTGCCTCTTCCTTACATGTTCTGTCTCTTTGCTGAGACTGTCTCTATTTTCGCTTGTTTCAGGGAGCCAGAGGCTGACTGCATTACCAGCATGCCCTGTCAGGGAAGTCTGACGGAGCCGAGGGCAGACTCAGGTCTTCTGTGAGAGGCTGTGACGGTCCCAGTCAGGGCTCATACATCAGAGGTAACTTCTCTTGGATTTTCTCAGCTTTTCTTTGGGTGGAGGGAGGGACAGGAAGAAGTGAGTCAGAATGGAAGGTGCCCCTCTCTGAGGGCATTCCAGAAGGGCTAGGACTTTATTTGTATGTCCACAGCGGAATTGCTGACTGGCACACAGCAGACTCCCTAGAAATACTGTTGATGAAAGGGTGAATGAAATGCTCTCACTCCCCTTCCTGCCTCTAGTCTCTCCCCACCCCTCTCCTAGTATGCCTCTGACACATTTTATTGCCCAAGTTCCATTGCCAAATGACAACAGCCATCACAATAATAGTGTGGTAGGCTGAATAATGGCCCTAGAGATGTTCAGCTCCTAATTCCCAGGACCTGTGGATATGTTACTGTCTATGGTGAAAATGGACTTCACAGATGTGATTTAGTTAAGAATCTGGAGATGAGAGTATCCTGGATTATCCAGGTGGGCCCTAAATGCAATTACAAGTGTCCTGATAAGAGGGAGACAGAGGGAGACTTGACTACAGAAGGCAACATGATGGTGAAAGCAGACGTTGGAGGCATGAACTTCGAAGATGGAAGAAGGGACCACGAGCCAAGGAATACAGGCAGCCATTAGATGTCGTAAAAGACTAGGAAATGGATTTTCCCCTCAGAGCCTCCAGAAATAATCAGCTCTGCCAACACCTTGATTTTAGTCCAGTGGAACTGATTTTGGACTTGCTTACTTCCATAGTCGTAAGAGGATATATTTGTGTTGCCCTCAGTCACCAGATTTGTGGTGATCTGTCACAGCACCAATGAGAAGTGAACACAACTAGTACTGACTGAGTGCAGTCCTGTGGGCTTTGCTTGTGCCAAGTCAAGTAATTCTCAACACAACCCTGGGAAGTAGCTTCTCTTGTTACCCCACTTCAGTGTGGCTAAGAGAGGGTGCGAAAGCTGTCCAGGGTCACACAGCTTGCTGGGGTGGGAGCAGCCCAGGCTGATTTATCCATCAGGCTGCTGAACTTCTTGTGTGGGTGGGTGGGGAGAATACTAGATATGGAAGAGATCCCCCTCCAAAAAGTTACTAGCTTCAAAATACAAAAAAATAAAATGACAAAATTGAAAGTATTAATAATTCAAAAGCAAAATCATTAAAAAGCCCTTCTCCCAGGGGCAGGTACAGCTCAGTGGTAGAGTGTGTGCTTAGCATGCACAAGGACCTGGGTTCAATCCCCAGCACCTCCATTAAAATAAATAAGTAAATAAATAAACCTAATTACCTCCTCCACCTAAAAACCCAAAGCAAACAAAACAAAAACCTACAAAACAAAAAAGTCCTTCTCCCTAATCTTTTATTTTTAGCAGAAAATATTTTCCTGAGCATGGGAGCGGGTCCCTTTGTGAAAAGCTTGTCATGACGAGGAGCCAGGCTTCCTGTGTGCTGAGCAGGGACCTCCCAGGGTGGTACCAGGATGTCCTGGATCCAGAGAGCACTAACTACAGGGCCGTGCCTCAGGGATGATCAGCTCAGGCCAGAGGACTGCTTGCTTCTCCAGCATTTTCTCTTCCTGGAGGTGGCGGCCCCAGGACGTAGGCCCCCTTAGCAAATCCACAAGCAAATCTGTTGCATCCGACAAATGACCGGACGGAAATATTGACTTACTGGAGGGAACAGACATGAACAGCGTTCTGGAGAAAAGAGGCCTCATGCTGGTGTGTATTACACATGCGCACACACACATGCACACAGGCACTCACACGTGCTCTCACACACACCAGCTGTAGAGAGACCCACGGCCAGCCCAGGGCTCCGCCATCCCCACATGAGCCCTGGGAGGATGTTTTTTTCTTAATCATTATTCATCATTAGGGTCAGGCATCGTTTAGGTTTACGATGTCGAACAGAATTCAAACTGTGCCTGGGGGATGCCTGGCCCTGGGGCCCCAACCTGCAGCTCCTCGGGCCTTGTCCTGTGCTCTGGGGGTTAGCAGCCATCCAGCTGGGGGATATGGTCTTCCCTGCTCCCTCCCAGAACCAGCACACATGGGCATAGTGCGTCCATGCTCAGAGCAGGGGCCCTGAATGGTGATGCAACCAAGGGACCGCCCATGAGCCCCATGGCTAGGGGCCAGGGAGGCCACGGGGCTGCCTTACCATCCTCGCTGAAGATGGGGGCAGTGTGCAGGTAGTGGGTGATGCTGGGGTCTTGCTCAAAGGGACACTCCACTTGTTTCCACCTAATGAACTCTCCAACTTGCTTGGCCAGCTCCAGAAATTTCTGCCAGGGACAGAGAGACACAAAATGGATGCACCCCCCGTGCCTGGAGGTCACCTGTGACGGTGGGGCTGGCCCTGGCCAGGCGTCTCTCACCACCCGCAGGGAGGCCCACCTCTTGGGCGGGCAGGGTGGAACATGGGGCAGAAAAATGACAGTCACCCATCGGGAAAATTGGATGTTCCTCATGCCCTTCATTGCCTGTGAAGCATTTGCTGCGCCCAGCACCCAGGGTTCACCCGCCTCCCTTGTCAAGGCGGGAGAGCAGCCCTGGGCTGCGGCCCTCAGCGGTGGCGCATCCAGCTCGAGGTGGCCACTGCTGCAGTTTCATTCTGTTTATTTCCATGGTTACCTCCGCCTATGGCAAGTCATATATCTCTACTCACAGCCAGTGTGTTTATTTAGAGAATGATGCAAAACACTGAAATAAATATATTTAAGTCAAGTTTAAGTTAATTCATTTCAGTTGAATTTTGATTGAATACAACTTGAATACATTTATTTAATTTTTTTTTAAACAGTGCTAACTTAGAGAAGGATCTTAAATACAAAGTTGTGACTGGGTGAGAACCCCACTCTGGTGCATTTTTTGACCAGTGTTGGTGGCTACGTCCAGCCCCCACCTCTCCCACAGCCCAAATCGGGCCACGTGAGTACCTTGTCTTTTTGCCCCTCATCGCCTACTCCCCCCACCGCCCTGCCACGGCCTCGGTTCTGAGACCCAGTCAAGGAGGGCAAAGTCAAGGTGTGCGCTGGGACCACCTGGAGAGTGCGCTCCCAGGCCCCCTTGGCCCCTGCAGTCTCACCCAAGCCCAGCCTCTCCCATGTCACCTCCAGCCTGGATTGCCCCCTGGGATGCAGCACCCAGGCCGCTGCCAGACTGGGCTTCCTCCAGCCATGCTGGCCCTCAGGCCCGTGGGCAGCGTGTGAAGGTCTGCTGGGGTGTCTGTGATGCCCCACAGCACAGGCAGCCCCCTGCTAATGGGCCCAGGCATCCATCGTGGGCCCTGCCAGCAGGGGACATCTGCAGAGCCCTTGGCGGGCCGTGCGGCATGTCCACACCTCTTAGCCCCTTTGTATGGCCATGGCGGAAGCCCTGTTTCCCAGAGGGAGAGCCTGCGACCCAGACAGGGCAAGGGGCCAGCCCAGGGCTGACCGCCCCCTGGAGTTAGTTGGAAGCTGAGCAGGGCCAGCGCTAGGGTCGGGCTGGTCCTCTGCAGGAGAAGAGCCCCTTCCTCCCCATGGATTGGGGGGTGCCACTGCTCATGGCATGTTCTGTCTGACTCAGTGACCACCTGGGGTCACTGTCCTGTGCCCTCCGTGCGTAGATCACCAGCCACTCTGAGACACAGGTACTGGGTGGGCCTGTGCGTGGGGTCAAGACATAGAGTGGATCCTCCTGGCCTGGCATCTGAGGAGCTTGTTTCTCAGGTGCCGAGACTGAGGGATGACAGCCCACTGCACAGGGGCCTCTCTCCGCTGTGGGGTCGAGGGAGGCATCCTGGAGGAGGGGACGCTTGAGCTGACAGTGGTGAGTGTTTGCAGAGGGAGAAGAAGTCTTTCTTTCCTTCTTCCCACTCTGCCTGATCACTTCCTCCTGCTGCTCAGGACCCCCCTTCTTTGGGAGGCCTCCCCTGACCCCCGTGAACTGTGGCTCCCCCACAGCTTCTGTCATAGCACCTTGCCAGTTGTCACCGTGGGTCTGCAGAGCTGTCCTTCTCACCAGCCTGGTGCTCCTTAAAGACTAAAAGCCATGCTACTTCACCTCTGCTGGCACAAGGCTGGCCCGGAGTGGGGAGCACTGCCTCCATAGCCTCAGCCTCTTTCTGTGGGAGATGTGGGGAGACCCCAGTAATCCCGCCCTGATGTCAGCTGCAAACTGCTGCACTCGGCCTTGGAGTCCTCCGTTAGTCCAACCTCTCAGGGCCAGCACTCCTGCTCTGGAAGCTTTTACCAGCCTGTCTAACTCGGTGGCAAGCCCCTCGAGGCCCCTGGACCCTACCTCAAAGTTGACGTGCCCATTGGGGAGGCGGTTGGCACAGCCCTCGTTCAGGAAGTAGATGTCTTTGATGAGCAGGCTGAAGAAGGGAATGACGATCTGGAAGGGAGAGGATGCAGGTCAGCCCTCAGCTGGCCTCCCCACAGGGGCTGCACAGGAGAGAGGCAGCCTTGCCAGCAGATACCCACCCCAGGGACCTCAGACGCAACCCCAGGATGCAGAGGGCTGGAGAGACTTCCTGGGCAAGACTGGCCATCCTGGGGGCTTCGTGGGTTACAGGCAACTTAGTATGCACCGTGGGGGGCAATTTGGAAACCACAAAGAAAGGAGGCACAAACTGGGTTCAGACTGTTTCCCTCCCAGGCCCCAGCAGACCCCCAGTGCTGACTGAGCCCTACTGTATGCGGCGCCCCTCCCCCTCATGTTGGGGCTGGGTGACAGACGCACGGCTCCGATCGCCTTTGAACATTTCTTCCACCACCTGTTGGGAGAGGCCAGTGGGGGTGCCCCCAACAATCTGAGGGTCCACAGACTGACGCACCCTGGCTTGCATGTCCCAGGAAGAAAAGTGTGTGCTGAGCACCCCGTTAAATACAAATGGGATGTGAATCATCCGTTGTGACATTCTGTGGCCTCCTTTTAAAATATGTATTTAACAATTTTCTTATTCTATGTCTTTCTTGATGCTAAAGAGGTAAGGCCAGAAAGCATCCCTGCTCCGGCGCCTGCAGGGACAGGGAAGGCAGGGATTCTGTGTTTCACGGTTAGGTGTCTTGCTTCTCCCTCCCTGCTCTGTACCTGCCCACCCCTAGAGAAAGGAGGCCACCTGCTGCCAGCTCAGCCCACCCCTGGGGAACTGGCTGGGTCGACCCTGTGTTGCAGGTTGAACTGTGTCCCTCAAAAAAGGATGACATGTCCTAAACCGCCGTGCCTGTGAACGGACCTAACTTTGAGACAGGGTCTTTACAGACGGAATCGAGCGAAGATGCACTCATCCCGGACTAGGTGGGCTGGTATTCTTATAAAAAGAGGGAAATCCATACACACACTGGGAAGGTGGTCATGTGAACACAGAGACAGAGATGGGAGTGATGTGGCCACTAGCCAACATGCCTGTGACCATCAGAAGCTGAAGGACGCAGGGAAGGCTCCTCCCCTCAAGTGTTTGGAGGGAACATGGCTCTGCCAACCTTGATTTTGGTCTCTGGCCTCTGGAACTGTGAGAGAATACATTTCTGTTGTTCTAAGCTGCCCGGTTTCCATGCTTTGTTATGTCAGCCCCAAGAAACTAACGCACCTGCTCTGCCTTCAGGCTCCAGAGCTGGGCACGTGCAGCCAGTCCAGCCAGGGCCAGCTTCCAGCCCATCACCTTTGGGACCAGATGGTGAGTCCTGATATTTTTGGCTCAGGGAGTGCCTAGGTCACCCCCCACCAAGGTGACAGGGGCTGTGAGGTGAAGACCTGGCACTGACCACTTGGCATGGCACAGGAGCATGGATGGCTCAGCTGAGCAGGGCAGATGGGGAAACTGAGGCCCATCGGATGGCAGGGCCTGGCACGAGGCCATCCAGCTAGTGACCACCAGAGCCAGATTTAGCAGGGAGACCAACCACCTGGTTTGTCCAGGACAGAGGGGTTTCCCGGGATGTAGGATTTGTGGTACCAGTCTTGGGCACCCTGGGACGAACTGGAATTGACTAGATTTATGTCAGTTACACAAACATTGGCTCAGTCTTCTCTGTGCCAGGTGCTGGGGCTTGGGGACAGTGACTGTGTGTCAGACACATCCATTCCTAACTTCAGTGTAGCGGGAGACAGTCACAGGAATAACCAACAAAACGAGGAAGCCTCGTCTGGGACAGCTTTGTTACCCGCCTCGCTGGGTTTAGTCCCTTTCTGTGTCTCAAAGAGCCTCTGCGTAAGCCCTTGTCATCAGGCATCGCGGTGGGCCTGGGTGCCACCGCGCCGAGCCGTACACGGAGGGGACGGTGTTTCGTCCTCGTCACGGTCCTGTGCAGCAGGGCTCTGGTCGCCCCGCCGCACCAGTGAGGGAGCTGAGACCTGGAGGTGCCAAGTAACTCACTCACGCACACACAGAGGTACAAAGCAGACGCAAAGACCCTATCTCCAAGTTAGGTCCCGTCACAGGCACGGGGGTTTGGGACGTGAACATCCCTTTCTGAGGGACACAGAGCCCTGTCCTGTCTTGTGCTCACTGTGCCAGGAGGGAGGGGGGCTTCGTCTGTCTCCCCGCCCCCCACACTGGTGCTAAGTCCAGGCCCAGTTCTGCAGCACGATGGCTGAATTGAGTTGGAGTAAGGAGACCGCCGAGGAGGGAGATTAAGGGCAGCAGGATTCTGGGGCCAGAGGCGGCTCCTCAGGGGCTTGGTGCAGGCTTCCTGGAGGCAGGGCCACTGGGTGGTCCTTGAGGTAGTAGCATTTCCCATGTGCCAGAATGTCCCTCCACTCTGTTCACATGACTGTAAACCCAGGCCCCTGTTTTCTGGACCTGAGCAATTCCACCCGAACCCCGCTCAACCTGGAGGTCACCCAGAGAAGCCTGTGTGGAGGGGACTTTGTAACAGAGACCAGGGGAGGTTGAGGGGCAGACAAGAGCCAGCCACAGGCAGAAGGAAAACACAAAATGCCATGTCCACTGTGACCTTCTGGCCTCAGAGTTTCAGCTGGGGCACCAAGGGACTGCGAGAGCGTCTCCTAGCTAACTTCCTTCCTTCCTTCCTCCCCATCTCTTGACTTTCTTCCAGCTTTCAATTCTTCCTTCCTCCCTTCCTTGCACCCTTCCATCCATCCATCTGTCCTTCCTTCCTTCCATCCATTCTTCCATTGATCCATCCATCCATCTATCCATCCCTCCCTCCCTCCTGCATCCATCCATCCATCCATCCATCCATCCATCCATCCAACCATTCTGTTCCATCCATTCATGCAGGAGCTTCTGAGGGTCTAGCCCATGGCCTGCATCTCTCTGGAGGCCAGAGGAGAATGCAGTGAAACTAAGTGCATAGCTCGGAAAGTCACCTGCCACAGCCCCAGGCCTAGAAGCACCGAGTTCCAGCTCCCCAGGGCCGAAAGGGGTCCAGAGTGCAAGAACGCAAAGTCCCAGCCTGTCCATTCTGCCCTTGGGGTGGAAGAAAAGCAGCACAGAGCGCCAGTGCCAGGATTGACACCTCAGTGCAAAGGCTGCGGCCTACCCTCTGGCCCCCACGCCACAGCCCAGCTCCTGGGCCATAAGCTGGAAACCCTGTGGCTGCCACGTGGCACCTGTGCCCCAGGAACGGGAGGCGGAAGAGACGGCAGACTCGGCGTCTGATTCCTGGCCCTGCTGCCTACTCGCCGGTGACGGGACAAGTGAGGCCTCCTCTCTGAGCCTCGGCCTCCTATTCTGGGAAGTGGCACTACTGCAGCCTACCTCATGGAACGGCTGTCAGAATTCAGTGGGGACATGGAGGCAAGTGCCCTCATGTGGCAGGTGCTCGGTGAAGTGAGGGCCTGCCTCTGCTGTCCTGGTTTTCCAGCTTCCTGGCTCCTGGGGGACAGGCTCACCTGCCCTGGGACTTGAGGACTCACCTGGTTAAATGCAGCAGCCCCTGCGCCAACCTCCCCGGGCCCCAGCCTGACAGCAAGGACAGCTAGCTGGACGGGACACAGCCGACAGCGCGGCCGGGGCCTGAGCACTTCTGCCGCAGGGGGCGGAGGCCGGGAAGGCCTGCCGAGCGGCGCACGCGTGCACCTCAGCCTGCCCCCAGACCTGACCACGCTTCCCTCTGACACGGCCTCAGAGTGACTTAAAGTTTCAAGAACAGCAATCTGTTCTGTTATCCCTCCAGCGGGAAACAGGCCTCCACAAGCCATGGCAGGGCCCTGTCTGCGTCCTCCCAAGTCCCTGCAAGAGACCAGACTGAAAGGGCACAGCGAGCCTTGGCGTCTCCTCCCCACGGAGATGAACAACTCTGACCATCAGGCTGGTGACAGGTTTCAGTCCAGAAGAGCACGGCCATCCCAGGGCCTGTGCGTGGCTTCCTTTATCAGAGGCCACTAGGAGGATTTACAGGAGAAATAAAATGGATCAGGGTGAGTGAAGACCCCTCAGATGCAAACGTGTAAGAACCAGACCTGTGAAGATGCAATCTGAGTGGCAAGAAACTTGGTTCAGTCATTTCCCAAAACACAAATTTGATGTGAGGCCATATCAATGAAGGTATTGCGTTTAGAGTAAGAAGGTGTAAGACCCTAGGTATTTGGAACCATAACTGACCTGAAACAGAGGGACTCTGACAAATGGAGCTGTTCAGAGAACAAAGGGGCCCAAGCGGGTCCACAGTATGGCCGGGCAGGCCTGGGGCTGTTGGCTCTGGAGGACAGGGGGAGGGGCCCTGGGCGCTCTGAAGGACTGGTGGGTGGAGGAGGGAACAGCCTCACTCTGTGTGGCCCTCCAGAGAGGACAGTCTCAGGTGGCTGACACAGTCCCACAAGGTTCCAGTTAGAGCTGCTTGGGGGTGGGTTGATCTGTTTGGGGAGGAGGTGAGTTCCCTACACTGGAGGCCTGTAAGCAAGGTGACATGACTATTACAGATGCTGTGGAAGGGCAGGGGGTTGGACCAGGTGACCTTCAAGTCACCACTCATGTTCTCTGAGGCAGCGGGTCTGGAGCAGGGAGGAGCTCTGTGGGCCAGGCACACTTCTGACCTACCTTCTCCCGGCTGCTGTGGGCGGTCAGGGAGCGGTGGGCTGCCCCGCGCAGGGCTGTCCTGTAGTTGCAGAAATTCCCTGTTGGGTCCATCTGGTGCTGGAAGGAGACAGGGAGGCACTTGGGCAGCTGTGTCCAGGGGACGGCGGGCGGCATTCTGCAGCCCAGCAGCCTCACTTACCTCGAGGATGAAAAACTTGGCCGTCTTCACTTTGGCCCAGGTCTTCTTCAGCCTTGAGACAGGACTCATGTTCATGCCAGCTGAGAGACAGAGGGCTGAGCTGGGGCAGGGCCGGGCTGAGGGGAGCTGTTCTGGGCCCAAAGACCCCCCCCCCCCGGCTCCCTCGAGCAGGCGGCCTCCTCTGTGAGGCCCTCAGCTGGCCTCGCCCCTTGGGCTGCACCCTGGCCAGGGCTGACCTTTGTGGTAGCCTCAGCTTGCCAGATGGTTGGGCGGGTGGGTGCTAATGGACACTGTGTCCAGGCGGGCCTGGCTTCTGTGTGTGCAGGGCCCTGGTCCTGGTTCCCACCACACTGGCTCTGTGCTGTGACCAGGGCCTGGTTTGGGCCCCTGCTCTCTCTGGATCTGGAGACACACTGCCAAGCTCTCAGCAAGCACCCTGAGAGGGCTGGGCTTGTCTCAAAAGGGGCACCTCCCCCGGACCTCTGGGCTGGGGGGATGTGGGCCCAGCCTGCAGCCCCTCCCGCTCAGGAGGCGTACCCTGGTCTGCACCCCTCCTGCCTGGGTGCCCCCACCCCACCCTCCTGGGAAGTGTGGCGGGCCCTGGCCAGCCGGCCCACTCACAGATGATGGCCATCAGGGAGTTGAAGTTGCCGATGTTGAAGCACTCACGGGCCACGTCGATGAAGAACTCGATCACCTGAGCCCTCTGTTTCTTCTTGGCTGGCTGGGGACAAGGTACCTGAGCCTCAGTGATGAGGTGTCCCACCCTGCCCCAACCAGACATCCTGCTTACCTCTCCTGTCCCTCATTAACCTTCTGCAAGCCCATTTCACAGCTGGGACTCTTGCTGGCAGGCCAATTGTAGCCCAGGGGCGTTTTTGTTTTTTTTTCTTTTTGGCCCTGGGCAGAGCCAGCACAGAGCCCCCTGATACGGAGGGTCAGGTCAGGGCTGGTGGGGGATACAGGAGCCACCTGCAGCATGGGAGGTGCTGGGGACCCCCCTCATGCCGTCCTTTTCCCTCAGGCCCAGCTCCAGAGCCCCCGCCCCCAGAAGCAGAAAGCACGGCTCCCTCACTGATCCTCCAAGCCTGTTCTCCCTGTCCAGGGTCGGGGGGCACATGCTGACCCTGAGGCCCTGTCCCCTGGCAGCCCTGCCGCTGCTTTCTGTCACCTGACTGCATGGCCCCAACCCCAGCTCCTGTCAAGTGCTTGAGACCCCCACCTCTGCTGGCTCAGAACCACCTCATGCCTCCCCCGGGTGCCCTAAGGGCTGCCTGACACCGGGGGGCTCAGTCCAGGCTTCACGCAGGTGAACCCCATCCTAGCTGCCAGGCCAGCGATGTCACATCAGAAGCTGGGGGTGGCCGGCACAGAACCCCATGCTGTTCTTTCCACACAGACTGCCTGTCACCAGGCGCTCAGCAGTGGTCCTTACTGCCACCAAGAAGTGTGCCGTGGTGTCTACAGAGTTGTGACATCCAAACCTCCTTAAGAGAGCCGCCCATCACAGGTGCCACCCTGTCCTTTGCAGGGCAGCCTGCAGGGTCACGGTGATGGTGATGGAGCCCGATGGCGGGGGACAAGGGCCAACCACTGGGGCGGATGTGGGCCTCCGACAGGAAGCCTCCCACAGGCCGAGGCTCACAGGTGGGCGCCTCCTTCTGAGCCTCCGCCCCCTCCTCTGTCACAGGTGTTGACCCTCAGCCTCTGCTTCCAGAGAGCCCCCGACACATATGCTGCCTCCGTTCTTCCTGAGAGGGAGGCCCCTGGGCGTCGCCTGACCGTAGGAGAGGGGCTCGGGGGGTGGGCAGGGTGTGGCCCGGTGGGGCTGAAATCGGCGACGAGCACATTCAGCCCAGTGCTGCCTGGGCCTCCCACTTTCCAGGAGCAGCCCGAGACCTGGACTTTCAAAGCGCAATCTCCCGATTCCTGAAGCTTGGGTTATTTCTACCTCTAAATCCCGAGTGAGCCAAATGGAACTCGGGTGCAGGCCAGGCTGCCCCAGGCAGCCAGATACAGGAAGAAGCAGGGCCCGCCCCCCTCTCCCTCTGCAAGCATCCCTCTGACACCCTCTGAGACTGGCCAGTGGATCCACGCCAGGCTGTACCCAGAAGGGAAATGTCACTCCAGGCAAGCCAGGTGACACTTGTGTCCCAGAGGGTGCCTAGTGTGGCCCTGAGGGGCGTGGAGACAGATGGGTGCCCGACGCCCTTCCGGGTCCCTCCCAGGTCGGCTCGTCTCAACCCCCTGGCCACCTCTGGCCACGCCAGGCCAGGGCCCCGGCTTTCTACGCACCATGCAGATCTCAGTAGCCACGAGGTAGCACAACCTGTTGAACCATTTCACGTAAGCCTCCAGGTTGTTAGTCTTCTCAGTGAAACAAGGCTAGGAAAGACACAAGGACCAGGCTCAGGCTTCTCGGCAATAACTTTTTGAACATGAATAACTTTTTGAAGCCAGGCACGAGCGCTATAGGCAATCTGGGAAATGCTGAAACCTCAAAACTATCCACAAACACTGGTGATTCGACAGGATCCTTCTAGTCTTTTTTTTCTATACACTTAAAGACGTAACTTACCGTGATGTATACACACATATATATCATATACCCACGTAACTTAACATGCTGTACATAGGTCATATGCCGACAGAGTTAATCCTTATTAGTCACAATTTCTGTTTGTGAATCTGTCTACTCCCTAAAATCTCACTTGCAACCCCCAGATTAACACTCACGGCACTTGCCGGTCACGGGGGGACACGCGCAGAGTGGAGGCACACCTGAGGCACCAGTGTGCCCGTGCACCCCCACCGAGGCTGAGCCCGGGGCGCCCCGCCTTCTGGTTCCAGCCCCCTCACTGTAAACACGTGTCCTTTTGGCAGTCTACTTAGTGTCAGGTTTTTGGCGCATTTTTGTGCTTTTTGCTGGTGATTTCACCGCTTAAAGTGGCCCAAGCACCACGCTGAAGTGCTGCCCAGTGTTCCCAGGCGCACAAAGGCTGCGATGCGCCCTACGGAAAAGATACGCATTAGATGAGCTTCGTTCAGATACAAATCATACTGCTGTTGGCCGTGACTTCCATGTTATTAAATCAGCTACGTATTAAATACGAAGTCTTTAAAACAGAAACACAGGTAAATCAAGGTTATGTATTGACTGGTTGATGAAAATGTTGTGACAAGAGGCTTGCAAGGAACCTAACCCTGTATTTTCCCCAGAAGCAGCGTCTTGGCATTTGCTCACTCAGTGTTCATGATGACCACAGGACACAGTGACTGCAGATAAGAACCACCTGTGTCTGTGTGTGTTTCCCTCTCTGTAACCGTACATACATTCCTACATTTCACCCACACGGACCTTTTCATGTGCTATAAACTATCCTTGGGAAACATAATTTTAAAAACCGACGTAAACCAGTCCACTGTATTAAGTTACCACGATTTCAAACAGTCCAAAAAAAGGTAATGAAAGGAGGAAAAAAAAATCCAGAAAAGGTAAAGAAGACAATTGCAATATACAATGGAAGATAGTAAAACAAATCCCTACAGAGCAGTAATTACAACCATTGTCATTAAAAAAAAAAGAACGTAGCATATCTTACTAGTAACTTTTATATTGGTCACATGCTTAAATTATATTTTGTACATACTGGGTTAAATAAAGTCTATTATTAAAAATTTAAAAAGTCTAGTCTTGCTATTTTCAAGAGATACACCCCAAATCCAAGGATGCAAGTGAAAAATAAACAGAAAAATACATACGGCAAATATCACATAGCTCTATTAACATCAGACAAAATAGACTTTAAGGCAAAAAAGACTCTAAGTAAAAAGTGTTAGGAGAGTTTAAAGGGTAACTGTATAATATAAAAGCTTTGATTTATTGAGAATATGTTACGAGTCTAAATTTCTTTGCGCCTAATAACACAGCTTCAAAATATGGAGGCAAAAATATCTAGAAAGGTAAGTTCTTGATAAGGAGGAAGTTAAGAACACCTGTTCATTAAAAGACACAATAATGAAAATGAAAAAGCAAAGCAACCAACCAGGAGAAGAAATTGGCAGCATATTTAGCTGACAAAGAATCACTCACCAGCATATATTTTAAAAAACCCACACAAAACCCTTAAAAATCCTTAAGAAAAAGACAAATCACCAATAGAAAACTGGACAAAAATCAGAAACAGGCATTTCATAGAAGAGAAAAGAATGTCCAAAACACACGAAAAGATGTTCTGTTTGACGGTTTGACAAAAATTAAGAAGTCTGACAACGTCAAGGGCCGGCGAGGCTGCAGAACAAGCAACCCCCTGCGGCAGCGAAAACAACAGCCTCCCCGGCGTCTCCGGGCCACTGACAACGCCTAATACGAGGCCAGCGCTATGTAAGTAGCCGCCTGGGCGCACAGCAAATTCAAGTTTTGCTTTTCAAACTTTCCAGAATTTTGTGTTTTTCTAATATTTTTGATCTGAGGTTGGAGGAATGCGTGGACGCAGACCCCGCAGATAGGAGGCAGGACTGCCGCACACAGGAGCCTGACGGTCGTCTCGCGGAAAAGCGCCAGCAGAACTGACCTGTGGGCTGGCCTTGACTGGCGAACACTGCTCTTACTTGAAAGGACTGACCCATTATGGTCACTCAGACTTCAGTATTTGGCTGACATTTCCTTGAAAATCAACAGAATGAGCCTGTAACTTCAAGGAAAGCAACTGATACTATTTGTCACCAAATTCAAGTTTTCAGGAGAAAATTGGGAAACATATAAATCATGCCTCTGGAGCTTGACTTCCTAATACTTGAGAACTTTTTTTATTTTTGCATGAGATCAGTAGTGATGTTAATGAATATAAAAATATCATATAATGAAATATGCCAACATTCGGAAGATCTGCTTGATTCAGCAAAACTATATTTTCCAAGTGGCCAATCACATGCCTGTCACAAAATCATGGACAAAAAGATCACTCAGGGTGCAGGACGGACCAATGGATTTTAATGTCATAGAGTATTTTCTGGTTCCAAATTGCAACTAATCTTAAAAAAACTACCACTTGCTGAGTTTTAGTGTAGTGTCAAAGAAGATCGTTCACAATTATCTGAAAAGGCTGTAAAATACTCCTCCCCTTTCCAACTACGTGTTTGTGTGAGGTTGGATTTTTCAACCAAAATAATGCACATCAAGAGACTAAATGCAGTATTAGATTAATAAGAGAACCCAGCTGTCTTCCACTGTCAGTCAATAAAGAGATTTGTGGAAATACTGTGAAACAAAATCAGTCTTCTCAGTAATTTTTTATTTTGGAAAACAGGGCTATTTTTCATAAAATAGGTAACTTATGTTAACATATAATGGGTTATTATTTTTGAATAAATAAAAATTTTAAAACTTATTGGCTTTGCTGGTTGGTATTATTAATCTACATAACCAGAAGTTCTTTGAAGTCCTCCATAGTTGTTAAGGGTGGAAAGGCATCCTAAGACCAAAGCCCTTGAGAACTGATGCCCTAGGAAAAAATGTCCCTTCATATGTTGGAAATACTTAAGAATGCTCACAGCAGCAATATCTGTAATAGCCATGGGGCTGGAAACAACCCAAATCTTCATCCCCAGTAGCGTGGGTAAACAGATACCACGTGCAACCTCGATGTATTTCACAATAAAAGAAATAATACTTGGAAATGGCCAAAGCCCCAAACAAAACAAAACAAAACAGAAAAATACCCACGAGGAGCAGCCAAGTCTCTTTTCCACGCCTGCCCCCAGCCCCAGGCTGGGCTCCCGAGAGTGCCCAGTACTCCTAGAGACTGCCCACACGTGTGCGAGCAAATGCGTATCACGCACCCCCTTTTTGCTGGTGCTACACAGACGGTCACACACTCTGTCACCGCTGTTCATTCTACTTTCCTCCCTCGACGATGGACCTTTGGGGATTATTCCACTCCTACAGTTGCTCTCATCCTTTTTAAGAGTTGCCCAGGGTTCTACGTATGGATGTCGTAGAGTTTTTAATGCAGACCCCACGGATGGTAAGGTAGTTTGCTTCCAGCCTTTGGTCATAAAGCCCAGAGAGACAGCCCATGTATCTTTGTGCACGTGGGTGTGCATATCTTCAGGATGAATTGTTAGCTGTGGGAAGCTGGGGTCCAGAATGTACATTCCGAGTGCTGACGCACTTGCCCTGCTGCCCTCCAGAGTGGCCGTGCCAGTTTCACCCCCTCCGGCAGTGGATGAGTGTCCCTCCCCCTACACATGCACACCCACAATGTTTAACCTTTGCTTATCTGAGAGGTGAAATATGATTGTACATTTAGTTTGCATTTCTTTTACTAGGTGCCAGGGCTGAAGACAGAATGGTTTCTGTTCTGGTTCAGATTTAACTCCTTGATAAGCACCAGGCAAACCGCTGGTTGGGCTGTGAGAAAGGAGGGGCCGGCTCTCAAATTCGGTCTGTGGACCATGTCCTGAGCGCCTGGCGCACCTTCAGAGGGAAGAGTGTGCACCCATCCGTGGGCAGCGCGCACCAGCTCTTCCCCCGAGTGGCCGCTAGAGGGCACCGGCGCCCACCGAAACGCACCGGGAGGGCGCACGGGGGTCTTGCAGCGGCCCCGGTGCGCCCTCCACCCTCCCCCTCCCCACCCTGCCCTCCCCTCCGCCCTCGCTGGGTAGGTGACCTGGCCCACCCTCCCGGGCTTCCCCGGGACTCAGAGCTGAGGGTCTTGGGCTAGGGACAGGGTGGAGTGGGCACGGCCGCTCCAAGCCCATCTGCTCTGCTCTAGGCCCCTCCAATGGGGATCCCCCACAGGGGCCAGAGGGTAGGGGTCACTGCTGGGACAGTCCATCCAAGGGCCTTTTACCTTTGTGCTGGCCAGAGGGTCCTTGTTCACGAAAGCCTGGACAAACTCCTCGGGTCCAATGTGTTGAAGTCGTTCCTGCACCAGAAGGAGAGTCAGGAAAAGGGGAAGGTAAGGGGAGGGAGGGGGTGCCCCCTGGGGGCCTGGCATGGGCTGCGGCAGCTCCCTGTCTCAGCCCACCTGCCTGCTCACTGGGCTCCACGGTCCCGTTCTGGGTTGTCATGGAGCTCAGCAGTGTCCTGAAGGGGGCAGCCCCCCTTTTCTATGCCGAGGGGCTACTGCTGTTCATGAGGTGGGGGAGGGGAGGCAGGGTTCAGTGTCCCCATGGGGAGTGCTTGTGGAATGTGATCCTAGGAAACCAGGCTCGACATTGGGTAATTGAAATGACCTGCTCCCTCCAGGGTTGGCCTAGTGGCTAAGAGCATGGAGTCTGGGGCAGAATTGAATCCTGGCTCTGTCCCTTCTGCTGTGTGACTTCTGGTAAATCACTTAAACTCTCTGGGCCTTGGCGTCCTCATTTGTGGAAAGGGACTGAGACTAGCACCTACCTGACAGGGTGGTGGGAAGATAAAATGAGAGAGTACATGTACGTGTTGAACACAGTGCCTGGAACCAGCAAGGGCATCTTAAGTGCTGGAGGTTTAAAAGAAAAGAAATCTACCCGCTACCTCCCTCTCTCTGGGGCAGGCCCTTTGCGCTCTGCATCTACAAGGAACCCAGTATGCTGAAGGCTAGGCCCCGGCATCCCCTTCACAAACAGGAGGGCTGTCTGGGCTTCCCTGAAAAGCTGGGTGGGTGCAGTGTGACTGTGAGTCCTGGAGGGGGAAGTGAGGCCCTCTTTTCTTTCCCAGGCGCTAGTTGTGACACGGTCACACATCAGGAGGTGTCAGAGCCAGGATCTGAACCCAGGTCCTCTGTCCCAGGCCTGGACTCTCAGGCAGGCCAGAGGTCAGAGTTGGGTGGGGCTGGCCCCTCCAGCCCTCCTGTTCCTCACCCCAGGAGCGGTGAGAGACTGCTCCAGAGTCAGGGCTCTCTGGAGACGCCTAGTTGGCCCTGATGAGATGGGCTCAGGCCATGGGTTAGTCTGAGATGGGGGTGGGGGGGCAGATGGGGGGTGGGGGGGTGGCCAGCTGTTCTCAGTGTTCCAGGCTCTGGGTCTGGCCAGAGGGCGGCATGGGCCTGCTCACCAGCTCCACGTGGGTCAGCTGCTGGGCCAGCGTGTAGGGGTCACTGCAGATGTCCAGGAGCTCCCTGTGGATGGAGGCCGGAGGCTTGGTCCTGTAGGAGATGGGCTTGTCGGCGCCCAGCAGGCTTTCCGGCCTTTGGCCCAGAGCCGCCAGCTTCTGGTGCAAAGCCTGCAGGAGCTGATGCACCCTCTTCCGGTAGGCCTGGAGCGGGGCGGAGAGAGGCTGCTCAGGCCTGGACACCCGTCTCCCCACAGCTAATATCTGAGGCAGGCAGGCTCCCCCGCCGGCAGGGATGGGCTGCTCCAAGGCATGCCCGCACCTGCCCTCACCCTGAAGCAGGACCCAGTCCAGGGCAGGCTGGGGTTGGGGCCACCGTCAAGACTGGCTGGGAGAAGCCTGCAGGATTATCAGGGGAGCCAAGAAGAGCACACATCAGGGAGGGTGACCAGGGTCCACAGCTGCCCTCGCCGTGTGGGCGGAGGGGTGGGGGGATGGGCACTGCCAGGGAGCTGGAGGGAGAGGAAAACGAGACGTGGAATGGGCTCTGCCCAGGGCGCTGGCCCTTTCCCCTCCTGTCTGCCCGGCCTAGCTCAGAGAGGCCTTCGCTGACTGGCCTTGCTGTCCACCCACTGCCCCGGGCAGTCCTTCTGCAGCCACCCTGTGTGACTTCCTTACAGGACCACTGCGGGAGACGGTCAGGGTGGTTTACTCCGAGTGATAGCTAGGCAGGGGCAGGGAAGACTGCTGACCTCTCTCTGTCACAGCCCCGGGCATGCAGTGGACACTTGATAACCGTTTACTGGACTGACATCCCTCATCACACAGCTCGGATGGGTTTTTGACCCTGGGCTTGGCATAGGGACCACCCTTTCATCCCAGGGGGAAACTGATTATCACCCCTCAAAGACCCCAGTTTCCTAGGAAGGTGTTACTAGACTGGCTGGGTTTACTAAGCAAGAGTGTCCACACATTCCCAAAGGTTTGGTCGGTAACCCACGGAACAGGGCCCCCCCGACCTGTCCACAAATGGCTCTCCCAGAGGTGGAGTCAGCCCCCTTGAGCCAGCAGCTGGCCTGGGAGTGGTGGTGGGCATCCAGGGCCTGGCTTCCTGGCAACAACGAGGTGTCAGGCAGACAGGTGGAGTGTCCAGCAGGGCCTGGTCCCAGAGGCTTCGGAAGATAATGGCTGCTGGACAGTCAGTACTGCGAGGTAATTTCAGGTAGAAAGAGGGCACTGTCTTCATGCTGCTTTGAAACAGACCCAGAGGCATTTGCAGATGGGGCAGAGGACTTTCCCGGGGAACTCCATGGTTCCTCAAGTCCCTGATGGGGCTCAAAGGAGCACTAAGTCCAGCCCTGGTGATGCCCAGAGCTCTGGTGGTGGACATGGGTGTCCCAGCCCCTTATGAAAGTTTCTCTGTGGAGTGGCCAGGGCAGCTGTGGCAGAGCCCTCAGGACACAGGGAACCCTGACCCAAACCCTAACACTCACCCTAACCCTAATCCCAGAGCCGTGGAGGGCAGACCCAGGGCACCCAGGGGTTGGCTGGGCAGCGTGGGGTAAACTGAGGTCCGACTCTTCCCTTTGTCACCTATGGAAGAAACATCCCCACTCAGCTTTGCTGCATACAAAAGCATGGTCAGCACGCTGCCTCCCAGGTCCTCATTTGAGTGCTGGGAAGATGTGCGTTGAGTCCAGCTAGAGCCAGCCCCGGTGACACAGTCAGTCACCGCTGAGCCACCTCCACCAGCCCCCATCTCTCCACTGCCCAGCCAGTTGTCTTGGGGTGGCCACACTGGCTATTGAGTTCCCACATCTCCACTCATCCCTCCAGCACCCCATCTGGCTCCACCCCCGTCACCATCAGACGGTCTCCTGCTGTCACCCCAGACTTCCCGTCATGAAAGCCAGGGGCCACATCTCAGGAGTACCTGCCTCAGTGGCCCGGTTCCTCCTGCCTTGGGTTGTTAGCAGGATTGTCTGTCTGCACTGCGGTTGGATGCTGGGTTCCTCCTGCCTCCATCTATCCCTCTCTTTTCCACTTAATTTTTTTCCCAGTGGTGTTAACCTCCAGCTTTTCTGTTGGTTCTTTCCCAAATCTTCTGCCTGCCTCCCCTCTGAATGTGGAGATGCTCTTTGACCTCTTTGACCTCCTCTCATTTTCTCAGATTTCTATGCCCTGTGGCCATGGCCTGGGAGATGTCAGTGAATCTGGGCAGGCTCGGGGACCCGGGACCTATCACTGAGAATGCCGAGATGTTCCTGGTCAGGAGCCCACATCTGAAGCACCAGGGAGTGCCCAGCATGGCTCAGCAATCCCCTGGTGGCTCAGCTGCCCGCCCGCTGGGAGGACAGGGGCTGGTCTGTCTTTGCGATCGTTCCCACGGAGCCTGGGCTGTGTGCACAGAGCTGGCTGCCAGTGCAGAGGTCATCTCTCCAGTGGTGGCCTGCATGGTGGCCATGGCTCTCCAGGTGCCTCCATCCAAGTTCTCTTGGACCGGTGTTTTGTGATTAGAACCCATTTCTGGCCAGACAAGTACTGGCCCTTGTTTATGGGGTTTCCTGAACACGCCCACCTGAGCCAGCCCGTGGCTGATGTCCTATGGGCTCAGCCCACCTGCACGGGCAGGAGCCCTGCACCCCCCAGCTGGCTACCCCCGTCAGCTTCCCAGCACTCACGCCCTTGTGGGGAGCAGCAGCCAGCTGTGCGAGGAGAAGGCAGGGCCAGTCCCTGGGAGCACTGCCTGTCACGCCCGCCTCCTCCTTTGGCCAGCCCAGTGGGGGTGGCCAGGGCACCGCGGTCCCCCTGTCCTGTCTCCCTCTGGCCTTCCCTGGGATCCCCCAGTCTCCCTCAGCCTTGGCATTGGCCTTCCTGAGCTGAAGCTGCTGAGCCCAGTCTGCTGGGAGCCTCCCCCCAAGGAAGGGTCTTCTGCCCAGCAGAGGGTGGCCCGGAGCAGGCACCTCGATACAGGGGCTGGGGTGGAAGGCTTGGATGGATTCTCCAGGACCCAGAGTCATGGAAAATGGCCTTCTCAGCTCCCTGCCGGCCCTCTTGTTCTCAGCTACCGAGAGGAGGTGGAGAGCACACTGAGGGCATGAGTCTTCCGGGAAACGGCAGAGGGGGCAGGAAGAAAGAGAAAGCGGTCGCCTTTCACAGCCACTTCGATGGGAGAGCCTGACTCTGCCCTGGCCCTCTACTATCTCCTCCCCACCGCTGAGCAGCACTGTTCTCCTCACAGCCCTGAGAGGGGGGAATTATCATCTTTCCTCTTACAGAAGTTAACCGAAGGCTCAGAGAGGTTAAGTAACTTGCCCAAAGACATACAGCTCTGAAAAGGCTTGCGCTCACCTCACTGCATTGTGCATAGCACTTTATATCATTTGATCCTATCCCTGTGTAAGAAATCCTTTACAAGATAATGCTGTCATATTTTTGGAGCAAAAGATATAATGTCTCTGATTTGTTTAAAAAATAATTTGGAGGGAGGGGGAAGTGTGTGAGGGGATAGAAGAAACAAGTTTGGCAGAACGTTGATACTTGTTGAAGCTAGGGGATGTGCACACAGAAGTCCATGGTTTCTATTGTCTGTCTGTGTATGTTTGAAATGTTCCATAACAAAAGTTCCATAAAAGTTCAAGATAATCCCCATGTGTCTGAATTTTGGGAGGAATTTGTTCCTCATCATAGCTCACATTCACCGAGTGCTGAAATGAGAGCACGTGTGACTTTAGGGACTTTCTGACGCAAAGCTGTGCTGTGGGAACAGTCATTATGTCCATTTTACAGATAAAGCTGAAGTTCAGAGAGGGAAAGTGTCTTACCCAGAGTCACACAGCTGTGGTTCCTGAGCCTGGATCTGGGAGCAGGAGGTCTGACCCACACCCCATGTTCTGAGTCCTGCGGCCCTGCCCCACCAGTTTGGCTCAGGGCTCACCAGCTCCTTTCCAAGCTGAGGCTGTGCCCATGCTGGGAGGGCTGCAGCCCACCTGCAGCATTCAGGGGCGAAACAGCGCCCATAGGACATCCCCCTGAAGCAGGTGCTTTTTGGGGCAGGGCAACTAGGGGCTCACAAAGACACACGGGGCGCCCCAGCCTGGGTCTGCATGGGTGGGTGGGCAGCTCACTCTACTCAGCACACTTAATTGTATTCCAATGAAAGGAATAAGAAATGCCCCGAGTGAGTTATTTCTGCTCTGAAAACCCACGCCTGGTGGGTGACTGCTTTCAACAGCCCATTCACGGGTCTTGGTTGGAGCTTATTTTCATAGTTAAAAAAGAGTGCCTAGCACAGCCCTGACAGATTCTTGGGTGGTTGGTAAGGAGGCACTGCTTCTTGAGGAGACAAGCCCAGGACTTACAGCTGTCCCACACCACCAAGGCCAGAATGGCAGAGTCTGCCTCTGAAATGGCTCCACCAATGGCAGAGGTAGGTCTGATAAGGGAAGATAATCCATTTGGTCAATGGCTTAGACCTCACACTGCTTGAAAGCCTATTGGGGGTGGGGGTAAGGAGATAACTCAGGAGAGTGGGCTCTCACCCCACTACACGCCCTCTACTCCAACCATCCATCCATTCATCCATCCATCCATCCATCCATCTACTGTCCCTGCACCCATCTCTTCTCCACCCATCTGTTATTGCCCACCTCCCCTTTTATACAGTCACCCACCCACAGACCCATCAATTCACTGATCTATCCTTCCCTCCATTCTAACATTTGCCCTCATCCATCCATCCACCATCCATCCACCTATCCATCCATTTGCCCACATATCCACCTACCAACTCATCCGTCCATTCATCCATCCATCCATCCTAACCATGTTCTCACCCACCCACCCACACCCATGCACAGACATCCACCTGCCCCTTCACCTGCTTTCCCATCCATCTGTTCATCCATGTACCCACTCACCTAGCCACTATCTCTGCCTTTCTCCTCCACTTCTTGCCATCAATCTTTCCACATCCACTTATCCCATAAATCTACCTGCCTACCCAACCACCCAAACATCTCTCTTCCCGGCTCCACTCATGCATCAAAGTAGCCAACTGTGTACCCAGCCAGTCAGTCAGTCCGTGTCTCCCTTCCCTGCTTCATCCTCCTAACCCATTCAATCATTGAGCCTTCTCTGACTGTGCTGCATCCCACAGCAGGTGGATCCCAGATGATCAGGGGATGCAAAGGAGGAGGAGGAGATGACCCTCACCTCCCCGAGCTCTCCAAACAGCTAACTTGCCTGCTATATGAAATGATCCCAGAGCAGAGCCTCCTTTTCTGAACCCCAGTTAGGCTTGGACTTTATGGCCTCCTGTCGCCCAGCCTGCCTGTGCAGTTTTCCCTGTGGCTCTGGCTGGCCCTGCCATGATCAGACCCACTTTGGGGCCTGTCGCTAGCTATCAGCTTGCCACATTCAGTCTCTTCCCAGTGACATGCACTCCCTGCCAGGGTTTCCACCCTAATCCTGGGAGGCAGGGATTTTGATTTCCTTTCACCTTTAAGTGCCTTCCCCAGAGTAACGCAGACGGGAGAGCAGGGCAGGACGTGGGGCGCAGAGGCACCTGATGCCGGACACTGGTTGCACCCCAAGCCACTGGGGAAGCAGGCTCTGCCCGGCCGGCCTTGTGGGTCACTGACAATGCCTGACCACGCGACCACAAGAGTCCACGAATGGTCTTCAATCGCCTGCCCTCTGAAGCCACTGATGGGAGCAGGACAGGAGAGAGATCCAGAGACCAGGCCTGGAACGGGAGGCCTGGCTTCCCTGCCAGCTCTGCAGTGCCTGACTCCCTGATGCGGCAGAAAGGGGCTGCTTTCAGAGGGGCTGCAGCAGGGAGCGGGGGGCCCAGGGCAGGCCCAGGAACGGGCTCAGGCCCTGGGTGTGAGGGAGGAGACATGGTGCCCGGTGCGCCCACCTCGTCACAGGGGGCAATGCGGCCCACCACGTCCTTCAGGTGGCCGATGGTTGACTCCTCCTGGAAGTCCCGCGGGAACGTCTCTGTCCACTCGGCCAACAGCTGGAGCAGTTTGGGGCCAAACTTCCGGACCCGGGCCTGCAAGGCAAGCCGAGGGTTGTCTGAGTTTGGTGAGGGTTTCTTAGGAGGTGGGGTGGGGGTCACAGAAACAGCCAAGTTCCCAGCTGACCCCGCCCCAGGGCTCGGGGAGAGCACCTGATCAGTGTTGGCCAATCAGGGCAGGGCACACCCCCATCTTGCATTGTGATTGGCTCACAGATGGGCATATGACCTAAGCTAAGCCAATGAGATCAGGTCGTTTATTCGTCGGGATCTTCTTTTCACAGGATTGGGAAGGGCAGACTGAGCCTGGATCAGCAGAGGCTACCTGTCACTGTGCAGAGAGCCCGCCTGAGCCAGTGAGGCTGGCCCACAGGACTACGGAGCAGGTGGTCTTAGGGGGAAAGGCCACTTTTTAACGATGTTTGAGCCCCGGGAGTCAGCGGTACCTTGATACTTTGCAGTTACATGAGCCAGTGAAGTCCCTTTGCCTTAGGCCAGTTGAATTTGGGTTTCTATCATGGGACAGTGGAGCCCTACCGACACGTGTATAAATAGGTGGCCGCTGCCAGTGGGATCTGGCCAGGGACAGAGGAAAGGAGGTGGGGAACTAAGGGAAGGCTTGGGCGCCAGTGAAACCACAGAAGATGGAAGGGTGGAACAGAGCGTGATGGGGGCAGGGAGCCCGGCAAATGCTGCAGGGCCATCCCAGGCCACAGATGGCACGGGTCCTAGTCATGGGGCTCTGGGGCACCGGATCTGGGCTCAGTGTGAGCTCAAGGGCCCCCCTGGGGCATTGGAAAACCGAACTGGGGTTAGAGGTTCTGACTGTCCTTTCTGGCTCCGGGCCTCTGACAAGTCAGAAACCCCTGTGGGCTCCTTGTCAGGAGGACAGGGGCAATCACTGCCTCTCCAGGAGGCTGGTGCACAAGGGCACGGCAGGGGAGAGTGCGTACACTCAGAGGCCCCCCTGCTCTGCCCTGCCTCTCACCTTGTCCAGCACCGGCTTGTCCAGCTGCTGCTGCTCGATGCACAGGTGGCAGACCCGGGCCAGGAGCTCCCGGGGCTCGATGAAGAGGCGGGAGCTCAGCAGGAAGGTGAAGATGTAGGCTTTCTGGGGGGACATGGGAGAAAGGCATCACGTGCTCACAAAGGCATGGGAGGATGTGCCTCCCAGGCTATTCCACCCCCAGCCCCGGCCCTGCTGTCTCTCCCACACCTGGTGGAGGACAGCCCGTTCTGCGGCCCCTCCTCCCCACTGGGTGGGTCACCCACCTCGGGGTAGTAGTCAGCTGTGGGCACGAGTTGCTGGATTAAGGTGTCCAGGGAGGCTGAGGATGGCACTCCATCCAGGAGGGGCTGCCTGGCCTGCTCGCCATCCGTGGGCTCAGTAGGGGGTGGGCTGAGGCTGCCCGGGGTGACCATGTCGGAGGTGCTCAGTGTCTGGGGCATGCCTGCCTGCAACGGCAAGGGAGAGTTGGACCTGCTGGTCCCCAGGGATCCTGGCTGGGTGGGGCCTGCCTCCCACAGGCACTTCTGTGCCCACCTGAGCCCAGCAATCACTTCCTGGGAGGGACCCCTACCCCACAGCCACTGCAGCCCCTAGGAACCATCTCTCCTCTACTCTTAGTCCAAACCTTTTAGGGACTGGCTCTTTCCAGTACCTACTCCCAACCCCAATGAAGGTTATTTTTGACCAGGCCTGGACAGTCAGTATATTCTGCCTGCCGCTGACCACAAGAATGAATCAGGAGTGGACCTGATCCAGACTGGATGGCTCAGATGCAGTCCTAGAACGCTGTGGCACTTGAAAGCTCTTTCCCCTGGGGACCCTGAGCGGGTGGAATGGCACCGTTGGGACCATCTTGTCCCCACAAAGGGTCAGGAAGTTGAGAACATTCCTGAGGTCAGTGTGTGAGGCCCTGGATCCTGCTGTACCTGAAGCTGTTCTGTGGACTCCTCCATCACATGAGCCTGTTTAAGTTGAGTTTCTCTCTAGTGCAGCCAAATGGCTGTCCTCTGTAGCCTGGCATTCCAGGCTCTTTGTGCGTAGGACCTGCTGACCTGTCCAGCTATGCCCTCCTGCTGGAAGGCTCTCCCACCATCTTCAATTCTCCATCCCTCTGGGCATGGCTGATACTCCTCCTCCTAGGCGGAACCTTCCCTGCTTTCCTGCTTCCCTGCAGCAGCTCCTCCAAGGCTGGGCCTGACTCCTGGTGGGCACCAGCAGATCCTCCTCATCAGCATTGTTGAGTGCTTGGGGGCTGCTGACGCCTGGGGCAGCGAAAGCCCACCTGCGCTGTTACATGGCGACTGCTCCACCCAGACCTCCTGTAGGTGGCGCCAGAGCACGCATGTCTTCCCACCCAGCACTGAGTCAAGGGCCTGGCCTGCAGCAGGTGCCCACCCACAAGTGTGCAGAGGAATGTGCTTCCTCTCAGGCTCTTTCACAGATCCCTACAGGCCAGTGCTCCTGAACGAAGCCTTTGGGGGCACTCAGGGCAAGAGTCCTGGCCAAACCTGTGACTGTTCAACCATGCCCCCATGACATTCAAGTCAGCCTGCAGTCTTAACTGTGGGGTCCTGCACGCTCACCACAGGGGCCTTCCAGGGATCAGTGTCCCCATCACCCTGCTTATCTCACCCCTGCTGCCCTCATGACAGCTCCTGGTCCTGGCCTGTTTCTGACTTATCCAGCCCCCCTGGGTGACCTGGTGGCCCTGGAAGTAGAGACAGAGGACTTGAAGAGTCAGAGCTGATGTGGGGGATCAGAGGGAGCCCCACAGAGGGCTGTCTCAAGGGTGTGTGGGGGTGGGTGTGGGGACTGGGTTACAGTGTGGGGAAGGTGTGGGAACCAATGTGGACAGCAGCCTGGACAGTCCCAGCCGTGGGGAAAGCCACAGCTTTATTTTCACCTTCCCAGTAAATTTAGGTGTAAGTGTTCAATTTTCAGCTGATGAAACTGTAAAATTTCACAAAATTGCCTCTTGTCCATCATGGCAGGAAGGCTCCTGGGCATGCGGGCAGGCTCAGTGGGGAACAGTGGTCAGCTCTGGGGTGGGGCCGCCTCTGCACCACACCCAGGGCCCGGCACCTGAACCTCATTCCACAAGACAGAACACTCTTGAGGCCAGCAAGTTCTGCTCTCTCCTACCAGGCACCTGCCATCTTCTCCCTGCAGCCTGACCCAGATCCCGGTTCAGTTTTCTCAAAGATGAGCCAGAATCAGAGGTGGATGTGATTCTGGAAACCTCTCTGCTGGGCAGGGTGGTCTGTCAGATGGTGTGGGTGGGGCTGCAGGCGTCCTTTCTGGGGAAGCCAGGATGTCACAGCTTCAAGAGATGAGCTGGGAAGCTTCCAGAGCATCTCAGGCCTGGCCTGATACTGGGGGCTGAGTGTGGGGTGCTGGACACACAGTGGGGGTGAGGGTGGGGTTCGGACCCAGCTCGATTCTGGAGCAGCAAGTCACTGAGGCCAGGGGTTGGGTGGAGCTGGGGGCCAGGACCGCTGGGACTCACAGGGAAGCCCAGAGAGCAGATGGGCAGCCCGTGTTGCCCTCCCTCCTCCAACCCCCCATCACGCCGCCAGCTGGGCCCTGGCCTGGGCCTCAGTGCATGGGCTGTCCTCCTGCTGCAGCCTCTGGTGTCCTCCGGCTGAGGGTCACGTATGCCTGCGTGGGCCGGCTGCTGGCACCCTCTCGGCACAGCAGATGGCCAGGACCTCTTGGAGGCTGTCCCACTGGGGCTCTTGCAGGATGTGCCCGGGGAAGGGGAGAGGAGGGCGATGGCTCCCTGAAGTTAGATGTTTCCTTGAGATAGGGTGGGCACAGGCAGAACCGCGGCAGTGTCCCTGCCATTCCTCCCGCCCCTCCTGGCAGGTGCGCTGGCGGACACCCTCTTCCCTCCAGCAGGGGCTCCAGTCGACCTGTGGGGGTGGGGGTGGGGGTGGGGTGGGGGTGCCCTGCTCCCCCACACACTGTCTCCCATAGTAACTGATTTTGTTGGTTTCTCACCTACTTTTCCAGAGCTTCTTGATGCAAATACAAGAAAATATGAACACATATATTCCTCTTTTCTGTCCTATTACACAAAAAATTAGCACATTGCACCCACTCTCCTGCGCTCTTTTCACTAACAGCACATTTTGGACATCTTCCCATGCAGGTGCAGGACAGAGCACCTCCATGCTTTTTATTTTTCAACCGTCCCACAGTATTCCATTGTTTGGATGTCCAGGGGTAAATTTTTAAAAGCCAATGAGGAAGCAACGCAAATGTTCATCAGTGGATGAATGGATAACAAAATGTGGTGTCTCCGTACGCTGGAATACTAAAAACCTGTCATTCCGTGCAGCCACCTTTATTCATTACTTTAGCTAGATCTTCTGGATAGCTTGCTGCAGCTTCTTCAGTTAGCACTGGCTGCTTCACCTTGCACTTTTGTTATGGACTCGGCTTCTTTCCTTAAACCCATGAACCAACCTTTGCTAGATTCAAACTTCTCTTCTGCAGGTTCGTCACCTCTCCCAGCCTTCACAGAACTGTAGAGTTAGGGCCTTGCTCGGGGTTGGCTTAAGGGAATGTTGTGGCTAGTTTGAGTTTCCATCCAAACTATTAAAACTCTCTCCGTATCAGCAATAAGGATGTTTCACTTTGGCATCATTCGTGTGCTCGCTGGAGCCGCGCTTTTCATTTCCTTCAAGAACTTTCCTTTGCATTCACACCATGATCATCTGTTTGGTACCAGAGGCCTAGCGTTTGGCCTGTCTTGGCTTTTGGCGTGCCTTCTGCACCAAGCTCAATCATTTCTAGCTTTTGATTTAAAGTGAGAGACGTGTGACTCGTCTTTTACTCGAATACTTCGAGGCCATTGTAAGGTTATAATTCGCCTAATTTCAACATTGTTATGTCTTGGGGAACAGGGACGGCGCAGGAGAGGAAGAGAGACAGGGGCACAGCCTGTTGGTGGGGCAGCGGGAATACGTACATTTATTGATTAAGTCTTTATGGGCCCGGTTCATGGTGCCTCAAAAGAAGATCACCGTAGCAATGATAATAATAATGACAAAGCTTGAAATATTGTGAGGATTAACAAAATGTAACACAGAGACATGAAGTGAGCACATGCTGTTGGAAAAAATGACTTGACGCAGGGTTGCCACAAACTTTCAGTTTGTAAAAAATGCAATAAAATAAGGTATGCCTGTATGTAGTAAACTTTCACACTCTGTATAGAACCATTATTTTTCACCACTTCAAGTGAAATACAGAAAACACAGTCACCGTTAGGTGGCTTTACCCTCTCTCATTTATATTGTAGCCACCTCATGCGTTACGTCTATATACACTGAAGACATCATCTGACAATATTAGCATCTTTGTTTTCAACCATCAAACATATTTTAAAAATTCAAAGGGAGAACAGTCTATTATATTTACACAGGCATTTATCCTTTGTCACCCTTCCTTCATTCTTGATGTTGTAAGTGTCCTTCTGGTGTCATTTCCCTTCTACCAGAAGCACTTCCTTTAGCAAGGTAAAAGGGCAGGTTATTGGCAATGAGTTCTTAGTTTCCCTTCACATGAGTGTTTCTTGTAACAACTCCATTCTTGAAGGATCTTTTCAATAAATACAGAATTGTGGGCTGACAGTTCTTTTCCTTCAGCACTTTAAAAATATTGTTCCAATGGAATACTACTCAGCCATAAAAAATGATAAAATAATGCCATTTACAGCAACAAGGATGGCCCTGGAGAGTGACATTCTAAGTGAAGTAAGCCAGAAAGAGAAAGAAAAATACCATATGAGATCATATGTGGAATTAAAAAAAAAGACAAATGAATTTACATATAAAACAGAAATAGACTCACAGACATAGAAAACAGACTTGCCAGAGGGGATGGGGGTGGGAAGGGATAAACTGGGAGTGCAAGATTTGCAGATACTAATTGGTATATATAAAATAGATAAACAGGTTTATACTGTATAGAACAGGAAAATACATTCAATATCTTGTAGTAGCTCATGGTGAGAAAGAATATGAAAATGAATGTATGTATGTTCACGTACGACTGAAGCATTGTGCTGCACACCAGAAACTGACACAACATGGCAAACTGACTATTCCTCAATAAAAAAAAAATTGCTGTTCCAATCACTTCTGACCTCTATGGTTTCTAATGAGAAATTCAGTCATTTGACTCATTCTTCCCCTGTAAGTACAGCATCATTTCTCTCGGCTGATTTGAGATCTTTTTCCTTTGTGTTTAATTTTCAATGGACTGATTATTATGTGTCTGGGTATAAATTTATTTGTGCTTTATTCTGTTCTGGGGTTCTTGAACACGTGGATTTGTGTCTTTGACTAAATTTCAGCCATGATTTCTTCAAATATTTTTTGTGCATTGCACTTTTCCTCCTGCCTTCCTGGGACCCTGTTGACATAAACGCTAGACCTTTTGCGGCTGTTCCTCAGGTGCCTGCAGCTCTTTCAGCTCCCCCTGCTGTTCAGGCTGGGTAATTGCTCTGTTGTACGTGTATCATCCTAGAACCCGAATGGCGGTGCTTAAAATTAGTAGATGTTTTAGTCTTTCTTAAAATTAATAAATGTTCGTTTTCATTATGTTAATTTTTGATGGTCATGTTTTATTTATGGCAAGTGATACTGGTGATATAGGCAGGATTGTAAAATTTCATAACAGAATATTTCCACTTTAAGAAATGAATTGACTTTATTGAAAATAGTGAGCAGAACTACACCAGGCGGATCTGCTTCTTTGCTGTGCCCCAAACATGCCATCCACACTCGGGCCTCTGCTAAGTTTTCAACTGTTTCCTCCATGTTAGGAGACCCCTCTTCTGTTCCTCTTGAAGGCCCAGCTGCAGTGGCCACTCCTGGAAGAAGCCTTCAAAAATGCAGTAGACGGGGCGCTGGGGCCAACACATCTGGAGGCGCCACTAGCGGAACTGAGCAAAGAAAGGGTCCTCTGAGCGGCGGGGGTTATAGAGACAGACCTGGGAAGCGCTGGTCGCTGGGAAAGGGGGCATGAGTGGCAGACGATCGTGAGCTGAGTGAGTGCCGGCTCCTCCCTGAGCCTCAGTTTCCCCCCATGCACAATGGGGATGCTAAACCCGCATAGGCATGGAGAGGCTGTGAGTGACGGTGCCCAGCACAGCGCCGGGACTCGGTCAGAACCCTCACCGGCTACATCCTATGATGACATACCTCTAAAGTCCTTCTCATGGCCCATGAGGGGGTCCCGCCCACTGGGCTCCCAGCCCATCTCTTCGACCTCGTCCCTGATTCTCCCCTTGCACACACTGCTCTGTGCTTCCTGTTCCCTAACTAGGAACACCCTCCTCCAGGCTGCCACCAGGCTGCCCCCCTCTTATCGCCCATCAGAGCCTTCCCTGACCACGGGTCCACGTGCCACTCGCTGCCCGGTCACTCTCCACCCTGGGCCTCGTTTCGTGTTCTGGTGGCATGAAGTTATCATGTGTCTGATTTACTAGTGTGTCTCTTGTTCCCCCCGGGGCCGCAAGCCCCTCAGGGGCACGGCTTTGTCCGTCCTGCTCATGGCTGCACCCCCAGCCTGGCGGACACTCGCTACGTGAGTGAGTGAATAAATGAATGAGTAACAGTCACTAGGAGGTGACGCCGCAGCACCAAAGAGGGGCAGGGAAAGCGCTCAGTGGCGCCTGGCAGCGGCCGAGGCTGACAGGGGAGCCCACGCTGCTCCTCGGGGCTGGCCAGCCAGGCGACAGCTGCCGGGGAGAAGTGTGGCCTGTTTTGTGAGGGGGCAACAAGCATCTTATTTACCACAGAGAATGAATGTCAGACTCTGTGTGAATAACACATGTGCCACTGAGATGTGTGAACTGAGGACCCAGGAATGAAAGCGCTAACTGTTCCTCAGCTGAGATTCTTGTCACTCCCCCAGCCCCCTGCTGAGAGGCACAGCCCTGCCTGCCCTGCCCAGGCCCAGCCACTTTGTCCCCCTCAGGGCCACCACCCCTGATCAGGCTCACCACCCTCCTGTGACCGACCAGAGTCAGCTGTCCCCAGGTTCCTCTCCTGTTGAACCTTCTGACGGCTGCTGTGGCTCCAGCCCTCAGCTGAGCCTTTCTCTGTGCTGCTCCCAAAGGAGCTGCCCTGGCAGCCAGGTCGTGTCTTTCCTGCTCCCTCGTCCTCAGCGCCAAGTCCCAGGTGTGGGAGCTGCCCCAAGGCTGGGCCCCCTGCTCTCGGCCCCCGCCTCACCTCATGATGTGTGTGTCATGGGTGGCGTCAGGATGACCTCTCTGTGGCCCCCACCCAGCGAGAGCCTGGAGGGAAGGGGCTCTCATAAGCAATGCAGAACCCTCCAGATTGGGGCCCTCGAGTCCCAGAGAGCTGGGGACAGCCGGGTCAGAGGGCCACCGGTTCCAGGTACAGGGACCACACTGTGAGGCATGGGCCATGGCCTCCCATCTTAAGCACCCTGGGGCCAGGCCCCAGCCCAGGAGTGGGATCCCCACCCCTTTAACCTCCTCAGGGAGGGGGCACCCAGTGGGCAACAGGGGAGGACCACCATTCTCAGCTCAGGTTTCGTGGCTTCTGAGCTGCAGGGGCCTGGGACTTCCAGCTTCCACGGCTGAGCCCTGGAGGCAGGCCTCAGGTGGATTTGGAAGAAGGTGTGAGCCACCTGGGGGGGTCACAGAGCCCGGGGCCTGCTCACCCAGAGGGGGCAGGGCAGGGGGCGCCTCATATTCAGACACTGCAGACTGGAAGGAGGGGCAGTCAACCAGGACCATGGTCCCCGCACCGCCCCCTCGTCCCCCATCCACGAGGACCACGGGCCCCGCCCCGCCCCCACCCCCCCACGCCCCAGAGTCGAGCACCCAGCACCCCAGCAAGCCCAGAGCCTGCCTCTGTGCTGAGGGGTTTGTTTCCAGTCATTCAGTCACCAACAGCACTGGGAGCGTCTGGTCCACCGTGCTCGGCACCCACTGCCCTGTCTCCCCGCTGCGGGTCAGCCTGGCCACCCGCACACCTGCAGGAACGCAGCCCATGTCTCCCTGTAATTTGAGGCAAAAATAGCCAATCCCATCTCCAAGTGTCTGCATGAGTCACCCACACCTCCTGACAAACACCTCTCAGGCGCTTTCAAGGACGGGAAACAGCTGGCAAAAATAAACGCTTTGTTTTTTCCTCCCTGCGGCTTCTGGGATTCGTTTCAGAGTGATCAGACTGTGAGGCGTGGGGATGTGCTCCGTCGGGGTGGGGCAGGGCAGGGAGGGGGTTCTTCTCCACGCCTGGCAGTGGGACAGCCCCCCTCCCCTGTGTGAGCCTCAGTTTCCACACCTATAAAGTGGGCTCATAATAGCCACCCTCCCCTCCCCTAAGGTGCATCCACTGGGGTCAGGAGAAGAGTCCGTGCTCCATCGGTGTGGTTCTGCCCACTCGGTGATGAGAGGCACGCAAGCTCCTGTCATGCCCAGATGGCCGGGTGGTCACCCCGGCCTCCTCCCCAGCCTCCTTCAGACAGGAGCTGCCCCCTGGCCTGGGCTGCCCGGCCCTCCACTGCCCCTTGTGTCACCCGGGCCCCTCTCTGAGCCCAGACCTCAGGGCCTGGACAAGGGCACCTAATGTTGTCCAGATCAGGGCCCAGGAACCACAGGGTGGCTAAGGAGGCGGCGCCCGGAGGTGCAGGGATCCCTAGCAGTCAGGACAGAGTCCGTGGGGTGTGTGTGCAGCTCCCAGATGCTGCTGCCCCCAACTCCTCCCACCAAGGCCAGCCAGGGCCTCCCTGCTCCGGCCTGAAAGAGCTGGACCCACCTGCTGCCTTCCCCGGAATCCCTGCCGGGCCTCAGCCCGGAGCTGGGGCTGCAGCCCACCTGGCTGTCCTCCCCACGTGTGCAGCCTCCCGCCCTGAGCCCTCCCCTGCCCACCACCCTCCCACTCCTGCTCCACGCCCTCGCGCTTGCCATACCCTCCTCCTCCTGGATGACAGAGGCTGAACTTCAGCCCACTGTCCTGTCCTCCAGGGAGCCGGCCTCAGTCCCCCTGGCCGGCCAGAGCACCCTTTCTGGGCTCCCATGCCTTTTGCACAGCCTTCGGGGCACGTGTGTCCCCGGGCAGGGCCTGCGGTCCGTCTGGCTCGCTCGCCTACTTGCTCATAGCCAGGGAGGGTCTGGTTCACCCCTCTGTCCCCAGCACTGGTCCTGGTGGGCACCTGCCCAATGGTCTCTCCAGATGAGTCACCTGAGGTTGACAAGCAGCAGCCCAGGTGTCCTGCCCTTTTAAATGGGGAATCTGCTGACCGGATTTACACAAGAGCTTTCACAAGAACCAGCATTTCTGCCTTTCCTCAAGAGCTCAGAATTGCTGGTTCCCACCTGCTACCTGTCCCTCCACCCGGGGATGCCGCCACCGCACTGTCCCCATCACCTGCCCACCCTTGCTCTGCCTGGGTCTGATGACATCCTCTGTGGCCGCCTGGTGTTAGGGCACCTCAGGGGACCCTGGGCAGGGGTCCTGGCATCCTTGGACACACCGGAGGCCAGACCGTCACGCTGACCACAGCTGTGGGGGCCACATGCATGGACATCACTCCTTGGGGCCATTTCCTTCTAGCTAGAGATGTCTGTCAAGGGTCTGGAAAATCTTAATGGACAGAGAAATAATTTCACTTCTCCCCTGAATTTGGAAATCTGGGGGAAGGAGTGAAAACACGTGGGGTGGTCCCAGAGAGCCGGGCAGCTGGGTGACCAGATGGGGCTGCAGCCTCCCCGCCCCACCCCCACGGACAGCGGGAACTGGAGAAGCCGCGCGGCCCAAGTAGGGCCTGGGTGACACCCAGCAGGGCCACTTAGCTGAAAATAACTCTGAGAAGCGAGAAGCTGCTTTTAAATACTTCTCATTCTTGCTATAAGAGTAGGATCTCACAGCTGAACTTTAACAAATTCGTCATCGTCTTTTCTGGGAAGGACGAGGGAAGATGAAGTCATCAGTGTTGTAATAAAACAAAGAAACACACTGTTTTTCTCTGGCTTCGCTCAGGAACGTGGAGCAGATGGAGAAAAGGCCCTTGTCGGAGGGGCCGGGAGGTGCGTGCGTGCGTGCGTCTGGGTCTCGCAGCCGATGGCTCCACTCGTGACCCTGGGGCTCGTCCCTGGCCAGCACCGTGCGGCGTGTGCGCAGACATGACGGGGAATCTGCTTCCTTCCAGACTTGCTGAAAAGCAGCTTGGCTGTCATCTGCACTTCACAGAAGGGGCAACTGAGGCTCAGAGAGAGGGCCTGACCTGTGCTGGGTCACCCAGCTGGATCATGGGGGGACAGGATGGCCCCCAACTCTTCCAAGGACTCAGACGGACGTTTGGGCTTTACTGACTTTGAAGTGGGTCTGGGTAGCCCACACTTGGGGCTGACCTGACTTGGGAGGGTCTCCACGCAGACCCCAGGCAGCCCGCTTGGGGAAAGGCCCAGGCTGGAGGCCGGGCTCCACAGAGCGCAGGTGCCAGAGGCTGCCCCGGGGCACAGCGTCGACCCCGGGAGCCGGGGCAGAGCAGGGCCTCCCCAGCCACCGTCCTGAAAGATGGTCACGGAGGCGATGGTGTTAGAACCCTGTGTAAGAGGCCACTTGGCCCCTTCTGCAGAAGCCAGTGAGCTACTCAGGCTGAGACCTCCCACCACTGGAGGGAGGGCCATCCTGGTCAGATGCGGGCACTGGACACCAGTCCCTGCCCTCAGCACCCAGAGGAGGCTGGTAGTCACCAGAGTCACTCCTGGAAAACGCAGGTGTCTGCGTCCCGCCCCAGCTCGTGGACAGCCCAGGTGGTTCCGATGCTCAGCCAACCAGATCCTTCACCCAGAGGAGTCTCAGATTTGGGGACTCACAGACTACCATCCACCTGGGGCCCTTAGGCAAGTCTTGTCCCTTGCAGACCTTCCTACTAAAATGGACACGGTGCAACGCCTCACTTGCAGGCAGGAGGGTATGCCATCATGCACCAGACTCACAGCCCAAACGTGGTTCACACACCCGAATATTAAGAAAGCACAACAATGCCCTGGCAAAAAGGGGGAAAAAGGGGACAGCCAGTTTTCCCTCCAACAGATGCATCAGACTGTCTGGCAGTAGCAGCAGTGATGGGGGAGGCAGTAGGAGGGATCAGAGTGACAGTAGGGGCCCCAGGTCACCGCCCTGCCCCCGCGTGGACTCCTCACTCAGCCCCTGCTCCATCCACGCCGCTGTTCTCAGCCTCCTCATTTCAATGAGGCGACCGTGGTTGAGTGACTCGCCCCTGCAGTGCAGGGAGCTGGGGGAGCCACGCCATGACCTGGGGTGTGACCCAGAGCCCAGCTCACCCACCTCCTCCACTCTGGGCCTGGGCCACACAGGTCAGCGCGTGGACTCCCCAAGGGGGGCTGGAGGAACGAGGATACCCACTGGGAGAGGTCTTCGCAGGGCTGGGGACACCTATATAGGCCAGGTGCTGGCAGGGTGACATGGTTGGGGCTCTCCCGGGCACACCTGCCCCAGGCAGCCCCTTGAGTCCCCTAAGAGCCTGTCTCTGGCTCAGGACCTTCAGGACACAAAACCCTTCCTTTCAGCGTTCACTGAACAACACGCTCTAAGGTCACTTTCATGATGTTTCCAGGCCTGACCACTCTCTGCACAGCTAGTCACTTAATTACGTTCTTCATATGAATTCACATTTTAAAATTAACATCTTCCTTACCAATAATATCTGTGAACTCATGGGTCTAATGTGCTGGCCACGTGCTTTTTAAAATGCCTTGAAATAAACATGTCAACACATAACAGTGACTGAACGGCGGGCAAGCTCTGTTGAATTCAGTCCTCAGCCCAGCCTGAAGACACAGTGTTGCTGGCCCCTGAGGACAAAGGCTGTTGGGTGAGGTAAACTATAGGGCCTCCAGCCCTGGGGTCCCTTAAGTGAACCAACCTGCCTCTTCAACATGCCTGAGACCTGCAGGGACCTCTGTCTCTGAGCCTCGGCTGGTCACACTCTCCAGCAGCAGGGGGCCCACGAGATGGAGGCCGCAGAGGGCACCCCCTCCCCTCGGCACCCCCTCCCCTCGGCACCCCCACCCTGCGGGCTCCAGTCCACGGAGGGCCGAGGGGCACCGAATGGTCAGCCATGCTGACTGCCTGCTTAATCGTGCAAAGACCTGGCTTGAGCGGCTGTCAATCCTGTCATCAGGACAACGACATCCACGCTCTGTCCGGGCTGTCAGGCCAGCCCAGGCGCCACCTATCACCCTCCGGGCCCTGCCAGGATGCGCGGGGAGGCATCACGGCTTGTGCCAACGGGCCCTGCTGCTCAGGTGACAGGGGCCTGGCTTTCTGGGACTAATACTTGTCCTCAATAGAGATCCAGCCACACAGACACTCTGAGCATTGCCACTCCAGCAATGGCAGCTGGTAGGGCCCCCTGCCTGTGTCTCCTCCAGCCCTAAACCGTCAGCCTGGCCTCCTGGAGGAGGGGGCTACAGACAAGACGGGCTTCCAGGGATGGCGACTTTGCCAGCACGTGGGGGACCAGGATGCGGGGCGAGACCCCCAGAGGGAGAAGGAGTGGCTGGGTGAGGGGCAGTGAGCTTGGCCTACGGGCCATGGAGTGACTGCAGCTACTTCCAGAAATACCCACTCGTAGGGGAGGATGTCTCTGGGGTCGTCTGTGCATCAGACCCCAGGCTCAGCGGCCTGACCCTCTCCCCCTCTAGGCCTGCCTCCCACCCGGTGGGTCTGGGGCCTCAGTAGCCTATTTCAAGCTGAGTTCAGTGAGTGCGGGTGCTCTGCCCACCCAGCAGTGTCTCCAAGGAAGCAGGCTGTTAACCGGCTCCAGTTTGAGCCTCCTCTCAGTTCCAGCAGCCCCCGCACACGCCCTCAGAGGAGTGTCTGCACAATCCGCCCGGCCAGGCTGCAGCGGCACGTGGACCGGGGAGCCGGGAGCGGTGAGTGAGAGGGAGGCCCAGGCTTGCCTCCAGGGCCCACACCCAGACCTGGCCCTGCTGCGGCTGCCCAAGCTCGCGGGCCTCCGCGGCTTCTGCCTGCCCCGCGTCTGTCCCTCCTTCTGCCAACAGCATCCATTCCATACGCCATCTCTTGCCTGCGGTGTGAGGGCACATGGCCCGAGTGGCCACCTGGGGCAGGAACTGCCTTGGCCTAGATTACTTTGGGGATGGACATGCAGTTCTGGCCCGGCCCCTCAGTGCACTCCACCCCCAGGCTTCGGGATAGATTCATGGGTAGGCATGTCCCTTGGGGGGTGTGCACCAGACAATTCTTGGGACACTTCTTTGGCCTGGCTGCTGCCTTCAGACACTGAGACTTGCAAGGTCGCCTCTTCTAAAACCAGCACTCCCACCACTGCTCTTTGAGTTCCAAGACCCAAACAATCAGAAGACAAACTGCCACTCGGCGGCTCAGACTGGCACGCACGCTGCACTGGCACAGCACTTCACAGTTTTCCCTTCACAGATGTCATCTCTCCTGGGTCCTTGGTCCCTGCCTATGTGCTCAGGAGCTAATAAGCCCCCACCCCAGGCTGGCCACCAGGAGGCAGCCTAGAACCCGGCTTCTGCCCGAGGGACGGCCAAGTCCACTCCTACATGCAGGGCCCCTGGGGAGGGTATCAGCTTCCCTTCCAGCCTTAGCTATTGTTGCTGGTTTGTGTTTTAACTTTGTAGTGAGGTATAGCATACATCCTGAAATGCACACACATTTCAAGTGTGCAGCTAGGTAAGTCCTCCCAAAGTGAACACACTTGCACAACTGGCACCCAGGTGTAGAAACAGCACATTTCCAGCTCCTCCAAAGTCCAGCCTGGGCTCCTTTCCACTCACTGACCTTCAATTCCAACTGGAAAGAAAAATGAAGAGGGAGCACCACGTAGGAAACCATCACTGGTAAAGACAAAGCCTGGGACGTGCAGCTTCCAGAGGGGTCTGCACACTGAACGCAGGAGAGAGAAGGCGAGGGGGGGCCCCAGTGCCCTGCCCGTGTGCCATGGTGGGCAGCACGCCCGGCGTGGGGCTGCCCTGCCCCCCTCCCATCGCCGGGGGTCGGGAGGCCTGCTCAGCCTCAGTCCCACCCCGGATCTACACAAAAGAAGCGAGAACACGGTAACTACATGGGTAAACAGAAAGACTTTCTTTCTTTTCATTTAAATAGCAATAGTAATTGTTCAAAGCAAAAATAGTGTGGTGTGGGGGTGTATAAATCTGTGGAAGTAAAGTGCATGACAACGGCACTGTGATGGGTTGAATAGTTTCCTACCAAAAAGATATGAACTTCTAACCCCCAGTGTCTCCAAATATAACATTATTTGGAAATAGGGTCACTGGCAGATCAAATTAGCTAAGATGAGGTCATTGTAGAACAGAATGGGCCCCTAATCTAATATGACTGGTGTCCTTATACGAAGATGGCCATTTTTGAAGACACAGACACACTGGGAGGACATCATGTGACAATGAAGGTTAAGATCAGAACCAAAGACTGTCAAAGATTTCTGACAAACGACCAGAAGCTAGGAGGAGGCACGGAAGGATTCTCCTATTGGTTTCTGAGAAAGCGTGGCCCTATTTTGGACTTCTACCCTACGAGTGAATAAATTTCTGTTTTTAAGCCAACCCAGTCTCTGGTCCTTTGTTACACAGGCCTCAGTAACAAATACAAGCATAAAGGCTGAGAAAGGAGAGCGGAAGCACCCTGCTGTGAGGCCCTACATGCGCAGCAGCATAGCATCACTTGAAGGTAGACTGTGCTAAGTTAAAGATGTGGTGGGAAGAATTCTAAGATTGCCCCTCAAGTTCCCACCTCCTGGTGTACATGCTCGTACAATCCCCTCTCCTTCAGTGTGAGTTAGACCCACGAATATGATGAGTGGCACTCCTGTGATTAGGTTATGTTGTATGGCAAAGGGGAAGGGAGTTTTACAAATTTAATTAAGGACCTTAATCAGTTGGCTTTGAGCTAAGCAAGATTATCCTGGGTGAGCCTGACCTAATCAGGTGAGCTCTTTAAAAGAAGGTCTAGAGGTCACTCACATCAGAAGCTCTCCTGATGTCCCTGAAAAAGTAAGCTGCTGTGAGTTCTACAGCTGCAAGGAAATGAATTCTGCCCCCATCTACATGAGCCTGGAAGGGGAGCCTAAGCCTCAGACGAGATGTCAACCCCAGACTCATGAGACTCAGGAGAGAATCTAGCTAAGCTGTCCCTAAAACCCGACCCATGGAGACTCTAAAATAATAAGTGTGTATTATTTTATGCTACCAAGATTGTTTTAATATTTTAGGCAGCAACAACAAAAATAATACAGTGTATATTATGACACCTAAATCAAGCCCTAAAATATAACACAGGGACAAAGCTAATAAATCAACAAAGGGGATAAACTAGGATCATTAAAAATACACAATTAACCTGAAAGAAGTCAGAAAAAGAAGGTAAAAGGATCAAAGAACATATAAAACAAATAAAAAATAAAGAGCAAGACAGTAGATTTAAATCCAACAATATCAATAACCACCTGAAGTGTAAATGATCTAAACAATCCAATAAAAAGGCAGAGATTTTCAGACTGGATAAGAAAGCTAGAACCACACAGAACCCTCTCTTTAAATATAAAGACACAAACAGAGGAATAGTAAAAAGATGAGAAAAGGAAAGAAAGTTGGCATGTCTACATTATTCTCAGACAGAGTAGATAAAGAGGGCCACTTCATAGTGACAAAGGGGTCAATTTATCAAGAGGACAAAACCATCCTAAACATGTCCTCATCTAGACACAACATTGTAAAATGATGATAAATCAATAAAAAATGTTAAAAAAAAGAAATGTCCTCATCTAATAACAGAGTATCAAAATACAGGAAGCAAGAACAGATAGAACTGTGAGAAGAAGCAAACCCACAACTGTAGCTTAGATTGTAATACCTTCTACTCAGTAATGGGCAGAAAAAGGAGACAGAAAATCAGGAACCCTTAAACATCACCAAGTAACTTAAACTGATTGATGTTGATAAAACCCTTCACACAATAACATCAGAATACACATTCATTTCAAATGCACATTCAACAAGATAGACCATATTCTAGGCCATAAAACAAGTCATAGTAAATTTAAAAGGACTCAAGTCACAGAAAGTATGTTCTTTGACCACAAAGGAATTAAATTAGATATAATTAACAAAGATATCTGGAACCCCCTCAAATACTTGGGAACTAAACAATACACTTCTAAATAACTCATGGATGAAACAAATTATAAAGGAAATAAAACATATTATGATCAGAATAAAAAAATACAACATATCAAAATATGTGGGATGCAGCTAAAGTAACACTTAGAGGAAACTTTATAGCAGTAAATGTCTATATTAGAAAAAAGTAGATCTCAAACCATGTACTCACGTTGATGACCTCAGCTTCTAATTTAAGAAACTAGAATAAAAAGAGCAAATGAAACCCAAAGTAAGCAGAAGAAATGATCATATACAGAGCATAAATCAACAAGGTAAACAGCAGAAGAACAATAGAGAAAAACAATGAAACAAAAAAGTGTTCTCTGAGAAGATAAAAAAAAAATTCAATAAACTTCTAGTCACACTAGTCAGGAAAAAAGAGACACCACAGAACTAACCAGTATCACCAATGAGAGGGGTGACATTAATGCAAGTTCTAAAGACATCAAAAGGATAACGGACAACTTTACACCAACCGACGATTTAGATAACATGGGAAAGTTTCTCAAAAGATACAAATTGAAGAATCACAAAAGAATAGGTAACGTGAATAGCCCAATATCTGTCAAAGAAAATGAAGTCAAAGCCCTTTCCATCAGGAATAAGAAAAGGATGTCTTGCTTTCACCACTGCTATTCAGTATTGTATTGGAAATTCTAACGAGAGCAATGAGACAAGAAAAAGAAACAAAAGCCAGAGGCACTGAATTTAAAGGAAATGGGGGGAAGGTATAGCTCAGTGGTAGAGTGTGCGCCTAGCGTGCACGAGGTCCTGGGTTCAACCCCCAGTGCCTTCACTTAAAAAAAAAAAGGAAATAGCAGAACTATCTTTATTCAGAAATGACATGATCCCACACGCGCAAAGTCCCAAACAACCCAAAAAAACTACTAGAGCTAATAAACAAATTCAGTAACGTTGCAAAAATACAAGTTTAAGACACAAAAATCAGTTGTGTTTCTATGTAGCAGCAATTAGCAATCTGAAAAGTAAATTAAGAAAACAATACTTATTATAGCATCCAAAAGAGGAAAATACCTGAGAATAAATTTAATCAAGAAGGTGAAAGACTTGTATATTGAAAACTATAAAATAATGTTGAAAATGTAAGAAAACCTAAATAAAAGGAAAGACATACTACTGTAAAAGCAGCCATACTGCTCAAAGTGATTTATACAGTGTAATCCCTACCAAGATTCCAATGACCACTTTTTTGCAGAGATCCAAAACCCATCCTAAAATTCATCAGATACTGTGAGAACAGAGTTGGAGTACTCAAAATTCCTGTTTTTAAGACTTACTATAAAGCTACAGTAATCAAAACAGTGCAGTACAGGCATAAGGATGGACACACAGAGCAATGAAATAGCATCAAGAGTCAGAAATAAGCCCATACATTGACGGCTAGCTGAGTTTTGAAGAGTGCCAAAATCATTCAATGGGGAAAAAGTCTCTTCAACAAATGGTGCTGGGACGAGTGGATATTCATATGCAGAAGAATGAAGTTGGACCTTACCTCACAACATATACAAAAATTAACTCAAATTGGATTAGAGACCTATATATGAGTTAAAATTATAAAACTCATAGAAGAAAATATAGAGGGAAAACTCCATGACATTGGATTAGGCAATAGATTTGTAGATATGACATCAAAAGTGTAAGCAACGAGGAAGAAATGGATAAATTGGAGTTCACCAAAATTAAAAACTTGTGTGCACCAAAGGGCATTATAGAGACTATGAAAAAGACAAATTAAAGAATGGCAGAAAAGATTTGCAAACCATATATCTGATATGGGTCTAGTATCCTTGAATATGTAAAGAACTCCTACAACCCAACAACAAAAAGACAAACAACACAATTAAAAAAAACAAACAGACAAAAGGCTTGAATAGACATTTCCCCAAGGACAGTATACAAACGGCCAACAAGCACACGAAAAAATGCTAAGCATCATTAGTCATTAGGGAAATACAAATCAAAACCATGATGAGATACCACTTCACATCCACAAGGATGTCCATAATCAACAAAGTGGAAAGTAGTAAGTGTTGGTAAGGATGTGAAGAAACTGGAACCCTTCTTCACTGCTAGTGGGGATGTAAAATAGTCAGCTGCTGTGCAAAAGAGTTTGGTGCTTCCTCAAAAAGTTAACCAAATACTTGTACATGAATGATCACAGAAGAACTATTCACAATAGCCAAAAGGTAGAAACCATCTAATAGTCCATCAACAGATGAATGGATAAACAGTGTGGTATGTACATACAATGGAATATTAGTCAGCCACAAAAAGTGATGACGGACTGATACATGCCACAATGTGGATGAACCCCAAAAATGTTAAGTGAAAGAAGCAAGACACAAAAGGTCACATACTGTATGATTCCATTTCTATGAAATATCCAGAATAGGTACACCCATAGAGCTGGACACAGATTAGTGTTGCCAGGGGCTGAGGGGAGGGCAGAATGGGGAGCAGCTGCTTAATGGGTATGGGTGTTTATTTTGCAGTGATAAAAGTGTTTGGAAACTACACAGAGGCTGTGGTTACACCACCTTTGTAATTTACCATATTAACAGACTGAAAAAGAAAAACCATATGATCAACTCAAGGATGCCAAAAAGCATTTGACAAAATCCAAAATCAATCCCTGATAAAAAACTCCCAGCCATCCAGGAACAGGAAGGAAGTTCCCCAACTTGATAAAGGGCATTTATGAGAAACCTACAGCTCATATCATACCTAATGGTGGAAAATTGAATGCGTTCCCCCTAAGATCAGGAGGAAGGCAAGGAGGTCCACTCTCATTATTTCTATTCAACATTGTACTGGAGGTTTCACTGGTATAATGAGGTAAGATAAAGAAATGAAAGGCATCCAGATTGAAAAGGAAGAAATAAGACTGTCTTTATTTGCAAATGATGTGACCACCTATGCTGAAATTCCTTTGGAATCTGTAATAAGAGCACTGTAACTGATACATGAGTTTGGCAAGGATGCTGTATACAAGATTGACATACAAATATCAATTGTATTTCTATTTACAAGCAACAAGATATTAGAAATTAAAATTTTTAAATATGACTTACAATAGATTAAAAAAACCACTGAAGGCTAAATTTGAGAAAAGATGTGCAGAAGATCATGAGAGAGTGGGGTGCTGAAATCAAGACAGACCAAGCGATCAAAGAAATACAATAGAGAGTCCAGAAATAGAGCCACAGTTTATGGTCAATTGATTGTTTAAGAAAATGCAAATGCAATTCAGTTGAGAAAGATGGTCATTTCAACAAATAGTGTAGAAACAATTGGTTATCTGATGCAAAAAAAATTGATATTGATCCATTCTTCCCACCATAGACAAAAATTAACTCAAAATGGATCACAGATTAAGACCTATACCTATAAAGTTTCTAGAGGAAAACATGGAAGAAAAATCTTTGTAACCTTGGGTTAGATAAAAATTCCTTAAACACCCAAACATAAATGAAAAGAAAAAACTGATAAAGGAGACTTCACCAAAATTAAAAATTTCTGCTCTTCAAAAGATACTTCGAAAAGAATAAATGGCAGTCACATAAGGAAGGGAAAATTTATAAGTCATTTACTGATAAAGAACTTGTAACCAGGATATATGTACGGAGATCTCAAAAGGCAATAAGAAAACAAGCCTGATTTTCGATGTGCAAAATATTTGAACAGATATTTCCTCAGAGGCGATACACAGATGGCAAACAGGCATAAGAAAAGACGTCCAAGTAACCAGCCATTAGGGAGATGAAAATTGAAACCACAATAAGATCCTATTAGAACAGCTAAAATGAAAAAGACCGACAATACCAAACGTAGCAAGGAAGCAGATCAACTGGAACTTCCATACACTGCTAAGGGGTTCAACCACAATGGAAAAGAATGTGGCAGTTTCTTAAAAGTTAAACAGGAACTTCCCATATCACCTAGCCATCCCATTCCCGTGTATTTATCCAAGAAAAACGAAAGCATATAGTCACACAAAGGTGTGCTTGTAAATGTTCACAGGAGCTTGCTTTATAACAGTCCCAAATCATAAACAGCCTAAATGTCCATCAGCAGGTGCAACAGATACATGTATGTGATTTTTATTGCTGCGTAACAAATACCATAAACTTAGAATACAATTACCCAAAACTTACACATAAATATATTACCTCCCGGTTTCTTTAGGTTGTGATTTTGGTTGGGCTGTCTGCTCAGAGATTCACCAGGCTGAAATCAGGGTGTCAGTAGGGGCTGCCATCTCATCTGGGCCTCAGATTCCTTTCCCAACCTCACTGCTTGTTGGTAGAATTCAGTTCCTTGCAGTTGCAGGACTGAGGCCCTCCGCTCTAAGAGGCCACCCACCTTCTGTACAGCATGGTTGTCTGCATCCTCATGGCCAAGAGGAGAGTCACTCTCAGGCTTTAAATCTGTCTGACTTCAGGAAGAATCCAGTCCTTCCTTCAGGGTCCACTCACCTGGTTAGGTCAGGCCCACCCAGAATAATCTCCCTTTTCATTAACTCAGTATCAACTGACCAGGGACCTTAATTGCACCTGCAAAATTCCTTCTGCCATATAATGTAACCTAATAACCTCAAATCTCATCACGTTCAGAGGTCCCTCCTACACTCAATGGGAAGGGGTGATCCAGCACATGTAACAAAAGAGTGGGAATCCTAGGGCCCATCTTAGAATGCTGCTGACCACATAAACAAACTGTGGCACATCCAACCAATGGGAACCCTGCACATCAATGAAAGGGGAGAAACTGTTGATACACACGACATGGATATACTTTCATTACGCCTAGTGAAGGTAACTAGGTAGAGACGTTTATTACTTTGTGGTGATGGTTTCATGAGTGTTTACATATATTTACACGTATCATGAGTGTTTACTGTATGTCAATTATACAGATGTTTAAAAAAAGATGTTTCTAAAACCTGATACTTGATAGTTATTGGAAAACATATTTTTCAACTCTAATTTTTATGAAACTGAAATACAGATTAGTTATTTATGATGAAACTTAATATTCCAACTGAGATGTGCTGTAAGCACAAATGCACACCCGAATCTTGGAGACAGTATGAACTAGCAACGGAAAACATCACTGGTAACTTGTACGTGGGTTACACATGGCTAACATTTGGGATAGGTTTGGTTACATAAAGTATATTATTGACCTTAATTTCACCTTTATTAATGTGGCCACAAGAAAATTTCAAAGTACTCACTCGTTTACCCCATGATGTTCCTACTGTGCAGATCACACGACTTGGCTAGGGAAGTACAGGGGACAGACAGACAAGAGCGCTGACACCAGAAGGAGACAAACAGCCAAATCCAGAACATGGGACATTCTACAGGACAGACGTCCCCGTTTCTCTAAGAACTCAATGCAATGAAGACCCCCCCCAAAAAAAATCCCTAAAAAAATAAACGCAGGGGGAAAAGGACTATTTATAGAATAAAAACGACTTAAGGGTTATAAAAACCAAATGCCATGTGAGAAACTAGCTAGGACCCTGATTTGAACCAATCAACTGTAAAAACACATTTCTGAAGTAACTGGGGCATCAAATTCTCAGATAAGATAAAGAAATTATTATTAATTTCATTAAGTGTGCCACTGGCATGGTGCTTATAAGTAAAATCCTTATCAGCCTCTAGATGCATATCATAGTCATGACAGGGGACATGACAGGGTGTCTCGGATTTGCTTTAACCACCTAAAGGTGTGGGAGTTCAGATAAAGGAAAAAGGACGGTGAGTTAATAGTGTGGGATCTGCGAGATGAGTACATGGTGGTTTGTGTTTATCCTATACTTTACATGATTAAGTTCTGGAAAATTTCCATGAGAAAAGGTTAAAAAAAGAAAAGTCTGTGACTTTCTCCCTGAAAGCCCCAAGGGGCCTGGGTGCCATGGGGCCTTGGGCTGCCCTCCCTGTCTGAGCAGGGGATGAAAATGGCACAGGAAGGAATGCGGGGCTCCCTCATTACGCTGAGTGGCAACACGACTGACCACATTTCATGTACGTACCGTGCACCTGTCAACAACTCTGCTCGTGAAATTGGTGACCGTGCAATCACCTTATTCTTCTTCTCATACTTGCTGTTTACAAAACGTAAGTACGTTTTCTCTGGCAAGCATTTCAGAACGGCAACATGCAGACACTTAAAGTCCTTTTCATCATCCAAAGTGCTAATACAATTTGGCTGCGTTTATGCAGAAACATCTGTTTTCAAACCGCAGGCCGCTGGGGACCTGCAATTCACATCTGGGGAGCAGCTGTCATACACACTGTCATCTCAGCCTGCTTAACCCTTTCCACAGCCTGCCCTGCACACGTTCACGCAACCACCAAGTGTTCAATGTTTTATTCTGAAGGGGCTTCTCAGAACAGCCGGTCGTCAGAACCCCGGAGCTGGGGAAGCCCCTCCCCGCGGACTGGTAGGGACTGCCAGGAAACGTGAGGAGACTGGAGGGTTCAACCATCTCACAGAAATATGTCACAAGTGGATCGCAGCTCCTGACCAAGGCTCCAGAGCCTGGGTGGTCCGATGGACGGACAGACAGATGGTCAAGCAGAGAGTGGAGGTCACACTCATAAAGGCCCAGGAGAGGGCAGGCCACACGGCTCGAGAATAGCCCAGACTGTAAACAAACATCGCAGATCACAAACTGCATGGACTGAGAGCCAGGGCCCGCGTTGGCTGGATTACCCCACAAAGTCGCCTTGTGTCCCCGAGCCTCTGTCTCCTCACCTGTAAAGCAGATGGAAGCTGCTGTGGGAATTACCTGAAGCCACAGGTGCACAGTTGCTGGCAATGAGCAGGTGCTTCAACCATCAAAGAGAGAGAAGTGGTCATTTTATTATAATTATTTAGCCAGACTCATGCGCTTTTGAAAGTTGTCCAGATTTAAAAACCAGAAAAGTGAACAATTTACTGACCAAATGAACTCTGCAGGGGCAAAATTTAGCTCATTCTGAGGCTGTGTCCTTCCAGCCCTTGGCGAGACCCCTGCGTGTAAAGCAGGAGTTCACCCATTAGAATGATCCCTGGCGCGGGGTGGAAAGGCCTCTGACTGACAACACCGAAGTCTGTGTTAGTTTTATTCAAAAATAATAAAACTGAGGTGCCCCCGCCCACGTTCATGGCCCTCTCACAGCTTAGTCCGTACACTCTTCCTGGCTGAGGCTGTGTGGTCTGACAGTTCAGGGAGCCCTTGGTGGCGGTGCCCGGGGAGTAACACCTTAAGGAAATCACAGAGACGACACGACTCGCACAAGAGGGCTCCTTTCTGCAGGGAGCTCCGTGGGGCAAAGGGGGGTCAGGCCCCCTCACACCGTCACTACCAGATGTGAGGGAGGGAGGCATGCTGGGTCCCCAGGAGGAAAACGGAACGAGCGCACAGCAGGCGCCTGCTCTGCACCAGACACCAGCCCCATTTGGTGTTTGAAACCCAGAGTGATTCCGGGAGTGTAAGAGCAGGCATGAAGTGAGGAAGCGGTGGGCTCAGACCCTGGCCTCTGGGACCCGGCCTTCTGCTGTCTCTGGTTCCCTGCAGAATGTTCAGGGGGCCTGCATGAAGAGAACCCCCTTGAAGTAGAGCCGGGCACACAGGGCCAGGCCCAAAGGCAAGGGAGTAGGAGGCAGCCCTCCGAGAGGGCACAGTGACACTGACAGGAGGGAGATCGGGAAAGATGCCTGAAGGGACGTAAGGGAAATTGAGGCCAGAGCCCAGCGCTTCCACGGGACACCCGGGAAAAGCCTTCAGCCCCCAGGGCCCAGCCTCTCCTCCCAGCACCCCTCCCCGCACGCTCCTGGAAGACGACTTGGCCTCCAGGAGGGCACAGGATGGCAGGTGGAGGGGGGTGGACTTCTCTTCCTAGAGACGCATCACAGTGTGTAATTTTAAAGCAATTTCAACCTCAAACCCTTAAGCTAAATCAAGTGTAAGGAAAGAGTCCAACAAGTCCAGATTATGGGGAAAAAAATCCTGTAGCGCCTTCAAAACATTAGGAAAGATGAACAAAAAATTTGGAAAAAATACACAAATCATCTGCTGCGGAGTAAAAGACTGTAGCAGACACAACAAACAAGTACAGTGTTTGATCACTGACTGGACCTTGGACGTAAGAGTAAGGCCCGAAGGACATCGCTGGGCAACTGCTGACAGCTGAGCATGGACTGTTTATGAGAAATATTTTGGTGTTAACGTTAAGTTTCTTGAGTGTGTTACCAGAGTAGAGGTTTTGTAGGAGGACATCCTTGTTCCAAGGAGATGCCGAGGCATTTGGGGAGAGGTTATGATTTCAGTAACTGACTCTCCCATGGTTCAAAAGTGATGAGCACTGAGATACAGCACAGGCTGCAAGCTGTTTCCAACGGACGGAGTCAGGTGAAGCTGGATTCACCATTCTTTATGAAGCTTTCCAAGTAAAAAGTCTGGGGACAGCTCCAGGTCCCCATCGATAACGGCAGGCACCTGGATCCAAACCTCTCCATTCAGATGATCCAGGAGAGCAAATGAACCAACCACATCCAGCCCAGAACGTGGCCAGGAGACAGGCTGCTGCCCGCCCGAAACTGATGTGAAGCAGACCCAGCCCGCAGAGCCCGCTTCAGAGCCCGCTGGTGCTGAGGGTCGGGCAGAGACTGGGTGGAAAGGAGGAGCAGGGAGCTGGGGCCAAGGACCTAGACGAAGTAACAGCAGAAGGAGGAAGTCCCACCCGCAGGGGAAAGTTCTGAGAGCAGGAGAGAGACCGGGTGGGTGGAAGCATGCGTACTGGGGAACTGAAAGGGGACAACGTGTGTGGGGCCAGAGGTGGCTGTCCTGGAAAGGCCCTGCTTCAGGGATGTGGCTCAGAAGTGGAGGTCCTTGGAGGCCTGGTGGTAAGTGGATAGGAGCAAGCAGCAAGGAAGGAAGTTCAAAGACCCACAGAAGCAAAGTGAGTGGTAAACACAGAAGATACATATCGCTCCCAAGTCCTAAAGACACCAAGTAAGGCGACTGCAACTTCTCTAAACCAGCAAAAGAGGGCACTCTTGAACTAAGAAACATGATGTTACCCAAACCCCAACTCCCACCTACATTCACTTATTTTTCTTTTGAGGGGGAGGTAATTGGGTTTATTTATTTGCTTATTTTCTTACTGGAGGTACTGGGGACTGAACCCAAGACCTAGTGCATGCTAGGCGTGCGCTCCACCACTGAGCTGTACCCTCCCCACTACATTCACTTATGACTACCAGTCCCAGCAAACCTAAAAAAGATATTTCTAAGTTCATAGAAGACAATAGACAATACTTATACGAAACCAATTTAAGGAACTGAGTCATTCTCTCCAAAAACTAATTTACATGGGAACAATGTAGCAACGCCCCCAACTTGAATTGCCCTCAGAAAACATTCAGATACTGAAAAAGAAAACAAACAAAACAAAAAACCTGAAGTATAAATCTGAAACCTCAGAGTAGAATGGACCAAAAAATAGGTAAACATGAGACTAGAGTTTCCCAAACTCAGGAAAGCAAGTCAAAGACAAAATCAACTCAGAAATGAACATTAAATTAAAAGCTCTCTTAGGGAGAGTAGATTTGACTGAAAATTTTATAATATGCATTGAGAAATTAATGAAAACAACCTCAAAACAAAAGCAAAGTAAAGATAGTAGTAAAGAGAATCATAAAGTGACAGACACAAGATACAGGCAAAAGAAGATCTAGTATACAGACATGTTGGAAGAAAACCAAAATAATTAACACTTAAAGTTATTATCCAAGAAAAGCGTCTAGCAATGAAAGAAGACTTGAACCTGCATATTCAAAGCCCCCACCCAAACCTGAGAAAATCGATCTCAAATGGTCAACTCCAAGACATTTCCTGGTAAAATGATTAGACTTTGAAGGTAAAGGGAAAAAAAAAACCTTTGGAGTGCCAGGAAAAATGATCAGGTCACTTACAAAGGGAAGAAAACCATGTTTATTTCAGATTTCTTGTCAACAGCATGTAAGAAACACCACCCAGGGCAACATTTTAACAGATGCAAGGAGAGAAAGTGTAGGTCAGGATTTTATAACCAGCCAAGCTATCCTTCAAGTGTTGAGGGTACAGAAAACAAGCCCAACATGAAAGAAGTCAGGGAGCCCTTCCTGCAGACCCCATCGGAAGCTAAGCTTTATCAAACCAAGAGATGCCTGGGGAAACCGGAAAAATATATATTAGCAAAAAGAACCCAGCACCATTGTGGTGGGCAGATTTTAGGGTGTCAAGGATCCCTCTGTCTCCTGGTGTTCATGCCCTTGAGTGTGGACGGAACCTTTGACTTTGCTCTAAACAACAGAATATAGCAAAGATCATGGGACACCACTTCCGTGATTCCCTTGCATAACACTCCATCTCGCAGGTTTACTCTCGAGACTCTCCTTGCTGGCCTGATGGAGAAAGAGGCCATGCTGGGGAAGCCCATGTGGCAAGAACCACAGGTGGCCCTTAGGAACTGTGCGTGGCCCAGAAGCCGAGGGCAGACTCCAGCCACCCACCAACAAACACTTAAGCTCTCAGTCCTACAACCACAAAGAAATGAAGCCTGCTAACAACCACGTGAGTGGAAAAGCGAATCCATTCCTAGTTGAGCCTCTAGATGAGGACCCAATCCTGCCCAACACCAGCAGGAACCCAGCTAAGCCATGGCTGGGCTTTAAATCCACGGAAATAGGCACTGTTTTAAGCCACTAAGTTTATGGTAACTTGTTACACAGCAAGAGAGCAATAGGTAGCTAGTACAGTCATATCAAAATATATCATGGCCAAGCAGTTTCTATTTCAGGAATGCTAGGATGGCTTAATATTCATATTAAGAAATTTTATGTATTGTTGTTTGCCTCACCCTCATCTTTAACCTGATATTCAGATACCGATTAATACAATGCATCTTATTAACTGTGCTAAGGAGAAATATCATAATTATCTCCACAGAAGTCTTCAATAAAAATCAACACCCATTCCTGATTTAAAAAAAAACCAATAAAACAGGAATTAACGAACACTTCCTTAAAAATGTTGTATGTGTATATATATACATATGCGTATGTGTGTGTGTGTGTGTGTGTGTGTGTGTATATATCTCCTAAAGTCAGCATCTTCCTTAGTGTAAGAAGTATTAGAGACCTTTTTACTAAGGTCAGGAGCAAAATAAGGATGCCCATTATATCCAACGTTTAATACTGAATTGGAGGTATTTAGCCAATTTAATTTGATAAGAGAAAGCAATTAGATGCATAAAAATCAGTAAAGAAGTAAAACTATTTCAATTTTCAGATGGCAGAATATCTGATCTAAAAGAATTAATGATAAAACGAACAATAAAGTAAGTTTACTGAGGTAGATAGATAGAAAACAGCATACACCCAGATAAAAATCAGTTACAAGATATAAAGGAAGAAAAAGCACTTACAATAGCAATAAACAAGGTAAAATACTCATGAATAAATCTGACAAGGAGTGTGAAGAAATCTTCGAAATGCTCCCCAAAAGTGGTCTTGACCAAATAAAAGATTAGTCTTAAACACAAAAGAAAACATGCCTTGGGTTTGAATAAGATGACTCAACTTCATAAAAACATTCATTATCCTGAAGTTGTACAAATTTAATCTGATCCTAACAAAAGAGACCAGGAACATGCTGGAATGGCGAGGAAACCGCTGAAATCAAAAGCAGTGGGGGATCAGCCCTCCCAGCTACCACAACACAATGAAGGGGGTTGAGTTCAATCTCTCGCCTCTGTTGCAGCAGGTGTGGATACGGTCTTCCTTGCCGTGCACACACACACACACACACGCACACACACACACAATGCTGCCATAATTCCCACCATGTAAGACCAGCGCGCGAAGAGACAGCCCAGAAGTAGGTCCAGCTGCATCTGGATGTTCCATATGATACAGGTGCATTTCAGGTCACTGGAGAAAAGATGGCCTTCTATTTTTTATTTTTAATGGAGGTCCTGGGGATTGAATCCAGGACCCTGGGCATGCCGAGCATGCGCTCTACCACTGAGCTACACCCTCCCCACCCAAGATGGCCTTTTAAATACGCTGTTGGGGTAAAGAGACAGACATTTGGGAAAAGACTAAATTGGATCCATAAACTAAGTACAAAACCAAACAAGGATTAGAAGACATGGGTGAATTCCACCACAACTGGGTGTCAGAAAAGCCTCAAGGATTCAAAGTCTAGAGGCAATAAATGAAAAGAGCAATTAAATTAACTGTCTAAAAATAGAAAGCTTTTAATGGCAAAACCCACCACAAACAAAGTAAAAAACCCTGATACACCTGGGAGACACATGTGCAATATGACAGAGATAAAGCACGAGTATCCTTAATATGTACTTTGAACAAACTTTCAAACTCAAGGGGAAAAAAATCCCCTCAAATCCAATAGGAAACGGACAAAATATATGGACAAGCAATTCGCAGAAGAGAATCAAATGACTCACAAACATATGAAAAGTCTAATTTCACTCAAAATAATAGAAATGTGAATTAAAATGCATTGAAATACTACTTCCTGGCTCTCAGATTCACGAGGCTGCGGGGGCCACAGACACTGTCATACGTTGCTGGTAGGGGAGCAGAATCTGGGGAGGGGAGTTTGGGAACAGTTAACAAAATAAATACTTATTTACTCATCCTTCTTGGCATTAAAGATATGCCTTCACAAATACAAGCAACCTATGCGCAAAGTTATCCATCACTCCATTATTTTTAATAACAGAGGCCAGGAAAATAACCAAACGTCCATCCTTTAGACACAACTGAATAAGGACAGCAGAGCCGCAGACTGGAGTATTATGTGGCTGCACAAAAGGATGAGGAAAATGTCTATGAACTGGTAAGGAGATTATTTTTAACTGAAAAAAGCAAAGGACAAAGGAGATGTACATGCTAACTTTTGCGATGATGCATAAATAGCTTGTTTTGCAAAAGAGACCCAGGGAGGATAAACCAGAGACGATTTCAAATGGTTACCCATGGGGCGGGAACACGGAGGAAGAGACATGGGCGGGACTAAGACTGCTGAGTACAGCTGTTTTTGTTTTTTCTTTTAGTTTTGACCTTTGAACCATGTGAAACCAATGTTTTACATGTTCAAAAAATAAAATTGTATCATAAAGGCTAAAAAGAAAAATATCAAATTGTGTGCAAACGGAAACGGATGAAGCTAACGGTGTATCGAATTGGTAACATTCTCACATAGTGCTGACAATCCAGCCAGAGAAACCCTGAACGTGACCTGGTGGGTTTCGGTTGGTAGTGATTTGGATGCAGTGATCCTGAAACTGTTTTGGGTGTATTCTAGGATTAAGCAAATTATTACATACATTGATGTTTTGGGAACCAGGTTCTTACCGTGGGAGAAAAGAGATGGAAATACTAACTTTTAGTTAAAAACAAAAGAAAGAGTTTTGGCTCAGTCCACTGAGGAGTCCTGGAGCCAATGATGTCCAGGTAGCAATGAGCACATCTAATATACTCAGATACTGGTTTCTAAACCCCCCTCCCCTGCACCCCACTGAAAGTCACCGAGGCTTCCTGGAGAAGTGGTTGGCTCTAGGTCTGGGTCACAGTACAAGTGAGAGCTGGAATAATGCTCAGAGACTTACAGGAACATGTCAGAGATCACAGAGACCAACCTGAACACCAAGCATCTCACCTCTGCAAACTCAGGGCACGTGCCCCTTCCCGAGCTGGACACAGGGATGTCTGAGAGCGGCAGTGCGGCACCCAGGAGGATGCAGGAGTGGGGCAGTGCTTGAGACCAAACCAGGCTCCCCTGTCCATCAAAGCTAACAACCCCCACACCTGCAGAAGACCCCGCCCTTCTCATGCCCCTCGCCCCACCAGGATGGCAGCCTCCATGTCTGACCATTGGCTTATCCTTGAAAGTCCCTGGTGGAGTCCAGCAGCCTCCTCCCTGCTGCCTCTCCTGCCCCCTACAGTCTCTCCACACCCCCCTCAGGGGCATCCCTTTCAATACTCAAACTCTAAAACCCTCTGGGGACTGTCAACTGCACCAAGAGGAAAACCCAAGCCCCAGGCTTCCCCTAACTGGCTCTGCTCCAGCCCCTCCCATCCACCACCTGTGCCTGCCTCAGGGGCCTTGCACCTGCTGCTCCCTCCTGCTTTTTTTGTGGGCATCACACACACATCACACATCACAGCCAGTGGTCACTGCTCAGAGACACCCTCCCTGACCGGGCCAAGGGTCCCCTCAGTCCCGAGTCTCCAATCTAATCACCCTGTTTTATTTTCTTCCTGGCACTTATCTTCTAACATGACCTTGGCTTTTCCTTTGATTACCTGGTCAGCTTCCCCCTCCCACACCTGCTTGTAAGCACTCACTGGGGCCAGGAGCGGACAGCAGCCATCAGTGGATGCTCCAGGTGAGTGAGCGGACAATCCCAGGCCGCCCCTGTTACCTGGCACAGTGGCTGGAATCTGGCTTTTGGAACCTGTCCTACCACGGCTGAAATCCTACTGTGCCACTTCGTAGTCCTGAGACCTTGAACAAGTCCTGTCACCCAAGCCTCAGCTTAAGATGGAGACACGGCACCTGCCACACAGGTGAGTCTTCCCAGGGCACTTCTCTGGCTCTTGAGTCAGAGCAGAACATCTGCCTCAGAGGCCCAGGAGGTAGGAGGGAGGGGGCTGGGACGAGCCCCTCCACCACCCCAGGCTGCCTCCTCTGTCTTTTCCACACTGCTCTCCACGCTGAGCTTGAGGCAGGGTGGGGGGCACCGCCTCGCCTCCTCCCCTCCTGGCTTCCCTTTCCCCACCTGAGCACAGAGAGGAGTGGACTACGGGTCCCCGGACCCTGCCCACCGTCACTGAGTGAGGGACACACGCAGAACCTGGAGCTGACCCCCACAGTCCCTGCAGGCGCTCTGATGGCAGCATGGAGCCTTTCCTCAATTCCATCGCAGCTTAAGAGATGACAACACCATCTCTCCCCACGGACAAGGCCCTTTCCCTTCTTCACAAGCACTGGGAGGGCAGTCTCGCTGTTCCCATTTCACAGACCAGGAAACCGAGGTCTAGTGCGGAGGAGGCCTTGGGTCCGGGCTGGCTTCTCCTACCCCCCCGAGCGGCTGAAGAAGCTTGCTCGTCGTGCGGAGTGGGGCGGCGGGGCGCGCGCGCCGGAGCCGGTCTCCCGCAACGGCGGCCGGGGGTGTGCCCTCCGCCGGTCCCCTCCCGGCCGCCGCCCGGCGCCCGCACCCGCGCGCCTCGCAGCACCCACCCCCCGCCGCCCAGCCCCGCGCCCCGTCATGCGCGCGCGCACCTGTGCCCCGGGTCAGGCCCGCGCGCCCCCGCGCCGCGGCCGGGACCTCCGCCGTCCCGCCGGTCTCGCCGCCCCGCACCTCCGCGTCGCGACCTCCCGGCGCCCCGCCACCCCCGCAGCCCTTCCCCAGCACCCCTTACCCGCGGCGCCCCGAGTCCCGCCCGGCCGCGCCCCGACTCACCGGCTCCCGGCGCGCCCAGTCCCCGGGCCCGGCCCATGGGCAGCGCCCGCCGCGCCCGCTGCGAGCCGCGGCGCCGCCGACCCGGGCCGCCGCCCGCCGCCCGCCGCCCGCGCGGCTCCCGGGCACAGCCCGCCGTGCTCTGGCGGCCGACCCCAGAGCTGCGCGGCGCGGCGCCCCCTCGCGGCCACACGGGGAAGCGCGGCGCGGGCGGGCGGGGCGCGGGGTGGGGCTGCGGGAGCCCCTGCCTCACGGGCCCCCTACCCACGCCCTCGGCGGCCTCGATACCCGAGAAGTCTCTGCTCAGCAGGCCTCAGTGTCAAGGCCAGACGTCCAGCCCTGCATTCAGGGCCTCCGCTGTGGCTGACTTCCCACCTCCGTGGAGGGGGACCCATTACAAGCGCCAGATGATGCCAGCCCCTCAGAGCATGGCTACTGCCGGACTCCGCACGCAGGATGTCCCTCCGACTCCCTCACCTGAAAACCCCCTGGCACCCTAACACCTGGTTCACTCCCTTTCCTCAAGCCTGGACCCTGGCCACTCCTCTGGGCCCCCTTGCTTCTGCGATGGCCACTGGACTGCAGTGGTTTGGCTGCGTGTGTCCCTGCCTGGTGGGCACAGGGTGGGCGTGACGGGGCGGGAAGGCTGCTCATTACCCCCTAAACCGCCCCTGGAGGGGAGGGCGGCTGGGCAGGTCACCACCGCGAGGACCCTGAGTGCTAGGGTGACGGTGCGCTGTGCCACTCTCAGCATGGGGCAGGGGCCTGGACACGATGGGCTGACCTTCCTCGGCTGGCTGCACCGGGACGCTGGGAGTTTCATGGTTTGTCCCAGCGTAGAGGTCAGGACGTCTGTTCTCTGCTCCAGTCAGGGCCTGCCTGATGGCATATGGCAAGTGACTCAACCCAACCAGTTTAAGCAAATAATACACTGGCTCATAAAGCTTTAAAGCCAAGGTACTCTGCTTGCAGAATAGTTAGACCCAGGAGCTCAAACGTTACAAGTAGGAATCCACCTCTCCGTCTCCCAGACCCTCCATGGCAGGATGGCCCCCAGCAGTCCTGGGCTGACACCCCCAGAAAGAGCACATCTTCCTAATGGTTCCGAGGGAGCCCAGAGCTGCCGCACAGGCTCCAAGGAGCCCGGCTCAGGCCACTTCCACAGACCAGGAGGATGAGGAATACAGGCCTAGGCGTCACCTCCTGGGAGCCGGGGTGACGTTGGCCGTGGTGCTAACCCTGCAGGTGGAGGAGGGCCCTGCGCCAGCACGCCCTGGTGCTGTTCCCAGATGACTGGTCAGATAAAAACAGCACAGTCCAGCACGTGTCTTGCACAGTTGGGGAAACTAAGGCCTGGGGACAGCAGGCATATATCTACCTAGGGGACGTAGATGTATTAGGGCCAGTGGGTTGAAAGGGCTGGGCAGGGAGGCAGCAGAGCCCGGGGACAAGGCCAGGGCCAGAGGCTGGTCCCAGGGAGGGTGATGCCCGAGACCAAGGGCCAAGGGCCAGGTTGTGTTGAAGGGGAAGGGGAAACAGAGGCAGGAGGGGGGAGGCTTGCCCCCCACCTGCACACAGATCTGCCTCTGGCCTTAGGTGCTGTGGCCAGTCCTGAGGCCAGCACACCTTCTCCAATTCTCAGCCCGTGCTCCCAGCCCTCAGGTCAGGCCTGGTGCGCCTCCCAGAGGCATGCTGGGGCTCTGGGGAGAGAAGGCTGCAGGAGCGGACTGGGGTGCTCTGGCACACTCACTGTGACACGCTGGGACCCAGCAGCACTGCAGGGCCCGCTAGCTCTGTGTAGCTCAGAGGAGCAGGGCCAGCCTCTCTCCCACCACCCCCTCTGTGGGCAAGGGCCTGGGGACCGCTGAGGCACTACTGCCACGCTGGGTGCAGCAGGGCACAGTGCTTGGCGGAGCAACCGAAACCCGAGGCTGGACTTGCTTGTGGCCACAGCACCTGTCCCAAGCGGTTGCGTGGGGCAGGGCTATGCCTGAGACAGGGAAGAAGGCTGTGTCTCCTGAGGTCCCCTGTACCCTCTCCTGCTGCCCGGGAGGTCAGGTCTGTGTCAAGGGGACAGCACGTGCTGTTGTCAGCACCACCTGACAGCTCCTTGGGCCGAGCCTTGAGGCCAGCGGGGAGTTCTGCTCTGAACCGCCGCCAGCTTGGGGGACACTGGCTGCAGGTGCCATGGGTGGACCCTGGGAGAGGTCCGGCCCTGTGAAGGCACCACATTTCCCCAGCCCTCTCCCCAGCCTAGCCGCGTCCATCAGGCCTGCCCTGCCCCAGCCCACCTCTCCACTCTAGGACACAGCCAGGGACACATCCCCAGAGTGTGCTGTGTTGGGACAGAGGGTAAGCTCTTGTTCAGCCTGCTCTGCCCAGCCCTGCCCTGAGACACGCCTCTGGGGGATATTTCCTGAGGGCCTAGTTGTGCCGTGCGCCATGCTGGGGGCTAGGATATCATGGTGAGCAGGGTGTGGGGTTCTTGCCGCCTCAGAGCCCACAGCTGAGAGAGGGGAGACTGAAAACTAATTACACAAACAGAAGAGTAATAAAAAAATAAAGTATCATTTCAGAGAATGCTAAGTGCCATAAAGTCACCAACACAGGGTGAGGTGGCTGAGTATGTTGGGGCTACTTTGGATGGGAGGACTCAGGAAAGGCCCTTCTGGACACATGGGGTTTGGGCTGAGACCCCAATGAGGAGCCAGCTCCACCAGGTCTGTGGGAAGACTGTCCTGGACAGAGAGGATAGCAGGAGCAAAGGCCCTGTGGCCAGCAAGGCACATCACATGTTGTGAGAAAGGAAACCGGTGTGCCTAGAGAGGAGGAGAGGGTGGGGAAGAGTGCAGAAGCCCAGGTGGAAGGGGCCAGGGCCGCGAGGGTGAGGCGCTGGGGCTCTGTCCTTTGGGGCTGGGCCAGGGCCAGGCTCTGCCCCAGCTCTGTCAGTGGCGCCCCCAGCAGATAGGCTGCTGTGACACCCACGTGGCCTTTCCCAGCGCCTCCAGCCCCTGCCTTGGTTGCTCATGGCCCTGATGGCACCTCCCACCCACGTGACTCTGGGAGCAACTGAGTTTGCTCCAACAGCCCAGCACTGGGATGGCAGGGCTGGGGTCCTCGTCCACTGAGGAGGCCACCCTGGAGCTGCTTGCTGCATGGAAGGTGCACATGAGGGAGGGCAGCAGGCAGGGGATGTCTGGAAAGCACAGAGCCTGGGCAGGGGCAGGGGCCAGGGGAGAAGACACAGCACTGGGGATGGGAAGATGAGGAGAACGTGTGAGGGGCGAGGGGCAGCGCGGGCCCAGCCAGGATGGATGGGGGACTTTGCTGAGACTGTGGGGCCAAGGGGATATTTGGGGGCATTTGGAGGTGGCTGGACTTGTGGGTACAGTCTGGTGTGGGCTCTCCTAGGTGAAGGAAGGAGATCCTGGGGCCCAGCTGCTGTAGACACTCAGACAGTGGCTGGAGTGTGAGGGCCCCTGTGGCATGTCTGCCCCAACTCTCAGCACAGCTGGAGCAGGTGACCCAGGAACAAGGCTGACACCACGTGTGCTGCCAAGCAGTGTCCCCAGTAAAATCAGAGAACAGTAGGGAAGAACTTCGGCCTTTGGCCCGTGCATTTTGTGGGTGCAACCCATAACTCAGCCATTCTTGCATCTGGTGAGAACTCTCCAAACTTACTATCCCAGGAGAGGGTGAGGCTCCAGGAGAGAGTTGTCACGTGGCCAGTCACCGGTGGGGTCACTGCTATGGATGGACAGGGCATGTCCCACTGAAATGTGTGTGTTGACTGTGAATCACTCTATTGTACACCTGTGACTTATACAATATTGTACATCAGTTATACTTCAGTAAAAAATCTACTGTGTATAAAATAAATAAGGAGATATTGTGTAGCACAGAGAACAAAGCCAACTCTTTATAATAACTTTAAATGGGTGTAATCTATAAGAATTTTGAATCACTATGCTGTATACATGAAACTAGTATTATAAATCAACTATACCTCAATTAAAAAAAAATCCTATGTTGAACTCCCAAGCCCCAAGCTGATATTACCAGGAGGTGTGGGGCCTTCGGGATGGGGGGTGTGAACGGGCCCTGAGGGTGGAGCCCTCATGACTGAGATTAGCGCCCTTATAAAAGGGACCCCAGAGAGCTCCCCTCCCCCTTCTGCGAGGCGAGGACACAGTGGAAGGCGGCCGTCTGCGACCTGGAGGAGGGCTCTCCCCGGAGCCTGGTGCTGCTGGCGCCCGGACCCCGGACTCCCAGCCCCCAGAACTGTGGGAGAGAAGCTCCTGAGAATCAGCAGCCCCCTGGTCTGGGGTAACTGGACAGCAGCCTGAATGAACAGCCACATTCAATGGCTGTTTATAGACCAGGGCCCTGACTGCCCACTGAGTCTGGGCAGGGGTCGGGGAGGAGAGACAGTGAGTGCAGGCGTGTGCTTGTGCATGTGTAATGTGTGAGTTGGTGCGGCATGAGTGTGCACGGGATGTGCGGTGCATGTGTGTGGGAGGTGAGTGGGGGCCTGGTCCCCCATCACAAAGCTGCAGGCTGGGCTGGCCTCAGGACAAAGGCGGTCATTACAGACGGGGCCCCTGGGAGCAGAGCCTGAGACGAGGTGCAGGTGGTTTATGCGGGATGGGGCCCCAGGGGGCCGAGGAGAAGCAGGGAGGGTGCAATAGGCAAGGGGGACCACCCACCAAGGGCGCACCATTCGGATGGTGACCGTCAAGGCTAACGAAAGCCTAGACCGTTTACGGAGCTGCACAGGGAGCATGTCAGTGCTCCCCTGCTGGCTGGAGAATTTACCCGCGTCCCTGGCACTTCCGGGCTGCGCCTATCTGCAGGCTGAGTGCGCTTCCACATCTCAGGCAGAAGCCCTGAGACAGAAAAGCCTGAGCTTGGGGTGGGCCACTCCGGCACGCGCCCAGAGCTGTCCACCCAGCTGCGCTGAACGCAGGGGGCTGAGGTGGCGGCTCAGAGGGCAAAACGTGCCTGCCAGTCCCCCGCTTGGGACGCTCACACTCCCTCGGGTCAGCCTCTCCTTTGCCACCCCTCCTGGGGCCCCCTTGCTCGCAGGTGGCAAACCTGGGGGCGGCCACCCTGGCAAACTCCTTCCACTGCCTGCTGGTTCAGTGGCACGAGGAGCCCAACGTGGCCCTAAGGAGAGACAGGGGTTCAGAGGAGCCTGGGCCCGGGGGCAGCGTCCAGCAGAGCCTAAATCTGCAGGCCGGGAAAATACCTCCTGAGGGTCCTCACAGCCCAGGCCCAGGGGACAGCTGTGGCATGATGGGCCCGCCAGGCTCCTGCGAGGTCTGGTGGCATCAGCCTCCTCTCCCCCCGAGTGCCCTCGGCCCCTGCCCCACTTATCCAGGCGGCCAGATCTCACCGTGCGTAGGAACCCCCTGGGGCACTTGAGGAGAGGCATCACCCCAGGACCCCATCAATACTCAGGTTTGGGGGTCTGGGTGGCCCACACGCTGTGTTCGTAACAAGAGCCCCAGGTGATGCTAATGCAGGCAAAAGATGGGGCATACTTTGAGAAATGCTGATTAAAATGGGTACAGGGTGATCCCTCCCATCTGCAGTGGGTGGAACCATGGCCCCCAGGATGTCCACATCCTCACCCCCAGACCCTGTGAATGTGCGACCTCACACGGGAAAAGGGACTGTGTGGGTATGACATAGTTAGAACTCTGAGACGGGGCTATTACCTTGAATCTCCAGGGTGAGCCCCCTGGAATCAATGTGGCTTAAAAGCAGAAGAGGGAGACAGAAGGAGAGTCAGGGAAAGCGACGTGAGGAGGGACGCAGGTCAGAGAGATGGCATTCTGCTGGTTTTGAAGACGGAGCAAGGGCCATGAGCCAAGGAACGTGACGGCCTCTGGAAGCTGGAAAAGGCAAGGAAACGAGCTCCCCGCCCGATCCTGTGGGAAGAACCAGCCCTGCCGACACTTGCGTTAAGCCCAGCGAGTCCCAGGCGGGACTTCTGACGCACTGTAAGAAAATACACTTGCGTTGCTTTGAGCCACTCAGTTGGTGGTAATTTGCTATGGCGGTTATGGGAAACTTGGATACCACTTCACAGTAGGGGCTCAGAGAGGGCAAGCGGCCTGTGCACGTGGCACAGCAGAGCAGGGGCCCAAACCCCATGTGCTTCCCATGGGCTGCCCTGCGTGGGGTGGAAGGCAGGGAGGTGGGGGTCAGGCTGCTGCCCTCTGCGGGGCCCACAGCTGGGCAGAGTGGATGCATATCGGGCCTTCCTTGGGAGCTCACGTGCAACACACATGCCCAAGACTGCCAGGAGCTTGGGCTCAGGGTCTGTGCAGGGCCTGGGAATTCGCATCTTCCAGCCATGGTAACACCTTCACAGCTTCAACATGGTTTACAGACCTTCAACTGTTTAGAATCCACCAGGCGAAAAGGCACAGGAGGTGGTTTTAGGACATCCAAATGGCCTACATGTGATGCTGGCAATGTTGATCATGTAAAGTAAAAGTGTGTGTGAGCAGTGTGGCAATGGGAGCCCAGGTTTGAGAAACAGCCATGTGGTCCACTGGCACCCATGGAGGCTGCCGCGGAGACAGTGACATGTGGCCCCAGCTGCATCGCAGCAGGCTCGTTCCAGGTGGGAGGAAGGCCAGGCGGTGGCTGGACAAGGGCTGGAGCCCCTCTGGGCCATTACAGCCACGGCTGAACGACCTGCAGGGTTGGAGCCTCCTTCACCCGGGCAACTTCTTGTCCTTAGTTGTCAACGCAGCCGGATTAAGTATTTGTGTCTTATTTATGGGACACAGGAGCCGCTCAGCCAGCCTTTGTTGAAAACGAAGGGACGGTATTTGGTTGCATGAGGGGAAGAGGGGACCACAGGAGGGGTCCTGGAAGTGGGAACCCTGGGGACACATCCCGGCCCAGCTGAGGAGTCAGACGTAGTCCTGCAGAAGGATGCATTTCGACTTTGCGCAGAGGTGGAGGTGTGTCTGTGGGGAGTGGGGCTTTTGCCTCTGGCTAGGCTGCTAGCCTGTTTCTAGACTCGAGGGGAGGGGGTTGATTGCAAGGAGCCTCGGTGGGCTTCCTGCCTGCACTCAGCAGGGCTCAGCCTCACTCCACGGCCCCGCAGCACTCAGGAGGCCCGCACCCTCACTGCCGCCACCGCCACCGCCCTAGCTCCTCCTGGTCCCCTGGGTTGGCAGTGGCCCCAGCAGCTGTTGCACCTTGCGTTTCTCCGTTAGCTTGCCCGCACCCGTTTGACATTTGCTGCATCCTGCTCTTCCCAGAATAAGCCCTGCCACCCCTCAAAGGAAGCTCTTTTCTGTTCAGTTTTCTGAGAGTTAAAACAAAACAAAAATAGGTTTTTTTGAAACAGTTGCGTTGAGTCACCCTGGTATTCGGAATAAACCATACAATCTTGGATTCAGTTGGCATCTATGAAAAGGGCATGGAATCTTGGTCTGTTTTTATCCAATTTTGGAGTCAAGATTAATCCAGCCTCCCAAACTGAGTTGGGTGGCTTTGAAAATTTCAGATAAGATAGTGTTTGTTTCTTGAAAATTAACTAAAACCTGACCTGTGAGATTCATGGCTCCTGGAGAGTATTTGGGGGTGCGGGGGATACCCTTTCATTACCATCTCACTTTCTCTGACGGTCACGGGTCCACTCAGGCTTCCCGGAGGCTGGCCAGAGCGCAGAACGGCTCACAGCGTGGGGCCCGGCCCTGGCGCCTCCAGCCTCAGACCCCGTCTCTACAAACTCCGGCTCTGGGAACTTAGGTTTTCTCCCGGCCTCCGTCTCCCCCACTTTGCAATGGAGACAACACCGACCTCGCAGAACTGCTGAAAGGAGTAAGTAAGTTCCTATGTGTGCTGTGCTCAGTATCCTCGTTCTCCCTGAGACAATTTCAGTGTGTTCCTGCAGGAATCTGCTCTTGGGGACGACTCACTGGTCAGACTGCTGCAGATGATCCTTCATGTCTACCACAACTTTCCTTTTCCACTTTGTATGTTACCTGCATATTCTCTTCTTTTTCCCCTTGATCAGTATTGCCAGAGGTCGACCTTATCGATCTTTTGGTTCTCCCAGTTTTTTCCTCATTTTTATTTTCTAGGTTCTCACCCCTGCCATCACGTTTACTATTCCTCCTTTTCTGTGTCCTCTGTTGCTCTTCTGTCCATCTCCTGAGTCGAATGTTGAACTCATTTAAAAAAAAAAAGAAACACCTCTCTTGTTCTTGATAAATGCACTTAAGCCTGAGCTGGGTCCTGTATCTAACCTGACTCGTGCTGTTCTCCTGAAGCCGTGCACTTTCAGGAATTTCCTAATTTTCCTTATGATTTCCTCTTTCACCCAGACTGCGTTCAGCATATTGTTTAGTTCCTAGATGTGTGAGATCTTTTCATACTTTGACTTGTATTGCATTATTATAGGAAAACAGTTGTGTGTTTTTGACTTTGGAATTTACTGAGGCGTCCTCTGTGGCCTGGTAGCTGGTCAGTTTCAAGTGCTGTGTACGACCAGAAGGGGTCTGCCTGTCGGCCGTGACGTCCTCTGTGAGCCCACGCTGAGCAACTGCGACATTCCAGTCTCCTAGATCTTTGCTCATTTTCCATCTGCTTGACCTGTCAGTTTCTGAGAGGATTGCATTCAAATTTCCACTACATTTTTTGATTTATTCCTCCCCATGGTACTGTCAACCATTAAACACACACACACACAGATTCTTTAGTAGGTTTCTCTGAAGTCATGTGGGCACATTTACCCACACGAACGCAACCTATTATAAGCGCTACTAACACATCAGACGTTAAAAAAAAATCTGGTTGCTGGCAAAAAAAATCAATGGGGGGAAATCAGTGACTTTACGTCAGCATAAATGTGTGTACATAGGAACACATGCATCTATATACGCAGACGCACACACATGCATGGGTCCTGTGTGTGCACAGATGGAGAAAGTTCAAGTCCATGTAGCAAAATGCTAACCTTTGGGGAGTCTGAGTGAGGAAAGGAATACAAGAAGCCTTTAGACTATTTTTGCAACTTTTCTGTCAGTCTGAGAAATATTTAAAAATAAAAAGTTAAAAACTTAAAGGAATCATCTTTAAGGAGATTTGGCCACAGTTATAGCAAGTTAAGTCTCAAAAAGAATGACTGGGAAGACTCAAAGAAAAAGCCAGCCAGAGATATAAACCCTCCTGGGCTAGCATTTGAGGTAGGGGTTGCTGAAGGCAAGGAACAGGTGTGGAGCCACCTTTGGCCGGAGCTCACCTCGGGGCCACCAAACAGCCCTGGCTGGTGCCAGGAAGCTCCTGGTGCCTGCAGGGTGCCAGCGAAGGACGTCAACTGATGGCTGAACTAATGAAATTAGTTCATGAAATTCCTGCTCCTGGCAAGGGCTGTCACCTGGGGTCAACAGCACGGGACACGTGGTAGATGGGCTCCTCCTGCTCACGCAGATGACTTTCTAGTCATAAGAAAAAGGACTGTGGGGCAGAGGATTGGACTGGCATTACCAGAACCCAGAAGTCAATTTTAGCATCATCGACAGTGGGTCAAAAAGATATGAAGTGTTTGTCCTGTGCTGTGAGTTCATATAAGGGACACAATATCACTTAAATGTAGTATAACCAAAACACGGGGGTGAATCTGCCAACCTCTGGACGTGCCTTCCAGACCCCGGAAGCACCGGAGACGGGCAGCATGGTCAGCGCAGCCCCCCGGAAGCAGCTGCGCAGAGCTAGAGGATGCACATCCTGCAGGCCAACCTGCCTGGCACCATATGCTGGTGTCAGGGAAGATGAGAAGATGCTTCAGAACATGACAACCAGAAACCAGACACCAGGAATGCAAGGGCTTGGCTTCAACTGGATCCTGGCAGGACACACCAGTAAAGGGCTTTGGGGACACTGGGGAAACCCCAAGACCCTGGGTATTAAATCAGGCAAATACTTAAGGACATACACAGTTGGAGACCATTCACTGACAAATGTAGGTTATAAAAAGCATGTACGGTATGACCTCATTTGGGCAAAAAACCAAAACAAACAAGCAAAACCCCCAGATGTGTATGTGCCTACAGAAAACTATCTGAAAGATGCCCAGGAAAGCTCCGACCTGGTCATCTCTGAGTGAGGAATACGACGTGTCTTTTCTCCCTCTCCGTTTTTCTCTAATTCATGTATATGTATGTTGCTTTTTTTAAAAGGGAGCAGATGGAGGAGAGGAGGTGGAGAGTCGGAGGTGGTGGCTGTAGACTGCTCCTCATTTCTGCTGTGAAGGGGAGCAACTCAGGGGTGATGCTGGGTTAAACAGCGTTTTCTTTTTAACAGGGGTGCCCTGAACGTAGGGAATGGCGGGACAGAGCGGGGAGAGTGACGACACAGGAGAGAGGGGACTGTAGGAGGGAAGTTCCTGAAAGGGGCAGAGGGTGACTCCCCAGTCGGATGGGAGCAGGGAGGCTGGGGGAGGGGGGAGGAGGCAGGTCAGCACTCGTTGCCTTCTATTCCTCTATAAAGTACAGTTATGAAGCCATCTCTGAAAATACCTGAGAATAAACACAGCTGAGTGCTGCTGCTCAAATAGGTATTTTTTTTGGAGGGAGGTAATTAGGTTTACCTATTTATTTATTTTTAGAGGAGGTACTGGGGATTGAGCCCAGGACCTCGTGCATGCTAAGCATGCACTCTATCGCTCAAATAGTTAGTCTTAACAGCATCCTTACTATGCTAACTTGCGGCTTAAAAACACTCAAGAAATCAACTTTGACCTGGGGGGCCGTGCAAACTTAACTATTAGTGAAATTCTGCATGGAACGTTAGCCCAGATTAAAATCAAATAAGAACAAAGTAGCATGACTGCTATTAGCTGAAAAAAGGCAAGCTATGCTCAGGACACTAAACCTCTGACGTCACGCCCAGCTTGCGCCGGCTCAGCCAGATGGACACAATTCTGTAATTAGCAGGCCACCAGAGGGCAGCCTGGCATTAGGTCCCACGGCCCCTGTGGAATCACAGTCACATAGACTTCAAAACACATCATTTTATTCACGCAGAAACAAAATAAGGCCATCACGTGTTCCTGCCCTGCTCCCTTGCCCTGTCACTGACCTGTGGACACTGGCACAGCACCTGGTCACATTGCTAAGTGGCCACAGGATATCAAAAGTGTAGCCATGGGATGGGGAGCTGGGGCTCACCATCTGCTCCTCCCAAGAGAAGGTAAAAGAGTGAACTCTGAGAACAAGTGCACGGAGCCATACTCACTTCTCATCCTGAAACGTGACTGGTAAGTAGACTGGACACTGCTGCTACGTGTCTTCATGATTTCTACGAGGTGTCCATCAAGACCCTCTGTTTCTGACCTCCTGGCCAGATAATACTCCACATGGGCTGAATGACGGAGCCGTGGAGCTGGGAGTCCCACTGAGGAGGCTGGGGCTGCCTTAAGGCTCCGTCCTGACACTCAGGGCTGTGACTCGCCTCGTGGGTGAATTTTCAGAAGGCACGCTCATGTTCATAAAACTGACGAACGTCACAAGCTGGCAGAGAGAACGCTTGTGAAGGGCAACAGAATCGGGATTAACTGTGACATCACAAAGCCCAGGAACTCTGGTGGACCACATGCTCCAAGTGTGACATGGGTGTTCCAGCTAAGGCCACCTGAGGCCGTGTTAACCAGCAGGGCCTGGTTTGGAGGGCGCACTGCTCAGGCTGGATCTGGAACATGTTCACTTCTGGGCCCATATTTAGGGTGCACCGAGGTGGTGAGGCTCTGGGGGCTTTTCCATATGAAAGAGGGTTCGGCGAACTTTGAGTTTAAGCTAGAGAAGGGAAGTCTTGGAGCTTACCTTCCCAACTAAACGTATTAAAGCCTGTCGCATGAAGATGGGTCAGACCCACCTTATTTCACTCAAAGGAAAGGCCTGGGGCCCGTGGGTAGAACTTGTGGGAACTAGGTTTCAGTTTAGTTTAAGAAAGAACTTTCTAACAGTCAAAACTACAAAAAATTAGTGGGAAGAGCATTCCCTTCATTAAAGCCATCTGAGCAAATGCTAGGTGACCTCTTCAGGGTGGTTCCCGCCCCGAAGGGCAGTGTGAGCTAGAGAATCTCTCCGTCCATTCCCACCCTTTGGGAAATTGAAGTGCTTAGAAGAAGTGAAGTTTAAAGCACCCTTATGAAAATTCTAAGAGAGTCACAGGGAACTTTTGGGAGAAAGGGAGAAAATATTATTGGAGAATCAACATCTTAAGGGGATTTAAGTGAAAGCCAAGTTTATTTCAAACCTCAGCACAGAACTACTTCTTTAAAATGAAGAGATGTATTTAACTCTATGTTTCTGTGAAGTTTCTCTGATAAGCCTACAGTTCCTTTCACTCTCGCACCTGAGTTCCATGTGGGAGGAATGCTGGAAACGATCCATCTCACTGAACAGAGCCCCACATGCTCTTTTTGACATCAAATAAGATAGCCGACTAGTGCCGGGGCTCAGAGTAAGGCTGTCCCTGCATGCCCCCAGGTCTGTGTGCGGAGGTGTCAGCGCTCCCAAGGGCAGAAAGGCCAGCAGAGCCCTCCTGCAGGCTCTGCTTCCAGAAAGCGGCTCTTAACCCCGCCTACCAGGGAGCAGGGTCCCCGGAAAGCCTGGCCCAATTCTGTGCTCGTGGCTCTTTTCTAGGGAGAGGGTCACAGTTTTCACTGGATTCTCAAAGCTATTCATGACTAAAAGGAGACGGAGGTCTGCATGAGCGTGACCACTCCCAGGGCAACCCTCCCAATGCGGGCCGGTGAGGACACTGCCAGGCAGGGGTTGGAGAAGTGACTCTGGAGTTCCCTTCCAACACTCAAGCCCCTCGGCACAGAAACGGCAGAGCGAACAGCCTTGTTCACAAGGACTCCTGGGCCCCAAAGCCTTGGCTCTTCAAACCGTGAAGGAGCCCTGTGGGCCCTGAGGACACAGCAAATGGCAAGTTCCCTGTGGCCAGGACAGGCACAGACCTCTGAAATCATGGTCGTGTTCGGCTGCAAAGAGATGTTACCGGCCACTGCATCACTGTTACTATTGATTTTGTTACCAAAATATCAGTAACCTTACACTTAAATTCACACGACTAGCCACAGAATCTTCAGGAAAGCACGTATTAAGTCATTTTGAAATATTACCCCTCTTCCCACCAAAAGACTCCCACCTACCGACCCGTACTACTTACATCAATAAAGTAAAAGCATTTTAGCACCGTCTACGCTGAAAGCGGGAAGTGGGTAAGACGGAGAACTGGAACCCAGGTCAGTATCAGAAGAGATGCTTTCCTTCTCTAGAGACCTTTAAAGGTAAGACTGAAGCTCATCTATGTGGAATGATTCTAGTCCTTTTAAAAAGAGAAAAGACAGTGAGCCATTGAGGGCCCTTCTCTTCCTGTGGCTTCACGTGGCAAACGCCCTACAGCGCCTCGAAACCAGGAGCGAGCTGAAAGACGCTCACGCCACGCACAGGACCACAAGGACACAGCCGCCATGCGGGGGCTGTTACATGACACAAGGAGGGACGGACTGGCGGGTCCTCCTGGCCTCACCTGCTGAGGAAGCAACGACACCGGTATGCCGAATGCTCGCTTTTGTACTGCGTGCTTTGGAAGACTTAGATGCAGGAATCTGCAGAATATTTTCAGTAAGAGATCTACAGAAATGTTTTGCTTTTCGATTTAAAAACGTTTGCTGATGTTGATTGAAATGACAACACTCCGTCTACCTGTGTTCATGTGAAACCTGTAACCAGAGATGGTGGCATAGAAATCCAGGCAACTGTCACTTAGAACACACACACACTGGACGTGCTGTGCACTTCTCTTTTAAAATGTATTTGTATTATTTTCACCAATCAAAACACACACAATATATTTTATTATAAAACATTAGGCAATGTTACTTCAGAGATATGCAATCTGAACGGTCACACCTGTGTTTACTACCAGCATGAAGCACCGGAGTTGTTACATTAGAAATTGACCAGACGAACTCGCACATCATTACCATGACTCACACAGCGTCAAATCCGGATTAAACCAGTATCCCATCCAGTGTTCCAACCACGGACTCTGGGTGTCAGTAAGGGGCCCGGCGGAGGGCTTTCCCCTTTCAGCACTGTGGCTCTGAGTCTCCCGTCCCAGAGGTAAGCGCAGAGCCCTGTTCCACCTCCTGCTTCCACAGCAGATCCACACTGAGCAGGCTGTGTTTCTAGAATGCTCTCCTACTCTCACAGACTGTCTGCTCTCTGGAACCCGTGCTTGAAATCAAGACCCGACATAGGGAGGCAGTCATTTCCTTCCTGACTGAAAACTAAGTCAACAAACAAAACAAACCTAGTCCAGATTCCAGGCTAATAATAAATTACCTGGTTTATAAAAATATGTGTCCAAAATAGTTACTTCCAGGGTTGTGTACAATATAAATTACAAAAATAAAATAGAAAAGATGAAAAATTGATCAGATTTTTCAGTTCTTTCTCCAACACCAGCGTTTATCCATGGAGAGCAGTTTGAAGCCACCACACTGCACCAGGACCCCGGCACGTCTCGGCTCGGGGGGGGGGGGGCTCTGACGTGGGGTGAGGTATTTCTACGGAGCTCTGCTGCCGGCAGCCCTGGGCCTGTCCTGGGTGCACTCACCGCGCTCTGATGGACGGTGGCCTTGGCAGGAAACCCATCCGCGCCATCACGAACTCCACCCGTGAACGCACAGAGGAATGGCTGAGCAGAAAGCCCCTCTGTGTGGCACCCAGCTCCATGTACACACAGCTCCTGGCTGCACGTGCCAGCACCCAGACTAAGCAGGGCCTCACCGGACCCTCAGCACCCCTGCGCTGCAGGCACAGAAGCCCAGGGCACAGAGCGCATTTTAGAAACTCTCCCCCACCTTGTATTGTTTTTCTTCGTAAAGACAGATTTAGTAAAGTCTTTTTAAAGAGCGTGTATTAGAGAGGAGGACATTTGAAGACATTTATGTATGTATAATGACAGCTTTCTTCACTAAACCACAGGCCTCCAAAGCCAAAATAATCCCAAGCCATGTAGCAGGTGTTTCTGCCTCAATCCGAGTTAGTATTTCTATCTTACAGTTGAATGTGTCTAAACCTCACAATACAGAACTCTTTAGTATTTCAGTATTAATTTTGTTCATCAAGGGTTCCAGTTTCCAGTGATAAGACCAACCAGTAAGACACAGCTGGTACAGAGAGAATCCTGTATTTTAGGTAATATTTATAATAAACTTTCTCATCAAATTCCTCCTCAGAACACATTCTATAGAATGTGAACAATGCTGACCCAATAGCTTCCAAAATAATTAAACACAAGATATGAATTTGTGGCAGAATAAGCTAAAGGGAAAAGCGCCCCGAGCACAGGGAGCCAAAGCGTGACCCTCGTGACTCCACTTCTACAGTGACACTTCAGCACTCGGCGCTTCAGTGAGTTCTGAATAAGCTCCGTGTCAGGAGGTCTGAAAGCATCAATTTCAGGTGAGCAGTTTTAAATCAGAAAACATTCCACAGTTAGTCATTACTCCTCAGGACATTGCCTCCATATCCCTTAGAAGACCTTTCCCAGAACATTCACGGACTTCCCTTAGGAAAAGGAAACGCCTCCCCGAAGTGGAGGGCAACCACAAACAGGCATTCTGAATCAGCTTGCTTCCTGAAACAGGCCAGAGGGGGATGCATGTGGTTTCTTTCAGAAAAGAAACAAAACTGAGTAAGAATGCTGTGTTGGATGAGAGAAATGCTGCCTTGTGAAATCACGTCTCTTACCTCGAGGGACAGAAGGTAAGGAAGGACCCAGTCTGGCCTCAGGCGAAGCAAGCACTTAGTAACGACAGCAACCATCCTTAGCGATCACTGCAAAGTTCTGCTCTACCAGCAGGTGGCGGGTTCAGGAATCTACACGCCATCACATTATTGACACTGGGCACTAGGGGGCTGACGAAGTGGGTGAAGTTCTAGACAGCATTCCCTATTAACCGTAAGTCCAGAAGACCAAGAAAAAGGAGAGGGCGTAGATAGGATTTTAAAGTTATACGTGTCTTAAGCAGCACAAAACAAAACTTAAAATCTTACCATGCAATAAAGCTGAACGTACAATCACCCAGACTAAGACAATCCAGAGAAAACAAAGTGTCCTGGTTTTAGCAGTGGTTATTCTCAGCCCCAAACATGACAAATTTAAGAAAAGTTACATTTTAATTTATTAAATAGATTTAATTATATTCCTTCTGAAATACAAAAGAAAATAATTCATACCCTAAAAGAAAGTAAGATGTGATAATATGATGGCCAATTAATACACATAAATCTGTTTTTTCTGGACAGACGCCAAATCAGTGAAGAGGATTAAGAGACAATTCTAGAAGCAGCACTACCTGGAAGATTATTTGGCTTTTAAATACTGATTTCCAAAGTGCTAGAGGGCAAGTCCAAGCGAGCACTTGCGGTCACATGCATGTAAGTCCCAACAGTTACTGTGGACGAGAAACTGTTACTATTACCACACAACTTAAAAAAAAAAATCACCTATTCTAATTGCTCACCTGAAATGATCTTGAACAAAATCTCTAAAAGTGTAATTTGCGCTTTTTTCTTCAGACATAATCTGCTTTACTTTATAATCTAAGCAAGGCAAGCCTAGTACAGCTGAGTAGGGGCAAGGCATCGTGTTTCTTACATGCAGAACATGGAGTTTTTCTATTTGGTTCCATCAACTCCCAAGCATTTCAGGCCCATGGAAGCGAGAGTTCCTTCACTGATGACAAGCTTGCTATTTCTAACTTATCATCGACAACCTTCGAGGGGTCCCGTCGAGGCGTCCAGACTGCTGTCTGTGTCTGAGGCCAGTGTCTGCTCAGTGGACATGGATGAAATGTCATTGATAGATGACGACTGAGAGGGAGTGGCGTTGCTACTTACTGCTGCATCTGTGCTAAGAAAACCAAATATAATAAAATCTGAGGCACGACATTGCTGCAAATCCAGGCAGTGAGACTTCCGGCCAGTTCTCAGCTCGGTCCTCCTGCAGTTCCCTACACTACCTGTCAGCATACGCAGGGAGTTAGCTGCCTGTATATTTTGATTTTTCCTGGAGTCTTTCTTTAGGCTCAGAATCCCAAATATTCCTCTGTCTTTCCCTGTAACATTCTCTTTTTCTTCTCAGTGGCTAAACATCATATATGTACTCCATGTATTATCATGTTAACTAAAAAAAATACCTACTGGTTTTAAAAAGATATTAAAAGAAAATTGCTAAATTTATCCTAAAACTATTCAAGTGTCACCAGATATTTCATTATAATCATAAAACACTTAGTCCAGGGAAAAAAGTATCAACCTTTGGAGAATTCTTTTGCAATAAAAATACCTTCTAAAATAAGAACTGCATACAAGCAAAAAGATAAAGAGAAAATTTAGCAGACTCTTGCTCATTTTACTTTTGCTTTCTAAATCCCCCAAACTGACACTTTAATAGGATTTAATAGGATGAAACTCTCCTATTTCCTACTATCTAAATTTTAGTCTAGTTTGAGTAAAATAAAATTAAAACATCCAGGCTCTCAGAGATCAGTGATACCTCCATGCTTGGTTAATTCATGCTGACATTACATCAGCTCTAGACCCTGGATACACGTGCCATGTTGAATATAAAATTCAAGAGTAAGAAGTAAGCAGCGCACTTCGTACTCACACGTGCGTGCGCGCGCATGTGTGTGCGTGCTTTCCAGTGGGCGTGGAGGTGAGAAAATAAATACAACTAAAAGAGGTCTGTTTAAGGAGGAACTCTCCGGGACACGAGTTAACACCACATGTATTATGTGTCTAATAATCATAAAGTTACCTAATTGTTAGTCAGACTTCTACTACTAAGCAGATCAACTAGATAGATGGGAGAATTACAGGAGCAATTCTCTCAAAAGTGAACCAAACTCTACTTTATCTAGATTCACCTTCGTTTTCTTTTTTAGCTGGGTGGGGCTGGTACCAAGAGGGTCCTGCACACTGAAAAGCCTTTAAATTCAATTTCCTTATCTCTAAACGGAACTGACAGCAGCTGTTGCAAGGATGAAACAAGAGTGTTTGTAACAGTTAGTTTGCTGCCCAGCTCATCAGAAAAATGTTAGCTGCCACCACCTGGACAAACCAAAAAGGGGACGACTACTGCACACGAGGAGTTTTCAAATCCAACACTGGCCAAGTGGGCACGTGACACCCTGCTGCGACTTACAAAAACCCAACAGGGAAAGAAGAATGTTATATAATCAATCGATTAAAGCAATCACTAACCTGAAGGCTGATCCTTTACAACACCATTCTTGCTTCTTTCTTCCCAATCCATGACTTCTTTGTAAATTAGCTCTTCAAACAGAAATGCAAGTTAAAATGCTTTATCAGTTTCTTTGCAACTCTAAATCCTGCTTCTAAATCAACTGGAACCACTCCAAGGGCACTGTGATGTGTTATTTTAAATTGTGATAGACAGTTAATTCAGTTTACCTATACCAAACCAAAACATCCATGTTTGATGCATTTTATTTTTTTCAACCTGACTATCCAGGCAGCCAAAAGTGTAGGGTAGTTCTGGACCGAGAGAGAGAGGGGACTTGGGGAGAGGAGGTGAGAGGAGGGGAGGGAGAGAGGGAAGCACCAGCAAAGTGGCTCTCACAGAAGAGTTTAAAGCAGTGGATGTTCTCACACCTGTTTGCAAGTGTTTTTCTCCATCATTACCTGTGGTTCTCCAAATGTAACCCTCCAGATTGGCCAGAATTAATCCAAGTATCTAAGGTTTTTCTTGGCTTCAACCTCAGTTTTCCTCAATTTTCATTTGTAATAAAAACGAATTACCTATTAAGTAAGCTAATAGGGGGCTCCAAAAATTTTGGTATTCGTGAAATAAAATTAGCACATTGCAAGCACTCAGTGAGGCCTCTGGGCCACGTGTTGCCCAGGCGCGTGGCTGTGTGCACGCTCTGCTGAGTGTGTGCACACGCAGGGCATCGGTATCCCGATGTCCCAGGGAAGGGGGCCTCGGGCAGGACACACCACCACGCTTGACCTGCGCCAATCACAGTTCCCAATTACTAGTGATTCTGCTTCTTAATGAAAAATTTTTGGTTCAGCCTGTTTATTACTGCTTTAGTTCATTGTGGGTTGTTTGGTTAATCTTATAGTGGTAATAATAACTATTTGCATATTTTTGATCTGCAGTTTTCCCCAGACTCTCCTTTAAAAAAAAAAGAACACGTATATAACTACATGGATTACAAGAGCAGCAGGGGTTTGCGTGACCCCAGCGGGGTCTCCCATGTCTGCTTTATGGGGGCCTGTGGATGGGGGTAACTGAACATCGTGCAGCATGTTATCAAGGTGTGTGCTATACAGCTACTGAGCTTAGCTTACAAGCCAAGACTGCACAACGCAAGACTGCGTGAAAGCCTTTACTTTCTCTTTTGAGATAATATTCAATTCATACATGCTCCTCTCCAATTCTGTTATTTTCAAGTTTTTTTTCTGCTGGGAGGTGGGGAGAGAGAGGGGAAGTGGGCTGCAGGGTCTCCTGCCCCTCCCTTAGGCTATTGTCAAAGCGCGAAAAGCTGCCCCTGTTAAAGGAATGTCATAAGGAAAGGTTGAAATAAATTCTGTCTTTACCTTTCCATTCTTCGATTGCATGTTCTCTTTCTTCCAACTGGGCATCATAAATTTGAGGTGGTGGCTGAAAATTAAATTACAGATAAAATCAACAGTTAAAAAAATAGTGAGGCATGAGGAAAAAGGTAGAATCACTTGTAAAACTTCTTAAATACTTATAATAGGAATGTGGTTTCATTCAATATATAGTTTATTAAAGATTTCTTCATAAGTATGATATTTACATCAGTTTCAGAATCAAAATAATTAAGGAAGAATTAACCAAAACAAAAATAGAGGTATTATGGTCCTCTTAATAATCACACTCTAAGGACAACTGCCCAAATGTAATGGTAAAATTGGCAATCGCAGGCTGCTTCCCAGAGACCCCCCCCTGGACACAGCACTGTGCTAGGAAATACAGAAGCCGCAGAACGCACTTCAGGTTTACATTTTTTCCTGTGAGGACTCCCAGATTCAATCCCCAATTCATAAATGGCTGTTCCAAAACTTTGCTTAAAATCACGTGTTTGTAAATTGGATTCTTTTCATACAAAACAATGGCTAAAATGGTGGTTAAATCCATAGGCCAAGACATAAAAATGTGTTCCACTGATGGCACAAAAGAAGCACGCCACTGTGTGGCGATGGCACTTGCCGCTAAAGGTCATCCGCACCAGGGCTGCTGCAGAACACACAGGAGCGTCCAACTCTGAAGTGGAGCGCCCCCCGCAGGTCCCTCTAGGGAGGGACGAGCACACTTGTGATTTTCAGCACGTTTCTCTGGCCTGGCTGGGTGCCTAGACAAGATGACGTAAGAAGGCCCAAGGCCCGGGTACACAAACGGATGCTCAGAAAAGGTGCTGCTATGATCACACGTCATCACCTGCATAAATGAAGACGACTTATATCAACACAGCAAAGCATGTCCGCGCCGAGGTACTCTGAGGGGAGCTCCTGTAACAAGGGTCCCAAAGGGGCTGCAACCCCCATCACACGGCCTTGTTGTAATCCGGATTTCCTTTACATACAGGACTTGCTCTCTTTTTTTTTTTTTAACTGAAGTATCGTCAGTTACACTGTGTTAATTTCCGGTGTGCAGCACAACTTGCTGCTCTTATGTAGCCGTTCCAGATGGACAGGAGACCCCGGGAGATGTGTGCCCTGCCTCTGCACAGAAGTGTTTTCAAAACAGCTGCTTACCGCTTCTGCTTCAGCCGGGTCATACCAAACAGTAATGTAGGGGTGACGCAGAGCTTCGTCCACAGAGATGCGCTTGTCGGGGTCGATCACTAACATTTTTGACAGTAAGTCTCTGGCTTGACTTGCTAGGGTGAAAACAAACAGTAGATTAATAAACTAATGCTAATCAGAAAAATCACACAACCAAGAACCAAATGCGACAGCACAGACAGAACAAAAATGTATTAACTTGAGACGTTTTGGACAGGTTCAAGGTGATTAGAGTCTTCTTCTTTAAGAGTAGGTCAAGCAGCCACTTTCCCTACAAACCAGGCTTTTAGATGTGCTTTCAGCCTCTGAAGCCGGGAGGGAGGACAGGCCCAAGGCTGAGGAGCCAGGACCAGGGAGGTGCAGGAGCTGAGCTGAGGGTGGCGCTGCCGAGAGCGCAGGCGTGAAGCACAGGCCAGCGCTTTGTCTTGATGTCGTGTCAAAATGAAATTAGGACAGACCTTTTAGGCCACGCAGTGATTTCATACTTGCACAGTACAGAGCACTCCACAGATGCCTCTGCTCTGCCTACCTGTATACAAAGGTGGCAATATACATTTTGCAAAAAATAATTCTAGAGATTAGTAGTTAGAAAACCCCCCCAACAATTTCAGTGACTCTGCAGGCAAAGGAGGGCTGGGGCTTTTCTGACTGAGGCACAGTTTACCTTGATGTGGAGAGAAACAAATCTCTTCTTTCCCTTAAAAAACATTTTAGTGATGGGCACAGGGAAGGGGAGGAGGAGCCTTTTTAAACTGAGCCATAACATGGTCTGAGTCTTCAGCTGGGCCGGGTTCTTTATTCAGGCACTCTTTACATCTGAAGGCTGAATTCCAATTGCTATAACTAGCATGAGTCTTTCAGACTGATGTAAATGTTTTGATTCTGACCAAAGGCTTCAGTTAAGTCATCTTACTGAGGACAAAACTTCTGGGGCTTTAAGCTTTCTTTACGAAAAGCCTTCATTCTAGCCTGCAAACGACTTTATTTGAGGGTTTCAACTGTTTTGCCTCCCAGCGTCCACAGGTTTGAGAATGCAAACATGAAAAAGTGAAGGCTTCACCCAGATTACGAAGACAAGGACAAGAAAAGAGGGTATCTTACTCTTAATTTTGTCTCGCTCAGATTCTGATGGGAATATCCAATCTGGAAAGAGTTCTTCAAATTTGATTCCAGGATACTTTGGCCTGTTTTCCACGTAATTCCTCACAGTTGGCTGAAGTTTCTTCATGAAGTCTGCCGATGGTGTTCCTAGCTGCTCAATAACTTTATTCCACTGATCAATATCTAAGGAGTCTCTTGAGGAAAATACAACTGAAACGCCTTATATTCATGTTACGTAAAGCATCACCATTCAGAGAGCAATTTAAATTATCTTTATACCTAGCAACAGTTAACTAACCAGGCCACCCCACTGGGTCAGCAGAAGCATTTTGTTTTGTATTTCTTTATTTAAAAAAAATTTTAATGGAGGTACTGGGGATTGAATTCAGGGCCTCGTGTGTGCTAAGCACGCGCTCTACCACTGAGCCTACCACCCTCCCCCCCAAATTTGTGTTGTTACTAAAAAAAAATTTTTTTTTAGCAGAAGTATTTTGAAATACCATTCAAATAAGGTTTGGGTTTCCAAGTTAAGACCATTTAAAAAAACTCTGCATCTTTATAAACTCTGATCACAGTTTACTAAATCAATACAATGAAGTCTATATGCCTTCCCATTCTAGGTCAAAATAAAGTTATCTTGTAACTAAAGAATACCTATGACTGAATGTTTTAACCGTGAAATTAGATAATTACGTGGGCAAATTGAAATCAGCTCTCATACTGAAGCTCCCTAAGGTAGAGAGATCCCCCTAACTCCTCAGTTTACAGCTGGAAGCCAGCCCTGCCAGGCAGTCCTGGTGGCATGGGGCGCACAAGGCAGGGGCAGGAGCCAGGGCTCCGGGCTTTCTGAGACCTCGTCACATCCGGTCCCACTATAGTGGGCTTGCACGGAGCAGCGGCAGCTTTGAGAGGTCGGTCGTCTGTTTTACTTGGCGCTGACCATCACTGCAATCGAGGAATGTGTTTTATTTCCTTTCAAAGTATGTCACCTGGGTTTCAGGCTCCATTGTGCCTTAGACACTCATCAGGTGTTGGGTGGGCAGTCAGCCTCCCTCAAGTCCCATCTTCCTATTTATAAACTGTACCCAATACCAGCTTTGCCTCTCACTGGGGGCTTGAGAGAACTGGCATGAAGCATGTGTCAAGTGATTCTGAAACCATAAAAACTATTCGAGAGAATGCAAGCCAGGGGAATCAAATGAACAGTGACTTAAAAAGTGACTGAGGTATGTCTCAGAAAATGAAATGACGTCACTGTGAAAGAACCAAGGGAACAGACACATGTTCCTAAAAGACCCAAAGAGGAGGTCCTCTCACCTCTCACAGTACCTCTCTTCTTGCTGGTGCACTGTCGCCATTCTGCTCTCCCCTGGAGGTTTTCATCACCAATCAAATATGATTTCTTTCCCTCCCATCTTAAAACAAAAGCCACTTTCTTTCGGCTGAACATCTATGGCTTAGCTACCGTTTCCATTTGCAGCAAAAAAAGAGTGGTCTACACGCGTGTCTCGAATTCCCAGCCTCTCATTCTCTTATCAGCCTTTTCTCCTCTCACCTCATGAACTCTGTGCCCTTCAAGGTTGCCAGTAACCACCCCTCCATCGGTGGTCAGTTCTCAGGCCTCACCTTTTTGACAGAGTCAGGGAGCCTGCTCAGAAACCTGCTTCCTGGCCTCCAGGCTCCGTCGCTCTCTGGGAGGGGCCAGGCCAAAGCTTTCTCTTCCTCACACGCCACATGGGGACAGGAGGTCCTTTTCTACCCCAAGTGACGAATCAAAAGCAAATCTCTGAGAACCACAGTCTGGTTTCCAGAATCTTTTTCTATCCTAGTAGCTTTTAATCTATTGTTTGGAAAACTTGGCAAAATTGTCTTTGTAAAATGATGTTAATCTCTGTGTGTGTTTTGAGAATGACACTGGGTGACCTTACATATAAAATTACTAATTACTCACATTGCAAGATGTTAATGTGTAAATTAAGAATTTAAAGTCACTTAATGCACCAACAATTTTCCACACTTTTCATTTCTGTACTTTGTGAAGGAAACAATAAAAAAAAAAAACGCAAGACACAAAATGAGTAAGAATTGAGTCAAACTGAATGTTAAGTAGATACTTCTTAATTATTTTTTTTTAGACTCCATCAACTTTTCCCTTTTTAAGTGAGTTTATTTGCAAGTTAAAGACCTCCTTATTTACAGTTTGAAACAACTGAATCTAAGGTAAGGCTGTGGGAAGTTGCTAGAAAATTTATTAAAACAAAATAAAATGTTGCATTTAACTTCACACAGAATCTGTGATGTGAAAAATGTCAAGGCAGGTAAATAAAATGACAGGAATAAAATCTTTTCATTCCTTGTTGGTGTTGTGAAGAAGTTATATTACAAGAAAACCACCCTCATAAAATTATAAAAAACTAAAATTACTTTGATAAAACACATACAAAACATTAAATGCTCAGCTTCATTTCTTGGAAAGAGAACCATCAGTCTGCCAACAGACAGAGACCACTTTAAGCTTTCATAACAAAACACAAAATCAAAGACCAACAAAAACAGCAGGTGGTTAGAACACAAATGAAAAAGGGGATAAGTGAAGAACCATGTTAGGGTAAAAGATACTGAGATGGAAGAGTACGAGGAATATGAGAAAAGAAAGCTGTTGCGATGATTATGTTATCCATTCTCCTTTATGCTGTGTCATTAACATGATTTGCTGACCATAGTATAAGTTAATTTTTTGCATTTTATGTTTATTTAGACTTCCCCAGTGTGTCACAAAATAACCTTGTAAGTGGATCTTCTGAAATTTTCTGTAAGATGTCAGCGGAGTAACAAACAAACAAAATTTAACATTATTGTTTCCCACAAACTTTTCACTTTAATCTTTTTCATTTATGTCTTACGTAGTGTGCATCAGTTCTTACTTTGGGGGGAAATATTTTGCATCCTGATAACTAATAAAATAGTATTGGATCAAATTACACAAGGATACTGGCCTATTAGATCTAGACAGCAACTTCCTAGATAGTTAAAGTAACTGAATGAACTAAATAAACAGTATTTTCATTTAAATATCAGAATACATTTGTCAGAGTAAATAAATGTCTTATAAGCTATTCTGATAAAATTAAGAACTAATATAAATTGGCTTAACTTAACTCCACGCTTCAATAAAATTGTTACAGGTAGTCAAGTAAAAAAGAAAACAGAAAATTGAACCATTTGGCTTGTGACACTAACTTAACAAACATAATCGAGACTTCCCCAGAACACAGCCTAGAACCGCGACACGTTCCTCTGGAGCGCCCGCCGCCCTCGCTGTCTGTGGGGAGCACGGCCGGGGAGCCCCGGGAAGGATACGGTCAGTGCCTTGGAATATGACACACCCTTTCACCAGCTCTCCCATGATGCAACCCACTGACCAGATATCAACTGAAAATAAAATGAAATGATAAAATTATGAAGTGCCATGAACAAAACAAAGGTGAGGAAAGGAATTCTAACAGGGCGCTAAACACACAAATATGGAAAATAAATTGCTAGCTAAGGGTGGACTTTTCACACCATGTGAAAGATTGCTGACCTCTGTTTTAGCCTTCAGTTTGCAGCAATATGGGCTTTTAATGCCCAAATTCCAATACTTCATGGCTTTAAAAACAAAGCCCCCCAGATAAGAAGTGCCTGTCTCCACAAAACTGTTCCCAGATACACGCCCGTCCCCGCCCCCGGCCTCCGTGGCCAGCGCCGGGTCTCTCCCTGTGAAGGATACAGTCTCTTCCTGGGAACAGGACTTTATGGAGGACCATTTCTGCCATGATGCACCCGACAGACCAGATGTCCACTACCAAACACCAGGTGATTAAAACCAGCCAGAGACCCCCACACGTCTTTTCTCAAACCCCCTCCCAAACAAAGGCAAACCCAGCCTGTCTGTGGAGCATTTGTAAAACATGTACCCCAGAACTCCAGAACGGTCCTTCTACTGTCAAGGCGGCGAGGCCTCGTGGGGCAGGCTTGTCTGGGCTCCAGGGGAGGTGGGGCCGGGGCGCCCCACCTTCAGGCCATTCACCCTCTCCTGTGGGGGCCCGGCTGCGCCCCAGGCCTCAGATGCCCAGGCAGAGGGCTAATGTGAGGGCCTCTGCTGGGGGGGCGGGGTGGGAGAGGCTCCCGTGACACAGGGGACCAGCAGCCCACAGCTGCGGAGTCAGCGTGGGGCACAGGTTACAGAACACCTGAGTAAGCCTGAAGCACAGCTCACTTCAGGTGACTTGGGCGAATTTTAGACTCCTTTTTTTTTTAAACAAGTAAATGTAATTTAGTTCTTTTTGACAAAAGCTAAGTTTCAAAGAGCTGTGATAGTGCTAGAATAAGTTTTGCTGTTAAAAACAAAACTAATTTTACACAAAAAAGCATGTTGTATTCTTCCATTTACGTAAGTTTGAAAATAAGCAAAACCAACCCACGGCGCTAGATGTCAGGGTCACGGCTTCCCCGGGCGGCCGAGGCCAGAGGGGCCCAGAGGGGCCCGGGTGCTGCTGGCTGCGCGCGTGAGCTCCCACTCAGCTGCACGCTGGCAGTTTGCCCGCTTTTCTGTAGGTATGTCACAGTCGTGATAAACGTTCAAAAATATGAATCCCAAAAGTGAATTTTTAAAAGTGAATAACGTTAACCAATGGAAATATAAAACAAGCGATGTCCTATCCGAGGGCTGTGACAGTCTGCCTATTACACAGGCCCCACGTACACCTCACACAGTTCACGGGAAAGAGGGGACGCTAGGGCTGACCAACAGCGCCATCTCTAAGCACCTCGGCCTCCTCCAGCTCTGTGTGCACTCACCGTTCTCCTTGTAGCCCATGCCCAGGATGACCTCCGGCGCCCGGTAGTACCGTGTCACCACATAGGGGGTCATCATGAAGTTGGTGCACGCTGTGCGGGCCAGGCCGAAGTCAAGGATCTTAAGGGTGCAGTCTGATTTTACTACGATGTTGCTAGGTTTCAGATCCTAGGATGGAAATGGTTTAAATTAATAAAATGGACCAAACAGGCTAAGGAAACAATCTCACATTGCAGAGGGTTTGTGAGGTCAGTGACCACTGCAGTACGAGAGAGGGCTGGGAGGAGGAGGAAAGTTAGAACTGAGCCCTGGATTTTGGAATCATTTCGGAAAATCCTACTCTCAAATGAAACTAACACAGATCAGCCTAGACAGGGAGGATGGTGGCCCTCACCCGTGTGGGAACCTCAACACCCCTTCTGAGAACTCCCACAACCCCTCCCCCTCCCTCCCTTCACACCTGCTCAGCCTTCAGTTCCCAACCGGCTGGCTCTCCCCTCCTGTCCGAATTAGACATAATTACTAATTTAAATGTTTGCTAGTAGCCACCTTAAAAAGAATGACTAGAAATAGGTAAAGTTAATTTTAATAATATATTTTCTTTAATCCAATATATCTTTCATAGTATTACCATTTTAAAATATAACCAACGTATAAAAATTATTAATGAGCTATTTTGCATTCTTTTGATGTTGTTGTTACGGTCTTTGAAATCCAGGGTTTATTTACATTCTGAGTGCTCAGGAGCAAGTGGCCACACTAGCCTACCGAACAGCACAGGGTCAGGATCCTGACCCTGGAATCTTCCAAAGGCGTCTTCTTTTCTTGGAAGAAGAATCCCGTGACCCCCAGCCCCAACTTCCCATCCCTCCGCTGGGACCACCACTCCCCACCACACACACGCCACCCTCCAAGCCCCTCCTCTTCCCCTCCCAGTGCGGCTCTGTGCCGGGAGGCCCTGGCGGGCCCTGGCTGTGCTCTCCGCACCGAGCCTGACAGCGGACACTCAGAGAATGTCTGCCGAGTCAGCAGCACACTCCACCACTCTCAACAACAGCTTAACACAACTTCTGCGGTTTTTCCCTCATTTCTTCACGGTGATCCTCCACGCCCCAGGCTCCTCCTCAGGCCACAGGAATCTGACTCTTGCTCTAGTCTGTAAACACCCTAGAAACTGTGACTTTAAATTTTTTTTGGTGGGAGGGAGGTAATTAGATGTGATTATTTACTTATTTTCAGAGGAGGTACTGGGAATTGAACCCAGGACCTCACGCGTGCCAGGCAAGTGCTCTGGCACTTGAGCTGTACCCTCCCCGCCGAAACTGTGACTTCTGAACAATCCACACCTATTCTTTTCACAAGTGCTTTCCAATGTGTAGCAGCAAGATCAAACTGCCGCACAGCAAAGCCGGGGAGATCTTTAAGCAGTGTTTCAGGCCCAGCGTCTGGCTGAAACTTTCCAGTTAATGTGTCACCAACAGGCATAGATGTGCTCGAGACAGTGACACCTTCAAGTGTTACCAGGATAAGCAGAAAAACATTTAGAAGTTACGTTAGCTAGAATTACGTTTCATTGGTGCTAAGTGCGTTGTCTTTCCAAACTTCCTGGATTCAGTAAAATATAACTTATAAATATATATTGCTTTAAAACACTGAAAATCCCCAGCAAGCCCCAGGCAGATGCACCAGCCCCTGGCTGGTCCCAGAGCGCTTCCCGACGGGAGGGAGGCCTGAGCGGGGCGGGACCACCTTCACTGTAGCTGCTCTTCCGCACAGAGGAAAGCCAGGAGGCAGCCCCTTCCCGTGAGGAGCCAGGGGTGCAGCGAAGGGAAAGCAAACCAGTTTGTTCAGTTTGTTTCTAGCTTCTTTTTTTTTAAATCAAAGAATACGGTAAGAACAGGCATTTTAGAATACAAATTACTAACAGATAAAATAATGCTCCACTTCAAGAAATTTAAACAAACGACAAACAAAAAATCCGAAAACGAGGCACCGCCACGAGTCTCTCTCTGGCCGTCAGGAAAGGAACGGCAAACCCTGTGCTGGAGGGAGCAGCAGAAACAGAGCCCTGCTCACACGGCGGAAGGGATGGCAACAGGTGCTTTCTTTTTAGGAGACTGATTTTTTAACAATTTGAAATGTCTGTACTTTACCGCCCAGCAGCCCCGTGAACTACCACGCAGCCACGTGGACAAGCTGCCAGGCAGCCTGATGAGCTGCTGAGTAAATTAGAAACCACGTCCATCCAGCCACCTGCACCGGTCAGAAGATCGTCCTCCTGCACTGGTTCTGTGGGAACAACGCACTTCACTGCCACCTGCTGGGAAATTACGATATAGAACGCGAACCCGGCTGGGAAAGGTACAGACAGTCGTCGCGGCAGGACTGGGAGTGGAGGCTGCCTCCCGGCACGTGCCAACAGCGAAGTGCCTGAAGAGGTCCCGAGGCTCCCGAGGGTCCCCACATACCCAGCTGCTCTCCCTCAGCCTCCACACGCTACGGCTTTCCAAAGTGAGCTGCACTCGCAGTTTGAAGATGACGAAGTAAAGATGGTTCTGCCCCTTCAAATTCTGAAGACCATCCCAAACAAGGAAAACAAGAAACAAACACTAAAACAGAAACGACACCTAAATTGAGGGGCTTGACCCACAGCGTGGGCACGGCTAATAGAGCGTGGCAGCCTGGGGGCAGCCAGTAAGGGTGCATCTGGAACCAAGAAAGGACAAGAGTGGGGGTGGGGGTTGAGGGCCTCACCCCACAAACCGTCACCATTCCTGGTCAGTGCTCAGGTCCAGAACCCGCTGCCTGAAGAGATGTCCCTGCACACTGTGACAAGAGTCCACTCTGACCACTTACTCAGATGACTACACGTGGGGACAGGAGGCTGAGACATTTGGAGAAGTACTGGACACATGTTCTGAGTGGACAGTGAAAGTCAAAGACCCAGAGCGACATCTTGCCTCCCCTAGCTGGTGGGGGGGGGTGGTTGTGGATGCCAGGTAATGAATGGAACTGCTCCAGCTCTCTTTCATCTGTATTATGACACAGGCCCAGGGCAGAACTGTGGACGGACTTTGCTGTCCGTCCCACAAGGCTGTGAAAGGGTTCCGATCCCCTTTCGCAGTCAGTGTGGAAGACAGCACCTGCCCCGGGTGGGTGTTACCCTGCTCTGGCAGCAGCGCCGTGCCCAGCACGGCAGTGCGATCAGGATGCCACCTGGTCGGCTTCACTCTCTAGCATTCACCGAGTTTCTTCAAGGGCTGGACTGGTGAGTTGAGCTGGGACGTGAGAAGGACCACCGTCCTGGCATTCTTTAGGTTTTAACGGCAGCACTGACCTCCTCCATCTCCCCCACCTCCCAGAGTTCCATAATGCTTCTGAGTTACTGTCCTGAGGGGCAGTTTCAGGTTTCCACTCGGCCTTCTCCATCATGATAACTCTTACGTCACAGGCCAAAGAAACCAGTGTAGGGGTCACTCCAACTGTCAAGCATATCAGTTCCAATCACACACTCAGGGACTGGGGAGATGACCACTGGGTGGGCCCATGGACGCAGTGGCCCACTGTGAGCCACCAGTCTTGGACCCCTCAGGAATGAAGTCTGGGTCACCTCCAGGTAAGGCACAGAAACCCGCCGAGGTGATGGCTGAGGGCACGGATGACACAGAAGGGGGAGGACAAGTACCTGCCATGGCCCCGAGGTCAACTGTACTGACAGGAGCTAGAGTTTGTCCCTTCGCCTCAGGGAGGAAGGCCCCCGAGGAGTCCGAGGGGCTGCTCCTGACCTGTGTGGGGAGTAGAGCTGAGGGGCGCAAGGGTGGACGGCAGTGCCATGAAAATGCTTCTTTGGCTCCCCACTGTGGGAAGGCAACTGTAGACACCCCACCGTGGTGCCCTGAGCCCCTGCCCTGCTCATGACAAGGCCAGACATCCCATGGCTGCTCCTGGCCAGTGGCTACAGGACAGCAGACTCTGACAGGCAGCTCTAGAACTCAGGGGCCAGCAAGCTCTCTGAGAGCCACGCTGCCGCCTGCTGCCGGCCCCCAGCCCTCCTTCACGCCCTGCCTGGCCCCCTGCCGGCCTGCCCACCTCCTCTGACTTGCTCCCGCTCTTCTCCCTCACGGGCCCTCTCCCAGTGCACCTCTTGCATGCCTAACGCCATTCCGGTCCACTAATGCCTTCCATGAAAAACTCTGCGTGCTCTATGGGGATGCAAAGTGGCCGGGAGGAATAAATGGCTTGACTGAGTGAAGTAAAATCCAACCTCGGGGAGTGGCCTACAGAGAGGTGATGTGGACCATGATACCTGGGAAGTGCTCAGGTACTCAGAAGGCAGGAGGAGGCAGGGAGCAGGACACAGAGGGGTTTTGTGGGAGAAGGTTCACATAAAAGCCAAGGCCGACTTCCTAGACCCCGACTCCACCCACCTTCTTCACTCCTATTGGCCTATTATCTAGAAAAAATGAAACCGAGTTTCCAGACTCAGGCCCCAGGCACAATGCCAACAGATGTGCTGGTATGAGGCACGGAGGGGACGGGTGAGGGGCCCAGCCTGAAGGCAGGGCACCATGCTGGAGATCTGCATTCTGCCACGTGAGACCCCCAGCCCCACCCGACACAGCCTCTCACCCCAGCAACCAGGCTGACCTCCCTCAGTCATGAGGCTGGAGGAGCCTCTCTAGAGAAACTAAGCGATGCCCACAGAAAAGACCTTCAGAGACACCTGTGGGTGCCCACTGCCCTGGAGAAAACCCCTCATTCAACCATCCCAAACCATGCACTTCCACTTGGGCTTCGAATGCTTCAGTCTTTAAACACACACTAAAAAAAAGAACTCAGGGGAAAGAAAAACAATGCAGGCAGCAATAAAAAGCTTCAAAGAAATTTTATCTTCGTAGAGATGAAAAGTGCCTCCATGCAAGAACAAAATGCTGTTTACAACAGCCAAGACATGGAAGGAACCCAAGTGCCCGTCAACAGACAACGGGATTAAGATGTAGGGTATATATAGACACAAGGGAATATTATTCGGCCAGAAAAAAGAATGAAATACTGCCATTTGCAGCAATGTGTATGGACCTAGAGAATACTATGCTTAGTGAGATAAGTCAAAGAAAGACAAATACTGTATGATATATCACTTGGAACCTAAAAAATAATACCAATGAAAGTATATACGAAACAGACTCACAGATACAGAAAACAAACGTGGTTAACAAAGGGGGGAGGGAAAAGGAGGGAAAATTAGGGGTATGGCATTAACAGATACAAACTATTATATATAAGACAGATAAGACACAGGGAGTTACCATACAGCTAAGGGAATTACACCCATTATTTTGTGACAACCTATAATGGAGCATAATCTGCAAAGAGCCTCACTCACTGTGCTGCACACCTGAAACTAATGCAGTATTGCAAATCAATTACACTTCAATTGAAAAAAAAAAAAAGAACAAAATGCTACAAAAAGGAACTTTTAAAGATGAAAAAGAGTTCCAACTAACTGGTACTTCAGAAAAGGACAGGATAAAGAACACGTAAAGAAGGCATTCTGAAAGAAATAACACAAATTTCCCAGAACTCTATGGCATACCCTTCCAGACCGGAGTGCCCGCCAAGTGCCTACCACATTAGTGAAAAAATTCCATCTCAAGGCATATCACCACATTTCAGAATATAAGAAAGAAAGAAACTTTAAAAAATGTTTCTAGAGATAAAGCAAAACCCAAACCAGGGCACTTGCAAAGGATTAGTAACAACAATGACATCAGAAAGTCCAAAAGCCACACTACAGCGCACTACAGCAGGGCACTGCATTTACAACTCCGAGGGCAACTGATCTGTAACTAAGAACTCTATATCCAGCCAAAGCACTGCTCATGCGATAGAGCAAAGCAGAGAGTTTCAGGTATCCAAGGTCTTGAAAAGTTTACCTCCCAGGCACCACTTCTGGGGAAGCTACTGGAGGATGTGTCCCACCGAAACAAAGCAGTAATCCGAGAGAAAGGGGTCAGGAAGCAGGGACCCCCAACGTCAGAGAAAGGTGGAGGAAACCCCCAGGAGCATGCTGGGGCGAGGGCCAGGATGAGGCCCGTGCATCAGGTCTGGGCGCAGCCAGCCCAGGAGTGAGCAGGACCGCAGCTCCAGGAGACGCTCAAACTGACGAAACAGCTAAGGCACCTGGATGCAATGAGAGAGGACTTAGACGCCAGGCAGAAAGCGGAGGGTAAATTAGCAATAAGGACCTGCAAAGCCACTCCCTCCTTAAAAAAACAAACCAAACCAAACCAACAGCAAAGGCCAAAACTCTAATAAATAAGAGACAAGAGCTGTTAGCTCTCGGGACAAGAAGGTGAGAGGGGAAGAAATGCAATCATGGCATAAGCACAGGCTCGCGGTGAAAGCTGCCGACAGGTCAGGACGGTGCAGAGCACAATACGGGGCCGACCCAAGCCCGGCTGTGCTGTGCCTGTGCGGGGGGCAGGGAGACAGGAAAGGTGGGGGAAAGGGTCGTGACTGGAGAGAAAGAGCCAGATCGGCACCGCATGTCCCCACTGAAGATCTCCAAACAGGGCTCTGAGCATGTGCTGTCAAGACTGCGGAGAGCAGCACCTAAATCACAGCTAAAAGGACGTAAGTAGTTTGCTTCTGGGGAGAAAGAAATTAGAGGGAGGAGGTGGGGCCTCTTTCTAAGTTTTTGTGGAATTATTTGACCCTTGATAAAAATAAAAGACAAACCAACAAGTCATTCAGCAAGTTGAAGAACAATTATCTACCAGATATTCCTATTTTGAAAAATCTAAGTTAAATAGGACATAGGTACAAACAGATATGCTGGTATTAGCATCAGTAAGAAGGCGTGTTAGGATCCACTTTGGAAGGAAACACACCCAGCTGCTACCCCTGGCCTCCTCTGGGGGACAATGCAGGGCTGGGGGACTTCAATCCATTTAATGTTTCTGAATAATACAAGATAAAAGTGGTGGGATTACACGTTTTTATTTTCCAAGTAATTAAATGTTATGTTTAGTGTGAAGCCATCTTAGTCATAAGCGTCACTGAACGTGTGTCTCTATGCCTGCGGTACAGCACGTGGGAGAAAGGAAGGAAGAGTTCACAGAACACTGTTAACACGCTGAAGGCTAGCTGCAGTTCGTCACCTCTTGGGGCCTGGAGGGGTGGTGGGTGGGCAAACAGGGGTCTTACCTACCTTTCCCACGATGAGCTATGTGGTACTGTCACAGCAAACACAAACCTGGCAGGCCCACAAATGTGTCAACAGGAAGGCACAAGACAAGCGGAGGGAGACCCAGCAGGGAGGTAAACGGGATGGAGAGGTGCTTGGCGGACCATGCCGGGCAAGCCACAAACTTCTCTGGACCCTATGTGACCTTCTGGTCCGCAGGTGTGGGCCCAAGCTGCAGGGACCTGACGTCCCCTAACACAGGCACAGGTGAGCTGCAGCTCTTACAAGGCCCCCTGGAACGGGTGGACACTGCTTCCCCTCGTGTCTGTGGGCCCAAGAGAGGAGAAACAAGCAAGACAAACCATTTCCTTTAACAAAATTAATAAGGCCCGCCATATTGAAGCCTAGTAATCTGGGAACTTACTCTAAAGCACGGCTGGTAACACAAAATACGTTTAAGAGATACTGAGTGCCTTAGTGCACATAAAGGTCTGCGAATATTTTAGGAAGATAAACAGAATGTTATGCTGGGAAATCTTTATTTTTAATTGAAAAGACCAGTGTTACTGTTTTTCAAGCATATTCGTCAAACAGAATGTATTATTTAAACTGAACGCTTGGTGGCAGCAAAGGCTGTATTTTAAGTGGCCAAGGTCAGGGAAACTGTGCCAGGCCCCCAGCAGGCACCGGGAGGGCCAGGGCCGGCCTCAGGCCACAGACCTCACTCAGGCCTCAGGCTCACAATGAGGAGCAAGGGTTCAGCGTCTCTGGGTTGCTGGGCTCCGCAGCCACGTTCGGCCACTGTTCAGTAGCTGTGGTGGAATCAACCTTTCCTGGCACCCACCAGATCCAAAAGAACTCCTACTACTGTGAGAGCAGGCAGAGAGCCAGATATGAGCAGAGAAAGGGGGACACAGACCAAATGGCGGGAACTGGGCAGGAAGGAGGGCCACAGGCCAAATGCAGGAAGCCACACATCATGTGAGCACCAGGGGTCCCTGGGGAGAGAAAGAAGAGCAGGAACCTTTGGGCTGATAAGTGGTCACATCTGGAGGCCAACACAGAGTGCTCATTATGCCTCATTTCAATAAAATTAGCCTTGTAGATCAGAAGTCCCCATCATGCACCGACGCCATGACACTTCCGATCCAGACTAAATAAAGACAAAATCCCTCCTCCCTTTGGGAAGGTGGAGGTGGGCTGAAAATCAGGGCAGATGACCCCAGACCCCTCCCTCCCTAGTGAATATTATTCTGCCCATTCATTTTTACACCCTGTGTAACCAACTTGCCAGAGAAACTTGGGGCAGCGGCTCCCCTGAGCTGCCCGCTCTCCCTCTGACAGTGTACTATCCACCCTTTAATAAATCCTCACTTCAGTTTTCCACTATGTCTTGTCTCTGAATTCTTTCTGGGACGGGACAAGAACCTGGAACGCCAGTTACATCCACCGGCAACACTACTTCACCGTCAATAATCTCTCTGTTCTTTTTTGTATGAACAGGCTTCACTGTTCTTGTCCCACTATCTTCTTCCCCACACAGACTTTAGTTCAGAGAAAACACGACTTCTTGCTGTTGAAACATAATATCAAAAGATGGTCTGTCAACAAAATTAGTATAGTAATAGTTTAAAGAATGCTAAGAAGGTTTCCAAAAAAACTGTATTATCTCTGCCTCTAGCCTCACTTAACATTCTACTTGTTAAAAAAAAAAATTATCGTGATGTTCTGCTCCCACAGCGGCACAAGTCAAAAAATAACAAAAACTCATAAAACCAGCTTAGAGAATTTCTCTCCCTGGTTTTTAAATATACTCTCCGACAGCAAAGGCAACACCATCATTCAAATTCCAGCCCTGGCCTAGCCGAGAAGGAGGTTTGCCTGGACCCTCTCCAAAAGCTCCCAGCAGTATGGCTGGGCTGCTGGACTATAAGGAATGGATATTTGGGCCTTATGGTAATTCACGTAAGATTTCTCAAGCAACTGTATCATGTACTACTTGGTCTCTAACTTTTCCCCATTGCAAATTCAAATTCCTTGCTGATTAAAAATGGGTTTCAAATATGGCAGAACTATTAACAGCATGTGAATCTGGATAAACAGTATTTGGAAGTTCTTTGCCCTATTCTTGAAATTTTTTCTCTAAGTTTTACGTTACTTCAAAAGAAAACCTTAAAAAAAAAACAAACCCAAGAAGTACTTTTCTGCAGTACTAGACTGAGCAGCTGGCTCACGCCTGCATCCAGGGTTGCTCACAGCAGCCCGGGCAAACCAAGTGTTCCACAAATGTCTTCTCACCTCAACAGCATTTGGAAAGGTAACAAGATTTCATATTTTATTTGGATTTTCAACACTGACACATTTAAAAAAAATATTAAGTTATTTTGTATCTGGAGATTATGACAACAGAATGACTGATTAAAAAATACGGGATCACTACTTACTCTGTGAATTATGCCAGCTGAATGCAGATGTTTAATGCCACAGAGCATCTGGTAAAGAAGGTAGGACATTCTTTCATGATCCAGCTCCATATGAATAACCTGACACAAGTTAGCATCCATTAATTCCATAACCAAATACCTGAGGAAATAAATGATCAGCCATGTACACATGAAAATTATTCAAAATTCCTTTATGGTTATTAAGCCAGAATTTTTATGAAACAGTAATAACTTACCACCAAGTCACTGCACTGGCTAAAGGTAAAAAAAAACAAACCAAAAAATTTCTCTAAACATTTATAATGTATCTTGAAAAGAAGCAAATGTATAATGAAACTTTGTAAAAGTTTTCAAAAAATAAAAATAAAGACAACTAACCACAAAATGCCTTTAAAGTTAAACACTAAACAATTTTGATATCAGAGTAAATAGAATCTCAGACATTCAAATTCTCCTACATCTTAACATTTTTGCTATAGGATCATTCTTATCAATATAGAAACCATGCTGTTACTTCTCTCATCTTAAGAAAAATTTTAACCTTACTTCACCCAACCATCCCATATTTTTGCTCTTTGCAAGCAAAACTCCCCAAAGAGGTGTCTATACCTCCCAGCTCCAATCCCCCCCGCCCCATTTTTCCTTAACCCGACTTGAATCAGGCTTCTGCCCCGACCACTCGGCTGAAACTGTCCTCAGCGCTCCTGATGGCTCACATGTCGCTAAATCCAGCGGCCAGTCCCACAGCCCCTGCCGACAGCGCCCTTCTCCTCCCTACACCTTCTCACTGTTGAAGTGCCAGCACTTGGCCCCTGGCCTTCTTTTCTCTAACTGCACTCGCAGGCTTGTTGCCCTCCTCTGGTCTCTGGTCTCTGGTCTCTGGTCTCAGGCTTTAAATACCATCCATAAACCGGCAACTCCCAAACGAATACCTTCAACTCAGACCTCCCTCCTGAACTCCAGGCTCACGTATCTAACTGCTTACTTCACAGTTCCACTTGGGTGTCTGAGAGACATCCTGAAGTCCAAGTCCAAAACTGAGCTCTTGGTTCTACCTTACCCCGCTATCTGTTCTTCCTGCAGCCTTCCTCATCTCAGTTGAGAGCACTTTTATCTTTCCAGTGCTCAAGCCGAAACTCCAGGTGGTGTTCCCAACTTCTCTTTCGTGCACACCACACATCCTCTCTAAGAGCAAACATTATGAATCCACCTTCAAAACAGCTTCAGCATCCAGTCTCTGACCTTTACCGTCACCACTGCCCTTCTGGTCTAAAAGCAGCCGCCATCTATCTCACCAGAATTGCCACAGGAGCCTCCTGACTGGTCCTCTGTGCCCTACTGCTTATACTGGGTTCTCAGCCCAGAAACCCTTCAAATGTCACCGATCCAGTGAGGTCCTTCCCCAGCCACCCTACTTAAAGCTGCAGCCTGGCTCCCAACGCCCAGCACTTCTGACCCCTCACCCAGCTCCGCGGCTCCCACAGCGCAGCCACATCCTGAGGAATGACACCATCTCTGTATTTGTTGTGCTGACTGTCTATCTTCCCTGGCTTTCCTGCAAGCTCTGGGAAGGAGAATGACCACCTGCAATTCTTCAGTAATAAAAGAGGTTTTGCCTGTTTTGGTCACTAAGGTATGACAAGTCCAAGGGAGTGCCCAGCACGTGGCTGGCAATCAAAGACTTGCTGCATGAAGGAACACATCAATAAACTTAGGATGAAGTTGGGCGTTATATCTCAATAACAAATTAATACTTCGTTGTTAGTTAAGACAATTCTATTTCAGATTTTGGAAACACAATATTTAATGACTTACCCATTTCAAATAATAATTGTAAACATCTGGACCCTGTAGGGGATTGTACTCCTGGCTTTCAGGGGATTGGAGAAAAACATTGCACATTTCAGTAAAGCATCAGCAGGACTAATGGCACTACCTGCGCTGAAGAATTATTTTCATCAGCCTTTATCTGTTATTGAAATGATAACCATCCAGGCATAAATAGTTGAATATTACTACCCATTTTCCTTAATATTTCTCTTCCACAGAGAAAAGTGGCTAAAATATTAAAAATGTTACTGCCGCCTACATCTCCTAAGTAAAAAAAGCAGTTATTTTCTTTTCTAAACTTTTGGTCTTTGATTCACAGTGTATTTACTGAATAAAAATGATACTTACACATCTTGAAATTCTTCTAGAGTTTTTTGTGGTGTAAACACATTTAACAAACTAATTATCTGAAAAGAGAAAATTATACCTCAGCATGTCAAATGCCTCTGCTTGATTATAAAAGTCAAGTTTAACATTAAAATGTACTCAAACTGGAAAAAAACTACAGTAGAGCTCAGTATTTATCACTGTTGTTACTTTTACCAAAACGTTCTGTCACATGGAATTTGAAAAAGGTTAAATGATTAGGATTCTCACCTTGGAAATAAGATGTACTTTTAATCAAATCACTTTTATGTGTCCCCAGTAACTTAGTATTATAGAATTTTAACATATAATGTCTTTCCGGCTCTGAACATAAAAAAATAGCAATTACTGGTAGAAAACCACTAAATAAAGCAGTATGTTAACTCTAAACTTAAACACAATGTCCAAATTTCTAAAATGTTTTGAAATATGAAAGCTAAGCTTATGTTTTTGGTGTGGTAAAGATGAAGTGCCTCATAACATTATGTATTTACTTAAGGAGGGTTCTAGAACTGACCCCCTGCAGGCCTTTGTCCTGGCGCCCCAATGGTTCAACAATTAACCCTGCTGCTGGAGCACCAAACACGAATTCCCGATCATTTAAATGGCTGAGGAAAAGATGAATTCTTCAGTAAACAGGATTGGAGTGGCTGGCTAGCCAAGGGAAAAAATAAAACTGGATCCATACTTCAATCTTTACACCAAGATAAACACAAAATGAAACAAAAATTTAAATCTAAAACATGAAACCATGAAACATTAAAATATGGATAAACATTTGCATAATTCTGGTGTAGAAAAGCCTCTTCTAAGCATGACAGGAAAACTAGGAGATTTGATCACATTAAAAAAAAATCAATATGGCAAAAATAACCTAAATTAGGTCAGATGGAAAAGAAGTGAGGGTTGATTATACAAAGATCTTCTATAAATGCATAAGAAAGAAACCAATAGTCCTAGAGAAAAATGGACAAAGGCCATGGAAAACAAGTTCTCGAGAAATAAAAATAAATGGCTAATAGAGATATGGAAAGAAATTCAACCTCACAAGCAAAAATAAGGTGTCATTTGTCATCTATCAGTTTGGTCAGGTAAAACGAAAAAATCAACATATGTAGTACTGGGGTGTTTTGACATAAAAGACACTGTCAGACACTCATTGAAAGTATAAAACTGACAGTATTCCTTGAGGTCAGTTTGTCAGCGTACGTTAAATCCAGAAGTGTGCATACTCTTTGACCCAGCAATCTTGGCCAAAAGATTCACCTGGACAAGTGTGCAAAGAGGCACATGTAAGGATGTTCATTGCAACACTGCTTATAGTAGCAAAAACTGGAAACAATCTAAATACCTGATAAGAGTTGATTGGTTAAATAAACTATTATGCACCTGTACTATGCAGCCACTTAAAAAATGTCTTATATCTATGTTCACTAATGTATATGAGCTGTAGCAACATTCTACTAGGGAAACAGCAGGATATATAATAACATAACTGACCTTGTTTATACATAAAGGATGCTCACCAAAATGTTGATGGCAGTGATCTGTGAGTGGTGGGATTCAAGGATTTTTGCTTTCTCATTTATACTGTTTGAATTTTTAAAAATAATAACCATATATTTTTTTGTAACCTGAAAAAATTTTTTTACTTTTAAAAATGTATTGTAAAATAAAGCATTGGAGAAATTAAAAACAAACTCAAACCACAGACTCAAAGACTGAACCTATCTTAATTTCATGTTTAATGTCTCTACACTAGAAAAATCCAGCATAAACGTTACAACAAAGGGAGCCCACAAAGTTGAGTGTAATCAAAGACTTATCGCCTTGCAACAGAAGGAGGTCACAAGGGAGGGGATCTCCAAAGCCCCTTCCAAACTTAACATTTTACAATTTTATAATGTGACAAGGTTATCAAAGTCATGCTCAAAACAATGCTCAAGGACCAGCAGTAGAACATAAATGTGCCTGAGAACCTCATTTCCTAGACACACTGTTTTCCTTACATTTCCAGTGCTCCGATTTCTGTGGAGATGCCAAGTAGAACTATCTTGAACATAACGTTATCTAATAACATTTACTTAACTAAAAGTGAATATGTAAAAGCTACTTACAGAACAATGTTTTTCTAAAAATTACTTAGATGTCTCCCAATTTGTCAGGCCAATACTGTTGGCACTTTATAGACAAAGAAACAGTAAAAACCAAACGGTTACAAGGTGAACTGACATTCCTACTCCTGTGGAGAGACCGACACTCCTGTGGGGCGTGATGCCTCTTGTTCACTTCAGTATCCCCAATGTTGACTGAGAATTTTATCAATAAAATGTAACCATTTAAATAGTATTTTTATCCCTAGTTTATCCTAGGTCTAAACTCAGTGTATTTCCAAAGACCCAGGTCGACTGTCACATCATTTGACATTAAAGTATACAGAGGAAACAGACATAACTTACATTTTTATGATTGACACATTTTAAGAGGACAAGTTCACGATAAGCTCTCTTTGCATGAGTTTGATTCTGAAAGGGACGGCTTAGTTTCTTGACTGCAACATTTATCCCAAGAACTGTATCAAAAGCAGCACTATAATTAAGAAATACAAGCGATCCATTAGAATGGTATTGGAAAATACAGCAACGAGGAAGGTACATTCGACGTATTATCTTTTTAATGAATAATAAATAGGGGGAAATACTTCTGCCTGCTCCCACCAGGGTACTCCTAGCCATGAAGGGCAAGGTGGGCTGGCTAAGAGTGCAGGATGGACGGACTCCTCTGCGGGGCGCCTGGCACGGCGGCTGCAACTAGGATTTGACTCAGCGCTCCAGCGCACGTTGATTTTTCATTACATTAGTGGAGATTATTATGGTCAGAACCAAGTAACTTAATACAGAGCATGTAAGACCAGTCAAGAAACAAAATCTTCAGTTTAAATATGCCAGTAAGTTGGGGGAAAAAAGTCGCTGGTATTATAGAATAAAACAGAAGTATATTTTGGAGTGTCCCAGTAGGGGAAATGGTTGAGCTCATGGGAAGAATATACTCAATCTAAGTTTTGATTGTGTTTTTCCCAGATGAAAGAATCTATAAAGAAAACAGAAGCCAAAATCTCAGCTCATGGTAAATCCCCAAGATACAAAAATCTCTAATGTAAGCAATTGTTACATATAAAATTCTACTAAAAATACCTCCAAACTACTATGGCAAGAATAAAATCTTCTAGAGGCTGTGTTTCCGGCATCTCAAGTTTTCAGTTGAAAGTGATGATTCATTTTCCTCCAGAAAATAGACAGAAAAAACTGAGGGCCTTTTGTACCAGTTTCAAACTAGCACTAACAGCACCACTGCTGTTACTACTGCCTTTTGACCACGCACCAGGGGTTAAAAGCTGCTAAAGGCCATCTGAGAACCTAAACACCATTTAAAATATTGTTTCTATTTATTTATTCTATTCAATTTATAACACTGTTTACATTTATTCACTTCTATTAATTTTTTGTGTGTGCAAAACTCTAACTTAATTCAATTTTAACTTTTTTTTTTAATTGAAGGCTGTTGGCTGTAGCATTTGCTTAAGAATTATTAGAAACTTCATATGTTACTTTGGACTTATTTTTTCTTTAATTCAGTTCACATTATGTGTACCTGTGTACACAGATGGCAAATCACATGCCTATATGCAAATATAATATTTACATGAACTATAAAACGTTAAAAATAAATCTGTTTGTGAAACGCATCATTAATATATACATGTGTGATTTGTACTTATATATAGATTTCTCAGTCTCAGGAATTTAAAAAGACACACATTTTTTTGGTCTCCAAATTTCATCCAGTGAGCCAAATGGACCAATTCTGAGTGTCTAGTGGACACACGCTTCCCCACTCTAGTTCCAACTCCAAAGAGTAAACCTTTACCACTATTTCCTCATTTATCAACTTTAGAAATTATCTATGTGCTTATGAAAACTGAGGATTTAGTCACCTAGTTGAAACCCCCAACTCTTCCTAGTTCTTTTGTTCTCATGTTATTTTTAACTTTTCCCTTGGTCACCCGTGTAACTTTAAGGCGCCTAAACTTGTTACATCAACTTTCAAAGGAACTTCAGTTTGTAAAATGAGAATATTATAGTCCATCTCCTTTTCCTCCAAATTTCTGTCTTAAACGGTCAAACTTGATAACACATCTATTTAATGTATATAATTAAGTCTTCTGTGTTTCTTCTTTAGGATGTGTCTACAAGTTGAAATTGCTAAGACACAGCGTACGCGTATGTGCGCATGTAAATATTACCAATTGCAGAGCTGGGATCACATTTTGTTTTCTGAAGCTCACCTGACCCCTGCTGCCACTCATAAGAGAATGAGATTGTTTCCAGCATCAAGATCAAATGTATCCTCTTCTTACATTCTTACATTCCATCAGCTGCTCAAACACCATGTCTTTTTAAATTTGTTTTATTCTTAGACTATAACTTTTTCTAGCTTTTCCACAAGTTTCTAATAACCTATTTTTTTCTTATTGGGAAAAATAAACCCTTTCAAAGCCTATCAGTAGGACTTCCTACCTTCTTAACTCACATCATGTATTGTTTGGAATCTATTCCATTTTTTGGGAAGACATTTTTTCTTGGAGCTTAAAGACCTGCTGTGCAGCTGTGGCCCTGGGACTCCTTTTCACTGGCCTCCACGGTTTCTTGTGTTACACGTTCTTGTGTTCTCTTTCTTGTTGGAGTAGATTCTCTAGGAATTTCTTCAGGAAAAAAAAAAAAACGCATGGAAGATAAACTGTCCTACCCTGCCCTCATCCTGATAGCTTGTCTTCTAAGTTCAAAATCAACTTCCTCTTTGGAACTCCACTGATTTCCAAAGCTGAGTGTTGTTGGTGAGAAGGCATAAGCTTCTAATATTCATCCTTTTGCGTCCTTTTTTGTTTCCTCAGCTCAATGAAAAGAACCATTTTTGTCACCATCTCCGCACCCCTCCCATATCTCCTACTAATCACTAGCCCTCGGGTCCCCAGAGGTGACAATCACTTCTGACTTCCGTGATCATCACTTGCTTGCCTTTACCAGCTAAACATGTATCTTCAAGCCCCCGCACGGTTTATTTTTGCCTGGTTTTTGAAATCATATGTCTGGCTTCTTTCACTCAGCATTATATTTGTCATCCGTTGTGTGAAGCTGTAACTCATTCTGCCGTTGCTATAATGTTCCTTTGTGCGACTATATGACATAAAGTTGACACTTTGGTTGTTTTCAGTTTCCAAGCAAAAAACACGGTCATCAACATTCTTGTACGTGGCTCTAGGTCCCCTATGTATGCATTTCTATGAGTAGATAGCTGAAGTTGGAATCGCATACACTTTATTTTAGTAGATAATGCCAAACTGTTTTCCAAAGTGGTTTGTCCTACCAATTTCTAGGCATTTGATTTTTTTTGTAGTATACTGACCCTATGTCCTGCAAGAGGGCTAAGCATACCCATTAATTTAACAAAAGGGATGGGAGGACGGGGTGGGGGACACTAATCCAATCACAAGAGCCCTTTAGGAGCAGAGTTCGCTCTGGCTGGTGGGAAGAGGGGCAAGTCAGAGAAATCTGAATCCTGAGAAGGACTAGACGTGCCACTGTTGCCTTAAAGATGGAGGGGGTCACGTGAGAAGGACTGTGGGAGCCTCTGGGAGCACAGTGGCCCCTGACCAACGGAGAGGAAAGGAATGGAGACCTTGGACCTGCAGCTGCAAGGAACTGGGTTCTGCCAACAACCTGAACACACTTGGAAGCAGACTCTTCCCCAGGGCCTCCAGGTAAGAGCCCAGTCCAGTGACATCTTGATTTCAGCTTTGTGAGATGCAGGGCAAAGGATCCAGGCAAGCCCAACCGGATTGATGACCTACAGAACTATGAAATTATTAATGAGCATTGTTTTGTTTTAAACCACTAAGTTTATGGTAATTTGTTATGTGGCAACAGAAGACGAACACACCCTCTCTCTGTATTTTCTTCCCTTTTGTTGCCTCAGGCTTCATTCTGGATTTTCTTCCCCTCACCTACCTTTCAGATTACAATTTGCTCCTCAGTTATGTTCAATAGGCTGTTAAACTCACCCACTAACTTCATAATTCAATCACTATGTATCTTACAGTTCTATTATTTCTCTTTATAGTTTTTTTAAGTTTTCATTTTCCACCAAAATGTTTTCATCCTCTCTTTTAGCATCCTGAATATAACATCATAACTATTTAGAAGTTTGGCTCCACTAATGCCAATAACCCCTGTGTGTCTATTTCCTTTCTCTGCTGTTTGTGCTGGATTTGAGAATGTTGTCTAATCTTGTGTGACTAGCTATTTTTAATTATGTGCTGGACCTTGAACTTGCAAAACTGCTTGCTGTCTAGAAATAATCTGATACCCAGTATGATGTTATCTTCCTCCAGGCTGAATTTACACTAATTTCTGCTGGGTACCTGAGGGCACCAGCAATTTCAGTTTCCCTCACTTCAAGTTTGGCAAATGAGATGATGTGAAGCTAAGTGGCAGTGCCTGCAAGGGCCTGTTTCTTTCTGGCTCATTCTTACTTCCAGAACGCAGCCCTTCACTGTAGCCAATTCAAACCCAGGGGCGCTCACAAGGCCCCTTTAGAGACTCCTGGACCCGAATCCCTGTCTCCAGGAGCCCACAAGACAGTCCAAAGGACTCTCAGTCTCTTGAGCTGCCCACTCCAGGATTTTCAATGCCCTCAGGAGAAAGACCGCCCTCAATCCTGGGCTCCTCTTGTCAGGCTTCTCCGTCCCCGGACCCTGGCCTAGTAATTCTTTATTTACCTCCTTGCTCTCTAGGGGCAGATGCTGAGCATGGGGGTGGGGGTGGGAATGTGAGGAGCCAACAGGAAAAGCTGTTCCACAGACACACTTGTAATTAACACCTCTATTTCTAGCCACCTGTTTCGTCTTTGTTTTCTGTATCTGCCATCTCTACAACCTCTCTGGAATTCTCCTAATGACACATTGTCTTCTTTGTTGTAAACGTCTCGTCTTATTCTCACTGCCTCTGCTCTGCTTCATCTGCATCAAGTTTCCAGTTGCTTTTTACATTTCAGAAACTTGTTAAGTGTCCTCATAGCCACTGATTACTGTCCTCCTGGTCTCTCCGTTTAGGTGTTTAAGATCTACCACCTTAAATTAGAAGTTCCAAACCATTTATTTTAAAGGCGACACTATTAAGGTCCACAAAGACACAAGCATTTGTCCAAGGTCACAAAGAACTGCTGTGAGGATCCGAGCTGGACTTAGAATTCAGTTCTCCTGAACCACAAACTTCCTCCACCTCGAACCATGTATCTTCTTTATCACAACACAGTTTTGTTGTGGACATGATTTATTTATATTCGTAGAAGGTAAAGCAGTGTAAGAACAGACCAACACTCACACCTGCGCAGAACCGGAGGAAGCACAGAGGAGTAAGGGCCTCACCAGCCATTCCTGTCAAGGCTGTAAATCGTCACTTCTAAGCACCGTCGGATAGAATATTCAATACATTTTTTTTTAAAGTTAAACATTTCATAGAACTATTTCATAAAACAAATAGTCTTTACCAATTTTGGTTAAACAGCTTGAGATTTTAGAAGGAGAAAGAAAAACTGTGTATGAAAGAAATGTACACACATTTTCCCCACAGAGCTTCAATATCTTGCATTTAACTCTACTGTATAACTTAGTTAATATTTATAAATACTTCAAATGATAAACATTTTAAAGCTTACTTCCTAATTATTTTTACTAACAGTTTCAATGAACAACAAAAACTTACAAACAAACAGATCAAAGACAACTGTAAACACAACTCAAAATCAGGAGTCAGAATATTTTGTTTGGACCCTAACTCTTCCGTTCAACCCTGTACCTGTATCAGTGCCTGCACTGCGGTCTACCTGCACACCTGTCCCTGTGTCGTTACAAAGCTCCAGTTTAAACAGATGTTTAACAAGTTTTATACACCATGCAGTATTGCTACAATGATATTTTATTTCTCAAAAATGTAAAAGCCCACATGCCCCCTATATTAGTTTCCTATTGTTGCTGTAACAAATTACCACAGATTTACTGGTTTAAAACACAAATTTATTCTCTTACAGTAATGGAGAGAGAGTGTGTGTGTGTGTGTGTGTGTGTGTGTGTGTGTGCGCGCGCGCGCACGCACGTGCAGGTGCTTCAATCAAGCATTTGGTTCAATCAGAGAGGAGACTCTATTCCAAGCATGAGCTGAGATTATCTGGGGATTTTCCACAGATAAGTCTTGAAAGACCGGGGTGGTGTCTGGACAGACTGGGGTAGGGGTCAGAGGAGACTCCAACCAGGAGATGTGCGTGGGATGGGCATGGAAAGAACCTGCCGCATCTGCAGGGAAGGGACCATGGAGAAATGAGGCAGCTAAAAGTTAAAGCTTGACGGGGGGGACACTCAGGCCCTCCCGTCACTGATGAGGAAGGAAGGAGTCTAACTGGAACCATGCTTAGTTTCCTGCTCTATCCAAACAGCAGAACAAGGTAAAAGACCCTCTTCTTGCATCATGTACAAAAAAACAAAACAAAACCCACCACTTTTCTTTTGACGACCTTAAAGCAAAATGCCAGCGTCCAAGATGCTGTTCAAAATAGAGCAGGAAAAAAAATCCCCCCAAGACATGTGGGGGAGGCATCGAAGGGAAAGTTCCTCTCCTGTACCGTCAGTTCAGGACGGCCACCACTGCTGGCACCACCACTGCTGCAGTTGACAGGACCATGTCTCAAGCCCAGAAGGAGCACGAGGAGCATGTCCCCAGCGGAGGGGAGCCGGCGCAGGCCCTGGCAGAAAGCAGCAGTAAAGCACTAAGGGAAACCACGTCTCATCTCATCTAGGCCCGACTCTCAGGATGGCACCTCCTCTAAAAGCTGGACGAAAACATCCCAGAAGCCTAAGAATAATTTTCATAACTGCACAAACATTCCTAAAAGATAACACCAATAATCTGAATCATGTTAACTAACCTCTTTTTCATGCATCAGGAAAGTTAACCCAACTAAAAGGTTTTGATCTGGTCATGAGTAGCGGACTTGGGTTACAAAGTGAAGTGAATAATTACATCAAAGATCATAAACCGTCTGCTGTGCAGAGGCTCATTAAAAGCTACCTTAATCAGTTCAAAGTAATGACTTCTTTCTTGAGCAGAAAAGAGCAAAACCCAGTTTTTGATCTGTCCTTAGAATCAAAATTCAGGCTATGGCAACGGGGATTTGTGAGACGCGAAGTTAGGATGTTAAAATTTCAGCTCCTACATGTATGTGAGGTGAAAGTCGCTTCTAGAAACATTAGTAAAATTGTCATAAAATTATTTAAATAGAAATATTAAGAGTTAGGTGAGGACTGTTAAGATTCTGTCAACATACAGGTCAAGTTACTGCAAGAAAATGACAACATATGTTAATGCATGATGTAACATGAAAACACTATATCCAATACTACAGTGTCAGAGTTTAACTGCCATTAAAATGACAAACATCCTTAGCTTAAGGTAACCTTCAGTTTACTTTTTTCAAAAAAATTTTAAGGTGAAATTCACATAAATATAAAATGAACCATTTTAAAGTGAACGATTCAGTGGCATTTAGCACATTCACGGTATTGTGCAATTACCAACTCTATTTAATTCCAAAAGATTTCCCATCACCCCAAAACGCAGTTGAAAACTTTGCAGTCGTGCCCCGTTCCTCTCTCCCCCTCGCCCCCTTGAACCACCAAGCTGCATCTCTCCCTATGGATTCACCTACTCTGGATACTTCACATAAATGGACTCACGTAGTAATACCACCTTTTATGTCTGGCTTCTTTCACTTAGTATAGTATTTCCGAGAGTCATTCACCTTGCAGCGTACATCAGAGCTTTATTCCTTTCTGTGACTGATACTCCACGTATGTGTGTGACACAATCTGTGCGTCCAGCCATCTACTTATGGACATTGGGGCTGTTCCCGCCTCTCAGCTACTGCGAATAGTGCTGCTAGGACACCTGCACATGTACACAAGCCTCACTTGAACTTCTGTCTTTAGCTCTCCTGGGTGTGGATCTAGGAGTATTTACTGGGCCATGTAATAATTCTCGGTTTAACTCCCTGAGGAACCATCAAACTGTTTTCCATACGTGGCTGCCCCGTTTCACGTTCTCACCAGCAATGTATGAGGACTCTATTTCTTCACATCCTTGAGAACATTTGTAGTTTTCCATTTTGCTGATTATGGCCCCCTAGTGGGTGTGAGGTTGTACTGCACTGCAGCTTTGACTTGTATCTCCCAAATGCCCAACAGGAGGCACCTTGCCCTGTGCTCGCCGGCCGTAAGTCTTCTCAGGGGGGATGTCCATTCAAGTCCTTTGCCTGGTTTTTGTTTGTTTGTTTATTTTTTAATTAGGTTTTTGTTTTTGTGCTTGAGTTGTAGTAATTATTTATATTCTGGATACTGGACTCTTATCAGATAAATGATCTGCAAACATTCTCCCATTTTCTAGGTTGTTTTTCACTCTCTCGATAGTGTTCTTTGAGGCACAAAAGTTTCAGTTTTGATGAAGTCCAATTTTTTTCTTTTGTTGCTCATGCCTTCGGTGTCATTTCTGAGAATCCAAAGTCTTAAAGCTCTCCCCGTTTGTTTTCTTCTAAGAATTTTATGGCTCAGCCCTTATATTTAGGTTACTGATCCATTCTGAGCTGACTTTATATGTGATGTGAGACGTAGGAGTGCAGCTTCGTTCTTTTACATGTGGAGATCCAGGTGTCCTAGCACCATTTGTTGAAGAGATTGTTTTTCTCCATTGAATAATCTTGGCATCTTTTTTTTTTTTTTTGAAAGTCAACTGGCCACAGATGTATGGATTTATTTCTGGACACTCAGTTTTTAAATTTTTTAAAAAAATTCAGAACTTTCCATCCTATAATTCTACCACCACTTTTACCAGAGAAGGTTCAGCTTATAATGGTGTATTTGGAGTTTCATTTCAAAATTAGAATTTTTTAATGAAAAATACACATCCATAGTGAATAATTTCCTTATTAAACATTTCTTTAAAATACAAAGTTGAGACGTCATATATGCAAACTGGAATCAAAACTAATCTTTGAAAACAGTATTTTATAAAGTAGCATGTGATTTTATTGTTATTTACCATGTTGTAATGAAGTCATTAATTTTAACTGCCTACCCCTTATAAAGCCTTCCATTTTATAATTAATTATGAACTTCTAGTCAGCCTCTTAATGTAGTTATTACATTAAAAGTCCTTGATATCAGTCTTACTTAATTACCTGTGTCAAATTACCACCCACTTTCAAATAAGAGATGAATTATGTATCAAAAGAATGTTTTATTGTCTAGAACTTTTATTAACATCAAAGCACCCTAATTTGAACTATACATTGACTTTAAAACTTCTGGCACACTGGGTTTAAGTACCAACACAGCATGCTATCAGCTGAAGTTAAGATCACCACTCTTTTAGAAGCAAGCTGGGCATTCCTTCCAAACAGCTCCTCCTCCCTCGTTAGTTTTTCTGGGACTCTCTCTGAACTGCCATCTCCTCGTAGCTCCAGGGCCTCCAACTGCCCGGGCCAAAGAAAACAGCTAGCTCCCCTGATCACAAGTCTCTTTAACAGGCAGATCAGTGACTAAGCACTGATACAGTCTCTAAACTCAGCGTCTCTAATGGAGACAGAAGCTCACTGCCTGCTGGAATATCCAGGTTCTCTTTTATCTTGAATCCCCTCTGCCTACAGGCTGTAATCATTGGATGTTTAGCTTCATCACAGTTTCTTTTAGATGCAAAGACAATCTTGTTTTTATTGACCAAAAAGAGAAGATAAAGTTTTGCCCAGAAAACTGAGAGAGAAAAAGTTTGGGAAGTGCTGATAACTGTAGTCTAGAAAACATGTGAAAAACTTTACCTTTAGCTGGCCGGTGATGTCGCGGCAGCTGACTGTCTTACCATGCAAGAGACTAAGGTTCAGAGTCAGACCAACGGTTCTGACGTCCTGGGCTGGACACATAGTTGCAGTGAGACACCAAGGAAGAGACGGCCAGCCCAACCCCTCATACAGCATCCCTTCCTGGTTTATCCATGGGGTGATAATGACACTGACTGGCCTCATCCTGCCAATGAAGGGCAAGGCACTGCCAAGACGGCGCCTAGAAATGAACAGGAGTGATCGGGAGTAAAAGGGGGGGAGGGGAAAGGTGGCCGGGATGAAGAAATGAATAAAGCTCCAAACTTCCCGTACAACTCACTGTCATACCTATTGCTCTAATATCACAATGACAGGGGGAATGGAAAAGAAAAACAAAAACAAAAACAAAACAATAAAAAAAGAAAGAAAAACTGCTACCTATTTAAATTTATGCAGCATTCTAAGAATTTGAGTTTGTATCCTAAAACCTGACTACATATACCTAGAGCAAGAGGTTGACTCAATTTAGCTTATAAACCTATAGCAAAGAAAAGGGTCTTTTTATCATCCGTGTTTCTAAAGCCTGACGATTCAGTTCTACGTAGTTTTTATTACAACAAAAGCTCAATCCGCGCTATTGAAACAGACCACACTTACCAAACAATCCCTTGGGCTCCAGACCCAATCGGTTTCAACTGCTGGTAGCGCTTGAGGACAGAGAAAGTCGAGTCTGCCACCTGCACACTGTAAAACTGACCATCGCATTTACTGTCACTCATGATGCAGTGTCATGTGGTATTCTCCAGAGCTGGTGCTGCCGTCAGGTTCCTTGAAAGAAAAACAGGATGAACACGCATTCTTACTGAAATTACACATGCACGGCTCACTTAACGGCGTTTCAAATTGATTAAGACAACGTGGCTGTAAGTTGATATACTCAGACCAAGTTCTGAACTTCAGCGACACACACAAAAAATGCAAAGACATTTTAATGGTACAAGACTACCATGAAAGGAAGGCACCTTGAGGCCCTGCATGATCACATTTTAAGGGACTGGATGAGGAAGTAACCTCTGGAGAAAAGACTGTGCACACTTTGACCAGCTGTGGCAAGGCCATGCCAACACGTGATTCTCATCAGCTTGCTTCCTGTGAGACCAGACTATGCCGAGCTGTCTCAACCCGAGACGGAGGCACTCTGGGCGTGCTGCAAAAGGAACGTGCCTACAGTTCCCGCAGAAGCACAAATGGGCCAGTCTTCTGCTAAGTCCACAGATTCAGGTTAAAGTGATGAACCAGGAAGCAAGTCCGAGGCTAAAGTGACTGTAAAAGTGGGAAGTTAAAGAACAGGCTGTTGGAGGCCAGGTGACACCCGTGTGTGCAGTGCACGCCCACAAGAGTGTTCCTGCCATGCGAGGTGGTCCCGCCCGGGAGGAGCCAGCCCACGCCGCCCACTCCCCGCATCACTAGTGGGCTTCAGCACAGACAGCCATAGACAGAGAACTGTCACAACCGACAGTCAATGACACGGGCACTACGATGTCAGTCACGAGGCCTGAGTATTAACTGGCAGCCCCAGAGCAGCCTTTCTGTGCTTCAGACAGAGGCTGAGATTCCCACACAGGCAGCTACCTCTCCTTGGCTCCCTGGCTCTCGTCTGACAATGTTTATTGCAAAGTTAGCAAGCTCTTTATTTTGGTCATTTTTTTTAATGAAAAAGCCAAGAATAAAATCAGATAGGTAAAGATTCTATATGGTTTAAAAGCACAGAATTTGAATTTTATTCTGCAGCTCCAGAAAACCCCCGCCTGCTTGCTCCAACACCTAAACCTTACTGCCACCCGCTGAGTTTTCTGGAGTGATGGTATGTATTTCAACATGGTGATGTCTAGGACTTCCATAAAACACAGAAACAAACTGATTAATAAGAAACCTGAGTGAAGAATTTAAATCCAATGAATAGTTTCTCCAACTGACCTTTGCTTCATGCTTTTGTACCATTCTCAGGACAGTGGCTAAGGCACCGCTTTTAGGATCATTGCGACTGGAAGCCGTTACGCACTGGCCTCCGGAGGCCAGCACTGCACCAGACAAACGGACATGTGACTCACGACGACCCAAGGTGGGAGCATCAGCCCCGAGCTACACTGGAGTGACCCCAGGCTTAGTGTGTTGGCCAAGCCATGCTGCTGTGAGAAGTGGACCCTAAGCTTTAGGAGGGCGAGGGCAGGTCTGTCTTGCTCACCGTGGCATCTCGTACTCCTAGGACAGGAGGACAGGGAGGGCCTGGCCCCTGCGACAGAGTGAACATTCAGTAAACCTCTGCTGATTTGACCCATAATATGGTATCTAATATATCCTCACGATGCCACTCCATTTTACTGACATCTGAATGAATATCCCTTTCTAAAGATGAATTTATAGTTTTTAAGAGGCTGAGACAATTCAGCTCAACATTTATGGGGTGCCTTTGTACAAGGAAGTGATTAATTTAGCAGGCGTAGCAAGACCAGCCAGGAAGTTGTCTTGAAGTAGCACCTCATTCACTATTTGGGAGGAAACTGAGAGGAATGAGTCTGTTACCTACGCTGTAAGTCACAAAGAGGTGAGGCCATAAGCAAGACGTAAACAAAGGCAAAAGGCAGAGGAGGTTCCACCCACCAGCAGGGGTGCAGAAGACAAGGAGAGCTTCATGGAGGAGGGGGCCTTTGCCCAGGACGGTTTTGCCAGAGACGGAGAACAGAGGCACAGAGCTCAGGCTGACTGTGCTCAGGCATGGTGAACTGCTCTGCTCGACCAGTGGAGCTCAAGGGCAAAGGATCAGAGACAGACTCGGTGCGAGGCAGGGAGCCACCACAACCGGCGCCTTCTTTGCCATGTTGTGATGTACCAGCAGTGCTGGCCATTCATAAGGCATTTCTTGAGCACCACTGTGGACGAGTTCCCTTGCCAGAACAGACAGCAGTTGCCTGCTCTCTAGGTTCTGAGCTTACAGAGAGCACACACTGTGGGTACACTCAAGGAGAGACCCTGATGTAAGCACAGCCCCACACCCCAGGATGGAGGCTGGGACGCGGGAAAGAGAAGCAGCATGTGCAGAGAGCTGGAGGGGCCTTCTGAGGGTGACAGGTCATTTGAGATTCGGCGTTGCTGGGGAGTGGGCGAAAAAACTGGACAGAGAAAACAAGACCAGATCAGCACTGGCCCTGGAAGCCACTCGGAGCCACTGGGGCCTGGGCCTGAGGGCTGTGGAGGTGTCAAGGCACGAGAGGCTCGGGCTTGCTTTTTGCAGGGGTCACTCGGGAAGCTGAGGACGGGATGGATTTGAGCGGGTTGGACTCAAGACAAGGAGACCTGACCGAAGTGGCAGGTGGGGAAAAGAAGGAAATGCATGGCTTGGAGGAAGCATGGACGGGACTTGCCCTGCAGGAGACGAGGAGAAATGCGGGGGAAAGCTGGAGGCAAACAGGAGTTAGCTGCAGAGCTGGGGAGCTCGGCTGTAGGCAGGTGAAGCCTGAAGTGGCCAAGGACAGCATGACGGGCCCAGGCTGCAGGGCTGCTCCAGGATCCGCTCCTCCCTTCCTTTCAGGAGCAGCAGCCATCCTGTTCCAGCTGGACACGCGGCTGCCCAACAAGAGACGACGTCTGGCCGCTTTCCTGACATTCAGGTGTGGCCAGGTGACCAACTTCTGGCTGATGGGATGTGAGCAGAAGTGATGGATCCTACTTCCAGATATTTTTTTAACAGGAAGCTGCTTGCTTTCCCATCTATCTTTCTCCCTGCTGCTGGCTGGGGGATCAGTGGTCATAAACCCAGAGATGCAAGTCACATGCTGAAGATGGCAGAGTCACTCACCAGCCAGAGTTGTGAATGACCTTGTGGCACAGAGCTGCCCCCAATTCTGGCCCGCCTGCCCACACTGAGATTGGCACAAATTAATCTCAACCTTGTGGAGCAAATCTGGAGCCCTCTCTGCTATGGCTGCTGTAACCAACACCCTGACCAGTACAGGGCTAGGTTAGCTTTTGTGCATTTGAGGCGTAGATGATAGCATTAGGTCAAGAATTAATATAATTTCACTTCAAGATTTAAAATAATTTTAAAATTAAAATAAGTTGCCCTTGCTAGGCAGAAAAACATCACCTAAGAGAGAACCTGTCCAAGCCACCTCCTCTGTCGAGCTTGGGGTCAAAGCCACCGCCTCTGTTGAGCTTGGGGTCAAAGCCACCTCCTCTGTCGGGCTTGGGGTCAAAGCCACCTCCTCTGTCGAGCTTGGGGTCAAAGCCACCTCCTCTGTCGAGCTTGGGGCTTCATTAGATCAAGAGAAAGAAACTCAAGGCCACCCAAGAAAGCATGTAATTTCGCTATTAATGAAATCTACTCTCTCGAGATTGTATTTCAACAAAATGGACCTCAACCGAGTTTCAGAAGACAGTTTACAAATCGAGAAGTGTAAGATTTCTTCATGCAGTCATACTACCAACATACTGAAGCGGCAGACGCTGCTGTAACCCCCCTCCCCAGCCAGTGCTGGCTCCTCACCCTGGCTCCCAGCGTGGGACCAGCACCCCCCAACGCTGCCTCTGCGCTGCGCAGGGCCCACCTGGCTGCACGGTCACTCGGCTTCTGCAGGGCTGCCTCTGCCTCCCTCCCTCGGGCTGGGGGCTCCTCTAAAGTAGGGTGGGCCTGTCTTCCCTCTCATACGACACTGTTTGATAAACTGAAGGGAATGTCCGATGTTCACCAGTGATTCACTGAGAAAGCCTCTAAGAGGACACACTCTGCTCCTGTAGACCTGAGGGTGGTGAGTGGACACCTCGAGGTTAGGCACTGGCCCAGCCTTCGCTGAAGGCATCTGGCTCATGTACACACACGCTGCCCCCTCAACTTACCGAGCTGCTTTGATGAACACTTGTTAAATGAAATGCTCTAATCAAAAATCTCTGTTTCGTCAAGACTAGGGACTCCTGCAGAATCCCCTCTAGGATACTGGAGTAAAATCTACCCACTCTCTAAATAAACACTGGGCAGGAGGAACATTCTTACCTGCTTAGAGCACAGAGTAAGAAATGCTTTAAAAATTGTTTCTCTTACAGTTACCAGGGGGGAGGAGGGTGGGAAGGGATAAACTGGGAGTTCGAGATTTGCAGATACTGACTAATACATATAAAATAGACAAACAAGTTTATATTCTATAGCACAGGGAACTATATTCAATATCTTGTAGTAGCTTATGGTGAAAAAGAGTATGAAAATGAATATATGTATGTTCATGTATGACTGAAGAATTGTGCTGCACAGCAGAAACTGACACATTGTAAACAGACTATACCTCAATAAAAAACAAAAAGATTTAGTCATCTGTCTGCTCAAACATTTAAGGAAAGTAGTGCTTCAGAATACTCAAGGCATGCAATCTTTAAATTAACTGATTGCTATGTTTAAAAGCAGATTTTCACAATCACCCTCTTTGTTTCAATGCCTGCTACTGAAAGCTTTAATCAAATTGTTCTTCTTTTTTCCTACTTTAATTTCTATTGAAAATAGCCTAGCACAACAATTTAGTCTTTCTTGGATAACCAAGAATCTCACAGCATCTCAGCGTCATCCTTCACAACATGGGTTCTTAAGCTTCAGTACATACCATGATACAGAATAACAACTAGTATTTGGTTATCGCATGGCCCGCAGCTGGCTCCTAAAGATCCAGCAAGGATTCCTCCCATCGGCCCCTTGCAGTCGCCTGGGGCTGTCAGGTCTCCCCGTGTCCAGCCCCAATGCCCAGTGTGCTGAGTAAAGGCCTTCTCACGGCTCCTTGGACACACCAGCAGCTGAGTGTTCTCCCAGCCTCCATTCCTGATACCTCCAAACCACTGCACACGCGCCAAATGAGAAAGAGAGGCACGTGCACGTGCAAACCTGCACACGGACACTCAGCTCAAAGCGGAGGCGCTCCAGGTGCTCCCCAGCGGTGAAGGCAGACAAACTGCTGCACACTCATACCACCCAGCAGTAAGAGTGATCGAACCGCTGACACACAAGGTAACTTAGGAAGGTCTTGAGGGTATTGCGAAATTTTAGTGATAAAAGCCAATTTCCGAAGGTCAAAGTGGTTGCCAGGGGTGATGAATGGTGCGGAGGGGCAAGGCAGGTGGTGTGGCTACAGGGGGTGGCACAAGGAGGTCTTTGGGATGACGAAACCGTTCTGCATCTTGGTGGCGATGGTGGTGGTTATACGCACCTCCACATGTGATAAAATGACACAGGGCTGCACAAACACTGCAGCAGTGCTAGCTGCCTGGTTCTGATCCTGCACTGTAGTCATGCAAATATACAGCCACGGGGGGGGGGGGGGGGTGAAGGGTGTACGGGACCTCTTTGTGCTATTTCTGTACTTTTTTGTGAATCCATAATTATTTCAAAATAAGGAATTGAAACAGTTGTTGAAAATACGCAGTGATCACACTGTTCTGTGTTGAAATTCCTTCAGCAGTGACTGACTGCCTTGAGAGTAAAATTCGAATCCTCAGAACAGCAGAGGAGCGCTGCCAGCCACTCCAGGGTAGTACCAGACCGCCTGGGAGCAGCAGACGCTGGCCCCCGCGCACCTTCAGGTCTCTGCCTGAGCTGTTCCATCTGCCTGAAATGAATTCCCCCTCCCTTCTGCTCTCCTGGCCAAACTTCACCCTCCAAAATCTAACCCAAGTGCCTGCTTCTCCTCCCAGTTCTCCTCAACGGGCCTTCCCTTCAAACTGTGCCCAACACGCCCCATCTTTTTGGCACCACAACGTATGTTCATCTGCATTGCAAGTCAGTCTCTACTTCTACTGTAAGAGCCCCTCACGGGCAGAAGATGGGTCTGATCCATTTCTCAACCCTCTGTAATTACACAGCGGGTGCCCAGTAAACACCTGTGAAGGCAAAACTAAGTGGGAGATACATGGGGTAAGGCAGCTTGGTGCAGCACTTAAGATCAGGCCTCTGGAGTCAGAGGGCACTGGGGCTGCCGCTGTCTGGGTGAGTGACCTTGGCGAGTGGCTACACTTATCTGCAGAACGGGGAGGAGCTCAGAATCAGCCTCACAGGATGACAGCCGGACAGTGCCCAGTGCAGGGCAAGGTCTCGGTGTCAGCTGATCTTAGGACAGATATGACCACACCCATCCTACTTATCCAAAACAAATGTTTGCTCATTCTGAAAATGTGAACTGAAAGCTGGCAAGGGCACAAGCCGACGCCATGGTTGATGGAGGTGAGCACCCCAGTGAAAAACACAACAGCCAGAAGGCAACGTACAGAATTTACTCTTCATTTTAGGGTGTGGCAGGCAGATGATGTTTCAGGAAAGTTTTTGAAGAGATCTGCTTCACAAAATTTAACAGTAGCTATGTTTCTGAGAGTTATGAGTTTGTAAAACAGATCTGATTCCAGAATCAGACATGGGGGATTTATAATCTGGTGTGGCACCCTCATGCCTAGATGTGCTAAAATCAAACCAGTAGCAGCATGAGTTCCAATATCCAATATTTAGTCTAACAAATTAAATCATTTACAGTTCTGCAGAAATATATGTGTATATATATTTTTTAAAGGAAAAGGCGTTATTTTAAAAGCAATCATCACCGATTATTCTTTCTCTTAGCTTCACTGAAGGGCAGTGGAGATGTGTTCTTTAAACAAATTGGTCTAAAAAAATAAAATGTTTTTTAAACAAACCCCCAAGTTCTTCCTACCCTGGCCCATGGAAAGACAAACTAACAGGTGGTTTTCATACTGTTCATTCTCCTAATAGCCAAATAATTCAGTTACAGAAATACTTCAAATTACAGCTTCAAAACAGGCAAGAACCTATTTAACACAAAGACAGTTAATACTGATGTCTTGCTTTCAAGGGGGAAAAAAGAATTACCTCTTTAGTAATTCATACATCCTTAGAATCTATTTTTACTATCCCTGAAATGTTTTAGATTATGTAGTTTTTGGTTAAGAAAGATACTAAGGTAAAATTAGCTAGGGGGAAAAGGAGTAGAATGTTTTATAGGGCCCCAAAACAAAAAAGTCAAATGGAATAAAATAAAATGTGTTGAATTTCCCCTTCAAATATTGAGTGAACACTTGGCTGTAAGGAAGTCCTATGTTAAAACGGGACTGCTCTTCCTCGTTACTTTTATAGCTATTAATTTACATCCCAACGTTTTCCAAAGAGGATTTGAGGGGCTAGTTAAAAATGTTTTAACTGGTAATCCAAAGGCTGATATAAAATCTAAAAAGATCCATAGTTCTTTAAAAAAATATATAAGTTCTTACTGGGCAAAAGACATACAAAATCACCTCCCCACCCCGCCCAGTAACACGCCCTCCTAATGAATCAGCGGGTCTAGGCACAGAGTGCCAACAGCCCCTAACATCACAGTGAGAGCCAACCAAGCCCACCTGCCACTAGAGGAAGAGGGCACCCCACCCGGAAGGCATCCTGAATCCGACCAAGCCTCGTCTAGGTCCAACGACAAATTTTCAAGAAATACAGAAAAACACAAGACATTACACTGCAAAGAGGCAATCAGTAAATCTCAGTAAGGGAAATGCTCTTGCTTCAACAAATAAAACAGGGAAAACAAAAAACAGAAATAGAGGGGGTAATTCTTTTTTACCCCCTTAAAAGAAATAGAGGGGGGAATCTTAAAAGACACAGCAACCGATGACAAGGTATGGACCTTATCTGGATCCCGGTTCCAATAAAGAAACTATTAAAGAAACCATAAAAGTCATGAGATAACTGGAGATTTGAATACGGGCTGGCTGTCTGATGATACTAAGGAATTGTGGCTTTCCAAGTTTAAAGCAATTCTTATTTTTTAGAGATACACAGAAAAACTTACGGATGAAACGACATGACAGTTAGGATTTGCTTGAAAATAACATGGGGGTGAGCGTGTGTGGATGATGCTGGCCAGGAGTTGATAACTGTTGAAGCTGGATACTATTCTGTTCACTTCTGTATACGTTTGAAAGTCCTCATAATAAACAGTGATAATAAAGACTGACAGTGAAACTAGCTCATACAATCACAAAAGGCCAAGTACAAATGCAGTTATTCTTAAGGAAAATTATGTAAAAATGTCACCTTCTTAACCAGGAGTGAAGTGTAACTACACACTGAGATTAAAAACAGCTGCCCTACTGCCAAATCAATAGTGTTAAGAAAAAATGTGATTTTGTTTTACCTTATGCATCATGAAAACAATTGGTTTACTCACTATTAATTGCTTCATCTGACACTTTTCTTTATCCAGAAAATTAAGGTTTTATTTTAAATAGACAAATGGAGGTGTAGCCTCTAACATTTATTTCGAGGGGGGGGGGCAAATAAACACATTTTAATCTGTCAACAAATTATTTGAAGTCCTGACACACTGAAAATTAAAATTCTCAGGAGAATCAAAGCTCTTCAGAGAAAACTATGCCAAAATAGGATTCTTTTCTAACCCTGCAGGATCCTTTTGAAGGGAGGGAAAAAAGGAGGGTTAAATGAAGACGAAGGAAAACATTATCTAGACTGGATGTTGTTCTTCCAGAACAAAGTAAGAGCCAGAAGAGAAGACTCAGAGCTGAGGGACCCAGGAAAGAATGCTTATCTGGGGAGACCTAGGTTCAAATTTCACTTTCCAGCTGCTTGCTCTGAAACAGAGTGCTGAAACTCTAGGAGCCTCTGTTTCCTCATCTGCAGAGATAGGTTCCAAAGTTCCTTTCCCAGAGCCCAGTGACAATTAAATGAGAGTACCTGGCCAAAAAGGGCCTACCTCTCCTGGCCTTGGGTTACCTTTCCAGCTCATTCCAACTCTTTCCTCCCACACAACCTGCCCTGGAGGTCAACAATTCTGCAACCAAGCTGAATAAGGTCTGTATTTTACCTAGCTCACAGCATTTAAAACATTTTTAAATTAGCTGCTGCCAACATTTAAAAATCAAAACAGTATAAATGTAAAAGTCAAATTCTGACTTTTAAAACATTCCTGGGTGAGCTGGGTCTGATTCTCCAGGGTCCCCAATGGGCTACCTTACACCTTACCCTGCATGCTGACTCCTGACCCTACATTGGGCAAAAGTCGTTCCTTTGCCCTGCCCCTGCCCTTTCCCACTGCTTGCTCCCCTCCAACAAATTTCTCATCACCACTCAAGGCCCATCATCTCCTCTGCAATTCCATGGCACAGCCCCTCCTCAACCTCAACAACAAGCTGTCCTGCCACTGTCTATACGTCTGCCTTCTCCACTGGCTCTTGGGCTCTCTGGAGGAAGGGACCCTGTTGCTACTGCCTTTGTGTCCCCAGGGCCAAGTAGAAAGCCTGACCTAGATAATGCAGAATTCAGTAAATGTCTCCCAAATGTGTGGAAGGAACTTAGAGCTAAAACATTATAAAAATATAACATTTTACATCACAGCTTGTGCTGACAGTTACCAAATAAAGGGGTCAAGGATATTAAAATGTTTCACAAAATGAGAGCAAGCTTCCATCTGCATACAACTTTCACAAGTTAGTCGGAAGTCACTAAATGAACAGAGAAAGCAGAGGCAACAGGCGGGCAAGGTCATTCATTCATTCATTGAACTGACATTACTGAGTACTTACTGTGTGCTTTCTAAGCACTGGGGATAAAGCAGTCGACAAATCAGACAACTACCTGTTTTCATAAAGCTACATCCTGGTGGGAAAGACTGAAAATAAACAGACAAATCAACAGAATAGTTTCAAACCAGATACTAGGAAAAAGATTCAACAACATGAGATAGAATGACTAAGGGAGGAAAGGATGGTCAAGGAAGGCCTCGTGTAAACAGATATTTGACCAGAAGAAGGACCAGAAGGAGCCAGCTGCACAAAGATCCCAGAGACAATGCCAATCATTGGAAACAGCAAGTGCAAAGGTCCTGAGGTATGTAGAGCAGCACATTCAAGGCAGGTAAGATGGGCAGGATAGGAGAGCAGTGCTCTGGGTTGGAGGGAGTGGTGGTGGTGGGCAGGGCCCGCTCTGGCGTTGCTGGGCACTGAGTGTGCAATGACGAGGCACTGGAGGAGCGTGAGGATGGGGGATTCTGGGCGGATGGGGAGGGGGTTCCTCGCACACTCACACCAGCCAGGGGCAGTATCCCGCTCAATTTTCCACAAATGTGCACTGGGCTCCTGACCAGGCGCTTTCACAGAGATTCATACAGCTTGACAACAACCCTGTCCAAAAGGGGAGACATTTCCCCCACTTTCCCGAGGGAAACACCGAGGAACAGCGAGAGTCAGTGCCTCAGCCAAGGTCGCGGGAACCAGACCCCAGGCTTCTGGAGCATCCGGGAGCGGGTGTGCAGCTGCGTGCCAATCGGGAGGGGTGGCGCCTGCAGACCCCAAGGCATGTCTGCCGGGGCCAGACCGGGGAGCCGGCCCGCAGCTCCGGGCCAATGACAGCCGGGCGGGAGCGGGTGACTGCGGCAGTCCGGAGGACAAGGGGCGGCGGCCGGGGTCGCCAGCACCGCGCAGCCCCCGGTCGGCCCCGCAGAACCCGGCCCGCGCCCCCGCCCCCGCAGAGCCCGGTGGCGCGGCCCTCCCGCCGCCCTTCCCCGACGGGGCTCGGCCTGAGCAGTCCCCGCCCGGCCTAGCCCGCCCGCCCGCGGGGCTCACCTCGCCTCCCCGCCGCCGCGCCAGGGGGAGAGGGCCGGCGGGCGGACTGGCGGCGCTGCGCGCTGGCCTCGCGGCTCCGCTGCCCGGGGCTCGGCCGGCCGCCCCGCCCCGCCGCCGCCGCCGCCGCCGCCGCCGCCGCCGCCGCCGCCGCCGCTGCCGCTGCAGTGGGTGTGAGGGGCGCCGGGGCGCTCGGACCCTTCCGGTCTGGCTCCCTTCTCCTCCGCCGCCGCCGCCGCGGCGCCCTGCCTGACCGACCCTCGCGCCGACCAATCAGCGCGCGACAAGCCGGGCGGGAGCGGCCAATCGCGCCCGGGGGCGGGCGGCGCGGCCGGGGCTGCGGGCGGAGCCAGGGCGCTCGGTGCCGGGTTCCGCGGGGATCCGCGCTCCGCGGCCGCGCAGTCGTCCGGGGCTGCGCCATGTGGACGCGGGCGCGGCTGGGCGCGCCGGCTGAGTTCGCTGCTGCCCTTAGGGGCCCGCGGCGCGGCGGCCGAACAGCGAGCCGGGAGGCGATGCAGAGGGCAGGCCGGCGGGACCGAGAGCCGGGCCGCTGTGCAGACTGGCGGCGGCGAGGCAGCCAGGAGGAGGACAGAGCTGGCACGTGATGGGGAGAGCCCGGGGCGAGGGGAAGCTGGGGACCCCGCGTGCGATGGCTCCGGGAGGCGGGGGCGGCGAGGGAGCGGGGAGACGGGGGCTTGGATTCTGCGGCTCGCTGTGAACGGGTTTGTAGGGGTGCGGCCAGAAGTTGGGGAGGAGATGGCCGTGTGCAGACTAGTGTCCCTGGCAGGTCAGTGACAGAGGGGAGGGAAGGACAGGCTGGTGCGTCTGGGACAGAGGTCAAGCGTCTGCTTCAGAGGAGAATGGCAGGGTTGTAAGTGGGAACGCAGTGCTGAGGGCGCCCTGAGGCATGGGGTTTGTTCACACTGACCACCTTTTGGGGCGTCTCCTGCAGTTCTCTGTCATCTGGGTTGGGCTTCTGCAGGTCTCGAGTCGTGTGAGATGAAGGGAGAGGCCAGAGTAGTGGTTGTTGCTGGATCCGTGTTTGGATAAGCAAAACTGGAAGTGAGGCACGGAGGCTGGATGCACTGGGGAAAAGCTCAGAGGTCCGAGGAGGAGGTGAGGGAAACTGGACTTCGTGTATGGGGAGAGTGGGAGACTGTGGAGGAGGGGCAGCCCTCAGAGGGTGGCCAGGACCGTAGGGTAACCAGGGCAGGGGCCAAACTGAGCGGAAGGGACAGGACCCTGGGTGTGTGTTCGGGGCTGGTGGGAGTTGAGGGGATGGGGGGCTTAGAGGGGATGGCAGAATTTGAGGAGGGTGGCAGGGCCCAGGGCCCTGTGACCCAGGGCCAGGCTGGGGACACCAGGGCCTCAGAAGAGGAGTAGGGTAAGGGAAGGCATCCAGCTATGGTGTCCCCCTTAGGCCGTGCTTACCGTGGCCACCAGAATGAGTTTTCTAAAACTGAGCATGGCCCGTCCCTGCATGAAATGGTAGCTCCTGAGTGTGGCCTGTATTAAGGAGAGCCCACCTGACGGGCCCCTGCCCACACCAGCCCTACCTCAGCCTCATCTGCCACCTGCCCCAGGTTCGCGGCAGAAAACAGGGAAGCAAAAGTTGCCGCCATCAAGGATTATGGGAAACTAGTGAAATCTGACTGTCTTTTACAAAGCTGTGGTTTTACAAAGGAGCCCTCATGGGTGCTTCTCAGATTAGGTAGGGGCACCTATTCTCAGACACACGCCGGCCCTGACTGTGCAGCACTCATCCCATGCCAAGTGAGGACCGAAATTCATTGTACACATACATACCCCTATGCATATTCCACGCTGAGTTTTCTGAAAGGATTCTGCTTTTTTCTGGCTTATGAAATACAGTGAGCATGTGTCAGGTGAGGGGCTGGCATGCGCACAGAATTCTGGTTGAGGCCAACGAGGGAGAAGATCCTGCCACACGTCTGATGGCTGTGTCATGGGGCAGGGCGCGCAGGGAACACACGAGCACGGCTGACAGCTGGTCTTGTCTGCCAGGTGGGGGAAGCAGTTGAGAAAGGCCTCTTGGACTGGAGGAAGCCCCAGCTGAGGCTGGAAAGCCAGCAGGAATGGGCTGGGGGCCAGTGCTTCAGGCTGAAGGGACACTCGGACCCAAAGGTTCAGAAGTGAGGACCAGCATGTATGTTCAGAGACCCACACATCACCTGGTCCTACGGGAGATGGAGAAGGCGGACTGGAGAGTTAGGAGGGCTTTGAGGTGCGTGGACTGGCACGGCTGGGTAGAGGCCCATAGGCTGGCTTCAGCTCACTGATAAGCCTGTTTAACCCAGAGAGTTGTGGGGGTTTTTTAAGTTTTTTTAGTTGTCAACATTTAAAACTTGGGAGCTTCACCTTGAAAAATCTCAATTGTTGGTTTCTCTTGAATAGTTGAAGCTCTGGCAGCAGTTCCAGTTGAAGCTGGAACTGAGTGGCAGCTGCCCCTTTAGGTGAGACCCTGCAAATTCACTCATCCCTTACCTGCTGGCCTTTGCGGGTAAAAGGCAGCTCTCATGGGGCATTAAGACAGGACATGAGCAATGTGATTAGATGTTTATTTTGGAAAGATCATTAGGGCACGTGAAGTTTCAGGGATGAGGGGGTTAAGTCCACAAGACGAATTAGGGAGCTATTGCAAAGGCCTTTGTGAGGGAAGATGAGGTCTGGCCTGGGGCCAAGCAACAGATGTCAAGAGAAAAGCATGGATTTTAAAACTATTTCAAGACTTATTGGAAATGCAAATGAAATTACAACCCATTATTACTACACATCCCATTAGGATGGCTTTGTTAAAAAAAGACAGTAACAAGTGGTGGTGGTGATGTGGAGCTATTGGGACTCCCAGACACTGCCGGTGGGAAGGCAAAACGGGACATCCGCTTTGGAAAACAGTTTGGTAGTTTCTGATAACATTGTGCCACCCAGAAATCCCCTTCCTGGATATGTACCCAAGAGAAGTGAAAGCATGTTCACACAAAGAGAACGTGAATATGCATAGCAGCTTTATTTGAAATAGTTAAAAAGTAGAAACAACCTGTATGTCCATAATTCTGTGAATGGAAAGACAAACTGTGGTGCATCTGCCGCGGGATGTTACCTGACGGCAGAGAGGGCTGGGCTGCTGACGAGTGTGCAACACGGGTGAGAGCTAAAAACATCGTCAGTGAGGCGGGGCGGCTGTGTAGGCTCAGTGGTAGAGGGTGTGCTTTAGCACGCGTGAGGCCCTGGGTTCAATCCCCAGTACCTCCATTAAAAATAAATAGATAAATAGAATGACATTCTCCAGGAACATCTATGTTGCAGCAAATGGCATTATGTTGTCGGTTTTTATGGCTGAGTAGTATTCCATTGTATAAATAAACTGAATTACTCTCCCTCCCACCCCCCAAAAAACTTGAAAACATGGTGAGTGAAAACAGCCAAACGCAAGACTACACCTGCTGTGACTCCGTTTACACGACAACCTGGGGAAAGCAAAGTCAGATCAGTGGTTGCCAAAGGTCAGGTGGGGGTGAGGGGAATGCCTATGAGAGGCCACTAGTGAATTTTGAGGGGTGATGGGTATACTCTGTATGTATTTTAATTAGAGTCGTCGTCATATGTCAAAACTCAGAACTGTGCATCTAAGAAAGGGTCACTTTTTGTGTATGTAAATTATACTAAAATAAACTTGATGTGAAGGAAAACTGTTTGCGAGGTGGAATTGTCAGGCCTTAGAGGTGGGATGTGGGGGTGAAGGAAGAGAAGTCAGAGAGGAAAGCACGGCTTTGTTTTCAGAGTGGGGACTTGTGCCCTGGGGCTCAGCCTTCTAGCGAGGCCCTCTGGGGCCTGTGTCTGGCTGCCCTGCCCTGCCCTAGACTCGGCTGCTTGATGCTGCAGCCAGTGGACAGCCGCCGAGCCGCCCAGCCTCCCAGCCCATGTGGGCCTCTTCACCCGGCTTCCAGTCAGGCTCTGCACTTGGCTGTGCTCCTCCGGGCAGGGGGTTAGCTTCTCCGAGCCTCAGTTCCATGGGGAGTGGGCATTGGTGGGGACCCCATCCTGATGGGGATGCTGCGAGGACTCAAGGAGAGAAGTACCAAACTTAGGGTGCAGGCCTTACAGGCAAGAAGTGTGTGACTGTTGGCGTGCTGGCCTCCTTCACCCCTCCCCGCTTTTCCTTTCCTCCCGGTCCCACTGCCTTAACCCCTCCTCTGTCTTCTCTCCAACCCTCCCCAGGACCAGAGATGTGCCGGGGGGAGGAGGGTCCCAGTCAAAACTGTTCCAGTTGTGTGTTATAGAAAGCCACACTGCACCTAAGCCAGTGGGGACAATTTGGGGGCACTTCCTCCTGGGGGAGGGCAGGGGTGGGGCTGGCTTGAGAGCCTGGCTGAGGCCTTGGAAGACAGAGGTAAGCCCCCCATCCCCTCCCACTCTTCTGTGCCAGCTTCCTTCTCCCCATGTCACCTGCTCTTCTACCACCCAAGGAAGGTGGCCCTCTGTCCCAAATTAAGCTTGAAAACCCTCAGAGGAGGACTCTGATGGCTCCCCCTGCAGGCTCCCACCGCTGGCTGGGCAGTCAGGCACATGTGAGGACATGGCAGGAGGAAGGGCAGAAACCACTGGGAAAGACAGAAGTCTAGATTTTATTCTCTTGTGATAAGAAGGAGGGCATCTGAGCTGGGGACCCAGCTGAGGGCATGAGAGCTGTCTGAAAATGGGGTTGACCCCTGGCTGTATAACTGATTGCTGAATACAGGGGCCCTCAGCCCTCCTCCTCCAGGCATCTCCACCTTGCTCAAAGGCAAGAGACTGGAAAGCTCTTCTGTGGAAGTCTGACCGGCCCTGAAGCCTAAAGGAAAGGCCTAACCTCCAGCCCCCAACAAGGCCCCTTCCAGATTGCCGGGCAGTAAATCTCGGCATCAGTAAGCCTAGGGCTTCTTGGCGCAATGGCTGATTCTAGGGCAGGGGCGGGGAATGCACAAGATGAGCCCAGAGCAAATCGTAGTGCAAGAAAGGGAGTGCTTACAAAGTACACTCCCCAGCCCAACACACACACACGCGAGTCACAAGAGCCAATGGAAGGAGCTCCCAGGGCCCGTAGTTGGAACAGTTTGAACAACAAAATAAATAACATAGTACTGGGCTATGACTCAAAGTATAAAATAAATATCCATGAGTTCAACAGTAATAGAAATAAATAATTTAACAAATGAAAAAATAAATAGGTAAGAACGGACATCTGTACTGAATTCCAGTTTATGTGATGCTCCCCTCTCTAGGAGGTGAAGCATAGCTCCCTGCTCTTTTAAGTGTGGGATGGGCATAGTGGCTTCCTTCCAGAGAAATCAGTATGGAGAGGGGTAAGAAACAGAGTCCCTGTCAAACACTGCCTAAGTCAGGTGATCACGGGTGACATGACAGTGATAAAGTGAGACAGGATGATAGTATGTACGCTTGATACGAAGTGATGAGACTAGCACTTTACTTCTGGCATCTTCCTTCTGAAAACACAGAGTACCAGTCTAACAACAAGGAAAGCATCAGACAAACACAAATGTGGGATGTTCTACAAAATACCCACTCACAGTCCTCACAACTGTCAAGGTGATCAGACAAAGTCTGAGAAACTGTCACAGCCACATGGAGCCCAAGAAGATATGTGATGTGATGACCTTGAGTAGGAAAAGGGCATTAGATACAAACTAAGGAAATATGAATAAATTGTAGACTTTAGTTAATTAAAATATTATATGTATTTTAAAGTGTATATACATACATTTATTTGTTTATAGAGAAAAAAAGAGCTCTTGGAAATGAAATGTTGGCAGAAATGAAAAATCTTGGGAGTAAACAGTTTGGGAGAGAAAACTGAAGAAATCTCCCAATCGGTAGAGCAAAAAGACAAGATGAACAATAGAAAAGACAAGAAACTCAAGGCCATTCTAGCAGCTTCACCTCTGAATAATAGAGAGACTAGAGAAATGAAAAAAGAAATCCACATAAAAGTCATTCAAGAAAATTTTCCAGACCTGAAGGGCATGGGTCACCAGACCAAAATCAACACTAGATGAAAAGCGATCCAAGGGACCTCATTGCGATGTTTCACAACACAGGGAACAGGAAGAAGAAAATGAAGAGGTCCCCGACAAAGGCACCCAGAGTGACTTTGGACCCCTCAGCTGCAGTGCTGGGAACAAGACAAGGGAGCAGTGTCTTTACAGTTCTGAAAGAAATGTTTGTATCTGACCTAGAATTCTATAATTAACCAAACCCTCAACCGAGTGTGAATAATAAAGTCATTTCTAGACATGCAGGTTCTCAAAACATTTGCCTCCCGGCACCTTTACTCAAGAAGGATGTGCTCCACCAAAACAGAAAAGGAAACTCAGAGGAAGGAAGACACAAGAGACAGGAGGCAGGAGACCCAGCACGAGGAAGGAGGAAGGAGTCCACTGGAGGAGGGTGAAGGGTGACCCCGGGGTGACAGCTCCGTGGCAGATGTGAAGGGCACCTGAGCCACACTGCAGCTGTGTGGCCCAGCACCCAGACTGTCATCACCGAGACCTCCGCTTCCAACCAGCCATCTTCTTAACCCCAGGACAGAACGCCCAGGAGAACTTGGCCCACATTCTCATCAGTACTTGGCTTGTCTTGACCACGTGCTAATGAGGGTCCCTCTCCTCAGGCTCTGCTGAGGACACACATGTCACTCACAGAAGTTTTTAGCTTTTCCCTGAGAGTGGGAGGTAGGCCCCGGTGGGCTCTGAAAGTCCAGAGCAGCCCACTGTCACTGACCGGACTTCTGCCACTTGTCCAGCACCTGGTCTGCACTTCAGTCTTACCAAGTGCCCGACTGGACCCTGTTTCCCAAGACTCGCTGTGACCTTGCTGATGAGTTCCCCAGAAAGAGCCTTGTCAAGCCCCGGAGAAGCAGGAGTCAGACTATGAGCCAAGACTCCGCCCACCCTCTCCTGGAGCCTCTGCCCTGTGGGGCTGTGTCTCCTTGGACAGTGTGCTTGCCCTCTGTTGTCAAGACTAAGCGGTGTGCAGTTTGGGGCAGATGCACAGGTAGAGCAATAAAGAAAAGCAAGGGAACAATTAGCACAAATCAGGGTGGTCTCTCAGGGGTTAAGGATGAAATGGGTTTTCCTGGATTTTGTTCAGATACAAACGTCCTAGCTAGTTTGTAGTCTCCTAACCTCAGAAGCTGTATTGGCCATTGTTTGGCCAGGAAGGTGGAAACCAGGGCAGGCATCTCCAGCAGGAGTGATAACCCTCATTAATTTGTGAGAAGGGTAGGAGGGAGGAGGTCAGGGAATGCCCCCACCGCGCCTGGGTTCCTGCCAGTTCTCCAGAATTGGGGTTTTGGAGGAGCTGCAGGAAACCTCTGCCGGTGGCCGCCGCGGGCTGGAGCCCTGAGTGATGGGTGAGTTTCAGGGAGCGCCTGAGCAGGCACCGTGGCGCTAAGCGCCACAGCAGGACCTCTTGCCTGTCTCTGCCAGGGCAGAAATACATAACGACTTCTCAGTGAATAGTACGATTTCTGCACTGTCTTCCCTATCTCCCAGGAGAGCCTCTCACTGGCTGAATTTAACCTGGAAATATAGTTCCCAGGTTTCCAACGCCTGTGATACAGGAACGAGCACAGGAGAAGATGGGAAATTGCTGAAAAGCCTACAGGTCACCCAGAACAAACATCTGATGGGATTCCAGAGCCACACACACGAATTAGTTGTCATGAAGACACCATGCGAGCTGTCTGGGATAACACCTTCGTAGGGAGCCAAATTCTAACCCCGTAAGAACTTTGTCTCTGGCTTTCTATCTCTCTGCCTGATTGTATTAATAAAATACTAATAGTTGTTGATTTGATTAATACAGTCAGGCAGGAAGATAGAACACTCATTGCTCATTGGGGGGAAAAAAAGTGCAATTTGACTGTCGTCCCTGTACGTTGCTGTTGGGCTCTGGGTAGCCGTCTCAAGCACCGTCACGCGACCCAGCCTCTCCAACAGGCTGTTCGGTGGCTTCTCAGCCCAGAGGCCCAGACCTCCTGCATTTTGTTCCATTCTGTTAAAACAGCCCTCGTGCTCATCCTAGAACCACAGAGATCCCAGGTGTGGGGGCAACGCCAGTGGCTATCAACAAAGGGGGCCGCTTCCACCAGATCTATTGAGTTCTTATTCTGAGGAGCCCTCAAAAGCCACGAAGGCAAAAAGGATGAGATTAACAAAAATCCACACAAACAACACCCCCCAAAATTGTACTGTCTTTATTGTCTTAAAATTGCATAGTACTTTGATTGTGCACGCCTGTAACTAGAGGGCAAGGGAGCTCACTCGAAACTGCCCTCTTGCATGGGTTCTTCCAAGCCGTTTTACTGTGGGCAGGAGCAGGGACTGAAATGCTGCCTGGGCTGTAATAAAAACCACGATCAGACGAAAGAGCAGGTGGAGAGTCGGAGACTGTAGACGAGAGGACACCGCTGAAGGAGGCTGAGGTTCTGACGGGACTTACAGGAGGCATAGGAAGATAGCGGGAAGGGCTTCCCCGAAGTCAGGGTATGGGACTCGGGAGCAGTCAAGAGAGGATGGGAAAGGAGAAAGGAGTCCAGGGAGGCAATGCCTGGTGCTCAAATCTGAGATGAATGCCCTGTGCCTGGAGACAGGGCACACTGGGTAGCCGGGGGCACGGTCTGGGAGTTACCTTGGCTACAGAAAAGCCACATACTAGAAAAATAACTTAAAAGCTATACAATTGTCATTATAAATATTTTGTCTTTTAAAACTAACTAGTGTTGGTTAAAAAAGGTTCACAGTTATTCTGAAGAGAGCTGTACCTCTATTGCACGGGAGTGGAAAAGTTCGCTCTGGTCCCCGTGTGTAAACAAAGATTCCCTTCTCCTCTGGCGACTTCAGGACACAGAGAAAGACGATCTGCTGTAAGCAAAGCACTTGGGCACAAGGCACGTCAAAGCTGTCAAGCTCTACTGGGATCTACTCAGAACACGCAGAATGCCAGCTTTTCTTCCCACTTTGTGTCACTTGGGACAGGTCTTGAAACAGATTGAAGGTGGCAATGGTCTCCTCGCACTCATGTTCTTATTCCACGGTTACAGACTTGGCCAGATTTCTGGGGAAGTCAACCTGAAACGACAGAAAGAGCTGCTCAGGACCACGTAGCTCTCAGCAACATGCTGCCTGGCAAAGCTGCCCATCAGAACACTTGACGACACGAAGACGGGTGTTCTGGGTCACCTCCAACCACAGACTCCTTGAGACCTGAGTCTTGAAAGTGGTTCTTTACTCCAGAAACTATACAGAGTTTAGTTCACACAGTAAACATTTATGGGGCACCCGGTATGCGTCATTGTGCAGTGTTAACACTATTAAAAGGATATGATTCCTGCTATTAAAAACAGCTAGCTCAATTGTACTTTGAAAGATTCACTTTCCTTGGAAGGATCCACACTAAATCCATGAG